>NC_046311.1:4001170-4601170 GCF_004115265.2 Rhinolophus ferrumequinum
ACACTCAGAGTTTGCTGGTGGCAACCCTACGTGGCCACTCACTTCCGGCCTGTTGAGACAATGCAGCTTGAATGTGCCAAGCTAAGGGGTTTATAGATAATCTGGTTTTCATTAAAGTAACCCTCATAAAATGGACAAGTAGAAAAATGTAGTATGTTAGGCTTCCTATGCTTTTTAACTTTTCTGTTTTTTGTTATTCTACCATGTATTCAGTGTATCAGAACAGTAATATAAGCATATCATTTATAAATATAAGTTAGGTGCATACACTCACAATTAGGGGCAGATAATCAGAAAAGTTTGGGGGCTAAGCTTGTAAAGAAATTCATTTCCCTCCCAGCCTGCTTGGTGGGTGACAGCCTGCAAACAGTAACTACAGGGGATGGCAATTCGCCTCTTATTTTTTCTTAACTACTGGCACGTCAACAAGGGTTGTTTATTTGGCTCTTTGTTGACATTTACTCCTCCTCCTCCTTGCTTTCACCCAGAAGTAAGGAGTAACTGAGGCCCAGGACCCCCAATCTTAAATAGCTGGAAGACCTCGCTCAGTTCTCCCCACTTCTGAGTCCTGGTTTCCCACCTATGAACTTGAGGAGTTGCACTCAGGACTCTCTGAAGCGCCTGTGTGACCCTGAGAACAAGTTGCTTGATTTTGTGCCCACAGTGCCTCATCTTAGCCTAGCCCCCAGATCTAAAATGCTCTGAGGGAACCTGTGTGTGCTGTGTTGGTAAGAAAAGGAATTCAATGTATACAAATGTGCCCCAACACCCAGGCAATTTTCTGAGAAAACAGCAAGAGTTGGAATGGTAGAGAATATGAATGGCCTGGCCCCACGTCTGTCTTTCTCTCCTTCCTTAGGAGCAGAACCCGAATTCCGCTGCGGCAGCAGTGCCCCCAGCCTCGCCAGCCGCGGTGCGGCATCTGAATGTGAGCAGAAGGGCTGGGAAGAGGAGCTGGAGGGGCAGCACCTTCTGTGCTCCCTCCTCCACCACACTGCCTGAAACGCCACAGCGGGAGCTCTGCAACCAACTTGGACCTGAGGGGAAGGTCCACCCCTTCGTGCTGGCGGGGCCACAAGCTGGAGAAGCCTGAGAACTCCTGACTGTGGAACTGCCAAACCTGCCCTGCACTGCCCACCTCTGGACTTCCTTATTTAAGCCATTTATTTTGGATTTTCTCTTACGTGTTCCTGCACATAAGACTAACAAATAGAGATGGGTTAGCAGTAACTCCAAGATTTGATGAAGACACGGTATTAGAAACCTGGTGAGGAGCAAAAACTGGACTCCGACTACAGAGGACGTGCTTCCTTAACACTTCATTGTTCTTTAAGGAAAACAGACAAAAATTAGGGCAGTACCTCAAACTCTAAGAAAAGCCTCCAGCTTTCTTCCCACTTCTGAACACCTTCGAAGAGCTCCTTGTGACTCTCGTAGTAGTTTCGTAACCGCACGATCTCAGCATCGTGGAGCTGGAGCAGATTTTCTGTGTAGTCCTCTGCAAGACACAGTCCCAGCAGGTCAGAAAGATTCCTCTAGTGTTTAGTATCCCACTTTAATAATCCCTCGTCCCCCTGAAATGCAAACAGATTCTTCCTCATTGTAGTAAAAATGTTACATTGTGGATAATAAAAGCCAGCTGTGTCGCTATCAGCCTGGGGGAACCAGGGAGTAAAGGACTGGGGTGTGGGCTCAAATGACAAAGCTTCTCAAACCTGTGTGTCCTCTCTCACCTTGTCTTAGGTTTCTTTGATATTCGTCCTTTCCACCCTGCCCAGTAGAGCGTTGGGTCACAGAAAATGTCCCCAGCGTGGAATTGAGTAGACAGCCTCATCTTTATATTCAGTTCCGGTCAGACTAGAATTCTGTTGGGCTCTGGGGTCAGACTCCATGGGCACATGGAGCTCCATGTGAGCTCCGCCCTTTACCTGCTGGGCCTCTGGTTTAAGTTGCTCAACACTTATGTGCCTTCCTGTCCTCATCTCTTGACATGAAGATTAAGTGAGACAATATTGTTAAGAGTTTGACATTACACCTGGCATAGAGTAAGCACCTGATAAACTTGAGCTTCACAACTACAGGCTACAGTGATATAGAAATCAAGAGACCCCTTACTTCCCAGCAGCATTTGCAAACGCTATTTGTACAGGAAGGGCAGCTAATGCTGACTGGCCTGAAAGGGCAGTTACATCGCTTCGGCAGAGGAAGTACTTCCGGGTGAACGTCTGCAGTTTTTCACAAGTGCAGGCCACATAAACACCACGGCTTCTGTACTAACCATCGTAGTAAGGGGCAAAAGCCTGTCTCTGCTCCTGGCTGTAAAAACACTGGTCCCAGTACTGAGCCAGCTCCACTCGTATCGCCTCGATCACTTTCTTCATGTTTTGCATTTTCAGTTCTTCCAAACGATCCACTTCTAATTGCAGCTGAAACAGAGAGATCTGTTCAAGGTCCTCACCACACTTTTACATTCACTAGCTTTGCAAAATTTTTCCATTTAATAAAATCACAACATAAAACCACAGAGGTTAAGTCAACACTCTTTGATATCAAAGGAGCCAGAAACCTAAGAATAAAAGACAAAAGATGCACAGATTGCTGAAATTGCTGCCACCTTTTTCTGATGCTTGTTTTAAAAATGGGCTTGCTCAAGGCAGAAGTTGGTCAAGACATCAGACTCGACACAAAAATGTCCATAGACTGTTGAGCCAGCGCCCTCTGGGTTTCTTACCGCTTTCTTCACCTTGGCTTTCGACCCAGTCATAACCATCGCCACAGCCTCTCTCTCTTCCACTGGTATTTGCAACCTGTCCCAGAGCTCTCGAATCTGAGCTCGCAGCCCCTCACACACGGCTTCATTCTGTGACTTTCGCATTTCCAGCTGTAGCAAGGAAAGACAGTGGTTATAGCAAAGACAGCAGCATAGAGAAGACAGCCCTCCAGCCTCCCACAAAGAAACATCTGGACCCACATGTAAAAGAAGCACTTTTTATAAGATTGCGAAGAGGTGTGTTTTCATGACTTCTGAACACAAACTGTAAGGCTGCCGTTATGGTAAGATCTCAGACCCCAAGAATTAGGATTCAAATTCTGAATTAAAAAAAGTTTAAATTAAGCACTAACAATTCAATGATTGTTATTTCATCCACAATTTCAATTTCATATTCTTAAAGCTATATATAAAGCTTTTGGTTAAAAAAAAAGAAATCAAGGTTGTGTATCATATAATACCATCTTTATCCGCCCTCATTTTCTTAACTTACATTGGTTCTTTATTTAGGACCAACAGAGAAAAAAACTGTCACTTTTATTCAAATCGCTGGATATTACGGAGATCCCAGGCCATAATCTGAGTCAACATTACCTGCCGTAGCAACTTTTGTAGTGTTGCAATATTCTCCAAAGATAAACAAAAGGCATCTTCATCTTCACACACCACGTCTCTTTCAAAGCTCGTGTCTGGCGTGTGATCTAAGTCTTCCATACACAGTATAATCTGTCTCTTTATGTCGACAAACTCCTCACGCCGAGATGCCTACAAAACGAAATGACTGTAAGACACCAGCAGGAAAGTCACACTGACTTTCAGGAAGTATGGACGCAAGCAGTGTACCTTTGTCTCCCTCAAAGCTGCCACATGGTGTCTGAACTGGTTCAGCTCTTCCAAAGTGGGAACCGAATCATTGTTGACGTCATAGCGGGGCGTGCAGAGAACTTCACACAGCTCTTGGTCTTGTTCTTGAAGTCGTTTCAGTTCCTGTTTTCTTTCCTTCTTCTGTTTTCGCATCAGTTCTACCTGAGTGCGCAAATCTTTTTCTAGTTGCAAGATAGTTGGCTCTCCTTCTTCCTGTGTAAGATGATGGACCATTGTTACAAGATTCCAAAGAAAAACCAGGACAAAGAAAGAGGGCTCGGATGACACTTTTAGGTAAACTTACAAATACATCAACTCACGGACACAGAATATGGCACAAAGAGGGTCCCCTGAGGAAGTTCTCCAATAAGGAAAGGTACTTGGGCACCTTTGCAAGAGGTGAAAATTGGTCGGAAAGCTCGTTTTGAGCTAGCTACAGGGTGGGATATTTAGCTCATAACTAAACGCTCATCCCAATAATCCTAAGAATATCACCTCACCAATAAAAAACAATTTAGCACTCCTTGCTCTGCTCCTGATAAACAGAAAAACGAAAGTGGCAGCTACATGTCCTATAAATTTTACTCAACACAGGTGATCTAAGAACTGGGATGTAATTTAAAGGAGATGTACCATCTACCTAACTTCTCACCAATTTCACATTTAAAGTTTCTTTTAAAAAAAGACTAAAGACAGAAACTATTTGTCCAAAATCAATGGTCTTCATGCCATTTCTGTTGATTCCGGAAAACTCCACTGATGTCAGTCTGCCTGACTGCTCTTGGCTGTCATGTAGGGATGATCCTCAACCCTTTAGAGGCAGCCCCCTCGCCGTGGCTGACTCGACCTAGATACCCAGGAGTTAGTGCTCCTGTAACGGGGAGAGGCGCCTGAGAACCGTATCGGTACCACACAAGCCATCATGTGCTGTCTCTGCTCGCACATCTATTCTAATCACCCTCCCAAGCTCCATGTTTGTCTTCATTTTTACGATGCTGACGTTGCTTTTACTGGTTCTAGCCAATAATCTGTTTGGGGGGCCCATCTCCTACTGCTTTCACCCTGCTGGTGTCCTCATTCAAGCCCCCGACTGTGCTGCAGCACAGCACAGCAGCCTCGCAGCGACAAACGCAGATAATCATGGAACGCTCTAAACGTGACTGTGCTCTCTGGACACCTAAGCTTTGGACACATTGCTTCTCAAGTGGCCATTTTGGCTGGCTCAGTGGTGTGCAGCTTTTGGGTATGATAAAAACGCACAAAGGCAGGTTTTTAGATAACTTTCCCTTATGTCACCAGTCAGTTTTGCATCCTAGGTAGCTCTTTTCATTTTCTTTCAAAGAAAGAATGGCACAGTATCAGAGTTAAGAACTGTTTTCCATGCCCCATAGACCGACAGTCAGAGGAAGCTTGTTTTTTTTGTTGCGGCGGTCTTTAGCTGCTTCACGTCCCACCAGGCAACCCTTCACATAAGGAACAGTTACTCTGCTGGAACTAGTTACCCAGGCAGCACGTTTTCCCCACCTCTCGTGTCCAGCGCCACCCCTACAAGGAAACCTTCCATCTCAGACCCACACAGGACCCCGAGACCCTGCCACGTACCTGAAAAGGCTCAACATGTAACTCGCTGCACAGGGTGGTCAGCTCTTTTTGACAGATGGATATGCTTTTGATGAGCCTTTCCTTCAGGCTTTCCTCTTCAGCAATCATCATATCCAGGAGGTCCTACGGGAGAGAAAACAGTCCCATAAAAGTGTCGGGCCAAAGGGAGAAAAAGAACGAGTAACACCAAAACCCTCATAATTTCCCATTTTTAAGAAAGGACTTAGGAACCAGGAAGAGCCTGACGCCTTCGTATCACTGCTAGAAGCCACCTCACGTGAGATGACGACCTCCCTAGCCCTCCCACGGCAGAGACTCCAGCACTCAACTCACCTTGATGTGCTTCTTCACCACCTCAGTTCTCTGTAAGCGCTGGTCCTCGGGAATCCCAATTAATTCCCATATTTCCCGAAGGTGAGTCAGGGCTTTCTGGAGACACAGTACGGACTCCTCTGCAAGCACATCACTGAAAAGCAAGAGAAGCCAGCTGCATGAGCCACTGCCTCCCACACACTAAAAGCAGTATTTACAGGAACTGAATAGTTTCTTGGTGGCCTCAAGGCTGGGACAAATTGAAAACAAGCATTCAGCTTAATTCGTCTTTACCCGCTCCCCTCTCCTTCTCCCCCCAAACACTACAACACAGGCACAGCAGAATTCAGTAGCGTACTACATCATGGACATTCAATCTTCTGAATACTACTCCGAATCTGACTTTTCAGGGATTCTACCCATGGCAGTATAATATAGAATCAGAAATGCTTTTATTAAAGAAAAAACAAACAAAAAGACCAGTCACATAAACTCACACCTAATGCAAGAGTTTGCTGGTGAAAGGTTCCTATAAAATAGCTGGCAATTCATCACAATTTTGTTGTTGTTCTAAAATTACAGCTACTAACTTGCAGAATTGCTAAAATCAAAAGGACAAACATCGAGAAGAAAGAAATCTTACCATTTGCAACAACATGGATGGATCTAGAGAACATTATGTTAAGTGAAATAAGTCAGACAGAGAAAGATAAGTACCATATGATCTCACTTATTTGCGGATTCTAAAGAAAAGAATAAGTGAATGAACTAATCAGAAACAGTTTGGGAGACAATGAGGAAAAACTGAGGGTTGCTAGATGGGCGGGAGGGGTGGGGGGTGGGGGGGAGGGTGAAGGGATTGGAGGGCAGTCGGTGACCACAGGATGGCCACGGGGTTTGAAAATTAATCTGGGGAACGTAATTTGGTGGTTACCAGAGAGTAAGGGGGTTGGGGGGGGGGATGAGGGTGAGGGGGATCAAATGTATGGTGATGGAAGGGGAGCTGACTCTGGGTGGTGAACACACAGTGTGACTTATGGATGATGTGATACAGAATTGCACACCTGAAATCTATGTAATTATACTAACAATTGTCACCCCAATAAATTAAAAATAAATTAAAAAAAAAAAAAAAAAAAAGGACAAACATCGAGAGCTGGTGAGTATACGGAAAAGCCAGAACTTTCACAAACTACTGGTGGGAGTACCAGCTGGTACAGCCCCTTGAAACCTGCTGGCAGTGCCTACCGAAGCTGAACCCAGCAGTTCCACTCCTGTGCACGTCTGTCCCGTGCAGAAACGCACCATGGACACACGGGAGTATCAGAGCGGCACTGCTCCCAATAGCACAAAACCCAAACAAGCAGGATATGCACCAGCAGGATGGAAACCAGTGCCACCCACAGCAGAATAACACGGCAGTGAACACACAGCGTGGGTAACTCAGGAACACCACGTGAACTACGCTGAGTGCAAGAGCTCAAACCCAAAGGGACTGCACACCGTACGATTTCACTTTAGGAAATCCTAGGAAAGGCAAAACTGTAGTGAAAGAAAGCAAACGAGTTGCCTGGGATCAACTGCAAAAGGGCACAAGGACACTTTTTTAGGGTGATGACATGGTTCTCGATCTTGATGGTGATGACGTAACTGTATGTAATGACCAGAATTCAAGCTAAACGTTTACAATGAGTTAAATTTACTGCCCATAAACCACACCTTAAATTTAAAAGAAAAAAAGAGATAAAAGACATAACTAATGTGAAAAAACGAAAACAAGTTTGTGGAGAAGAGGAAAACCAGTCTGAGTGAAAGAGGCCAAATCACTATGTGACCCATTGATACAAAGCTCAAAACCAGGCAAAACGAAGCTGTGCTTTCAGAAGCCAGGACAGCGGCTGCCACTGTCCTGGGAGGTGGTGACGGGAGGAGCACACGGGCAGGGGCGGCTGCTCACACAGGCGAGCACTGACTTCGAGAAAACCCACGAAGTCTGCGCTTGATTTGTGCACATTCCTGTATGTATGTTTTTCTTCAATTTCAAAGAGGTTATTTTAAAAATTATTCATTGTTTATCTGAAATACAAACTTACCTAGGCACCTTGGATTATGTTTAAGTGTGCTGTTAAAAATGGTAACCATGTAAAGAACAGAGATTTTTCTCTCCTTTCTTAGGTGCAACTGGATGACAAAGAAACTGCTCTGGCATCAGAGAAATGAGAATCTGGGTGCGCTGTGCCAGAGGGAAGCCTGGCACCAGTCCCTTAAGCTCTTCCTGAGTCGTCTACAGGTGGGGGGCCTAGAGGCGCTCAGTGGCTCCCTTTCTGTCTCAGCATGTTCAGTGGTTCTGAGTCACCAGCCTAGGTCGCCCAGAACACCAGTTTCTCCAAAGTGTTTGATAGAACAAGGGTATCAAGGTCTGGGTGGCTCTTACTAAATGCTGTTCTTGCTAACTGTCCAAATGAAGCCCAGTATTCTGCAAAGGCAAAGGCAGCTGCAGCCGGATTAGCTTGACCTTGACCCTGGAACCCAACTGATGCAAAGATTCTTCTGATGACATGGTCTGTAACTGGTCCAAACAGGGTATATAAGCGATGGCTAAAGCTTTGGACAGGGTGTGGATGTGTAACCCGGCTCCTTTACTTGCTCTATGTAAATAGAACTGCCTAAGGACCACCACGTCATGTTCTTGAACAGAGCACCCCAAGCGGCGAACCCCTTGAGTTCCATAACAATCGGTTTAATATATTCACACCCCAGACATTTCGCTAGCTAAGAAATCCCATGTTAAAGGCTGCCTGTCCTCGGTGAAGCAAACTTTTGCACAAATATCAGTGGCCTACACCAGATGCCAATATTGACACCCAGATAATGAACAGCATTTAAAAGAATTTACTGTACTCCATTCATTTTACAAATGTTAACAGGTAGTTAAGGTAGTTAAGCCATTTACTTAATATAATCTCAACTAAAGTTCACCTACAAAGCTTCCCCAGGCAAATAATCCCACTTCTAAGACAAAAGAATGCACTCGTTAAAATCCTCACTTGAGCCTTTTATTAAAAATCACCTACAAGAGCTAATCAGTGGTCAATATTCAATTGACAGCAAAACCCGGGAGCTGAGGCAGACCAGCGCAGGGTATGGCTCTGGGGGTCACTGCTCCCGGGTGCGGGACAGTCTCCTCCAGGCTGACTGCCATCCATCCTGGCCACATCCACGTGAGAGCTCGGTTCTCGGGGAAACCAAGTCGTCAGGCGCCTGCTTCACTCCCCCACTCAAAGCTTCCTACTACCCCCCCCCCCCCCCGAAACAGTTCAACCTCCAGGTTTTCCTCCTAACCCCTCCCACCCCACACTCCCTAAAACTCCAGCCTACTGAACCTCCGGGACGCTCCGGCACAGAGCTCCTCACCCACATGCAGCTCAGTTTCTGCTGCCAACATGATTCTGCACTTCCCCGTCCATCTGCCAACACCTCCTCTGCACAGCTGTGGATTCCTCAGCCACCTCCACCCAGACGGCCAGGAACTCACGGGCAGGGACCACGTCTTCTCCACCTTCATTCTGCCAGTCAGGACTCAACAGTGTACAACGAGTGGCCCTGAATTCCTGCCGAAGTTTCACCATGTTCTAACTTCCAGCTACCCTCCGGGCTCATGCACTCTCCGACACCCACAAACAGATTTACTGGCGGTGCCGCCTGGCTCTGCAAAACATCCAGAGGGTCACGTGATCCCTTTTCTGCAAAATGACAAGTCTGGCACAATGGGCAAAGCATCTGAGTAGACATTTCTCCAAAGAAGACACACGAAAGGCCAGCAAGCACATGAAAGGACGCTCAACACCTTTAGCCACCAGGGAAATGCCAATCAAAGCCACAAAGAAAGACCACTTCCCACCACTAGGAGGTCTGGGATGAAAAAAGCAGAGGCAAGTGTTGACAACATGTGGAGAAACGGAGCCTTCATACACTGCCGGTGGGGACCCCCCCCCAACACACAACCATTGGGGACCACACACACACACACACACACACACACACTGGTGGGACCCTCACACACCCACCGCGGTGGACTTGAACACAAGCACCGCGTTACCTCCAGTCAATCTGATGACGGTGAAGCTGCTCTGGAAAAGTCTGGCAAGTCCTCAAAGCCAAACACAGAGTAACTACATCATCAAGCAATTCCACTCCTAGGTATGTCACCAAGAGAAATGACAACATGTGTCCACAAAGGCACTTGTACACAAATGTTTACAGCAGCATAACTTATAATAGCCCCAAAGGGGAAACAACCCCAATGGCCACCAACCAACGAACAGGTAAATGGGAGCTGCCTGTGCAACAGAATATTAATCATGTCAATTAACCTTGAAAACATTACGCCAAGTGAGAGAAGTCAGCCATAAATGAGGACATTTCAAATGATTCCATTTGGTTCTAAAGTTCAGAAGAGGCCCGTCTATAGAGACAGATTAGTGGTTGCCTGGGGCTGGGCTGGGGAGAGGAAAGAAGGTGGGAACGGGGACTGACTGCCAAGCTGTTTGGAAGGGAGGATGAAAATGTTTTAAAATTGACTGTGGTGGTAGTTGTTCTGAATTCTGTTAAAAATCATTAAATTGTACACTTTAAGTAGGTAAATTATATGGGGATTATATTTTGAAGCTTTTTTTTTTAAATCTGGCATACAATCTGAAGTTGTTTTGATTTGTAAATTAACTGAAAAACAAATATGACTGCTAGTTAATTTAGTCAAACAAATTACTTCTACAAAATAAAATGGCATGACAAAATTTGTAGATTTCAAACACAATTAAGTAATCTGGACAAATATCTGTACTATAGTTCCCCCCTTATCTGTGGGGGATACTCCCAGTGGATGCCTGAAACTGCATATATATACACACATACACACACACAGATGGTGCCAAAAAAGATACGTACACATTTTAAGAAAAACTGTATTAAAATTGTAGTAATATATACCAATAACAAAAAGATGAATACAAGTCACATTTGATTTCTGCAATTACAAAAGGTGCTCAAAGTGGTTCCCATCAGCGTCCAGACACTTCTGATTACAGTGAACTACTGCTTGAGCAACGCTGACCAAAGTGTCCACTTGTATACATTTTTTTGGCATATATGTATGTATATATATATGCACCCGCGTGTACATGCACACACACACATACAAACACATTATATATATATGTGTGTGCATAGTATATGTTTTTCCCCTAAACATACACACCTTTCACTTAAAGGAAAGGAAGCACTTTCCGGCCTCCCTTTGGCATGTCCGAATGGCCAGTGTCCGAATGGCCAGCACCCCTACTCTTGCGCTTTGGGGCCATTAGGAAGGAAAATCAGGGGGACTTGAGCACAGCAGTGTGATACCGCCACAGTCGATCTGACAAGGAGCTGGCTGCTAGGTGACTTCGGGGCCGGGAAGCTAAGTGACCACTGCGGGGAGAAGCTGGACAGAGGGAGGGCTCCGTGCCAGGCAGGCGGGCGCACTGGCATCTCGCTACTCAGACGGTGTGGGAGTTACCCCTTATGAATTGGGTATTTCTGGAGTTTTCCGTTTAATATTTTTGGACCATTGTTGACCATGGGTAACTGAAACTACAGAAAGCAAAACCACAGATAAGGGGTGGCTGAACCCCAGGAGATGCGCCACTAACTAAAAGCAGTATTCCCGCAATTTCTTATAATGAAAAAGTTAAGCCTCCCTTGGAGCTGACTTCCTTTAACAAACCTTACGTGGCCAGTGGGAAAGCGGGTGTTTGGAACGATCATACATTCTAGTTGGAGACTGTTCTTATGAGAGTACAGTTTTCAAAGTACAATTGACAAATTTCAAAGAATTAAAACAATTTTCCACTCTTCGCAACATTCCAATTGTGTGAACTTCATTCTTGTTACTTCAAAACACAGCCAGAATCTCACTCCTGCCCACTCCCGCCACTCCAGCCCGGGACCAGGTCACCACCATCATCTCGTGCCTGTACTGCCACCACCTTCTAGACGGTCTCCCTGTTTCTGCCGTGGCCTCCTCACGCTAACTGTCAACACAGGAGCCACAAGGCTGGCTCCAGGTCTTCTCTTCTCAAAACCCTCCAATGATTTGCTATCTAAAGCCTTTACAAAGGCCTCCGGTCTCTGCTCCAGCCACCCTCTTGTCAGAACCCACAGGCACTCTCCTACCTCAGGCATTTGGGCTTGCAGAGCCCCCCCACTTAGAGCTCTCGTCCCCCAAGTCCCATGGCTGGGCCCCTTGCCTCCTTTAGGCAAACAGATCACCTTCTCAGCGAGGCCTTTCCTGACCAATCCCTTTAAAACCGCACTCCCTTTCCTTTGCCATCAGTACTCCTTATTCCCTTTCTCTTCTTGATTTGTCTCCATAGCACTATTACCATTTAATGTAAGACTTACTTATTTATTTTGCTATTAAAATGTAAACTCCAAAAGGGCAGAGATATCAGTTTCATTCACTGCTGATTCCCCAACACTTAGAACGGTTCCTTGTACATAACAAACATTCAAGAAGTATTTTTCGATTAATAACTTGATGGTTCGAAAAAGCTGTTATGATCCTAAGATGCCTCAGTGCAATCATTGTGAATAATAATTATCATAGTACAATTATATACTGTAAATTCCCTAAAAGGGAATTCCCTAAATTCCCTAAAAGGTGCAAATTTGAGATTTTTTCCTTATAAATGCATCCACTGAAAAACTGAGGGTGCTTACAAGAATACCACCCAAGGACACCAAGGTTGTAAAAAGGGCCAGTTTTTCCAGTCTCTTGAACCTACTGGACTGGTAAAGATCTCAAATGGTCCTCTAAATGATTTCCTACCTTCAGGCAGCAGTCACTGATCCACTGACCTACTTATTCCTAAACAGGCCTTTATTAAGCTCCATCTGTACAACCTGTATCCATAACCAGTAGTTAATTCAGCGACCAATCCGAAAAGCATTGTGTATCTTCAGGCCTAGTTTCCATTCCTTTCCAAATATGAACACCTGAAATCCAGATTACCCCAAAGTCTGGTTTTGTGAGTAGAGCAATTCCAGTTGCTCTTTTAAAATCTAGTTATATCTGTCAGCCTGGAACCCAAGTTAATTGATAACTTTCTCTCCCCTTCATTCACTCTATTGAAAGCAGAAGATGCTGAACAACCCCAAAACCAACTTGGAATAAGAGTTACATAAAATGTCACTGTAGGTTTTACTTGTCCTCAGAATGCAATATTAACTTAAAGGCACAGAATTCTGCTGTCCTTTAGATAATAAGATATTTGTGGGGTGGCCAGTTAGCTCAGTTGGTTAGAGCGCGGTGCTCTTAACAACAAGGTTGCCGGTTCAGTCCTACATGGGCCACTGTGAGCTGCGCCCTCCACAACTCGATTGAAACTACTACTTGATGTGGAGCTGACGGGTCCTGGGAAAACACACTTAAAATAAATAAAAGTTTTAAAATAAATAAATATTTGTAATTCACAACCTCACGCAGACATGTGTTTTTCCAATGGTATCAGTGATCTGTACTAACCATTCCCCAAGGGCAAGCATTTAAAAAAGAACCCTGGGAATTAGGATTCATGTAACCATACAGCTATCAGTTTGAACCAAAACCAAGAAATTATTTAATAAATTATTCATCCTAACGCTTCACCGAGTCCTTTCAGAAAATAAGGGTAATATTCGTATCGCTCTTAACACAAAATTATTTTGTGTAATTCTTATTTTAGAGGTGAGAAAACGGACATTCAACATCTTGCCAGAAGTCACAAGACAACACACAGCGAGCGTGACGCGTCTGGTCCCGATCTCAAGTCGACAGTCTTTCCCCAGCACTGCCTGCGTCGTTAAAACGACCCGGAAAGAATTCCTTAAACGGAGCGTCTGAACGTGCAAGGAAACCGAGCTATCTTTCCAAATCAAGTAAAATGCTAACACTGCAGCCCAGGTACACGGTAAAACGTAGATAAATACAAACTTCACGGCTTTAAAGAGAACCGAGAAACGCTGACCATAAGACTCTGGACTCAGCACGAGCCATCGTGCAAATTAGCAGCACCTGGGACGCCGTGAGCACGCGGAGGGTGGGGCTCCAGACGCCGGCGCTTGTCGCGGGGAGAGCTGTGGGCCCACCCGTCCCCCCGCACTTGCGACTCCTCCCGGGCACCTACGCTTGGCCCCACGGTGGCCTGCGACCGACAAGAAGGTGCGCGTCTGGCTCACCGCCACCAGCCCTGCCTGGCGACGTGATACCGTTGCCCCGAGCTGAGGGGGGCCTCTCGGAGCCCACACCGGCCCCGCACCCGGGACCTGCGTCGCTCCTTCCCGCGCCCCTCAACTCCCAGGCAGCCCTCACCTTCTCCTCATGACGGACGCTCCCAGCAACCGGACGTCGAGGTCGCCGAACTACTCCACGCAGAACCGAGAGCAGCAATCACCCAGTACCACCAGAAAAGTCCCGGTCGCCGCTTCGCGAGCCGTTGGGCCGCCGCGGGATTTCAAACCAAACCCCGAGGCGGAGCAGCCCCCGATTGGCGCCTCGTCCCGTCGATCTTCCCGAAGCCCCACCCTCACCCCGCCCTCGCCCCGCCTCGAGTGCGCAGTCGGGTCCGATCGCACCCAAGTTCTGGGGCTGGGATCGCCGTCTGCGCGTGCGCCCGGCCACGCCCCTGCGCGGCTCGCTTTCCTCGCACCGCGGGTGACGTGCTCCCGCGCGCGGAGCCGCCCTGTGGTCCGAGCCCCGCCCTGTCCCGCTCCGCCCCGGTGCAGTTTGGATTCGAAGTGCGCTCTGCCGCGCGGAGGCCGTCAGGAACTGACCGAGAGCGCAGCGCCGCCCGGCCTCCACGCCTCCACGCGTAAAACGACCCCGCTGGCCGCAGCCGGCCGGTGGCGAGCGGGTTTAATAGACAGGCCTGGCGCTCACTTGTTTCCCTCGGTCGTCTAGGTAGCGCGCCCAGGAACTGATCTTTGGTGGCAATTTTCCCCAGGTGTAGGAAGCCTAAAGGGGAAGGGAAAGAATCCCGAACCCTGCCCACGGGCCCGCTACCTATCTAGACAAGTGATCCCCTTTAATCCGGTAACAATCCTGGAAGGTGAGAACCATCCCCTTTTTACAGAGCAGGGAACTGTCTCAAAAAGGTTGGAGTGATTTACCCACGTCCCACGACTGGGAAATAAGTGGAGATCTCCTGGGTCACGGTTCTCTTTCAAATTACACGGGTTTATATAATTGTCATGAAATTTTTCAAACTCCAAATTGACAAAGTACTTTTGTATCCTTCGCTGAACACATGCTACATTCCTAAGTGCTTATTAATCACTTTTGTTCAGCGATTCGTTGTTGCATAATATCCTGACGTGTGGGTATAATTCAACTATTTTGCTATTGATGGATATTGTAATTTTTACAAATAAATGTCTTCATACATAAATCTTTGTATCTTGCATTATTTTCTTGCAGTTGACTCCTACAAGTGTAATTAATTACCGAATACTAGAGAGGTTTGTTTATTAATTTGCCCCCCCTCCAGGAAGCCTCACTGGCAGGGTACCCTCCTCTTACCCTCAGCCGCTCTGACTACTACTTTCCTTTTAAGCCTCTTTGCTACTTTCCTGGCAAAAAGTGGCATTTCCTTGTTTATTTACTTCACTACAATTGAAATTGCACATTTTCCCGTGGGTACTGGACAACTGTAATTTCTGGGAAATCCTTTTCATGGGCTTTTCCATGAAGGAAAAGTAAACCTTCAGGACCATGTTTTTCTCACTTTCAGAAGAGATTCATTAGTGTCTTCAAAATCTTTTTTGTCAGCAGCATGCCAAATGTTCGCCTGGCTGATAGAGTGGCACCACTTTTTAAATTTACTTGTACTCTTGGTTGATGACCTTGAGAGTTTTTCAGAAAGTTTCAAAAATCTGTGATCCTCAGACATGTTCCCAGGGCCAGTATGATAAGCGTCCAGAGATAAGACAATTTTGCTATCATGTCTTTTACACTAGTTCTGAAGCTAACTTGGAAGATATGTATGTGTTCAGAGCATATACTCAGCGTTTGAAACACTGTGTAGTGTACATGAGTGCAGGACCCTTTTACAGGGTCATATTACATTTCTATTAGACAGCACTGTTCTGGAATGGAAGTGCAATTCCCTGCCACTGTTTATTCCCTTGGCCATACAATCCTTTTCTGACTGCCACATGTTCTTTCTAAACTAACAGCCCTGTCAGCTGTGCCTTTGATCTTGCACACTAGCTTGTCATAGCCTGTCAAAAATCTAGCTAGATACTTGAGGTGTGCATTTTCCTTGGCATATGCACTATACAGCACCATCATTCTATGGAAAGAATACTTTTGATGATTCACCACCACAGGTTTGGATCTTTCTTTTGGTAAGTGGCAGCACTGGGGAACAGATAGGCAGAGCAACCGGGACAGTCTCCCAAAAACCCAGGCAAAAACCTGTAAGTACCTCTGCCATGGGGATGGTGAGGAGAGGATGGACCCGAAGCATTTAAAAGTAATGGGTCGAGGACAGGACCAGCGGAATGTAGGGGAATAAAAAGAAAAACATCTGGGGTCAAGGATATAATTCCTTACACGAACAAAATGTGGGTAGACGATGAGAATGTTAAGGGAATACAGGGAGAGGAACAGATTTAGGGATGCAAAGTCGGGACACGAGGTTCGGTTTGGGAGCTTATTTTAGACGTGGAGTTTGAAGTGCCTGTGGAACGACCAGGCTGGAAATACTAGTGTGAGGCTCAACACTAGACGAAGCTTGAGCTCTGAAGTGGATGACAACAAAGGACAGAGAGAGATGTCAACAGACGGATAGGACAGAGGAGAAATCAAGAGAGAGAAGTATAACCTAGGAGACTGTGGGAGGATGAAAAAGCATCACGGAAGCTGAGTACGAGAATTTCAAGAAGGAAAGGGTGGTTGTCAAGTGAGATCAAGTTAGAAAAGGCCCGCCGAGACCACTGACAGATGCGGCTACAGTTCACAATTTTAACAGGGAAAAGGAGAGGAAGGCCACCAGAACCAGCAACGAAGACGGCACTGGTGAAGTGTGGGGGGCACCGTTTGCCGATGCCCGAAACTGTCCTAACAGGGCACACAATCTTTCACTCTAATAAACGAAAGGCTTAAAATGAAGGTGCCTCCTTAAGTTAAAACAAAAACCGCTTTAGTTTTTTCCACTGTAATGAGTTGCAGGATTTAGAACTGGGAGGTGTTTACTGACCATCAACCTAATCCCGCCCCCTCGTTTCAGGGTTCAGGAAACTCCAGTACAGCGCAAGTTTCAGGGGAGAACCAGACCAGGCCGAGAAGACATGAAGCCCCCTGTGCTGCACAAATACAGATGGAAGTGCTGGTCCGGAACTAAACATACTACATTTGAGAGTAGAGGCTTTATTTACAATAATACTCGAACAGGAATTTGCAAAAGACCTTTCTCCTCTCATCAGCTTCCCAGCCTGGGCTGTAGTTCATAAATAGAAAAGAGACGTGTCCTGGGAGCAGGAAGTGAACTCGCCTCAGATGTGTTCTCTAACCCAAACAAGGCCCGAGCTCCCCAGTGCTTAGCTGGGTGGGTGGTGGACACTGTGCAGCTGGGAGCCCAGCTCCTGCATCCCTTTGGGGAATGTGTGGAGGCTTCACACTGGCCGGGAAAACTTCAGGCCTTCACCTCACTCATAGCCTCCATGAGGCGAGCACTGTTTGTGATTGCTGTCGTCAGAAAAATGAACCTGTACCCTGAGGAGTCAAAAGCACCCACATGTGCGACTACCAGCAGATCACAGGCCCCCAACACCAGCCATGCCATATGGAGCCCCTCCAGGTCCACAGCCCTGGCTGAGCCAGAGCAGCAGGCTACAGACAGCGGCGTCAGTGCCATGCTCAGGGCATGACGTGCCACGCCGGGTGGAACTGGGCTCCACGCTCTTCAGCCCACAGGAAGTGGTACCCAGAAGCCAGCAGAGAAGCCTTCCTGAGCACCGCCCTATGACCCCGATCCCACGGAGGCCTGTCGTCACCTCTGTTCTCGCTTACCTTTCTCTCTGCCCAGAAAGCGCAGGGCTGAGATCTCAGAGAACGTGCAGCCACCCAGGAACACCACCAAGATGAGGCGCAGGGACTCGCTGGAGGCCTTGTCCTCCTTGGTCAGGCCTGTGCGGGTCGGACAGGCGTGGCTCTTCACTGGCACCTCGCCCCGGGCCAGCAGCCAGCCCCCTCTGCCCGCGCCTCCCACCCCCCAAGCCGCGCACCTGCGAACGCCAGCTCGCTGCAATTGAGCAGCCGCACCACCTCGTCCAGGCCCTGCCAGCTCCTGCGCTCCAGCACCTGGTGAGGCACAAATGCTAGTCTCAGGTCGAAGACAGGCCCCGACTTGGGAAAGGAAGGTTGCAGCGGCTACACTGTCACGCTGTTTGCTAGTTACAAGAGCAGCTAAAAGTTGGACAGGCCCGGGAGTAAAGGAACATGAAAACACAAATGGGAGCGGGAGTCACTGTTGTCACCTGCTCGATGACGCGGCAGCTGAGGGGCACGTAAGCACCACTGAAGACGTACGCCATGTCGCGGGGCACCTTCAGGTCATACTCGCCATCCACACGTGGGATCTAAAGGGCAAAGGGGACCACATGAGGCACGTGACAGCTCTCCACTCTTTTACAGGGTCAGGGAAAAGTGGCAGATCCCCAAGGATGATTCTTACTTCAACTAAACCAGCAATAGCCCTGAAAAAAAAATCAGAACCATAACCGAAGATTCAAGCTTCTCTTCAGTACCCGCCGATTCTCGTGAATGAGTTCTCAGCTCCCTGTGAGGGGTTGGAGGGAGGAGTGCCCCTTTGCTGACCCCTCAATGACATAGGACATGTCTGTCACTGAAGCAGCACTTAGCCTATTGTCCGGCACTGGTGGTAGGTAGGTGCCTACTACGTGTTTATTAACGGAATGAATCTGTGTGTCTTGTCTCGTTATTAAATTAAGCTGATGCTATCAGGCTACCAAACCATAGGATCTTTATAAAATCAAAACAACAGAAAGGTCTCTGGGGATTCAAAGTACTCCACAAAGAACTGAGCCTGCAGCCTCCCCTGTCTGTCCCTGCCCCACATACCAAATTCAGCTTCTTGCTGATGGCACGAAAATTGCTCCTCTTGGCCAGAGAGCTGAAGGCATCAGTGATCTTTCCTGGGGAAGAAATCGGTGCTGGGTTTCATATAGTCTACGGATTCATGACACTGCCACAGGCAGTGCCATTCAGGCAATGACAGGACCTGTCAAATCTCTGAGCCGTTCATCCACAGGTCCCTGCAACTAATGAAGACATTCAGCACACTTCTCCCCACCCAGTCCCACTCCTCCTACAGGGTGCCAGCTCCCCACTAAGTGCAGTCTACAGGATAACCCCAGTTAGTTTACTGGTTAAGTGTATGGGTCTTGAAGTCAAACCGACCTGGGTTCTAATGGGACTTACTGAGGGACCTTAGACAAGTCACTTAACCTTTCTAAGCCTCAGTTTCCTCACCTGTAAGATAGAGATAAAACTAGCCTTTGTGAGGATTAAATAAGAAACGATATCTAAAGACCTTAGCATGTGGTGTGTTCAATAAAAGGAAATGCTTCCTACTAGCAGAAATAGTCGTAATGCCAGTCAGAGTAAGGAATTACGTTCTCCTTCCCACTCCTTCTCTCCCAGGGTGCTCTGCTGGTTAGCAAAGGGTGGGGGAACAGGTTACCTGCGCGCCCTGCTCACCTGCAGCCTTGTCCGTCACCAGCTTGCTCACTTTACTCTCCACGGCCGTGAGAGTGTCCCCAGGGGCTTGCTCTGTTAGGAGCCCCGCTCGCCGCAGGTTGGAGAAGGTCAGCAGGTGCTCAGGACCATAGCTCTGAAAAAAATGCAACCCAGCTCTTCACTAAGCATCCACCAAGGGTCTAGCACTGGTGATACGGAGGTGAAGGGGGAAGGATTACGCAGTCTATGCCCTGAAGAGCTCACATTGTGTGGGAGAAAGATTTTCTTACCAGAAATAACTACATACAAACGCAGAAGAATAAAGGCAACACAAAACTATTAAAGCTCAGAAGAAGCAATTATAGAAGGAGAATGGGGAGGCTTCACAGAGGAGATAAGCCTAGCGAATGACCTGGAAGGAAGCTTATTAATGCCGCACAAGGTCCTACAGTGAGGGAGAGTCCCGGAGGAAGAACTCAGTACCTGGTGCACCCACCGTGAGAATCGGGAGTGGGAGAAACGGGCAGTGGCAAGGGGCTCTGAGTGCCAACTGTCCCTACAACGCCTAAGAGGGAGGCCCGAAGGAAATGGGATGGGGACGGGGACAGGAAAAGGGCCGTGTCTTCTTCTGCCTCTTTCAAAAATGTCCAGTGACCTCCCTCCACCAAGTGCCCTCAAGAAGACATTCTCCTTGCCTCACCTGTAGATACTGTGTTTTCAGGGATCGGTAATCCTTGGGGATCAAACCTGAGGGTAAGGAAGATAAGACAGGTTCATGAACCAGCTGAGGTGTCCTAAAATATACAGCCAAACCAACCAACCAACAAACCACCCATCTCCCCCCAAAAACAAACCTTGAACAGAAGGAAGGATTCGGTAAATGATGTTAACCTTGCACCCTATACAGCTGATTCTAAATGGACTCTGCAATTTAAGTTGGATTATTGAAAGACAAAGCCTGGATCTGAGAGTTCCAAGGAAGAGCCCTGAACCACTGGGTGCAGATGGACCTGGAACGAATGCTCAGTGTAGTGGGGATGGGAGCAGGACATGGCAGGAGGAAAAGAAGGGACTTCCCGGGCACTTCTTCCTGGCTGTGGGCCAGTTCTACTGGGAACTGCCTTACAGCTTCTGAGGAGTAGGAAGAGTGTTTACAGGGATCCAAAGTACAGTCTCAGATGTTTTCCTCCATTGAGGTAAGAATACAGGAAACTTAGAATAAGCAAACCCCTTCTCTAGGTAGAGAGCAACCTTAAAGAATTTTCACCAACTAAAGACGACTTCAGTAGCAAAATAAGTTGCCATTAAAGGCTGCAGAATCTGGGCTTTTGGAAATGTTTATGAAATTGGTTGGCTGCCCCTTTTTCCTAGACTGGACTATGAAACCTTGTTGAGGGTAGGAGGCCAGATGGACCAAAGAGAGATGTGCCACTCTGTCCTATGCCTCTGTAGTCCTAAAATGTGACAGGCCTTATTCTGGGGGGCCCGGATGTGGTCCCGCTTAGAGTGGGGACATTCAAATTATCCTGGGGATATTTCCCTCAAAACAAAAATTGCTTTAATTTTATAGGGGAAAAAATCCACAAAATTACAGGAAAACGTTCTGCCTGCTAGGATATTTATCTGTGTCATTCAAAATCATTTCTTCTATCCCTAAGGTATAATTTTCAATCCGGCAGCTTTGGTCCCTGGGGCTCACCATTCTCGGTGATGGACAAAAGGCACATGAGGCGAAGGCTTTCTATAGGTGACACCTACACAGGAAGAAAGAGTTGAGGAGAATTCAAGTTTCCTAAGACACATTCTTCCCTCCTCTACCTTCCGCTGGAGGCGGAGCCCACCGCTCAATGCCCCACCCACAGGCCCGCCCACCTGCTCACCTGCCGGTCAATGTGCTCTTCAATGTAGCTGGTGCTTTCCCGGATGTTGAAGCCCTCCAACAGAGCTGTGAGTAATCAGAGGGCAGCCTGTCACTGGGAAGGCGGGCAGCTCAGGCTCTGCCACCTAGGCTAACAGGCATGCGTCTCCCCATCTCTTCCTCCATCCTGGGGTGGCTTAAGGGACCCCCAGGACTTCTAACAGGAAGCAGCGTCCCACAGAGCCAGCGAGCATCTTTTCAGGGTGGGATGGGGCTGGGAGCAGGGAGGCAGCAGAAGCAGCCGGGCACGGCCACTGCGGTCACCATGCTCGGTTTTGATGAGCTCCTGGAAGTCCTGCTTGGTTTTCTTCTTCATGATGGATTCACAGGCCCCAATATCTGCAGAGAGGATGAAAAGCCAGCTGACATACTCCTGGTTCTAGAGAATATTCCTTTGTTGTCCAGAAGAATAGAAACCTCAAGGCCAAAGGCAGAAGCACTTCCTCCCACTTTAGACCAAACGAGAGCGTAATCTGTCTGCTGTCTGGGGCAGAGCTCCCGCCGTGGTCCCCTCGAGCTGAAACCTACGCAGACTCAGCAGGCGGTGCTCCTGCTTCAGGCCCTTGAGCTCCTGGGAAACGAAGTTCTTCATCTGTTTGATGTCCATGCCTCTGCGACGCTGTGGGGAAGGTGCCCTCAAGTCACCGTGGCACACCCTCAGACACGGGAAACCACTGCCCTCCCTTGGTTCCCACCGACCCCAGACAAAAGACAAGCAGCCTGTTGTGGAGCAGAGGGGTCACCAAGGGGCAGCAGCCTTGGGAAGCCACTGAGGAAAGAGAACAGAGGACCCAGGCCTGGAGCCTCACGTCATACTGGGCCTGCAAGTTCCGGGCCTTCTGGCTCAAGAAGCCAAAGACATTGGAGAAGTGCTCGTTACGAATCTCATTAAACACCTGCGAGGGGAGCGAGACAGGAACAACTTACTGAACAGAAGCGACCTTGTTCCTTCCTACCTCATTAGTGTCACGATGGCACAGGGAGGGTGCCTGCTGTTGCAACAAAAGCACGAAAAAAGCTGAGCGGGTATCAAACAGCAGATGTCAAATGCCTGCTGTGTGCTCTGGGGTACACTCTGAACTGGCGGGGATCCCTCCCTGCCATGGACTCAGCCTCCCGGCCCAGAGCTGGTGCCCACAGCCTCATGGGAGCAGAGCCCCTGGGGAAATGCCCTGCGAGCACCCACAGCCTCACCTTGTCCTCCGCATTAAGCAGCAGCTTCAGGCTCCTGTCAGAGGACGTGACCTCGGGTCCAAAGTCGACACTCCCTTGGAGAGCAGAGGGGACAACTATGAAGAGCTGGGACGAGGCCTTCCTTCTCCTACCCTTCCCGGAACGATTCGGGCGCCGGCAGCTCCCTCAGGCCCGGGTCCCTCCCAGCAGCCCCGCCCCATGCAGGAGGCCCCAGGAGCCCCTCAGGACCACCTCCTTCCTGCCAGGACGCCACTTACCACACTTGATGCGGAAGGTGTCATCTACCAGCCCCTCGTAAACCACCTGGGAGCAAAGTGCCGTCACAAAGTCCATGTCTGAAACCAAGATCCCCGACTGTGAGGGGCCCCCCCGACCCCGCCTTTTTCCCCGTTTGCTTGGTATCAGCTCGAGCGCCTTCCCCAGGGCGCTAGGCCCAGGCTCCCAATCTACACTGGCATCCCCAGCCCCACGTGAGGGCCTAACGGGGCCCCATTTCCCATATTCCATGTCTCCCAGAGACCAGAGGAGCGCCGACCACAGGTTACCTCTGTCCAGGAGAAAGATGTGTCCAATTTCAGGCCTTCGGCCCTTGGCTTCGCCATCCTCCTCCTCCTCCAGCTTCCTCCACAATTCATGTGACATCTGCCAGCGACCAAGACATTCTTGTTGTTCTTTTTCCCAAATTTTTAATTTTGTTTTATTTTAAACTTTTCTATTTTGAGATCATTACAGATTCATACGCAGTTATAAGAAACACAAGACATCCTCGATCTCGTGTCCTCCAGGTCCCACCCGGAGCCCCATACCTACCGAAGAAGCCAAGCCCCTTCCCTGTGACACTTCTCCCTGACCCCAAGACGGGAGCCAACTAGTAACAACATTACCTGTCCTGTTCCCCTCTTTCCTATCTTTGCCTCCCCGGCCCTCCCCACAGCAAAGATAAAAAGAGATTTAGGAGGCCTGGCTGCCTTTCTGCCAGCCACACAAGCTCTCTTCTCTGAGCCGCCATCAAGGCAAGGTACAGAATACAGCTCGTGTCACACATGGCCCGGGACAATCCTCGGCGGGCAGAGAACCTGGAATGCGGCTGTCGGGACAACAGGACGGCCAGTGCTCACCTTGGCACACCTGCCAATGCCGTAGCAGTTAGGAAAGGGCCCATAGAGAGTGCTGAGAAGGTGCAAGGCCTGGGCCACAGTGTTGATCCAGCGCTGGTCTCCTTCCTGCAAGGGCCACAAACACAAGGGTCGACCCGACAGACCCATCGGAAAAGCGGCTAGCCCTGGAGCCCTGGAGCAGGAAGGCAGGGTGTGGGGGACGCTTGAAAGATCCTTTTCACTGACCCCCAAAGCAGTCCCAAGGACACAACAGCAGCATTCAATCTCCCCATCGCTATCGCGCATAATCAGAGATAGAGCTTGGAGGAAGGTACAAAATGGCCAGCCCGCCGGATCCCACGTTTGTCCCCAACTGTCGATGCCAAGACCCCAGGGCCCCGCATTTACCAGGAAGTAGTCCCTGAAAAATTCTGGCAGTTCCATGCTCAGCAGGTCCACGTCAAGAGGCAGCAAAGAGAAGGCCCACTCGTCACAGCTCACATCTGCAGGTACAGAGAGCATCAGCGTCCCTGCAAAGCACGTGGTGCCACACGAAGCGGGAAGGCCCGCCAGCCATGCGAAAACACCTGAGCGTCTGCCGCACGCCAGGTACTGCACTGAGAGCGGACACTCACGGATGAGCAAGCCAGAGCCTGTGCCCTGAAGGGCTCAGTCTGGTAATGAAAGGAGACAGGTACAGGACAGGCTGTCACACAGTGTGATGGGTGTGTTCTCATTCGCGTGCTGACCACCAGCGCTGAGGAAACACTCATTCCCGATGTGACAAACACTGACGGAAAGCTGCAGGCGTGCAGGCACTGGCTAAGCGCTGGGGCCATTCTTACAGCCTAGTGGGAGAGCTACACACCACGTAGATTTCAGTACAGTTGTGCTCCCAAGAGGTGAAACAGCAGCCCGTGAGCACAAACATTCAGGGATCAAACCTCATCTAGGGGTGGGGAAAGGCTTCCCTAGAGAAGTGACATTTAGGCTTAGAATCTGAGTAAGAGTTGGGTAGGCAAGAAGGTGTAGGGTGGGGAATGTTCTAGGCAACAGGACCAGCACGTGCAGTCCCCACCGCTGGAGGGCAGCGAGTCAGGAGAAAGGGGCAGGCCTCCAGGGAGGGGCCCGAAGAAGGAAGGTGTGGGAAGCCATGGGGAAGACTCTGGGCCTTATCCTGAGCCACTGCAGAATTCCCTGCAGGGGTTGCTGTGCTCAGGCTGGTGCTGCATGGGAAACACACAGCGGGGGGCACAATCCCCCTTGTGGGCGTCTTAGAAGGTAAGGCGAGAAACACGTGATGGTCGCCAACTATAAGCCCTCACATCCCCTCGCAGTATCCCACTCGTTCCCACGCCCAGGCCGACAGGAACGAGACAGGGAAAGGAGAGGGCGGGGGAATGACAGTTATTTCCTTCTTCCTTACGTTCTCCCCCTTTCACTCACATTCATCTCCTCTCACCTCCATAGATCCCCTCTTCCTCAAGCACCATCTCACAGGCATAAAACTGCAAGAGGAAAGCAGCTGATTAGTAAACACCTCCTCTCTGTTCTTTCCCTTCCCGTGGAATTCCTCCCCAGTCGCTAATGAGGACGATACTTATTGAACCCAGTAGGAGAACCCAGACTCTTAGATCTAGAAAGGACATGGAGTCATTAGCCCAACACTTCATTGCCCTTTCAGCCATTTCATTTCATTTATTTGCTTTTTTTCTCCCTGAGAGATGGGCCAAGCTTTACAAAGAAGGTACTTCGGCTGTCACGGAAGGGTGAGTCCTCCACGCAGAGATGGGAGGACGTGCGCGCGCTCCAGAGGTGGGAGGTAAAGAGCAGTGGTGGGGAGAGGCGTCCTGGGGGGACATGTCCGCAGGACCCCTGGAGACACTGAGGCATCTGGAGATACAGCCTTGGGGGTCAGTGGTACATACGCTGCAGGTAAAGTGGGTGGTTTGTTCAAGAGAACAGAACACAGAAGGAGAATAGAGCCCCGGACAGAACTCTAGAGAACACCAAAAATAGAGGGGTGCACAGTGTGAGACCTGGCTGAGAAGACCGAGAAAGAACAGAGGCAGGAATAGGAGAAAACGGCAGCTCTGCAAGCAGGGGAGGTCAGAGTCTTAAGGAAGAATGAGCAACAGTATCAAGTGCCAAAGACGTCACGTAGGACATGCATGAGCCAGACATCACTGCATTTTACGACAGACTCTTAGGGGACTACATTTAAAGATGACAGTGGGGTGAACGAACAGAGGCGGTGGCAGCAGGTAATTCTTCACAGAAGGGAGACAAAAAAAGGGAGAGCCCCTGACAGGGAGAGGAGATGGCGGAGGGAGAATTGTTTAGAAGGCACAGACACGGTCACTCACAGAAGAGAAAGGTTCTACCTGATGAAGCAAGAGAATGGGGAAGAAATGCATGAACACGGTGAGCCAGCTGTGCTCAGACGGGAAAAGACCACTGTCTCCTCCTGCTCTGAGACAAGTGGGAAAAGGAGGAAACATTTGGCCATAATGAGGAAGAAGGCAGAAGGCACTCCATCTGACAATGACAGTGACAATAATAACAATGGATGTCTATCGAGCATTTTACACGACTAATCATTACCGTTACTGTTCTTAGGATTAAATCTCTTAATCCCTATGATAACTCCGTGAGGTGTGGAAGATGAATGCTGCGTGCTCCTTATTTTACTGTTACACCAAAGAGTCCTATGCTTCCCTCACTCATTTCTGAAAGCCACAGGCCCCCCCTTCATGCTAATGAATGGAATTCCAGAGCCCAGTTTGAAAACTGCCAATGTTCATAATTAACAAAGGGAGTCTCAGCAAGAGATTTCCTGTGACATAAAATTAGGTCAAAGAATTTAAGTGGATAGGATGTAGATGATGGAGAAAATTCATGAAAATACCAATTTTATTTTTCTGTGTAATATGGAGGTTTGTAGGGTTTATTTGAAACTGTTACCACCTGTTTTAGTCATTGTTTAAACACATCTGTCCTCGGGAGTATAATTGGGGGGAAAAAAAGGTTTTGTGAGTCTCCAAACACTAGAAATTATTGTCATAGCTCCTTTAATAACATCCAAAAGTAACCTGTAATTCTGACGGGTTATCTTATTCAGTAATTTCTTGCCCTGGTGACGTTACACTTGACACATCTGTATTCCTCAACAGGATGAACAGCTGGAAGATTGTGCTATCAATCTTCAAACAATCTTTAAAGGAAGATCACTGGCTCCTCTTACTCCTTTTTCATGATGAGATAACAATATAAGCCTAGGATCCCACTCGCTCTCTTAACAGAAACTGAAAGTCATCTTATTTAAATGAAAAGAGCTAAGCTGAGTACCATTATCAACTCCATTTTATAGATGAGAAAACTGAGACACAGAGCAGTTAAGTAACTTATCCAAGATCACACAGGCACTCAGTACAAAAGCAAGGATTCACACTTTGGATCCAGTGTCTTTAGTCTTCTATTTTCTCTAGAATTTTCTTGGGAAAATTGAAAAGGAACAAATCCCTAGCCTCTCAGCGTTGATTTCTACCTGTTCTAGGTGTGGCATGTACTGCCTGGTACTGCTTTACAGGCCCATGCAGGCAGTGTGAAAACCTGAAAACCTGGTAGATCTTTACTTGCAGTCGGTGAGCTCCAGGACATACCTATGATGCACCGATGTGGGGGCCAGAGGGGAGCCTCATGGAATCAAGAAACACAGTTATGCTGACAGATCGCCAAACACTCACTGCAACCATAGAGATAAAGATGGAAGGGACCTGGCCTGGCTTTGCTAACTCACTGTGTGACCTGGGCTTCAGTGCCCTCAGTTGCTCAAGCTGGGGTGGAGTAACATGGTCTCTGAGGTTCTTTTCCTGTGTAAGAAAAGGCTGAGCGTGGGACAATGATTTACTGTATTTATCATCAAACGGCTCTAGAAGACAGTCATTGAAGGTCCCCGACATCGTGTACCATTGCTATGCAGGAACCTGTGTTAGAAAGCAGACGTGGCAGGTTCTACTTCAAAAGTGTCAACCTTTGCATTTACAGAAATCTGTAGAGGCCACTTCCCATAGTTCCACAATCTACATTTGGGGCAGTTTGGTGACACAGCCTCTGCTACACAATCAGGTCTACGTTAATGAGACAGCGACGGATTTGTTCAGTCACACCTAAGGCTTTGAGGGAGGTACCGCTGTTGGTCCCTTGCCCCTTCGCAGTTCTCCGTCCCATTCTACCTTCTCCCACTGCCACCGGGATCCCAACTCACCTTCTGAGGGCTGAAGATCACTTTGTATTTGCGAGCTCGGCCAGCCAATTTGTCAGCGTTGACAAGACCTACAGACAGAAGGAATGCAGCCCAGAAAGCCGGGGCCGTTTGTTAGACGAGGAGCAAGGAAGCAGATGCCCTCTACATGTGGTGTGGCCAAGGCCTTAGCTCCTGCCCCCCCTTTCCCAGGTCTTACAGACACTTGCACCACGGCCTACTCACTGGCAATGTATCGCATATTCTTGATGCGGGGTCTGACCAAGAAGCACAATCTATGGGAGAGAAAGGAAAAAAAAATGAATTAAAAACCCTCAGTGAAGAAAAACCGTGAAGTTGGTGATAGCAGCTTAGCAGAAACTGAGATAATGCCAACTCTTTCACCATCGGCTCCTCTCAACAGGCCTGCAGTTCTCGTCCCAGCCACGGCTAGGCCAGCTGCCGTGGCCTTCCACGTGCTGACCACAAAAGACCCCTCAGTACAGCAGGCACACCGTGCCGGGCTGGGAACGCTTACTGGCCCTCGGGTAGAACCGGGAGTTGCGGCTCTCAAATAATTCACAAACTGTTAGCCAAAAGAAGATGCACATATGGATGGCGTATGCTATCAATCAAGTGTTAAAAACAATACAAGAAAGTATGTTTTTCGAACGGAGGTTCATGGATGTGTTCTCCGTGTATCCAGGAGAAGGTTTTCCTCCACGAAAGGGTACACATTACTTAAGGTTGAGAAATAGTAAAAATAAAAACAAAAACTAGACAACAGGCAGTATGTGACTGTGCCAAGTAAACAGGATAAATACTAAACAGCCTGGAAATCCAGAGGAGGAGAAAATCACCCTGGACTGGAAGAGCACCAGAGAGCTTCGTGGAGGAGGTGGGGCTGGGCTCTAAGGCTGGGTACTTTATACGGGAGCGGAGAGGACAGGAGAGAATTTCAGGATGAGTGAATGGACCGGCCAAAAGGGTGAAGGCACGCATGCGTACGTGAAAGCGCGTGTCACATAAAGGCTTGAGGGGACACGTGAGTGACCAGGCTGGAAAGGCAGTGGGGAGCCTCTCTGGAGATAGCGTGGCATCTGTAGTGAGCAATTTGTACTTGACTCGGTCAGTAAGGGAAGACCGTGAAGGTTCTTGAGAAGAGCACAGTAAAAATATTTTTGAAAGCTTCATCCATCTGGTTAGAGATGGCAGACTGGATTAGAAAGAGAACAGGACAAGGGAGGGAGAAACTGCAGAAAGGATGACCAATGAGGAGGCTCAAGTATAACCTAGGCATGAAACTGTAAAAGTGTGGGGAGGAGAACCGTATCACAAACAACTTAGTGTCAGATTTCTGCCAAGGACACATCAAGGGCAAACGTGCAGGGACCTCCTCCAGCTCACCGGAGTCTCCCAGACACTCACTGTTCACTGGAGCTGAGGGCTGGCTTGTTCTCCACCTTATACAGCTTGTCCACCTCATGTTGCTGCCGAGAGAACCCAACAAGACAAGAGACACAGAGAGCTCGGAAAAAACCCAAAGCGTGATGCAAAGGCAGGGACTTCTGGAAGGGCTCCTATTCATGCTAATTCTGGGAATCAAACTGCCTCCCTGCCACCCATCCCACTGAACCTTCCGCAAACTGTCCACAGAAACAGCATAAGTAAAGCAATTCGATACCAGCGCAGACAACAGTAGCAGCCCCCCTTTGTGGACCCACCCAATCCCGCCCCCCACTACTTCCCCTACAAGGGTAGCCACGCCTTAGTAAGTTGTACTGTGCAGCAAAAGAAAAACTGCCCAATGAGGAAAGGGGCACCTGAGTCCACCTGGGAAAGGGGCTGGTACCTTTAGGATGGAAACATTGGCGATTCGATCCAACGGGCTCATGAGATCTGCCTCGATGAACAAGTCCTTTTTCCCGGGAAGCTGAAGGAGACACAGGAACTTGGTCACTCATAGGTCACACAGCTCCCTCGGCTGAGAGCTCACGTAGCCATCTCTTTCACAGAAGCAGTCTCTGAGGTGGAAGGGCGCCAGACCTCATCTCTGCCAGCACCTTGTTTATTGTCAGTATTATGTCCAGTTGACATTTCTCTACACAGTCACCTATTTTGTCTTCTTCCCGTTTTCTGTACCAGTGGGTATTTCACCTTCCATGTCACTCAGCCCTCCTGCTCGCCTGTGACCTAGTCCTGCGTCGTCACCCCTCTTCTCCACCGTCTGCTCCGCTATGCCTGAGTCACCTGCTCTCCTGAGGAACAAAGCCAAACAAAGCCGAACTCCGCCTTGCGTCCTGCAGCCCCTCACCCACTGCCAAGTCTCTTTTTAAGTAGCATTTTTCTTCTGGTTGCAAAACTAACCTACGTTCAACACAGAACACGTAGCCCAGGACAGCCCTCACCTGTCACCCAGCCACTGCCCACCCCAGGTCCCTGTCGTCATCACTCCTGGCGCTGCTCCCTCACCTGGCCAGAGGAAGGAGAGGTCACTCTGAGTGGCAGGGAGAGGGAATGCATTGCACGTTTCCTCTCAACTGGGCCTTGACAAGTGGGGAGGGTGCTGTCAGTGACACAGTAAAGGGGCAATCCAGCCAAGGCCGGGGAAGGAGAACAGGCTGAACGGGAAGAACAGAACAAGCAATTCAGTTTGGCTGCTGCATAAGGAACATATAGGGCAGTAGTTCTCAGCCAGGGATGGTTTGGCCCCGGAGGACACCTGGCAATGTCTGGAGACACATTTGATTGTCCAACTTGGGGCAGGGGTTACTACTGGCATCCAGCGGGTAGAGGTTAGGGATGCGGCTAAAGACACTAGTACGCAGGAGAGCCCCACAACAAAGAACTAATCAGCCCAAAATGTCAATAGCACCAAGGCTGAGAACTCTTTTGATGGAGGGGAATGGTGGAAAATAAGACCAGATTTAGAACATGAAGGGCGGGCCCCAAATGCCAGGTTAGAGAGTTTGGAGCTGATCCTCTATGGAACAGGGCAACACAGAAAGCTTTTGTGCCCTGCAGCATCCAACCAGCTGGGAATTCCAGTGGGATGAATCTGACATCTGTGGGTACAATGATTGGAGACATGACAAACTGGAGACAGGGTCCACCTATGTGGTTAATGCCACAGCTCAAGCAGCCCAAGAATATGACGGTGAGTGATGATCTAATGTAGGCCGGCGGTGGTGTGAACAAAACTAGGTTATTTTAAAAATATATGGAATGTGTAATAGAAGTTTTTAAATACTTGAAAGAAATTAACAGTGTTAACAGTGCTAGTATCTGATGGTAGGATTATAAGTGACCTTTTTTCTTTATACTTTCCTTTACAAAACACTTCTGTATTTTCTATAATGCACGCGTGTTACTTTATAATCACTATTTAAAAAGTCAGGTGTAAGGAAATATCCACAGGAGTCAGCAACTAGTTAAGTATGGGGGAGGAGAAGGGTCAAAGACAAATCTGAGGTTTCAAGTCTGAATAGCTGTGCCCACTAACAAGAACTAAGTTTGAAGAGGGCATTATTGTCCGGAAATCCACTTTGGCCATGTTGAGTCACCTTGTGGGAAGCTCGTCCCCACCTACGCTCCCTTTACAAGTTTCTCTCTTTGGTCTCATTTAGTCTCTTGTGGATCTTACCTGAGCGAGCTAGTGGCTTTAAGTAGCATCTCTTCAATTCCTCAGACATTTGCTGAGTGTCTTTTATGTGCAAATCACTGTGGTAGCACCACAGGGCATATAAAAGAGAAATAAAACATGGTCCCAGATCCCCTGAGGTTCTCCCAAGTCCCCATCTTCATGCCAGGGACAGCTCTACATTTGTATCCGCTGGATGTTAGGAGCAGTATTTTCTATCAGCATCTTAACTTCACCAGATCCAAACCTAAACTAATCAACTTTCCCCACCCGATCTGTTCCTCTTTCTAATTCTGTTTTAAATTTCCATTCAGTGTTATGCAACAAATGTTTATTAAGTGCATGTTATGTGCCTGACTCTAAGCTAGGTACTCACGGGGTACACAGTGTTACACAAAACAGACACGTACCCTATCCGCGCGGACTTTCCACTCTAGTAGGGAACATGGACATTAAACACATAACTACCCACGTAATCAATTACAATTATAGCAGCAGCAGCATTTTCTTATTAACCCAAGTCAAAAATTTTAAAACTCAGCTTTGCTTCTCCCTCAATCTTCAAAACCAACCAATAAGTCTGTGAGTCTTCTTCCGCCATGACTTAAAAACCCATCCCCTGCCTCCATTTCCCGTGTCACTAATCTGGTGCCGGCCTTTCTTCCTTCAGTCTGTGGTCTCCTAACTGGTCTTCTGGTTCCCCTTTACCCCCCTCCACACATGGCGCTTAGCATCATCTTCACGTATTGCTTGCTTCCTGCCACCATCGGGGAAAATTCTCCGGCAGCTGCCCGTCGTGTAACTTCTCATCACCCTCCTCCCTGGTTTCTCAGCTTCGCTCCTACCAGTCCATCTGGCCCGAACACGCTCTCCCATCTCCAGGGCAGATATGCTGCTTGACATTCCAGCTCCTTCAAACTCCTACATCACTCCCGCTAGAAATGGCTGCTGATTCGGAACGCTGCAGGCACCCTGCCTGTCCTTCCCTGCCCACAGGACACCGTGTGTGGTCATTTGCTTCAGACAGCTGCTACTGGAGTAAGAGCCCCAATGACCAAGATGTCTTCCCCAACTTTCCATCCCCAGCGATGCCTGGCACTAGTGGCGTCTTCCTGTGTGCGGGGGGGCGGGAGGGAGCGGGTAGTAGTTACTGCCATGAACTAACTCTCTGGCCAGGTCCCGGGCAGCGAGCTCTTACTGCCCTCTGGTTTTCCTCACTGAGTGCTTTCTTTCGGACCTGCCACAGAAGCGCCAAGGACGATACCAAGGGCCGAGAACGAGGCTAAGGGGTCTCAGCGAGGAGGACGCATGCGTCCAGGGAGTGCTACACGGCTGACGCGGTCAAGGCCCCGGACGCGGCGGGCACTGACCTGCTCCAGAAGATAGATGAGCTGGTCTCGGGCCAGCCTCTTGAGCATGGAGAAGTCAGGCAGCTCCGGGGCGTCCGGCCGATGGGGAAAAGCCATGGCAGCGGTCACCTGCCCAGCGGGGTGGAAGAAGGCGGCCGCCCTCCGTTAGGAGAAGCCTGGTGGCTCTCCTTCAGGCCTGGGCACGGACTTCGCAAGAGTCCCCAAAGCGGCCCTCACTCCAGCTGCGCTGAAGGAATGAATGGCCACCTCCCGGCCAGACAGCCGCAGCCTCGGGCGGCCCTCGTCTCAGGCGTGTCGCCACCGTATCCCGACCGGCCCTTCCTGCTCCAGTCCGCGGGTCAGCCGGATTTCGGTCCACACCCGCAGACTTCGCGCAGCAGGGAGAACCCCGCCTCCTGCCGGGAGAACCGACTTCCTGGACCTCCCGGAAGTTCCGTTCGCTCGATCGGCGCTTGGCCTAATGGGAAGAGGACGGCGTCCTGGAAGGGCCATTTAAAGAGGAGAGAACGCGTCAACGTCCCAGTCTCCTCTCTGGCTAGAGGGGAGTGTTCCCGTGATAAAACTAATGTTTAAGGGCACACCCAATTCTCCTAACTCACTCAAGAGAGGATTGGGCACTTGCTCGGTTTTCAGAACATCACACAATGGGCTAACCCAACTGGGAATCTGAAAGGCGCTGATCATTGGGGATCTTGGCTGTCAATCAAGCCTACTGTCAAATTTAACGACGCGCTACATCTCCGGCTTCTGATCTGCAGGAAAGACTCCTTCAGCATGGGAGGTGGGATTGGGGTCGGGGGAGAAAAGAGGTGCAAGTTGGCATCCAAAGGGTGCGAAGTCCCGGCGGCTGTGACCTTTGGATACCGGAGTTTTGACTCATTAATGCCCTTCTTGGGAAAATGGATTAACTGTGGCATATTTGTACAATAAAAATAACTGAATAAATGCGAGAAGGCAGACACGAGTGGCATCTATATGATGTCATTTATATAAGGTTCTAGGACAGGAAAAACTATGTTGAAAAAATTTCAGAAGTGATTTGACTTTGGGGATGAGAACTGCCTGGGAAGACAAATTAGGGAATTTTCAGGGGTATGGTCATTGTTATCTACCTGATTAGGGGGGAACGAAAAAAAACTTATGAGAGCCATTACAAGGGATACATGCGGCTGGCAACTCACTAATCAATGGTAACATCACATCATCTCCTGACAAGATGCTTAAGTAGAGCATCCCTTATTAAAAATTTAACCTGAGCAAGCCTCACGATCTAACTACCCGTTCATAGGAAACAGCGTGGTGGGAACATCTTAAAACACATTTTAAGTACGAAATCAACCGTATCCAAAATGCAGGAAATTATATGGGACAAGTAACCTGTCAAATGGTGAGGGGAATAAAGTGGAAGGGGAAACCACTTTAGAAAAAGTAAGACTTCTGGAACATATCAACACAATGCAATGTTGCAATGTGTGGACGTTGTTTGGGTCCCAATTCAAAGAAATCAACCATAAAAGCCATTTATGAAACAGAACACTATCAGGATATTATGTTCTATCAGGATATTAGCTGATATTAAGGAATTACTAAAACTTTTAAGGTACAGTAATGGTTTATATGTCTATGTTAAAAAGGAGTCTTTATCTTTTGAGATACAAACTGAAATACAGATGAAATATGTCTGGAAGTTGCTTTAAAATAAGGAGGAAATGTGGGATAAGTAAGGATAATGAATAAAGACTGGCCATTTGTTAAATGTTCGAGCTGGGTGATGGGTACAAAGGGTTCATTGCATTACAATATTTTCCCTACTTTTTTGTCTGAAAAATTCTGTAAGGTTGAGCAAACAACTTTTGTGCTCACAATGGGCTTCAAGAGCTCATCTCGTATTTTATACTGAGCTTTCCTCTCTCCAACCCCCTTACATCAAATCTCAGCTGAAGACAGGTGGAGACTGCCTTGAGCAGATGTGTGACACATATACCCTCCAGGACACAGGGACTTAAGTCCCTTCTATTGTCCAGGTTGCCCACCTCTTAGCCCCAAGGTTGCTGTGAGGTGCCCACCACCCACAGTTGCCCTCTCCAGCTCAGCCAGGGCTTGTCATCTGTCGCTTCCTCCACCAGATGCTGCACCTGTGCCCCAGTGGGTTAGAATGTTGAGACACATTGACAGGATGGAACAGGAACAGGTCAACCAGGAGGAAGCTAGGGCTTGTTGTTGGCTGAGGTCTGGGTGGGTAGACTGGCAAAGGTAAAAGGCAGGGCTTTCTGCCACTGGGACTGGCTGACTGGTATAAGGTTCCCCATTTCTTCATTCACTCAACCAATACTGAAATCTACGTTGGGAGCTGAAACTGCAGCAACAGACAGACATGTCTCCTGCCCTCATGGGGTCTACATTCTAATGGGGGCAAGGCGGGTGATGACAAGTAACAGTAGTAACGGATTTCAAATACTGGGGGAAATTAAACAGGGTTCACAGGTAAACCCTCCCACCCCACAACACCGATGAACAGACTGCTACATTTCACTTTATTTGGCACATAATGAAAACAACTCATTGACTAAGCAGTTCCGTAATTGTTAGTGTTCATTAATCAAGAAGTAAATGAGGACAGAAGGCAAACTTTTCATTTCCTCCCAAACATATACCGCAAGCATCACAGAAACTCTTAATAACACACGCAATACAGGCTGGTTTCAACGCAGAGTCTAAGCAGGAAGGCTGAGTACTGAAGATCCATGTGGGTCAGACCAGGACCACAGCTCCAGGAAGCTGGACTCCACCCAGCCAGCAGCCCCCATCCATACACATCTGCCTTATGGAAGTTCACCGCCCCTTGTCAGATTCCAATCCAAGCAGCTCTTTCCTCCCACATGCAGGCTCATCACATCTTCCTATTCCAGGGGGATAATCCATACACAGAAATCCAGGCAGTTCAAATATACTCGCCCAGCTGTGTTTCCCGTGGCATCTCGACAAGCCAGGCTCCAGTTCAAATTCTGTACAAGAAATTCCCGTTGTCATCAAAGAACTCTCGCCCCCTCTGCACTACTTTGCTGCTGAAGTTCTGGTCACCCGGTTCCCCTGCCTTCAGCTCTTCCAGCTTCTTCTCAGTGGACAACCCATCACTGTCAGTTCCCCTGGTGGCCTCATAATTATTGGTGGAGTACTTCTGCGGCGCTCTCTGATGACCTAGGGCTGCAGTGACAGGCACAAAGCTCTCCTTCTCCAGGCTCTGGATTCCTTTATTCCTTCCCTTCTGTCTTTTCGGTGTGTTTGTACTGTGACTATTCGATTCTATCATCTTCAAAGTTGTGCTGTGACCCTGGCCTTGGGATGATGTTTTACCCCTTGGGATCAGCAAAGAGCCTGACACGGAGTGGCCTGTAGAAAGAACCTTCCAGTTATCCCCAGAGCCTGGAAGCCCAGCTTTCTTAAGGACTTTCTGATCCTGCTTCAGTTTCTGCTCCAATGTGGGTACAAACTTGCTTTTTAAAACCCTTCTGATCACATCGGTGCTGACATCGAAGCCTTCAGCCAATCTGGGAACTGACCAGGACTCTGCAAATTCCTTATGTAAATACCTATAGGAAAACGCAGTCGTTTTTCAAGTTGTGGAGAGGTCTATCAAAACAGCTGATAATACTAGTGACAAACCTGTGAGAAGTGCAAGCATCGCCTACCTCCTGCCACTAAATGGCTGTGTTCCAATCCTGTGTGCTGAAAGCAACACCCAACCCCTTAGTTTCACATCAACTGAATTCCCACTGCACACTGGTCCATTAGATACCGGGGAATGCATGAAAATGGTCCTTCCCTTCAAAGAACATACAATCCAGAGGGAGAGACAGAAGTATTAACACTTGACAACCCTGTGGTGACTGTCATAGCAGACGATGCTAGGAGAGCTTCCACGAGGGAGGCCCAGGGACAGGCTGTGACAACACTTGCAGCATGGCCCAGGAATTATTTCAGGAAGTCCACAGTAGAGCTGGTCTGAAAGGATGAAAAGGAGTAATGAGCTGGCAGAGAAGAGGAGAGGAGGAAGAGATCCAAAGTATTGACAATAGAGCGAGTGTATGAAATGAAAAGCAGCACGTCACCTATGTTAGGAATAGCTCCATTTGTCTGACAGGGAGAGCGAGACCAAGATGTCATGCTTAGGAGTCTGGAGTTTATTCCAAAGCAACAGCAAACCAAGGAAGGATTTAAAGCAATGGAATGCCGTGGGCAAATTTTGATTTTGAAGCTCAATTCAATGGTAGTTTTTCAGTGGCAACACTAGAGGTGGAAAGATCGGGCAAGAGGCTGTCACAGTCATGCAGGCTGTATGAACTGAAGCAGTGGCAATGAGAGCAGGAGGGAAGACTCGAGAAATAGTTTAGGAGGGCCAAGTGGTAGAACTTGGTAAGGGACTAAATATTAGGGGAGGAAGCAGGCTGAGATTCAGGATTTTAGCTTGAGTGATGGGTGGGACTATTCAGGGTTATAGCAAAAATAGAAGCAGAATTACATAGTGATGAACACATTGAGTTTAAGAAACCTGTGTGACATCCAAACAGATGTCTAGTGCATAACTGAATATATAGACTTCAGAAGAAAAACATGAACTGAAGATGATGGATTTAGAAGTCATAAGGCAACAGCAAAGGTGGTTAAAGCCATGTGAATGGCTGACGTTAGGCATGGAAATATACGGGGTGAAATAAAATGACCAAGAACACAACTCTTAAAAAGTAACAATCTTTAAGATACAGGAAGAAGAGGGGAGCCCAGAAGGAAACAGAAAAGCAGCTCTAGAAATAGGAGAGGTATCTGAGTCAAGGGAGAAGAGAATTTCAAGAAAGCAGACTACAAGGTCAAATCCTGTATTGGGAGGGACGATTAAGACTAGAGTGTCAGTTATTCCCAATACTGACTAAATCACTGCTAGGTTTGTGGAGAACGGTTTCATAGACAAAACAAACAAAAAAATGGTAGGCAGCCAGGGAACCAGCTGGGAACAAAACGATGCAAGAACCTGAAGGTGACAGATGTAGGTCCCTGAGGAATTAGGTAGGGACATGACTGAGATGAGAGCACATAGGATTGGTCCTAGACAAGTGAAGGGCTACCATTTCCCCTGAAATTTAAACAGGGTATAGGATTGAGAATGGAAAACAAGAAGAGCAAGAAGCTTTAAAAGCTTCTTATGTACTGGCCCGTTTTTTCCCTTGAAGTAACAGGACATTATTGACCACAAAAGGAGAGGTGACAGGTAGGAAGATTTGAAAAAGTTGTTGCTCTGCACAGGAGAGGAAGCTGTTCAAGAGGCGCCACAGGCTCAGTCGTCTTGACGAGCTCTCCAGAATCCCCTTTACTCTGAATCGCAATTCGAGAGTCATTCTGATGGGAATGGAAAATAACCTATCAAGGACTATTTAGCAATATTTATCAAAAGACAAATCCATTTGCCCATGGACCCAGCAACTCTACTGCTGGGAAGGTATAGAACAACTATGTCTGGCAGATATGATGTGTATGCAAAATTATTCACGACAGCACTATTATTTGTGATAGCAAGCGAGGGGAAACAATCCAAGCACCCATAATAAAAGACTAGTTAAAAACTAAGTAAATAAATAAAAGACTGGTTAACTAAACTGTGATATTCTATGTTTTCTATAAAAAAGAATGAAGAACTTTCTCTTCTGAAGTGGGAAGGTCTATAAAAAATATTAAGTGAAAATAACATAGACAGTATTTACAGCACTGTTTGTGATTGAGGTGAAATTTTTAAAAAGTGCTTACATTTGCATAAGGAAACCTGAAAAAAGGCACAAAAAACTATTAAAAATATTAAAAATAGCACCCATAGGAGACTGACCAGGATTAATCATTCTCAATGTGCAAACATTATGCTGTTCTAATTTTGAACTATATGTAATCTACTCAAAACAAAAACCTTAAAATTTAAGAAAGGATCTCTTTAAGATTTTCTAAGATAGAGATCCTCTCCTCAGAAAAATGTACATAATGTGATGTCTGCAATTTACCATTCTAAAATTTCGGCAAAATGAACCAACTGTGTCTTAATGTTAAAAACCATTAAATCAAGATGACGGGCTTATAGAAATGTGTTGTTATTACTCCACTTTTCTTTAAGAAATCTAAAATGATAGAAGAAAATGTAAAAACAATATTCTGGCCCCAGTATTCTTCACTTATCATCACAGCACATCCAAACTACCAGGAGTCTTACCGGATCTGTTCCATAGCTTCCCACGTGAGGGTCCTGGGCGGGGCACCTGGCGCCTCCATTTGCCTCCGAATTTTCTGGAACCGAATGGCATTTTTCTGTCGTTTCAGGGTGCTGGGGGAGAGAACCAATGGCAGAAGCCATGCGTGCGAGCAAGATGGGTGGTTGAAGCGTCTCGGGCTAAATACCCAGCTCTCTTTTCTTTGTTCAGCGCCTGAGAAATCGAACGCCTAGAACAGCCCCTACGCATGCCGAACTTTTTTTTTAAACGGGTCATGAAATATGTCACTAGGGAAGGGACCCATGGCCCCAAGGGAGCTGAACACCTGCCCCTGCGCCTCTGCTAAAGGGAAGAAACAAGGGTCCCTGCGAACGCGGCAATAGGATGCCGGTCGCCAAGGGGGCGCTGCCTGGAGGGCCGGGGCGCCGAGGACCTGCTTCAGGCTGAGGGCTCGGGAAGGAGCCGGTACCTCTCCACCTCCTGCAGCTCCCGCTCCTCCGGCTCCCAGTCGAAATCGGCATCCGGCTCGCGGCCGATTGAGCCCGGGCCTACCACCCCTCGGGTCGCGAACCCACGGCGAGCGACGGCAGCACACACAGTTCCCCGCAAGACATTCAGACTGCCCGCCATGTTGACAAAGCCGCCCTCAGCCCGAAACACTGGGCCACCGGAAGCCGAGGGGCGGGACGGAAGCGCGGGGCTCGCACGTCACGGACGCTTCCGGCCGGAGGCGGGCCATGCGAGTTCGAATGGCACCGCGGCCGCCCCTTCGCTGTTCTATGGAGCGAGCCTCCCTGAAACGCCAGAGCCCGAATGAGGTGGAGGACGCGCCTACAAAAACGGCATAAACTTTAATGAAAAGATGGGTTCAGTTGCCAAGGGCCGCCCCTCCGCCAGCCCAGACCGGCCTGTCTCCGCCACGGCGGCGGAAGGGCGTCCCCTCGGAGGTCCTCTGGAAAAGGGGGTCCTTGTCGCGGCGATGGCCCCCAGACCCGGGCCGTACCCAGGGTTCAGACCATCCACCAAGCGATGAATCCAGGCTCAGGTTTCAAGGGCGGAGTTGAGTGAATGGCCGGTCCTGGCTCCTCTTCATCTTTTAGTCTTTTCCGATCCCAAAATAATCTTAGGATACTGAGGAATTCTTGGTGTCTTTCTGTTTGTGCCTTTTGCAAACAGGGTTCCTGACCAGGGCTTTTCAAACTCAAGCTTGGTGGCAGTCTTTCATTTAGCAAAGATTGAAGGCCCTTTGCCCCTTAGGAAACCTGAGGGGGGTTCTCGGGCAGAGGTTGAGCGCTAGGCTTCTTCCTGCACTTATGCGTGGTGGCTCATGTCCAGAAGTGGGGTGGTACTCTGCATCAGGGGGGCGGAGTTAGGGCAGAGGCCCCAGGTCTTGGCTGCTCTGTGTCCAGAGTTTACCATGTCGGACAAGGTGCATTCAGTCTGTGGGCCACTTACCACTCTTTCCGGTTGCAGAAAACAGCTCTGCTTTGGGGTTAGAGAGGGTGGCACTGACCCTGCCAGGGCTCGGTTTATGGCTTCTAGCCTCCTGATGGCTTGGCCTTCTGCAGTGGAAACATGGGTCCCCCACATAAGATTCCCTCGGCTCTTTCGCAACTGTTGCCCAATTACCAACACAGGAATGACAGCCTACGCTTCCCTCCAGTGTCTTTACCAACTGCATTATGATTGGTGTGTTTACTTGTCCATTTCCCCGTTACATTTGTTGAGTGCTGGGGCTGCATTTCTGCCATTTCTATCACCAGGTTCTAGTACATAGGAGGAGGTAAATAAACGGGAGTCCACTGCCTTCCCCATTCCCGCACTGCTGGCAGTGCCATGTTATGTTTTGGGCGCATCCCAGCTGTAATACCTGCTAGTGGGAACTGACACACGTCAGAGGGACCACAGCTAGTTTTGCATACTTACGGCTCGTGAGCCTGACTCTGGCACTGGGAAAACAGCACCTTCCAGATTTCTTCATTGACAGTGAACAGGGGCTGAAGTCGGCTGGATTTCTTATCCAGTTGAAGTTCCGGGGCTGTGGCTGGCACCGGGAGTGACGCGGAAATGCAGCATTCATGCTTGGCACTGGCCCTAAGATCCTGAGGGTCAATTCGTGGGGCTGAACTGGACGTAGGAAATGAAGAGGGCCCTGCACGTCGGCGGCCCCTCTCAGGAGGGCCAATGGGAACAGACTCTCAGACAGCAGTTCTGGACTGCCCAGCCCATCCTGGTGAAATCGAGGCTAGAGGAGAAGAGCAGCCCCTTATCACATTTCTGTGAGGCTGGATGGAGTGGCGGAAGAAACAGGTAACTGAAAAATGTCTTCTAGGCTGTAGCCACTAGTTAACCAGTTCCCCACCCCTTTGGGGCTCAACCAAAACAGGACCCAATAGGTTTGCTACTAGCCCAGGGAATCGTGAATGCAGCAGCTGTTTTGTTGGCCCAAGACCGTTTACTTATCCCCCGATAAAGCCCCGGCACTGGCAGTGCTAGGGAGAGATTACAAAGAAACAACGGAGGGTGGCGGCCTTGTTATTTGTCAGTCATGAGTTTGGGGTTATTGCAAGACAGGAACATAGAGAACAAGTCTCCTGTAAGTGAGAAGGTTGGGAGCTACATGTCATTACTGGTTGGCTGGATGTCATTACTAAAAAGCAAGGGAGCTTGGGAACAGATGTAAAAGGAACCAAGAGACCACGTCCCCCGCTCCACTGCCAGATACCATCACGATAGCCTCCTGTGCCGTAGCCACCACCACGTGCCGGTACAACCCTTGTTCCCTTGTTCTGTGAGACGCTGCGCAGGGACTCTCACCCGATATTCGTAAGGTGCTTTCTGGCCCCAGTGGCTGGGGTGCAGCAGGCGGGTGATTTGCTCTACAATACCCAAGCTCCGGATGAGGTTCTCCCTCTGCAGCAGGGCCTTCATCCTCTCCAGCTCCTCCTTTTCCACGATCGCTTGCGGCCGCATGCTGTCCAGGTGTCCCGGGAGCAGCTACAAGGCACATGAGAGACGCATGCCGGGTCTCCAGGGATGAGTCCCGAACCCCAAAAAGGTCGGCTGCAGGACTCCTGCCTACTCTGTCTCCATCCCTTCCCTGACCTATTGGAAGATTCCTTTTGCTCTCCATTCTCCCACCTCCTACAGCAAAACGTAGGATTCGGTGTGCTCATTAGGAACTCACCCCTCTTGTACAAGAGGAGAGGACAGCAGGGATTCCCTTCTCTAGTAGTTCCAACCCATGTCTCTGAAGAAAGGCAAGAGCCACAAAAACCCCTGACACCTCTTTCCCCAGTTTCCGGTTCCTGAAGGCCAAGTGGGTGGCAAAGTCCCGGAGCCTGGGCCTGGATCGGCTCTTCTCCCCTGCTGACTCCCCCTGGTTCTGCTCCTTGTTTTCCTTCCGCCTCTTGATGCCTGAGGTCTCCTGTTCCTGCTTGAGGCGGATCTCTTCCAGTTGCTGCCTGACGAGATACAGCAGCTTCAGACACTGGAGAAATTGTGTTGTGGGGCGGGGACCGGGGATGGGGAAAGAGTAGGAAATTAGGATGTTTTGGCAACTGATGTGAGAGGAATGTGGGCAAAGACTGGAAACCTACTACACTGAGTCATTAAGAGTCTGATAGAATTTATAACGCCATTCTTCTCTTCAAGTGTCTGGCTTCCCATCCACCCCGCTGGGGAGCAGTTCAGCTCCAGGATGTGCCCCACCCGAGTGGAGAGAGGAGAACGCAGTGCAGAGTACCTGGCGCACTCCTCTCTGGCCTTAGAAGCAGCAGTCTCCTGGAAGAGGGAGCCATTGTTCTTGAAGAAGGGCGCGTACTTCTCTGTGTTGGGCCCAGGGTAGATGCGCCGGTACCCGCCCAGGTGAGAATCCTCATAGCGTTCCTGGTCCAGCAGGGCTGTGTGGGACGACTCGGTTTGTTCTCGCCTGTGAAAACCAAGCTCCAGGTGAGTCAAAGCTGTGACAGTGCTGAGTCAGGAAAAGAAGGGAGGCTGGAGCTGTGAGAACCCCCTGCTAGCTTCAGGGCCTGTCGGGCCCCTGCCCGCGTGTTGAAGGCTGCCAAACCCAGCTGTGGTCAGTCGCACCTGTGTGTAGCCACGAAAATAGGCTTGACTTCCAGAAATCTGGTTTTCATCTTACGTGCAGTATGCGCCACTCGTAAGCTAGAACTCCAAGTTATCACAATTTTTTAGGTTTCTGCTTATAAAAAATTAGGTTTCTAATTACAGAAAATCTTAGGAAAACAAAAAAAAAGATAAAAACCTCCCATCATCTTATGATGCGGTTAGCATATTGGTTATGAGCAAGAACTCTGGGGCAGGGCCTCCCGAATTTGTCCTGGCTTTGCCACTCACTACCATGCTCTGAATTTATTCCTTCCTTCCCTTCTTGTTTTAGATGAAAATGGGCTCATACAGTAACATTTTTAAATGACTGCCTCGTATTCTGCTGTATGATTGTACTTTTCTTTATTAAGTGCAGTAGTTTTCAACCTTTTTCCCCATTGAAAGACAGGATTCCTAACAGTCATGTGCACAGTCCAATCTCGTGGGACGTTCATGGCGTTTTTAGTTATGCCTCGCCCCTACTCACACAAACACTTACATGCCTACTCTGTGCCAGGCCCTCAGGATAGAATGGCAGATCAAATATACACTGGCCCTGCATCTTGCAGTGCAAGTGGGGAAGAGTGACGTTACTATAGGAATAATCCTAAATCTACTCTAATTCATTATAATGTATCATTAACAAATTGTAATTTAGTATAGGCAACAAATTACCATGTTTGTAACCCATCTTACAAAACAACCGTGGGTGAACAATACTGATTTAAACCGTCCCCTATTATAGAATGACTAAACTGTTTTCTGTGTTTCATTATTCTAAACATTCTCAGGAAATGGTTTCTAGAGGAGCTTCGTTAAAATAAAAAACCCTCAGTTAATCAAACCACATAAAGCTCCTTATGTGCTAATATGAGATAGATATAAAATACACTGCTAAGCAGGGTACAGAGATTGTGAGTTATACTACTGTCTGGGTAGATAAGGGAGAAAAACAATTTGTATAAATACATGTATGTATGTGCATTAAATGTTTGAAAAAGTATACGCATGACCCTAGGAACACTAATTGGCTCCGGGGTTGGGGACTGAGTAGCTGGAGGAGAAGGGTAGGAGAGAGACTAGTCAGTGTAGCTTTTGAATTTTGTCATATTGAATTTGTCATATTACCTATGACAAGTGATGTAGTATCTATGCCAAAATAAACTTGTTTCTAATAGCTAATCAGCCCCAGGCTGCCTTCTCCATCTAGAGAATGTTACTCTCCTGCAAGTAACAACAAAGACAAGTACACAACTGAACATGTGGGATACCTGGAATACCTGGCTTCTCGCGGCTGTTGGTGGCACTGGAAAAGCCGTTCTTTGACTCGCCGCTTGTCTTCCTCCATCACCTTCCTTTTGTCACAGCCCCGGAGGTTTACAAGGGTCATGGCATCACAGAGGAGTGCATCCTTCACTTCTCTATCCAGCTGTGAGTCAGTGGTGAAGCTTGGCGAGTGGTTTACCTGCCAGGAAGAGTCATCACCCACGTCCTTCCTAGACTACCTGAGCAGATGGTGGTCTTTTGCAGACCCAATGGGAGGATCTAGGAGAGACGTCCCCTTCCAGGGGCCTCAGCCAAGGAGGCTGGATGTTCTAACTTCCAAGGCCATAGGACTCTGCCCCAGAGACCCCTCCAATGCACAGGCTGGTGACAGCAAATCAGACAGTCTGACTCTGTAGACAGTGTCCTTCAAGGCAAGGCTTACAGTGGAGCATTTGGGATCCAAACCCTGGATTTCTATGGTGGCAGCCAGAGACCACCAAGTTTCACTTGGCAGGTCAAGTGTAGAGATCTTATGCCTTTTGCTGGGGTCCCACCCACCCCAATGCTGTCACAGCCCCCATCCTCTGTTCCACCACCTGAGTGCGCCCCTACCCCAGTGTCCTATTCAGAGAGACCTCTGGACCTTGGTTTTGCAAAGCCCAGGAGATAATCCTCACCTCCAACAGCCAGGGCTTCAGCTTGTGGTCCAGCAAGATGTCAAAACCAAGGATCTCAAAACAGGCACAAATGCCTCCACTCAGATGTTGGGGGAAGCAGGTTCGGTAGTTGTGGCGAAGGACAGAGTGGGCGGAGATGATGGTTTTGATGACGATGTCCTCAATGCCCACCCATATCTCGCGGTGGTTGTAGCTGTGTTCTTGCAGCCAGGCATTGAGCGTCGACAGCTTCCTGTGAGGCCCAGTGCTCAGAGGAAGACCAATTTCTCTGCAGGCGGGAGGCTCCCTAACACTCACCTAACTCCATGCCTAGGTTCCTGGGCTTTAAAGGGCTCCTACCACCTGGAGGAGGGCTTAGTTACCAGGGTGGGGCTGGGGCTGCCAGGACAAGGGTCTGAAGGTTGACTTTTCCTGAGCCATCAGCTTCCCGAGAGCAAGTCTCAGTTTCACGGGCTGCCGAGACTGCAGGGCTCAGGGACAGAGGAAGAAAACCGAGGAGGGAGTACCTCTTACTGCCCACGGTATCATCCCGGACAAAATTCTCATTGTGTTTGTTGATCGCATAGTTGGTCAGGTGCATGCAGACCTCCTGCTGGGGAGAGAGCGGCCCTGTGGCCTCCCCTGCTTCCACGCAGCTCTCCTCGCCAGTCCTTCATGCCTTTTGAGTCCCCACCTGTCCCCAGGACTGCTCAGCTCCTGTCCCTCTTCCCCCGAGAAGGGTGTGCCGTTCCTCCCCTGCCTGCCAGCCGCTGAGGCCCTCACTGGCTGCATCTCTTATTCCTGGGTGACGAGCCAGCGGTGTCACAGGCCTGTCTACCTGGTTTCTCCATAAAACCTCAGCAGTGCAAGAGAGAGGGGTACCACCCTGCCCCCCAGGGCTGCTGCTGGCCCCTTACCAGGTTGTTGCAAGTGGGCTCCACGTAGGGCATGGTGGCAAAGCGGGCCAGACCCTCCTCATACATGAAGATCCGAAGAGGGTCACAGGATGTGATCAGGACATAAATTCGCATGTCGAACTTAAAGCCGTCAATGAGGAAGGGCTGAGCGTGCGCAAATCCACCGGGGAAAATAATCACGCTGTGAAGTGCCTACTATGTACCACACACTGTCCTAAGTGCTTCAAATACCTAGTAACTCATTCAGTTTCCACAGTAACTATGTAAGGTAGTGAATGGTATGGTTCCCATTAACAAACGAGGAAACTGAGGGACAGAAAGGGTGAAACATATGCCCGAGTCCCGTATATCGAGAAAGTGGGAAAACTCAGATTCAGACCCAAGCATGCTGACTCTGAGCCAGGGCTCCATACTGCCTCCAGGAGAACAGGGGTGGCAGAAAGGGTAGGAGCCAGAAACGGGCTTCCTCCCCAGCTTAGGAGAGACAGGGCACCCCAGTGCCGGCTGAGGGTCGTGGGGGTCCTGAGGCGCCCTTCACCTTGGAGATGTACTGCTGGCAGATCATGTGCTCTCCGGGCTTGATGTCCCGGGGATTGCGGGTGATGAAGATGCCGCGCCCCTGACAGCCACTGTCTGGCTTGCAGATATAGGCGCGGGTTTTCCGCTGGCGACCATAGGACTGGAAGTCCCCATAGCTATGTGCAGAGAGGGGCTGGTCAGAAGGTTCCTGCTCCTGCCGGCCCTCCAGTCCATGCTCTTCCTGGAGCCCGCAGTCTCAGACCTACTTTTCTTTGACCAGCTGAAACTCTCGTTCCACTTCCACCCCCTGGGGCATTCGAGGCCACAAGGCCAGAGTCTGGAGGGAACTGAGATGGCGGACCCTTTCCTGCCGCGCGCATCGCAGCCTGGGAGCCAGGCCGACTCACTCTGCGGGGAGGCACCAGGTGCGCGGGAAGATGTTGTAGTCCCGCGGGTAGAGCTTCTGCATACGGGTGAGGTTCCGGGCCAGCAGGTCCTTCCGGCAGATTTCCGTCATGCCAGGGAAATGGTTGATTTTCTGAAACGGAGCCAGGTGGTTATACTACTCCCCAGGGGAAGTGGCAGTGCCTGGGGCCTGGGCATCCCAGAAAGCAGTGGTGGACGAGGAGGGTCAAGGTAGAAGTCGGGGGGAGGTAAACACTCCTTAGTACCCCAAGGAGAAAGAGGAGGATTCCCAAGGCAGGTGAGAAACCTCTCCCTGGCCTCTCCCCAAAACACACGTCCACACCGGGCTCAGGAAACGAGGGGCAGGGAGCAGGGCGAGCCAGGACTCTGGGCCGCCAGCCAGCTTATGACACCCCTCAGGTCGCCAGGAACTCGTCCTGCAATAACTGGTGGGTGACAGCACAAAGCCAACGAGGAAATGTTTCCCAGAGACAGAAGGCAAGTAAGAACCAGCCACGGAATGCACTGCCCGGTGCCTGCTGGAACCCCGCAGAGGGGGCGGCACACCTCGCCATGCTTCGGGGCGCTCACGGCTTTCCCACTCGCTAGCTGTGTGCACCTCCGTGGCTCAGTGTCCCTTTTCCTATCAAGATGGATCTGCCACTGAAGGTTTTTTTGGAGGATTGAATGAGGTAAGAAGGTAGACCCGCAACACAGTGTCTGAGCTACAGTAAGCCCTCGCTACGTTCTGCTCATTACTGCGCCCCTCATCTCACCACCGCTCCGTCCGTGCCCCCCCTGTCCCCACCCCTCGCTCTTCTCATTGTGGGACAAGTCACAGTCTCCTCAACTCCCTTCCTGGCTTCCTCTCAAAACAAGCCTGCATACCCTTTGCATTATTTTATTGCTCACCACCTCAAAGATCCAATTACAGGATAACAAAAATGCCATGAAGAAGTTACGTTCTTCTCATGGACCCTGGTCCATCTTTTTTGCCTTTCTTGTGGCCACGCAGGACCCCACGCTGACTCTTAATGGACGTGAGCGGCTAGGCTAAGCTGCTAGGAAGGCGGGGTCATTCAGCTGGCTCTGAATCTGCGTGAGTCTTCCCCTCTGAGGGGCTCACCTGCCCTGGAGAGTGCCAGCTGGGCACATGCCTCCAGGCAAACAGCAAACACTGCGATAGGATGTGCCCAGCAGACACTTCTTCAGACAGCAGAAGTGGCAGGCTTAAAAGGAGACTGTTTGCTTTGGAGCAGAAGCCCCTGGCCCTGGCGTTTCCCGCTCTGCACAGGGTGCAGCCGCATAGCAGGAGTCTCAGGCCCCGGGGCAGAAGGTGGGAGCAGGCATTCTGGGGCCACAGTCCCTTTAGCATCTTGGGTCACGAGGCTCTACCTGAAACCGCTTCATGTCCATGACTCGTTCCAAAGAGACAGAGCAGTCTGTCCAGTACACAATCCATTCTTCTTCCTCCCCCACCTCCTTCAGGCCACACATTTGGGCTGCCCGACGCACTGCAGAGAGAGGGAGGTCAGCGTGCCAGCCTGGCCGCGGGCAACAAGCCTTGGGACTGTAGCTGGCTTGGGTAAGAAACAGCCTGACTGGAGAGCAGGATGAGGAGGAGGTAGTTCTACTACGGTTTAGTTACCATGTGACAATTGCAAGTTCATGAGGCTGTCGGGTCCATTCCAAAATCTGTGACAGAGAAAACTAGAGCCTGGCTCTCTGCTCCTGTCATCCCCTGTCGCAGGACAGTTTCCAGCCTGTAGAGCTGACCCTTGCCTGGTAGGTGTCACAATGACACCTCACACTCTGGATGGCCTCTTGCACAGATGCCAGCGGGGACAAAAGGAAAGGAAAAGATGGCTGACCTAGCTGCTGATTTTCTTTAAAAATTGCTCAAGTCAGGTCAAAAAACGTCCTTTAAAACACGGTTTGAACTTGGTCTTGTCTCATCTCTGGTACAATCTGGGAAGGGCGGAGCAATGACTTTCAGTCATTTTTTTTCTTGTTAGCTAACTGTGCAGACTCCTGCCCTAGCACTCACACTAACTGCAACAGTGCTGTCTCAGCTGCCAGTAGCTGAGCAGGGGGCTCAGTACAGGGTACAGGCCTGCCTACCCAGACCCAGAGGCAGGGAGCCTGACTGGGGGACAGCAGCACATGTCCTCTTACGCATGGTGGTGTAGGTGACAGGCCAGGTGCTTACCACTCTCATACTTGCAGTTGGTCAGGTTGATGGCCAGGGGTCTGGAAGGGAGGAATAGCAGAAATCAACCAGAATGGGAGACAAGGACAGACCCTGGGCTGCCAGGCTCTCAGAGGAAGAGACACCCAACAAATTCACAACGCAACTCATTTTCTCTAAAGACCAGGATGGTGTAAACATGTGGAAAATCTACACTGAGCCAGCGCACATGCTTCTGTATTTTGTTTTTGTTGTACCAGAAGGTTAATGAGGCTCTTGTATTTCCTGTCCTCTTTCCCAGGCGAAAAGGAAAACCTTGGATCCCAGCCCACCAATGCTGAAGGGAGGCCGGGGCAACTCTGGAGCCAGGCAGGTGAGAGGGTCCAGTGAACAGTTACCTGCACTTCCGCCTTCTCTTTCTCCTCCCAACTTCTAAGTCATCTAAGTCAGCGGGGGCTACAAGTCTTTCCGGAATTTTTGTGGCTACAATGGACAAGGGAACTCCATTGCCAAATGCTTGACAGTCAGTCTTTGAGAGTGTCTGCTGAGAAGGGTTACAAGGGATGGTAACTTCCCCCTGATCACGCTCCTCCTCAGATTCCTCTTCTTCAAGGCACTCGTCCTCCGACTCACTGATCTTACAGGTACTTGGCTCCATGCTTCAGATTCTAAGGGGACGGGGGTGGGACGTAAATACCTATCAGACCTTCCTCCAGGCGGGGAAAGGCCTGCAGGAGTCGTCCCTAAGGAACTCCTGGTGTGATCAGGGAATGTTGCTGCTCCTTCAGAACAGAACAATCCCACTACACTACAAAATGGACTCTTCAAGTAGGTAACGGGGCCCATGGGATGCCCATGAGATGCTGGATTCGCTGACAAACCAGTCACCCAAGCTCCACTCCACACACTACCAGCGTGCCTGCAGGAGCTGAGCAGAGCTGTCAAGGGCCATTTACTTGACATAGCCTTTTTGTTCTTCAATGGGGAGAATGGCTGGGGTGCTTCGATTTAAAATAGAGCATAAGACCAAAGGTAAGAGGTCTCCTAGGCTGGCCTTGCCCTGTCCCATGACTCAATTTCTCCATGTGTACACACTGGGCCAGACACCCGCTGGCTAAGACCCCTTGGGGTCTGATGGCGGAGAGAAAGCTCCTGGAGGACTCTGCCCACCCCCAGTTCCAAGGAGAGCGATGGGCTTCAGGGTCGGTCCCTAGAGGCCTGGGACTGGACTCAGCTGGTCACTCATGTCCACCCTATGCCTGGCTCTTGCTCCTTCCCGGGCGTTGCTGGGCTTCCGGGACCGCCTCCTCGTTTCACAGGACTGGCTGTCCCCGCTGGTGGCGAGGGGAGGCGCGCTCACGGTCCTCCCCTACCCCAGGAGTTTACTCCCAGCTACCGGATGCCCACGGCAGAGGCACGTCCTTCCGCAAGCCAGCAGCCTACGCCGTCACCATGGACACGAGGGCGGCCCCCAATGGAGCAGCGTTCTGGAGGCGCGGCCTGTCGGGAACCACACCCACTCGGGCACCTGGGGAGGCCATCTTGGGCGGGAACCGAAAACGTTTGTCCTTAGGGCTGGCGGAGGAAGCACCGTTGAGCACGCAGCTCTCGAGACTGACGGTGCATCATGGGACTTGTAGTCCTTCCGTTTCCACAGCCGTTAGCACAAGAGCTCCACTCCCACTATCCCTTGAACCCACAAGCCAAGCCCAGAATTTGGCCAACTCTGTTCTGGAGAAACATCTGCTTGCCTTTCTTCAATTAAAAAATAAATAAATAAATAAGCATAGCTTGAGCACAGTCTTGCACTCAGGAAGGGCGGCCCCGATTAGCACGCGCGTGGCCTGGTGAGCTGAGATAGCACCATTGACTACGAAAGGAAAACCAACCGCCTCATCAGACTGCTCCTTCGCTTCACCCATTTTGGTCTGACTTCTGATTGCCACCGCCACCAAAACTGAGCCCAACTTGTCCCCTTAAGATAATCTCCTGTGGCTCAATCTAGAAGACACTTTAAAATGTCCCTCCTTTAAAAGGACATGGACATTTTCTGATTCACAGACTTGATCTTTCTTCAGCATACAATACTCTCAATTACTCTCTCCTTGCAATGCTTTGCAGCCCTTTGGCTTCCAGGACACTCATTTTTCTCATTCTTTCGACAAATAGTTAGTATTCCAGGCATTAGTCTAGGACCTGAACCATCATTTCTTGCCTGAATCACCACCATTCAGCAATCTCTTAATTGGACTCTGATTCTATTCTTCCCGCCTCATCCATCCATCCCTCGCAGCTAAAGTATTCTTCCCAAATACAAATCTGTTACCACCCATTGAACTCTTCAAGGTTTCGCATTAGATCAAATCCAAAACCTCTTAGCACAGGAGGCCTCCATCAAAAGCAAGGGAAGAGGTGGAGAAGTAGGGAGGTGTGGGGGGGGCACCTGATCAGCCCTTCCTACCACCTCAGAGCCCATGGCTCTGAGAAACAAAGGTCCTTTTGGTGTTCTATTCTCAAGCTTAGAAAAAGCTTTCCGTCTAATATATAAATGGTTGAGAAGTACCACCATAAAGAAAATCTATTGCCTTTTCCTCCCTTTTAATGGAAAAATTTATTGGGCCAAGAAGGCTCTCCACTAAACAGCCGTCCTAGGGAATAAGTGAGATAATCCTGACATTGGGCTCATCACCTTGAACACAAATTACACTTTGCTGTAGTGGTCACCTGCATGTCCTTCAAAGAGTGAACAACAAAAATAAAGTGGAGTTTGTATATGCAAAGTGTTGCAGAAAGAGGCAATGTGCCAAAACCATGGAGCCGACCAAAAGTTTTTGATAGAAATTTAAATGGTCAACATATAAATGCAAACATTTAAGTTAAAAATGTTTTTCTTATGAGAATGGGTTGTAGTACATATTCTGCCTTATCCCAATGAAACTTTTATACTAATCTTTTGGAATCAAAACCTGTAAAATTCTACATAAAAGCTTCAGTCCTGGACACAGAGAGCCAACTACTGGGAACCCGTGAACGGTTCAGGAAAGCACCACTGTGATGGGAGCCACTGCCCAGAGAGGCAGTCACCAGCACAGTCCCAGCTCTGCTTCGGGTGTCTGACGGCCTGTGCTGCAGTTCTGGCTCCACTACGTAGCGCGACCTTGAACAAATTACTAAATCTATATCTGCCTCCACCTCTTTGTCTGCTAAATGGTGATACTGAGAACTCATACCTTTAAAGCTGTGAGGACCACTTGTTTTCGCACGAGACGACGTATGTGAAGAACACTCGGCTCAGTGCTGGGGCTGGAGGAACCTTCAAGGTAGTCAGGCAGGTGAAGAATGTCCTATAAGGAGAGCATCTGAATGGAGCCCGGCCGAATGCAGGGGAAGGATGAAGCCATAAAACTCAGTGGGGGGCAGAGGGAGAACAAGAAAGAGGCAAGATCAGAGGACGTGGGGGCACCACACGAGAGGCACATAACCTCGCTTTCCTAAGACTTGATACGAAAGGCAAAGAAAAGTCCACGTATAATGTCAGGAGTGTGTGACTCTCGTGCTGTCTCCTTTCTCAACAACAGGTTAGACATTCCTGGGGCTTGTCCAAGAAGAAAGGTGAGAAACAGCAGATACATCCACAGGGTTCATTCACTCAATTTATTACAAGGTTTTTCCTCTTCTAAGAGACCACTTTTATCAGTTCTTGCTCCCTCCAGAGACAAGTGAGAAGGCAGTCATAAAAATGCCCAAATGACCATTATAGACAGCTCTCTCAAAAGGGACTCGGATTAGTTACAAAATAAATACTCCTGAAGGATTACTGCTCCTCCTGGGCTACCAAGGCCACCAGCGCTGCCCGTACCTCTTCCGCCTGATCGTGGGGCAGCAGACAGTCTTGAATGAGGGCCAGAGCGGCCGCTTCTGTCAGGCTGCTGAAGTCCTGGGATGTTTTGACAGGGAGGTGACCGGCCAGCTCACAGAGGGCAACATTGAATGCCTCACTTTCCTTTATCCCAAAGCTAGACTTCCGGGCCCAGAGGATTACCCGGATTCCCGTGAGGGCTGAGGAAGGTGAAGTCTTTCCAGGTGGGGCCCCCCGGGTCACAAACAAATTATGTGCAATCTCGTGGTCAGTGAGATAATTAGTGGCCAGACATACCCTGCTTATCAAGGCTTCCAGGTCAGGCCCAGGCCCGCTGGTGTAGAAGAGGAAGCCGGGAGCTGGGACAGCCTGGAGTAGATACAAATGGCCCCCAGGGTCCAGGGGCTCGCTTGGTGCCCCCTCCACAGGCAGTCTGTGGGCTAGGTAGTAGCCATGCAGGTGGAGGTGGTTCACTGAGGCCAAGCCACCCAGGCTATTGAAGCCAATGCGAAAGCCCGGGTGTGAGCTCAGGAGCACAGCCTCCAGCCCAGCCCGCAGTGCCCCTGGCAGCAGGCGCTGGGGTAGCCCCCGGGCGGGCTCCGGCACCAGCAGCACATGGCCCCACTCCAGGGGGCTGACATTGATCAACACGAGGATTTCCTCTTGCTGGAGAACATCTGGGAGACCGGGCTCCCGGTGCAAACGGAAGAGGACTTCTCCTGGCCGGATTTTGTTGAAGTTAAACTGTTCAGGGTCAAATGGCTGCCTCACGCTCCTGATGTTCTGGGGGGGCCTCCTCTGCACCCCTCGCTCCACATTCAACTGAGCCACAAAACCCACAGTACCAGGGAGGGTTTGGGTCTGCAGCTCCCCCAGGCAGTAGCGGAACAGCCCCAGCTCCATCCGCTGCCTCCAGGCAGAGCAGAGCACAGTGTCGAAGCGAGACAGCGGCAGCGTGTTCAGGAAGCTGGGTACGTTCCTCGGCCACTGAATCCCTTCCTGCATGAGGTCCTTCTGTCCATAGACAAAGTCAGGAATGCCTTGCCCTTCCCAGTCCTCTTTGTTCGGAGGTAGCAAATACGAAGTTTCATTTGAACCATGTGGAATAGCCATGGGCTGACCTGAAACAATCATAAGGGGTGAAAAACACAAGATGCCAACCCTTTTCCATAGATTTAATTTTCAAATAAACTCTACTTGTTTTGATTACAAAAGTAATATATGCCTTTGGTAAACATTTTGAAAACACAGAAATCACTCATAATTCTACCACGTGTAGATTAGCATACATTTTTGCTAAGTTAAAAATATATATTGGAATTAAAAAAAATTATATATGCTAAGTCAATTTTTTTTTTTCTTTTTTTTTTTTTTAACTTTTATTTATATAAGTGTGTTTTTCCAGGACCCATCAGCTCCAAGTCAAGTAGTTGTTTCGATCTAGTTGTGGAGGGTGCAGCTCCCAGTGGCCCATGTGGGGATCGAACCGGCAACCTTGTTAAGAGCACCGCGCTCTAACCAATTGAGCCAACCGGCCACCCCTGAGTCAATTTTCTTAATGGAGAAAAAAAAAAAAAAAGATAAAATACAACCCTAATTTCAACGTCCAGGGAAAAAAAAAAAATCACTATTTACACTTGGCCTAAGTTTCATATACAGATGGATCTTGATTTGTAATTGTACATACAGGTTGTTGCTAATTTCATATTATCATACAGAAGGTTGCAATGAATATCCTGTGTATCTACCTTTGCCTATATGTTTTTATTTTCCTTTAAAGTAAAATCCCAGTAGACCACTGGGTCAGAGTAGGCTCATGGCTCAGGCTTTAGATATACTCCGTCACACTGCTCTCCAAAAAACTATACCAGTGTTCCAGTGTATGAGAATGGCCAGGGTTTCAAAGCTGACCATGCCTCCTTTGATGGAGATAGCTTTTCTACTGTTCGGTAGAAAAGTGATTCCAAATGATTGTGCATAGAGCCACTTGGGTGAGGGTGGCCCGGTGTGTGCATAAATGCCCAGCCAATACTTCAAGGGGGAAATTGGTGCCTGTCTTCATCTCCCACTGGGGCCCTGGAGTCCCGTGGATCCAGTGGTGTCCGGGAGAGAGACCTGCTGTTGGCGCAGATGGAACTTCAGAAGGAGACTTACCTCAGTAGAGTTGCTGCAGTCCAACCTTGGGTTCCCTCTGCTCTGCTGGTCCAGAACCTTCACATTAATAAAACAAAGGGAAAAAAGAAATAAATAAAAAAACATAAAAAACATACAAATGACATACAAAAATTTAAGCTGAGTTTCACGGGTATAGAGTTTCAGTTTTGTAAAATAAAACACTTGTAGATCGGCTGGCTGCACAATGTGAATATACTTACACGCTATTGAACTGTACACTTAGACATGGTTAAGATGGTGAATCTTCTATGTTTTCTTACCAAAATAAAAATTTAAGTCAAGCTAAGCGTAATTTTGACAATAACATGGAAAGGCTTAAATTATTCTATTAAAAGCGAGTTTCAAACATTTCTCCAAAGAAGATACACAAATGGCCAACAAGCACATGAAAAGATGCTAACCATCACTAATCATTAAGGACACGCAAATCAAAACCACAATGAGACACCACCTCTCACCCATTAGGATGGTTACTATGAGAAGAAAAAAAACAGAAAATAATGGGGTTGGTGAGGATGTGGAGAAATTGGAACCCTTGTGTACCGTTGGCAGGAACATAAAATGATGCCACTAAATGACGGCATTTCCATAAAATGATAGAAAACAGCACGGTAGTTCCTCAAAAAAGTAAAAAGAGAATTACTATACGATGCAGCCATTTCAACGTCTGGGTATACGAGGCTGAACCAATAGGGCCTCTTGATATCCTGGCTATGGGGACTGTAGCAAGAGGGAGAAGTGGGAGTGACTCAGCTGCCGAAACTAGGTACACTGCAGTGGCATTTACAACGAGAGAGAATTTAGCTTAGTGCTAAATTTCTTGGGCAAAAAAAGCCTACTGTCAAGATCATCAGGTTCGGACAGAACTCCACCGCAGTCACTTTGACTGGCTGTGGTGTTCCCATTACTCTGCAACCTCCGCTTCTTGGAATGGAATATTTCCACAATGGTGGGGCTCACACGGTGACATAGGGAGTCTTACCAGAGTCGCTCTCCGATGATCACCTTACTGTTGAGTGCTGGGAAAACTGGTCACTCAGCAAACACTTCCTCAACAACAGCCACATATCAGGTCCTAGAGATCACGATTCTCATAGGTCATCAGTCTAGTGGTGGAAACAGACATTAACCCAATCATCACCCAAGTAAACAAAAACTGCAAACATAATACATACTGTCAAGGACGATCAGAGTACCCTGACACTCTGAGGGGGTAAGAGATTCCTAATCTAGTCTAGGGAATCAGGAAAAGTTTCCCTGAGGATAAGATGGAAGAGGAACTGAAAGCCCATAGTGGCTGAAACACAGAGTCTGAGGAGACAGCAGAGAGGCTCAAGTCAGACTACAGAGGGCTGGAATTTGGGTTTCAAACCACTAAATGGTTGTAAACTAAGACTGACATGCTCAGATTTAGATTTTACAAAGATATGCACGTAGAATTAATTGGAAGAATCAAGAATTAATCCCTCGATTTTATCTGTCATGTATACCTCAATAAAACTGAAAACAAAAGCGAATTCTTCTCACCTCAACCTCCTCCTCTCAGCAGCCTGGACAGCTCCCCTTTTGGGATAGTGTAGGAACCTGCACTATCATTCATGCTTGCATCCGATAAATACTTACTGAGCCTACTCTGTGCCAAGCATTGTCCTAGGGGTTTTCAGGGGCAAGAGCTAACAGGTCAGCACAGTCTGGGTGCAGGGTGGAATATTTCTACAACAGTGGGGCTCACAGAGGAAGGCACATGGGTGGGAGTGAAGGGTACAACAGTGGGGAACTTTGAAGAGAGACTGAGAAGGGAGTGACGACTTTCTAAATGCCAGAGCCTACCTACACAAGTCTCTCAATCTCTCGGGACCTCTGTACTTCCACATTTTGAAATGGTACCCTACCTCGTAGGGCTGTTGTAAGAATCGAAGTAACTATGCACACATCTTGGCATTAGGTGGGTCCTCAGTAAACAGCCTCAGTAGGCAGCAAAGTTATGGTTATTTCTGGAGCGGTGGCAAGAGCTCTGCAACACGCGAGGCGGATGCCGGGTGGTAACGTCTGGATGGAAAAGCAGTCCCTGAGCAGAGGGGTAGTCGAGGGCCTCTGGCCACTCAGCGAGTTTTTCAGTTAACGTGGCTCCAGAGACTTCCCTTCTGCCTCTTACCGGACCTCGCCCAAGGTCGCCGTCGCGACCACCTGCTGCTGGTGAGGAGGATGAACCGCGCGACTTGGCTCAAGGTCCTACCGCGGCCATTGCGAGGGCGTGGTGCTCTCAACGCATGCGCAGCCTGCACGCACGCACGAGGCGTGCCCCGCCCCTCTCATCCCCGGAGGCGGAGCCGTGCAGCCTGGGCCCCGCCCCGGAGCGTCCGACCCCGCCCTGGGGCCCGCCTCCAAGTTGCCGGGGACCGCCCGGAGCCGGGAGCCGGCGGCGGAACCCGGCTGGGATCTCCTGGGCGCGTTAAGGAGGGGGCGGGCCCGGGGACGCGGGCCCCAGGGGCGGTTGCCGCGGGGACGGGGTGGGGACGCGGCCCGAGGGCGGAAGTGAGAAAGTTGCCGGCGTCCCGAGACGAGTCGGCGGAGCTGTGCGCGCGGCTCGGCGATGGGGGGCTCGGGCAGCCGCCTGTCCAAGGAGCTGCTGGCCGAGTACCAGGTGCGCGGGACTCTGGGCCCCGGGGAGCTTGCGCGCCGGCCTGAGCTCGGGAGCGGAGTGGGAGCGGGCAGGCGGGCGCGGCCTCCGGGCTGTCCGCTGACCGCGTCTTGATCTGCCTTCCAGGACTTGACGTTCCTGACCAAGCAGGAGATCCTCCTGTAAGTGCCGTCGCGAACCTCCTCTCCGGGATCCTCTAGAGATGGCTTTCGGGGGGCTGTCTTACAGATGGGCAAACTGAGGCCCCGGCAGAGGGAGGGGCCTGTCTGAAGTCGGCCAAGGAGCCGGAACTGGAGTCCAACGCCCGAGCCCTCGGCTGCGCAGGGCTGCGGGCACGCCCTCCCCGCCCGCACGGGGGCCCCACCTGTGCAACCTCCAGCCGAAGTTGGGCGTGCTGTCACTCTGTGCTCCACTGACCTCTGCAGACCCGAACTGCCCGGCCCAGGCCGGCGGGGGCTGCTGTGGCTCTCGGCTGATTGCCTACCGGCAAAGCCAGAGAAGCCCTGGGGAGCCTGGCTCCTTCTCCCAACTTTAGCTGAATACAGAACCGTTAACGCTTACTGAGCACTTACTCTGCGCCAGGAACGGTGCTGAATTACCCCTACATTACCTAATTTAATCCTCCCGAGGGAGGTACAGGGGCAATGAAACAGGTCCAGAGAAGACTGGTAAGTTGCCTAAGACTCTGAGAAAGAGGATTTGAACTGGGGCTGGAACCCCCTTCCTAGCCGTGTGCCAGCTTTATGTGGCCAGAGCTTCCCTTGGCTAAAGTAAAACCAGTGGGAAGGAGGTGGGGCTGCGGAGGAGATAGATCCTTGTGGCTCCTAAAGAGGGAGGCTTTGAAGAGCAGACCCCTGGCTTTCTGCCCTTTCTCCCTGTTCTTCTGGCTCCTTTCCCAACCTCCGTCTCTCAGGAAGCTCTAGAATCAGTGCCCAGCACACAGTAGGCCCCCTGGAAATACTCAGTGCAAGATTGGATTCCCAGCCTGTACCATCTTGTGACATCTATCCTGGCTTATCAAGCCTGCCGACTCAGTTCTGTGTGTGTGGCTTAGCTCCTCACCTGGTGTGCAATGGACAGTACTGGCAAGAAGCAGGAATGTAATACACACAGGAAGGTACACCAACGGGTCCCCCTCCTTCTGCCAGAGCCCACAGGCGGTTCTGTGAGCTGCTTCCGCCGGAGCACCGGAAGACGGAGGACTCACTGCAGGCACGAGTGTCCCTGGAGCAGATCCTCAGCCTCCCAGAGCTCAAGGTGCCAGAACCCCCACCCTCCCTCTGCTACTCATCTTGAGGTCCTGCGGTCACTGGTTCTCTTTCTGGTCTTTTCTCTGTTTAGCCCTACTTTCCTGGGAGCAAGGGCTTTACCTAAATCACCCACTGGAACCATCTAGAATGGTGTTTTTCAAATGGGGCTTCTAGGGCCTGTCTTGGAGCATCAAAGAGGGAATTGAGTTACCTATTCAAGGTTTGAGAAACCCTGTTCCAGAGGCTATTGCCTCTCAATAGGGCTGCTAAGAAAATTTCTCTGTCCAGCGCTCATTGCACAATAAGCGTTCAGTTAACTCCTTGTGTTATAAATAACCAGCCTATCTTGTTCTCTTTGCTTAGGCTGCTTCCCTCTTCCTTCTCTGCCCTCAGGCAGACCTGGGGGTTAACCTCTGACTCCCAGAAGCTGCCCCGCCCCGTCCCCAGCTGGGTCACTGGTCCTGCCCCCATGCTGGCCCCAAAGTGCAGGTCATTCTCCCCCACGAGCCTCCTCCCTCTCATTCCCGGTAAGGTTTGAGTGTGTGACTGGGCTGTGTCCTGCGGCATTCACAGAGGCTCTCTTCCTAGGCCAACCCCTTCAAGGAGCGAATCTGCAAGGTCTTCTCAACCTCCCCAAACAGAGACAGCCTGAGCTTCGAGGACTTCCTGGACCTCCTCAGTGTGTTCAGTGACACAGCGACGCCAGACATCAAGTCCCACTACGCCTTCCGCATCTTCGGTGAGGCCCGGAGGAGCCCGGTGGCACTCATGGCCTTCCCCGTGGTCTTCCCAGGGGAACTGCTGGGAGCTGGGCGTCACCCTTGGAGCTCATCCCCACCATATCCTCTTGGGCTTCTGTGTCTGCTGTCTAGATTTCGATGACGATGGAACCTTGAACAGAGAAGACCTGAGCCGGCTCGTGAACTGCCTCACAGGAGAGGGCGAGGACACGCGGCTCAGTACTTCAGAGATGAAGCAGCTCATTGACAACGTGAGTATCCGGGCCCCGCGGGGATGGGCCCAGGAGCCGAGGGCAGGGCTGTGGCTTTGGCCTGATGTTTTCTCTTTCCCAGATCCTGGAAGAGTCCGACATTGACAGGGATGGGACCATCAACCTCTCCGAGTTCCAGCACGTCATCTCCCGTTCACCGGACTTCGCCAGGTATAACACCGGACTTCGCCATGTGGTTATGGGGGTGGTGCCCGGTGGAGCCCCCCGCTTCCTCTAACTGTCTCAGGGTAGCTCTTCTTCCAAAGGGAACTGACAGATGTGGGACACAGTGCATTCCAAAGGGGAGAGATGGAAAAGGTGGCGTTACTCCTAACACTTCACTTCCAGCAGAAAATCCAACCCACTCTTCTTTTGTTTAGCTCCTTCAAGATTGTCCTGTGACGGGAGCCACAGCGTGTGTCCCAGAACCTTTCCAAAGAACCTTTCCACTGCTGAGCTGTGGCCAAGGTTACGCCCGTGTGCCAGAGCCGCCAGGCCGGCCCAGTCGAGCTGGCAATGCGCAGTTTGTCCTGGGTGGGGGAGGGCTCTCCATGTCAGGGCGTCTCCCCTTCTCACTGCCATCGTCATTTGCTCTGTTTCTACTAATCAGTAATAAAGGTTTAGCGGTTTTGACCCTGTGTGACCCTAGAGACACTGGTATGGGCTTCAGGAGACTTTGGTCACACAGGGAATACGTGACATCTAAAGAAGGGACCAGCAGGGAGGCACACAGAGCCCCCCTCCCCGCCCCGAGGCAGTGAACATGAAAGGGTAGCATGAGGGATGGAACTCTCCCGGATCCTGACTGGTGGGGGTTACATGGATTTCTACATGTGTTAGTTAACGTAGAGAACTGTACGAAAAGAAGAAATCACTTACTGTATGATCGTCTTTAAACCAATTTTTAGAGCCAAACAAACAAAAAACCCTGTCCTCTGTGCCCCCACCCCTGAACAGAGTAAGGGGTTGAGGTACAGCGAACGAGTCCGCTGCCTCCACCCCATCAGTGTGTTCAACCCCCCCCCTCAAAGAACCACACTCCATGGGGAGATGCAGTCGGCCCGGCGAGGCTGGCTCTCCCCACTGGCCTCTGGAAAGAGGAGGCTCAGAACCCCAATCTCACAAAGAAACAGTCCTTTAAGAGGAAGGGCCACGGTTCAATTTCAGTTCTTGAGATTTTATTACAAAAAAAACTGTAAAGTGCACCTCATTTAAAAAAATATAAAATCCACATAAATTCACGGCCTTGTGCTGGTCAGAGTCAGCACCCTTTAGAGTGGAGGCAGGCAAAGTGTTGGGGTGAAGGGGCCTGGGCTCGAAGACAAGGCTAGGGGTGATCCGCAGATAGGGACACGTGGTTCTCGGGCTGGAGACCGGACAGCAGGCAACAGCCTCTTCCTGGAATTGCAAGGCCAAGGTGTACTTCGTCATAAACTCTCCTGGGCTCGCGCTGCCTGCTGTTTCACGTGGTTACAACCTGATACAGGCTGGAAGGTCCAGAGGTGGCTCGAGCCCAGGGCCTTGTGTGGACTGCAGTGCCAGCATAGCTCTCCGGTCCCTGAGGTGACAGGATGATGGCCGTAACATCTTGGCCAGCTGGCCAGGCAGGACCCACGGAGCCTGAGCTGGCCCCTGGCTCTACAGTGAAAGGGGCAGAGGTTGTAAGAGGCCAGCAGGTGAGGGATTCCCAACTCTGTCTCAAACCACCACTTTGGATGAGTCCCAATGTTTTTGTTTTTTTGGGGGTGACAATGCTTTTAATTCCTGTGGCGAGGTAAATCCAGGCACGGGCCAGTCTGCTGTCTGTTTCCCCAAAGCCCCCCGTGAGGCTGGGGGTTTAGAACTGGAACTGCCGTGTACGCAGCATTCTGTTGTCTCACTTCTCACTCTCATTTCACATTTTCAATGGTCTTCTAAACAAAGGCTCAGTTTATGTAAGAAGCACTGTTCTGCCCACCGAGGCAGGCGCCATCTTCAGCCGGGACCTCCGGGGCCATGGCTTCCTGGTTTGAAGAGCATCCGGCCAGCTGGTTCCATGACTCCCAAGGGCTGGGTACCAAGTTGTGTGTCACGAGGAGCAGAGGTCCAGCTGACACCCTCTGAGTATTCATGGCCCATGAAGCCAGGGTGACTTCCTCTAGAAGTCTGTTGTCACACGACTGAGTCCCGAATCTCAGAGCCTAGGCGGACCCGGGGCCGGGGGCATACGGGAGACACCTCCACGAAGCTGTCATGGATACTGAGTGGCCTCTTCTCTGACTCAGTGAAGACTCGGGGACCTGGAGGGCTATCCGACAGGGCCTGGTAGCCTCGGTGATCGAGTGGGGTGCTAGGGGGGCCGACGCCATTGAGCGGCCGGGTCTCCGGTGGCAGTGCCACAGGGCGGGTCTTGGGGTGCACGCTGGCACACTCCCCCTGCTTCAGGAAGTCTTTCATGCCACCCCGATGGCGGTAGAGGAGGAATAAAATCAGGAGCAGCATGGCGAACACGAACAGCATGCACATGACCAGGAACTCCGTCCAGTAGGACTTGTCCACACCCCAGCTGGCCTTGCCATGGGCTGGTGCACTCACCCGCGACGTGTTGATGACCACGGGGCCTTTGCCACTCCGGTCTGCCACCGTGTCCTCCACCTTTGGGCAGTAGCTGGCCACTAGCTGCCGGAAGTCCTCCTCCAGTGACCAGCACTGGAACACCCCCAACTCCTGCTGGCTGCCCACCAGCAGTAGGTCCCCCGTGGGCAACACCCGGCAGGAGGCCGAGGCATTGACAGGCGCCCCGTTGTGCAGCCAGAGCCGCGTCGCCAGGTTGGAAAGAAGGGGGCAGGCCAAGGTGTTCACCGTGTTGGGCTGGAACTGGACTTGCTCACACCGCTTCTCACCTGCAGGCAGGGGAGGCACAGGCACGGGTACAGGGGGCCTGGCAGCCCTAGCGGCCCCAGCTCACCCACCTCCCTCTGGGCTGTGCTCAGCATGCCACGGTGGCACGTCTGAGGACTGACTCTCACTTCCCAGGGCCCTGCTTGCAGGCTGGAGGATGGAGGATGGGATGGGAGGAAAGGCCTTTACACCCACGAGGGTCTGGATTCGGAGCCTTTGAAGTCACGTGGCCCCTGCCTCCCTCCGCCCTTCGAGGGGCACCTTACCTGTTGGTACAGCAACCCGGGTCTTGGCCGAGAAAGTGCTGCAGAGTTCCTTGGCATTAGTCCCCTCGATGTCCTGGATCCATGACCTGAGGAGCAAAGAGAGTCTGGGATAGGCCAGGTATACCTCATGTGCTTGCATCCCCCACCCTAGATGCAGCACAGGTCGTCACACAGCCACCCCCGTCGGTGCTGAGACAGCAGCTCTGTCTCCACACTATTTATTTCAAATAAAAGTTACTACAACACTTCTCTGAATTACAAAAGCAGTACAGGCCTTTAGAAAATGTTTGGAAGGACAGCTGGATCTCTATGTATATAGCTGTCTCTTTTAAAGCAATGCACGTGCACTGATTTTAATAAAATATAATAAAGAAGAAAAGTAATTCTTGATGCACCCAGTAAACCTGAAATACTCAACCAAGCACCAGGGTTGTGCAAAAATCACCCTCAATCTACCATCCAGCAACCACGAGCATCCAGGGAGCATTTTTGCTGTGTCCCTCCAGGTGTACAGATGTGTACACAGACATGTGAAATACAAACCTGGCACCAGGTATCCCTCTGTGTGAAGCGAGGGTACTACAAGTGGGGCAGACCCCATTTTAATTTAAAATATATGTATTTTTATTTCACACGTGTAGAAAAATCTGGGAGGCCATATATCAAATCCTCACTGTGATTCTCTCTAGGTGGTGGGATTAGGGGTAATTATATTCCGATTGGGCTTAGCTCTAGTTTCTAAGTTTTCTATATGAACATTTTACAACCCAAACAAGGTATTCTGAAAACCGTTTTTAATGGGTTTGTTCGCGGACGGTTGTGTAGCCCTTATTTTTCGTTACTTAAACATACTCACAGGATAATCCACATTCTCCTGCAAGGCTGTGAAATTTCACACTTTTCCAAATCATGTCCCCACTTTATAGGTGGGTGAAGGCAAACAATGTATTGTCTGAACCACAACACTTTTGAGAGTCAGAAGGGGAGCTAATTCATCATGATGCGGACAATGGACGCAAAGGAAGCTGCATAGCAACTGCAGAGGGCCCGGGAAAGGTGTCCTGAGGCCAAGTGCACAGCGCTGGACGAAGGAGTGGGAAGGGGGCTGCAGCTCTCACCTGGAGGCTGTCTCAGGGTCGTGCAGGCTGATGTGCCTGCAGCTGGAGCCGCTCCAAGCGCAGTAGGGGTCCCGGGCGAGGAGGCAGTCCCCGCAGCTCCGGTACAGGCTGCAGTTGGCCACGGGTACCTGGACTACGCCCGAGTATGAGGCTGCATACAGCAGACCCTGGACAGAAACAGGGATGAGAGGCCGGCACAGGCAGCCAGGGCCACCACCCACAGCCACGCCTGGCTCACATGCCCGCCAGAGCCACCCCTCAAGGGCCTCCTCTCATGCATCTGGGAACCCCATTTTCTGACAGCTCAGGCCATGGGCCTGGATCTTTCCATCCCACTGGGGCAAGGGCGGAAAAGCTGGGTGGGGAATGCTTGTGGATCAGAAGGCACCCCAAGCGCGGTCTGGACCCTTCCGCCTGCTCTCACCCTGTCGGGGTCCAGGAGCAGGTTCTGCACGGGCTGTCCTGGGGAGAAGATCTGCAGCTCCTCGATGATGTGCACCCTGGGGCCCACGCCTACCGCCTTGTGCAGCCGGCCGTCACCTGGAGCAAGCGCAGCGCTCAGGCCCTGGGTGGAGCCCGCTGCCCACGTCCCCACAGCCATGGCCCCTGGACGGGGAGCCTGGCCTGCTGCAGCCACTCACCAGTGCCCAGGAATAGGACGTCGTAGGTGCGGTGCAGGCCAGAGACGTGGTGCACGGTCACCCGCTGGTAGCGGGCCTGAGGCTGTAACAGCAGCAGGCGGCTTCGGACCTGCCCGTCCATCAGGAAGTGGTCCTTGAGGAAGTTCAGCACACGGTCGGGGAGCTGCAGGGATGAGCTGATCTTCCTCTCCCGGGCACTGTTGGTAATGCACTGAAGGAGCAGGTGGTAGCGTGAGGACAGCAACATTCAGGGCAGGATGGACTGCCTCCCCAGGGGATGGCGGGGGTGCTGCCCCACCCTCAGAAGCCATGGCACGTCACCTGCAGGTCTGCAGAGCCAAGGCGCTCATCTGGAGGCCACAGGGCAAAGCTCAGGGTAGGTGGGGGGGGTCCCAGCAGGCAGGTTGCCCAGCTGTGCCTCTTCCCTGCCCTCCTCCAGGCCCTGAGCCACAGCACTAACTGCCTGCTCCTTTAGCACCCTTTCGCTGACCAGGATTGCCTGTGGTTTATTCCCATACTGCCGGGGCTTCCTGATCTCCAGCCTGAGGGTGTTCTCTGTAAGAGCCCTGAGACTTACTATCCAGGAGTGACCCTCAGCTGCTGAGTTACAGGGGTTGGTAAAAAACACTCTAATGGGACAATGCTGAGATGTGCTCCACACAGCCTCTCAGGGCGCCAGGGGACTGAGCCCCGGATGCCCACAGCAGTAAGGACTCATGGACACACCCTTTCTTGGATTTGCTCCTTCCTTCTCACTTTCTTATTTCCTCATGCTGCCTCCTGGGATCGCCTCCCATAGAAACTGCTGGTACCCATATCCTGTCTCAAGCCTGCTTTGGGAGGAGCCCACTAGGCTGCAAGGAAACAAGAAAGGGCTGTTTCCCCCATGGCCTGGCTATTTATCACTCAATAACTCCATAAGCAGCTCACAGCGGAGGGGAAGGCACGAGTAGACAGACGATTACAAAGGCGTGCAGTGAGTACCCTGAGGGTACTCTGCCCACCCTGAGACAGGTTTGTAGGCGTCCCGACATTCCCAGTCACATCTAACCCAGTAGGACAAGCAGGCCTGGGCTTTTGTTCCCACTTTCAAGATGAGACGACAGACTTGGAGAAGCCAAGTGATCCCACCTGGGGTGGGGCCCCATCTTCCCGGCATCCCCCCGCCCGGTGCAGGGAGCAGTCCTCACCGAGCCGGGCCGGGGCAGGGGTACCGGGTAGGTCACGGTGTACCACTGCTGCGTCTCCCGGTTCACCTCCTTGTAGAGGCCGTTGAAAGCCCTCTGCACATCGTTCATGGTGAAGACACAGATGGCAGAACCCTCGGTGGTCCCCCCGTGCCTATAAAAGAAATGGCTGGATTAATCCAGGAGCCCCGGCGCTCAAGACGAGGCCCACTGGACCCAAAGACCGGCTTCTGGGCCGCAGTCCCTGCCACCCCTCAGGCCCCGACGCCCAGCTAGGTCCCAGGAGCCGTACCACTGGGATGTGAAGACCCCATAGAAGAGGGTGTCACGCCAGTTCTGGGGGCTGGGGCTCAGCGTGAAGACGTCCTGCAGCACGTTGAATGGGAAGCCGTCGTCAGGCCGTGAGCACAACAGCTGGGCTTTCAGGAAGGACGTCCAGCGCTGCTGCAGGATCCGCTCGCCGCCCTTGTCACCCTGGAGGAGGGACACAGAGGCATTTAGCTGGGGGGCTTGATGCTCCTTACAGTCTCCTCCGCAGCCATGGCTGGGACACACACCAGGGAGGGCAGCCCCGCCAAAGCCAGGCCTGAGTTCCACTGAAAATCAAGAAGACTGGGAGGCCACGTTTAGGTGCCATCCCCGGGCTAAGCAAATGAGAATGATTTCCTCACTGTGGAATCCCACACGAAAGGACAAAGGGGAGTCTGTCTCCAACTATGGAAAGAGGTCATGACTTTTCCTGTTCAAAACTGCTTGGCAGTACAACTCTGGCTAGCTAGTAGTTTTTTTAATAACATAAATATAGATGTATCTGTATTTACACATATGCAAAGAAAAGATTAGCAAAGAAGCTTTTCGAAAGTTAACTCTTGTGGTGGGGTGGTAGGACTGTGACACCCACAGGCAACATTTAGTTGCTGTCTACCACGTGCCTGAAAGCTTCCAATGGATTAATTTAATCCACATGCAAATGCTGATGTCGGCTTGGCCGTTCGACAGACCAGGAAGCTGTAACTGAGAGGGGAAGGGACCTGCTTGAGGTCACACGAGCAGACACAGAAGCGGAGTCTCCTGGCATTTCCGGAACCTGTACCCATGTTGCCTTCTGGAACCTTCTGGGCTCACCTTGCAATGCGGCGGGCAATGCGGGACACGATGGTGTTCTCAAAGAACTCAAACTCCTGGCCAGTCTCGCTGAAGAAGAAGTAGATCTTGTCGTCGTCCCCTTCTAAGCTGCCCAGGCTCTCGGGAATGTAGGCCGAGGCCACAAACGCGGGGTCTGTGGGGGCCGGTGGGGAGCCCAGAGTCAGCCCAGGAGGCCCAGACAGGCGAAACTCTGTTCTCAGGCCCTGCTGGGGGGAGCGCCCCCTCCCTGGGGCTCCCGGGCCTGCCCCCTGGGGCGTGTTGGGGGACGTCACCTTGTAGCCAGTTGAGGGAGCTCTCAGTCTTGGTGGGACGGAGGCTTTGGCTCCGGGAGATGGCCGGGTCATTCCCCAGGAAGTTGCTGACTGTTCCAGTATACAGCTCGCCATCTGCCAAGAGAACATTCCCATGGGAACGGCTCCTTGGCACGGCCCCCTCTCCCTGCTCAGGGCCTGGAGTGACCCCAGCCCTGCCCACCTCACTCGGGGTACACAGAGGAGGGAGTGGGAAGTAGGAGAAGCCAAAGCCAAGGGCAGCCCAGGGTCACTTTGCACTGGGAACCCACATGGCCCACCTACCCCCTGCCCTGGGAGCTGCATGAACCCACCCTGCCCCCAACACTCACCAACTACCAGAGCCGTGGACTTGAAATTGGGGTCAAAGGGACAACGGCCTTTGCCATCTTCCAGAAGGACATTCCCCGCCTCGTCCTGTGCCAACGTGAAGTTCTCCACGTTCTGCAGGGGAGCAGACAGATGGGTTGAGGGGCACGCCAGGGAAAGGAGGGGGATGCTATTACATAGAGAAGGCAACTCTAGGGGGTACGGGAAGAGGTCACAGCCCGTCCTCCCCACCCCAGCACCCAGGACACTCAGGACAGTGCCGGCACTGTGACCTCCGCAGTGGGCGCTAGTAACCCCAGTTGGGAGAAGAGAGATAAGGCTTAGAAAGATGTGAGCCAGGAAGGGGCAGCAGTATAACCCAAACCCAGGTATGTCTGGCTTCAGGCCGGGGCTCCAACCCACAGCCTCAAAACGCCTCCCCCTGCTAAGGTGTGCATAAGGTAGAAACGCAGGAGTGGGAGGAATTGGAGGAGGGGTGTACAGGGGGCGCTGTCAGGAACCCACAAGGCGTCAGCGTGGGCTGGCCGGGATCTTAACGCCTGGATGATCACACGCACCCCTCTTTCAGGGCTGGGGCTAGAGAACAGCTCCCTGGGGCAGACAGAGGGCGTTCCAGGCCAGCCACAGGCCAGCCGGTGGAGGAGGGACACTCACGATGTAGGTGCACAGGGGGCTGAAGGCCCCCGTCCCGCAGGTGAACAGGTGGCTGCTGTTGAGTGGCAGGAGGATCTTTATGTAGTTTTGACAGTCACGCTGGAGGAGGGAGGAGGATGTCAGGCCCCAGCCAGCCACCAGGGGGCACCACCGAGGCCTTGCCCCAGACTCACTGGAGAGTCCAGGAGCAGGAGCCTCCCAGGACCCAGGAGACCCAGGGCCACATGCGTGTGCGTGTGTGCTGGACGGGGGACCTTGGAGCTCAGACAGTTCTGTGGTTGGCAAACTTTTCTTCAGTGTGGGGTGAGGCACAACATCCCCCACCTTGGGCTGTCCTGGCCCCTGAGGGTCCTCTGCAAGACCTCAGTAGAAAGTGCTGGTCCCATCCCAACCCACCTGGGGAGGAAGCCACAGCCCAGAGCAGGAGCAGGAGCAGACACTCAGCCCTGAGCCCTGGGCCCCAGCCTCACGGACTCAGCGCCTGCAGCCCAGCTTCTGATAGCTCCCCAATCCCTTCCCCGTTCAGTAATGGCGACTCCATCTTCGAAGTTGCTGAGGCCCCAAACCTTGCAGCCAGCCTCGACTCCCCATCTCTCACCCCCCCCATGTCTCCACCAGGAAGTCCTGGTGGCCCCACGTTCAAAGTACATCGGGGATCTGACCATTTCTCACTCCCTTTATTGGTGACACCCTGGTGTGGGTCCCCGTCACCTCTTGCCCCTCACGGGTCTCCTTCCCTCTGTCCATGGCGGCCACGGTGGCCCTCTTCAAACACACAGCAGACCATGCAGTTCCTCTGATCGGCCCTCCACTGGTTCCCCAAACACCCCACTCAGATTCCAGTCCACAGTCCTGCTCCTTCTCCACGTGCCCCGCGGTCAGGCCCTTCACCTCCTCCTCCTCTTGGCTCAGGCATCCCTTTTTCTAACAAAGTGGAACCTGACCAGCTTTCAAACGGACTGATTTTTGCCTATGGTTCTTTCTTCTTTTTCACAATTATCTCTCCAGTGTCTAGCAGTCCCTGGGCATAGAGCACGTGCTTCCTAAAGGTTCGCTGAATAAAAGAAGTCTGGGGCAGTCAGGACTTGAACCTATGTCCTGACCCCAAGTCCGGTGCTCTTTTCCTTCATCTTAGCCGTCCCTGCTGCACTGAGCACCGGGGGGCCTCTGGGAATGGTGGGGAGTCCTCCAGGACAGCCCTGGACTGGATCAGAACCCCCGACCATCGGTGGGGCCCAAAACAAAGCAGGACCTGTCAGACCTGCCCCATCTGGCGCCATCTGCTGAGGGACACGACTCCTGCCCCTACCCAATCGCTACTCCTGCTGGAAGCCGACATTTACTTGGCACTTATTATGTGCCAGGTGCCTTATGCCTATTGGCTCCCTGAATCCTCACTCACGGTAAGACCAGTGGGGCAGACATCGTTATCCCCATTTTACAGGTGGGGACACTAAGGCTCGCCGGTCTACTTGTCCAAGGTCACAGAGACAGTAAGCAGAGGGCTGAGATTCAAACCCAGGTCTGGTCACCTCCAAAGCCTATGCCCGGTCCACCACTGCTGGCGGCGTCTGCTCCCACTCCTGCCTCCATCCTGAGTCCAGGACTACCACCCCCTCCCCACCTGCAGCCCAGGTCACCTTCAGGTGCTAACTCACCTGTGGGTCCTTGCCCTTGAAGCTGCACTGCTGTTTCCTCTCGGCATCTGCGCTCCACAGCAGCTGGGGAACGAGAGGGGCAGGTAAGTGCATGCGGGAGTGGAAGGTACGCCTCCCCGCTCGTCTCCCCTCTCTGTTTGCATCATCCTTGGACCCAGAAGGTCCGTCTTCCTGTCCATCTTGCCCTCTGCCATCCTCTGCCCAGCCTAGCCAGCCCCAGGCATCATCTCTCACCTCCTGGTACCCTCCTCCTGGCAGGAAGCTAAGGCTACTGTTGAGCGCGAAGAGAGCCTCTCGGGCACCCACATACAGGGTCCTGCCATCCCTGCTCAGCTGGAGGGCCGTGTAGTTGAACACATTTTCAGCTTGGAATCTGAAGAATGGCCGCTTTTCAGAATCTGAGGAGAGGAAGGTGGACATTACCTAGGGGCCACCCTTCCCCCGAAAACCCTCTTCTATGGACCAATCAGAGTGAAGGTAAGGTCAGCACGGCAGTGGGTGGCAAGGGGCTGGGGACAAGGGGATCAGGCTTAAAGGGGAGCAGCATTCCTGGACTTGCAAACATTATGCAAGAAACCAATGCGCAAAGGTGAATGCGGAAAAAAACATTAATTATAGCACCATTCACGTTAATGAAAAATTGAAACAACCTAAATGGCCAACCACAGGGAGCTGGGTGAAAATAATCCTAATACTTCATTTGATGGGACACTAGCAGCTGGTGAAAATGGTGTTGTATTATTATAGAAGCCCCAGAAAACCAAGCAAAACAAATGATATAAAAAGGCATGGTCAAACTATGAAGCGAACTAAAATAGAAAGTGATGGTTTTTGAGCACACAATAGAATGTAAGAAAGGAAAGGACATTTGACAACTCCCCTTTGAGTGGCATCAATCAGATCCACAGAGACGGACTTGTAAGGACAGCCCACCCCGTGGCCCTCAGTGAACACAATTTACTTCGGAACAGAAAGCAGACACTGGTCTTCAACTCAGCACTACCTCACGACCACTTATGGAAGATTTATGGTTATTAAACAGGCTGCTCGTTTAATTGGCACAAGATTATCAACCTTGACCTCAGAAACTTGAACGTACAACAGACAGACGCTGTGAACTGGGAGTGAGGGCAGTTAGGAGAGTGGACTCTATATCGTCCTCTAAGAGCAAAGAGGGCCCCAAGAGACTGTCAACAGTTAAGGGAATAAGACACTGAAGTTAAGGCATATTATTTTAAGTTGCCAAGGTAACCAAATATAGTGGCAGAAAATGTTTGGAGAAGGTGGAGAAGGGTGATAAGTGATGCAAAGCCTTCTTTTTCTTAGCAGCAAATCAGCACATCAGATAAGCCAAGAAATAGGGGTATAAGCATTTTACTTAAATATGCAGAGGAAACAAGAAGACTAAGGGATTAAAAGTTGCCCCTTTAACCAGGCCTGGGGTTGGGGAAGCCTGAGGAAGTTGTTGCTTGTCACAATAAATCCTTCTATACTAAAAAAAAAAAAAAAAAAAAAAAATGTGCATGTATCCTTGATACAAATTTTAAATGCCTTCCATTGTTATACAATTGTTACATCATAACAAGGAAAGATACTAGTTATTTACCACTAAGTGAAACTGAGGTTATAACATTATATGTATCTAGTTAGAATGTATTTTTTTATGGGGAAACATATAAACATAGAAAAAGATTATATTTTTTTGTGGGGAAACATATAAACATAGAAATAAAATCCCGAAGGATAAATCACGAAATGCTGAAAAGTGGTAGCCCTGGTGGGATTACAGGGAATTATTTTTTCCTTTCACTTGTTATCATTTTTGGATTCTACAGGTTATACTTGTGTAATGCAAAAGAAATAAATTAAAGAGGAGAAGAAGAAGAAAACAGAAATAAGCACACACGCATCTATCCACCAGGGTACTGTTCGTGCTCTGAGTGACTAATGGATTTGGAGAGAAATTATTTTAAAAATTCTAAGCAGCTGATAGGAAAAGGAAAACAAGCACAAAGCAGCCACCCTGCCCAACCTCAGGCATCTCCTAACTGACCAGTGGGTTATGACCACACAAACAAATGCAGGTTCATGAAGCAGAGGAAGCAAAAAGTACCACATGCCAACAAAGCAGTTGTGAAGACGGCTTCATGAGCGTTTACACCATGAGTGATTTTACATACCCCCAGCCTGGTTCCACAAGGGTGAGGAAACACAAAGAAAAGAAGATAGTGAAATATAAACGCTACAATTGGGAGTAGAGGAAAAGAAACAAAAACAAAAACCCTGAAAAAAACATCGAAACCAGAAAGGAAGGACAGATTTCCATTAGCAGCAGATTCATAAGTCGCTACATAGCTGCTAGAGATGGGCTCCTGAGCCTCCCAGCGGCTGAAGAAAAAAGGGAAATGAAGTTATCTTATCCTCACTGTTCAAGAGGAGGGACACATACCAGTGACAAGCCTTCTTCCTAGAACTGAGCTGCAGTGGGAATTCACAGGGGAGAGTCCTAACGTCTAGAATCCAAACTCTGCTGCTGCTGAAACCACAGAGGGCAGCAGCGGTGGTCGGAGAAATTAAGGGCTCTCTTTGAACTAGTAGGTCCAGAATGACACCAGACTCCAGATCTTTTGTCTCAAATTCCCGTTTCCTCACTACTTCCCGTGGGCACGCTACGTACTGGGGAGGCTCCAGGAAAGTTTCTAGCACTAACCTTCCATTCCTCCCAACCAGAAAACTTCCCCACACACTGGGCCCCAATTATGTTGCTTGTGTTTTGCGCCAATGAGCCGAGGAGCCTTCTGGAACGCAGCCTGACCTTTCTGTGCTTGCCTCCTGGGAAGAACCGCCACCCTAAGGAGACCCCTCCCGTTGGCCACCACAGATCCACTCCGGGAAAATGTGTTGCAGATACTAACTGCTTGCATGCCCACAACCACCCTAGGAGGTAGGGACTGTTGTTATTACCACTTTACAAATGAAGGAATCAAAGCTCAGAGAGCTTAAGCAACCTACACAAAGCCACACAGCAAAAAAAAAAAGGCTGCAGTGGGAGGCCGGCTCCAGAGGTTGCTTTCCGGGGCCCATGGTCTACAAACTGCAGGATGTGGCAAACTCACCCAGAAGATCTCAACTCCAGACCCTGCCTGCCTGAAGCTGCTGATCTGGGGAATTTTCTGAGCATGTGCAATTTTACAAGCTCCCAGGTGATTCTGGAGTGACAGGTCCAAGGACCACATTTTGAGAAGTGTCGTGTCCGTCCTTTGTGGGCAGTGTAGATGTCCTGTCACGCAGCTTTAGTTTTCTCATGTGTGTCACGAGATAATGAAAAAACTTAAAACTCACAGCAGTCTCAGAGACGTCAGTGAGGCTGCAGCAAATGGCGATTGCAGTCCCACCTTATCTTTTGCGCCCCTCCAGTTTTCTGAAAGCAAAGGCGGGCTCAAATTTGCCACTGCTTCTCTGCCTAAAGAGAGAGGATTTCAGCCTGGGCACAGGCTGCTCCTGGAATCTGTCCAGATAGGGAAATGCCAAAGGTCAGAGATAAAAGCTGAAGCCCCGGTGACAGCTCGGCCCCACTCAGGCCTGGAAGGGGGTGGAAATCTGCCAAGGGTGACACAGACAGAGCACAACCCAGCTGGAGGGGCAGCCAGGATACCAGCTGCCAGCCCCAGTCCAGCACGGCCCTCCGCACAAGCCAGCTGCTCAAGAGGCCCCACACCTCCTCCAGTCATTTTGGGAGTACAGTCAATTTACACTGGAGCACAGGAACAGAAATGCCTCAGAGAACGGGGCAAGGGGCCCCTCACACCACACCTTCCCATTCTGCGGGTTCTCCTCCTGTGTCCCCCTGCCCTGGGCCACTCAGACTCAAAGCCACGGTGTCCTGACGGCCGTGGCCCTCACCGTCCCTCCTGCCCTGCACTTCACAGGGGCTCATCAGTGGGGCTGGCTTTCCAACGGGGAATCTCAACGAGATCGATTAGGAGTGCAGACTCGAGAGGCAGAGAGACCTGGGTTCAAATCCTGCCTCTGTCACTTCCTAAGCCCTTTGCCACCAGGACAAGCCACTTAACAGCTTGGAGCCTCGCTTTCCTTATCTGTAAAGTGGGGATAATAGCACCTTGCTTCATAGGGTTGTTATGAGAAGAAATGAGATTATGTATGCAAATAATAATATACATAATAAGCCACGTTTACTGAGCGCTTACTGAAAACAACTGCACACGCTATCCCAGGGTTGGCACGGTGTCTGGCACACGTTCAACACTCGAGCGGATCAAAAACAAAAGCCCAAAGCCCTGCAGGAAAATCCAGCCCAGCAAGAGCACAGCTGGGAGGAGCTGCACCTCCCTCGTCCTCACAGGGAAAACACTCACGCCAGGCGATTGTAACCTCGGCCTGCACCTGGTCACACGAGGGTCTCCAGGCCAGTCGGAGAGCAGCGGCTCAGTAAGGGACGCTGTCACAGGCCCATGCTGTGTGTGTGAGCTGGCCCCCAGTGACGGGTCACCTGAAGTCCCAGCACAGATGTCTGTGCAGGCCCTGCCTGAGCTTGCCCGTGTGTGTGCGCGCTCACACGTACGCACGCGTGTCCCACCGCAGGGCTTGTCCATGCCTGTGTGTTCGCTCCAGGGTGCTGTTTGTGCCGAGGGGACGGGGAGGGGGTGTCTGTGCCCTCGGCTCCCCGGGAGTGCTGGCACACCTCTGGGTGGATCTGAGCGTCTAAGCTGCTCTCTGTGCGGTGCAGGATGTCTTGTGTGGTCCCAGCCAGTCTCCACATCCTCCACCAGTGGATGAATCCAGGACGGAGAGAGCCGGGCGGCCTGAGGCTGTGGCGTTTTCCTAGGTGGGATGAAACCTTTCCATCCACCCTGAGCCAGCAAAGGCCTGAGCAGGCGGCTTGTCCGGGGCTCCAAGGAGGCTGCACAGGGGCTGGCAAGGGGCTCCTCTGAAAGGTCATGTGGGGTCGGGCACGTGAGAGCCCCACTCCCCAGCCCAGGGCCTTCGCTATCGGCAGGAAGTGATGCGGGAACAACTCAGCCCCTACCTCGTCTGGAGTTTTTCTTTCCCTGTGACTCAGCCGGAAGCTTGGAGCTGTCAGGGTTGAGACTGGAAGAAGGCTCAGCAATCTCTGTCCCCACCCCTGGCCAGCCAGGGAGCTGCGGCAGGGCAGGGCCGTGACTCAGAGCCGCACCTCACCTTTCTCCACACCACAGCTGACCTGGCCTGATATCCGGCCCTCCACAGACCCCAGCAGGAGGGGGCCACGAAACACCAGTGGCGACAGAGCCAAGAAGACGCCCCCAGCAGCAGGGGCGGCCCGTGACCCTTTCCAGAGGGTCTTGGCCCGGGACAGCCCCTGAGAGCCTCCCAGAGGCTCCATGGGAGCACCTGTTCCCAGGAAGGAAGTCACATGGGACCCTTGGACCCACTTGTGCCAGCAGGAGTGCTGACTCAATGGCCAACGAGGGCAGCCAGCACCCTGGACACACATCCTCACTCCGCACGGCCCAGGGCAGCCTGATAGGCCAGAAGACACAGGCCACACTCTGTCGTCACCAAGCCAGGACAGAGTCCCCAACAAGGAAGGTTCACTCTGAGCAAGGAAGAAGGATTGAGTGCCAAAAGCCTTCTGCATGGATCCAGGTAACCAAGAAAGAGGCACAAAGCAAGGGAGCCTGGCTGCAAAGCACCACTGAGAGCTGCTGCCAGCACCACCATGTGGCCTCCAGCCCCTCCCAGACCACCTATGCCCCTCAGGCCAGCAGTGCCCGAAGCCAGGACCTGCCCCGAGCTGCCATCACCTTGGCAGCCTTACCTCTGCCTGCCCCACCCAGGGCCTCTCGCCACTGTGCCACGTGCCTGTTGCCTCATGACCTTTCTCTCCTGAGGCCTCTGCCCTCGGGTCCACCATCCTTCTCTCACAGATGTCTCCCCTTTTTCCAAGGAAATTGGGGCCATCAGGCATAAACACCCTCAACTTCCCACTGCCCTCTCATCTCCTCAGAGACTGATCCTGTGCCATTAACCTCTGCCTCCCAGAAAGCAGTTTTTCTCTTTAATATTTATCCTAGAAATTTGCGTACCTCCCTCCTCCCTTTTCTCAGCCAAAATCCTGAAGAGAAGAGCCGCCCAGGGCCGTCTCCATTCCTCACCTCCCACTAACTCCTCCACTGGGAGTCAAGCCTCAACCAGCCCTGCGCTCGCCAGAGTGAGCATCACCTCACTGCCAGACCCCAGAGGCCGAGGGGCATGGCCTCCACGGCACGTGGCCTTGTGAAGGTCCCCTGTCCTCCATGTGTCTGCCCCACGGGCCTCAAGGGCACTTCACATCCCCTCACACTCCTGGGTTTCCACCCTCCAAGAGCTAAGAACGCACGAGGGCACGTACGAAGCACTGAGCAGTGCCCGTACTCCTGGCAAAGTTGCTGTGACGCAGGCATCACCACCTGCACTTCGCAGGTGAGAGGACCGAGGCACAGGGAGGTACGTGGCGCGGTTCCCAGCTGGAAGAGTAGTAGGGCTGGGACGTGACCCTGGGCTGCCAGCTCCAGGGTCTGTGCTACAACCAGCCTTCTCCAGGGCTCGCTCTTGAACGTTCTTGTTCCCTGGAGCCTGCACTTGTCCCTGGGGTCCCACATCCATGCCCAACGCCTCAGTGACCTGGATGTTGGCAGCCCCCAAACCGCGTCCCCCAGTGCAGATCTTCCTCCAACACTCCAGCCCCACGCTGCGGGCCCCTCTGGCCCTGCCCCCATCCAAACCCCCTCTTCAGCTTGGGGTCTTGTGTCTCTGGGGCACCACTCACCCCGGTGGCAAACCTGGCATCCCACTGCCTTCCCCCACCCCGCCAACGAGGACAGCCAATCCATAACCAAATCCTGCCAATTCTTCCTCCGCCACATTTTCCAGATTTATTGCCCACACTATCCCCGCTGCCACGTCCTGAACCAGGCACCACCTTCTCACCTGGGCCACTGCAACAGCCTCCATCCCAGCTGGCCCTGCCCCCCACCCAGCTGCAATGCTGCAGGCAGAGGACTCTGGGAACTGCATCTGTCCTGTGTGAATCCCGTAATATGTCCAAGCCCCTAACTCACCAGCCACATCCCCCGCCCCAGTTTCAACTGCATGATACCAAACTGCAATTCAAGCTCCTATTTCTCCCCTTGAGTCTTTGCTCAGGCAGTCCCCCTGACCGGAAGGTACTTCCTTTCAACGAACTCTTACTCATCCTTTGAGACTCAGCTGTTTCACCTCCTCCAGGAGGCCTTCCCGAATTCCTATCTGGGCGAGGGCCCCTTCTCTGGGCACCCGTCGCTTCCTGTTCACACCTCTCTGATGCACTGGCCACAGTGTTTGATGACGACGGGCTTCCTGTCTCCTCCACCAAGTTGAAAGCACCTTGAGGATGTATCTTACTCATATTTGTATCCTGTGTGTCACCTGGCCAGGTGAGTTCCAAAGAGCTGTTCAATGAACATGTGTTGATTGAAAGAATGACTGACAGAGCCCTAAGTCCCCATTTAGGGTGCTTCGGTCCCGGGAGGGGCCTGAGATTCAAAGGGGGCAGCCTAGCAGCCCTGAAGCCTGAGGCTGCCCTGCCCCTACTCTGCCTCTTCCCCAAAGCACTGAAGGCCCAGGGTGCAGATGGAGGTGTGGCAGCTGAAAGTCCTGCGGGGACACAGGAGAAAGGCCCCAGGGACCAGGAAGGGCAGGCACAGGCCCATGAGTGAGTCCTGACTTACCACTGACCAGCTGTGCAACCCTGGACAAGGCACCTGCCGTCTCTGAGAGGCTGCCCTCCCAGGGGTGCTGCCGAGACCAAATAAAGGAGGCCGTGCCAAGCGCTGCTCCCAGGTTACGGGGCCACAAACCGTCAGGACTGGCCATACCCATGCCCCCAACTCCTCTACTGCCTTCCTTCTTCCCAAACTTTGCTCTGAGTAAACACCCCGCACCCTGGCCACCTCAGAAGCCCATCATGATGGGGCGGGGGGCGGGGAGGCAGTGGTCAAGGGCTGGGGACAGGGTGCAGCCGCCTGGAGGCAGGTGCCCTCTGAGGAAATGGTCACTGCTTAGCCCCCACACACTTGCTGCTAAATGGAAAGGGGGCCCAGCCTTGCCAGACCTTCAGAAGAGCTACAAACCTGGATTTTTATATAAAATGTCCTGCGTTTTAAATATCGGCGACTGATTAAGATTTTTCTAAAATACTTGGAGGCCAAACGAAACATATCTCCAGCTGGCTCTGGCCCACCGGCCCCAGTAGGCAAACTCCTGTCTGAGACGTTGCCCCCAGTCCCCGGGCACCACATTGCTGGCCACAGCTGCTGGGGTTGGCCTTATTTCCAACCGTGGCAGTACCACCAGGGGCCTCATCCTTGTCCCGTCCAGGGAGTGACCTCAGCAGATTTCTTTACCAGATGGAAATACATAACCTATCAATTATTCAAGGGCTGGGCTGGGTCATTTTGCTGTTTTTGTACATTTCACAGGTGACACAGGAGGCAGCTGTTCTGATGGAAAGAATGTGGTTCTTACACCAAAGAGCTGTGGCTCAAGGCTTGGACCCCCCCCCAACCTGTCTAGCTGTGTGACTCTGACACTGTGAGTTGGCTTCTCTGAGCCTCGGTGCCCTCCTCTGTGCAAGATGGAACAATACCACCAGCTCCACACCCAAGGGTAGTAGCTGGCACACACTATATTAGCACCTTTCTCAGAGGATGGGCGAGGGGAGGCCAAAAAAGAGGCAGGGAGTCGGTTCATTTGACCCCTCTGTAGAAATTATGATAACATGAGAGGTTTCTGTGTACTGTCCCCACTGACACCCCCTCACCACAGGCCTCCCAGCTCGCTGCACCCCACTATGCTATTAGGATGGGCTTCTCAGAGGACACATGAGTGCCGACCACAGAGGTCCCGTGGAGAAGAGGTCAGGCCACAGGTTTGGGAGACAGAGCTATATGACTTGGACAACATACTTCTCCTCTCTGAACCTCAGTTGTCTGATCTATAAAATGGGACTAATTCCATCTTCTAGGCAGGTGGAAACAAGACAACCAATGCGGGGTGCCCCTGGCAGCTCTACGCCCGTTATCTGCCTTCTACCTTGTCCGAGGCACTGCATGCTAGAACACACAAGGGAGGACACCACCTGTGTCACCTGAGGGCTGGAGGGCTGGCTCCTGCCTTGCAGTGGAGATGGTCACATAGGAGTGGTGGCTAAAGAGTGACCAGGGTGATGGCACAGGGCTAGGAGCAGAGGAAAGGCTTGTGGCCTTGGGACTGGCGGGAGGTGGAGTGGAGCTATTATGGGACGTTGGGGAGCCATCTCTGTGGAAGCCACTCTCTATCCTGGACACAAGGGAGCCCTGCCAGGACAGGGGGTCAGAATGCACAGAGGAGGGGCGGGGAGGGCTGCTGGGGAAAGCGGCAGGAGCTGCTGAGGGCAAGCCAGCTTGGACCAAGGGGGTCTCATGTTTGATTTGCTCCTCTCCCCCTGTGTCCCCCAGGGAGGGCCACCTCCGAGGCCTATCCACTAATCCTGAGCACCTGTGGGGGTGGAAAGGGGACTGCAGGTCCCCAAGAAGGGGATATAGGAAGGAGTGATGGATGTCATGACCGGAGTCCAGCCTTTTCTCCAGGCCCCGTGCCATCCTCCATCTCTCTAATCTGGAAGATGAACGAGCGGGTGTATCCAGATGTGCCCCAAAAGTTGTGCAATCCTCGAGTTTTGCTGGGTTGGCACACAGGCATTTCAACACGCAGCTGAATGTGGGTTATGCAGAGGGCAGAGTGGAGCAAGCGAGGGGCAGGGAGGAGGAAGGCGCAGGCCAACACCGGGCAGGGGTGGTTCTTGGGGCAAAGCAGGACTTTGCAAGAGCTGAACCAGGAGCGCTTGAAAAGTGGGCTATAGGAAGCAGGACCCCTTGAGGTGACTGCTCCCCCAGGGTGGGGGTGGGCCTGCACCACTTCCTTCCCTGGCCTGTGCTCTGGGCACCAAGCAGAGGGCCTTCACACACCGAGCACGCAGACAGCGTCTACCAAGTTGATGCAAATCACCTCACCAGGCTAGGCGGGCAGGAAATTTCTACCATGGAGAACAGAAGCCGCTACCTTTGACTGGGGACGCCGCACGGGCCAGGCAGAGGGCCAGACACTTTACATCCATCGTTTCACGTCACCCTCTCAGAACCCTGGGAGATGGGTCCTGCTACCATTCTACCTTGCCAGCGTGAAAACAGGCCTGGAGGAGGCGGGTTGTGCAGTTAGTAAGAAGGGCAAGCTCGTTTTCCATGCCGGGCCGTTACTACCCACAGTTACAGCTCTGTCTGGAGGGGCCATGGAGATGCCAGCCCACGGGTCAGAGCTGAAGACAAACACTCATGTTGAGCTCAGGCCACAGAGTGGAGGGAGACCACGACCTGGCCAGGTACAGACTTTGAAAGCGGCCTATTCTGAGGGCTTCTCAGAGTAGCCGTGCCCCTGGGTGCCGGCTCCGGGGTCAGAGGACAAGCAGCTGATTTGTGCCTGTACCCCGTTCTCTCAGCTCAACGGGGTTTTGCTGACTGCAGGGGGCAGGCCTGCAGATTTATTTCCAATCAGCTTTGGAAACACTGTGTCCATAGCTTTCCAGCCAGTCACATCCAAGGCGGGGCGAATTAATAATTCCTATTAATTGCCCAAATAAGGGACCCCAATACGACTTTGACAAGCCATAGGAGCAGGTTTTTGTTTCTTCGCACATGGCCAGGCCGGGAGGCACTGGGCCTCGTAGCTCACACAGCCAGGCCATCATTTCCACTCGGCATCTCTCCCACTCCGGACACTGCACACCCCTTGGTCCTGGAACTCCAGAGCGCACAGCTTCCAAAGCAATAGAACCCAAATCCCACCCACTTCTTTGAAGTGCTCCTTTCACAGAGACAATTCCCTTCCTCTTAAGGCCTCAGCTTGACCAGGTGACCCTGGAGCCCCCAACCTTCCTCTCCCTCCTGGCCACTGAGTGAGACCACAAATGGGGCATCCCCTCCTGGTGGCCCCCGGAATCCGATCGGCAGTAATGAGGGTTCCACAGGAACGATACTCCACTTCCAGGGGTTGGTTTCAAACCACAGACACAGCCCACTGTCTCAAGCCATCCCGGTCCTTGGGGGACTCGGGTGGGAATCCAGTAGGTGGCAGAAAAGGGGGATGTGGTGTCTAGTTCCATGACTCTCTCCCTGTTCTGTGATGGAGGGGCCCTGGGGACTCATGCCCAGCGTCCCATGGCCACCATGGGCCTGCCCAGGAGGGGCATGCTGCCAGGAACATCTAATGAGCCCCCAGGGATGAGGCAGGAAGCCGCCTCAGGCCACGCTCGGAGGGTGAGCCTGTTCAGTCACCAGGGCCTTCCTCTCTGGGGCTCCCAGCCCGACAGGAGGACGTGCTCGTAGACAGCAGCGAGGCAGAGGGCATGGAGGGCCAGGAGGAAGCCCAGTGAGGTGGGCACGCAGGCTGCAGTGCAGCTCAGTAAAGCGTGAGTATGCACTCACAGCTCAGGTGCAGGGGTGCTGCAAAACCATGCCAGGCTTTAGTGGGCCAACCGGGTCCCCTCTGAGTAACCCCAGCCTCGAGAACACAGCAGAGGGTCCTTTCCTCTCTCAGATCCACAGCTTGGAGAGCAGAGTATGTACTGCATTTCCACCCCTCAGCTGGGCGCCGCTGTGCAGTGCACAAAACATGTGTCATCTCTGGGCGGTGGGGGGGGGACGGTCCTCACAGGTGAACCCAAGGGTCTCAGTCCTCTGGGGGTTAGGATTTTAACATATGAATTTGGGAGGGACACGGACATCCAGACCATAGCACCCAGTGACCTGTGCGAGGGGTGCTGGTGTGTGACAGAAGCCTGGACTATGGCCAGGTAATGGTCATGAACTTGCGGAAGTGGGCCAGGTCCTGCAGCCGCGTGGGCAATAACCACCAAGTGGTGTAGGTGCGCTCAAAGAGCAGGTCCTCTCGGCTCCGCCTCACGGCCCCCCTATTCTGCCGCTCAGTCACCCTGTGAGTGGTCCCCAGCCAGCGCCAGAGCTGCACACAAGACCTGGTGCATTTGATATGGCGCCATGACAAGCCCCCGTTCTCCCACCTCATCTTACCTGCCCCCCAAGCTGAGAGGGTCTGAGGGCAGAGGAAGCTGTGGCCACAACAGATAAACAGCCAGGCCTAGTCTGGATACATGTGTTCATCCTCACTGAACCAGCCGGAGGGACTGTGGTCACACTACCACATCAGCACCGCCCCACCCCAGGCAGAATCACCCCAGCTCTGTACACGATGTGCTAGGATGAGCCTGCGCCTCACACACAACAAAGATAGCGACCGCTTATGGAGCGCTTTCTGCATACCGAGCCCTGGCCTGAGGACTTTTCAGACCCGGACTGGATCTACTCCTCACTATCTGGAGGCAGGTGCTGGTATTATCCCGGTTTTACAGATGAGGAAATCAAGGCTCAGAGAGGTTAGGCCACTGGCTGAAGGTCACATGGTCACTAGTGCCTGAGGCAGAATTTGAGCCCGGCCACCTCCTCAGCACTGTCCTGCGGTGTTTCAGAGATGGAACTCGGGGCCACCGGGTGCATTTCTGCTGAAGAGAAGTGCTGATTCTGCTACTCTCTCGTTTTGTAAATAGGATACTTTTAGGGGTGCAGGTGCTGTAGGAGAAGGAAGTTTGGCAGTTTTCAGTCTGTAACCTCCAATTTATAGGTCCTTTCTTCTAATTCATACAGTGTGACAACCAACAAGTAAGGGACTTAGAGAAACAACATCTATCTGGTACCTTTAGACGTATGTCCATGTAACACACCAAGTTTCACCAAATCTCTAAGACAGGGTTGCAAGGTACCTGTGCCCATTTTGCAGATGAGCAAATGAGGGCCCAGGGAGAAGGGACTTTCTTGCCCAGTAGAAGAAATAGGCTTGGAATCCAGGTCCCTCTGATTTTAAAGAAGAATTGGAGAGGCAACCCGATGAAAGGGGGGTAAGAAGAAGGGAAAGCGAGAGGGGGCCACAGAAGGAGGTGTGAGCCCCAGGAGAAGGACCTGGCCAGTGAGGACAGTACCCTTGGGTCACTCTGAGGACCTGCTCGGCTTCCAGGGCCTGGGAGGCTCAGCACCTAGAGCTGTCTGCATCCCCAGTACAGTCACTCCCAGGCCCGCAGTGATCCCCCCAGGGTGAAGGGGCTGGGAGGGAGAGAGGGAGGCTGGCACAGCAGGCCGCCACGTCTCCCAAGTCCTGCTGCGACTTGCTGGAATAGCAGAACCCCAGTGTTTACGAGAAGGCAAGCTGGGGGCGGCCCCGCCGCTGGCTCTGGTCAGCATCAAAGACAAACAGATGGGCAGGCGGAGGATCGGGCAGCCAGCACCGCGGAGGCGCGCCACCGGAGGAAGGGCGCCCCACAAGGGGCGACCCAGTGGGAGAGGAAGAGGAGCCCTCCCAGCCCATTAAGAGAATAAAAGAAGGGGCCGGCGGCCCCGCAGCTCCTCTCGCCTTTTACTCACGCGCTCCTTCCCTCCCCGCAGCGCTTTGAAAGGAGGAGGGGTCCTAGTGAACCCCATGCCTCCCACAGGCCCCCTGACTCCTTTGTCACAGCAACCCCTGCGCGAGGCACCTTGGGGCCCCCTCCCCGCCCCTCCCAGGCCCCCGCGCCCCCGCGGAGCCGTCCCAGCACTCACCCAGCGGCAGGCTGATCCGAGGGGCGAACGCCCGGGTCGCAGGCGGCGGCAGCAGCAGCAACAGAAGCAGGAGCAGCCGGTTCCTCCCGGCCATCGCGGCGCGCGGGGCTCGGACAGCGACGGCGTCCTCCGGGCTCCGGCTCAGGTGGCTCAACTGGACTCGCCGGCGGTGGACCAGCCCCTGGACCTGAGGGTGGGGCAACGGGTTACGTGATCGCCGCGGGCACTAACCCCTCCGATCCCCGCAGCTCGGTCTCGCAATCCCCGCTCCGAGGCTCGCCGCCAGCTTAGGAGGGAGGGCCGCGCCAGAGGAGGAAGTGGGGCGGGCAGCCAGCCCTGCCTCTCCCGGCCCTGCCCGCCCCTTCTCCCTTCCTCTTTCCTGGGCGCTGTGGGCACGAGGGGCGCCAGCTGTGTGCGCACCTAGAGGGGCCAAATCCAGGGATCTGTAGGCGCCAAGGCCACCGAGAAGAGAAGAGGTGCGGAGGAAAACGGACCCCTAGATCTCCGCCTCCACCTTCAGACCCTCCCACCGCCGCCCTGGCCCCCTTCCGGCTGCTCTGCGACCCTCTGAGCGGGTGGTGTGGTCTCCAACCGTGCGCGTCGTGAGGGTCGGGCCTGGGTCTTGTCCCTTTATTTCCGATCCCCTCTTCGCACCTCCCCCGCGAAAGCTCCTGACAACCCACTTGTCCGTGACCAAATGAGCTCGACCGAGTTCGTGCTGACGCCGGGGCTGGTTGCTTCTGCGTCTAATTTCTGCACGGATCAGTCCACCTTAGGTCTTGGCTGCGTTCCCTGGAGGCCCCGCACTTACTCCCAGGACGCTGCGGGGCGTCCACACTTAGAATTCTGTCCACACCAAGCCGAACCACGGGGAGGGGGAGCCGGGCACGATGAGCTTAAGCGGAATCAAAGGGTTTCATGTTCTGCCAGGGAAGTGAGACCTCCACAACCTGCACCGGCCTGGCAGGGCAAAGTACTGTCTAAGGTTGGAGTGGAGCCCAGAGCACCCACCTTAGAAAAGGCACCCGTCCACATACCCCAGTACTGGTCCCTAACATGCCCAGGAGGGCGGCTCAGGCCAGCTGAGACCAAGGGTTTCAAACTGCAAGCTGGTCCCCTTAGTAGGTCCTTAAATCAACTTTGGGGCTCCCTACCAGCATTAAAAAAGAAACAGAATAGAAAGTATCAAAGTGTGATGGTCATCAAAAGGATACATTAGCTTTGGGAAACACTGTTTCAACTTTTCCTAAGTGTACACTGGATCACGGTAAAATGCAATTTTTGCTGTATTTCGAATCAAAAGGAGTTTCACAACCTTGCTAGTCATTTCCATGGCAGTGGGGACAGTTTCTCCAGGAATTAGCTGCAGTCCTGGGAAAGTTCCTCATCACCCCTGCCCGCCAAGCCAAAACGAGCTTCCTTAGAGACACCACCATTTGCTCTCACCCCATCCCCAGGGCCTCCACGTCCTCTGCCACAGGGGGGGTGTGGGGGTGGCCACAGCATTCACATGGTCCCAGGTCCTCTCTCCTGCAGCCACGCTTCCCCAGGCTCCAGGACTTACACCCTCTTATGGGCACGGGCCAGGCTAGCAGCACCCCTTTTAAAAGGGCTCCCAGCACTGGACACAGAATTCCGCATGGGCTGTGGAGAGCAGCAAGCATGCCCAGCTCTAGCCCTGCCCAGACTTTGGACACTAACTACCTTTATCAGAGCTGTCAATCCATCTTTAGCAAACGCCCAAGCTTCTATCTGCAGCCGGGACCTCTGTCCCGAACTCCAAACTGCCTCACCATTTCCACTGGCTGTCTGGTCTGATAAGCATCTCAAAGCCAACCCGTTCCTGACCTCCTGACCTCCCCCTCCCACTCCCAAGAGTGGGCTCCCTCTGTGGGAACCTTCCCCGTCTCATTTAACAGCGAGCCCGTCTTTAAGATGCTCGGGTTAAGAACCAAACTCCTTCGTTTTCTCTCACTCCCTACATCCAATCTACTAGCAAATCCATAAGCTGACCACTCATCACCTCCCGGGGCCAGTTACCACCTTCTTTCTCCTGGTGACTGCCGCAGCCTCCTCACTGAGCTCCCCACTTCCACCCTGGCTCCCCTGCATTCTGTTCTCAACTCAGCAGCCAGAGTGACTCATATGAAACCAAAGTCAGGCAGATCATGGCACGCATCTGCCCAAGGCCCTCCGATGGTTCCCTGTCTCACTCAGAAGAAAAGCCAGCGACCTCCCAGTGAGTGGCTGCAAGGCCTGCATTCTCCTCTTGGCCACGGCCACGGCCACGGCCACTGCCCTCCCCCCACGCACTCCACCCCAGGCTTACTCACAGGCATGAGCGCTGGGACTTTGTCCTGGCTACTCCCTTTGCCTGCGGCACTCTCCCCAGATAGCCACAAGACCGAGTCCACTGCTTCCTCCACATTTTTGCTCAAAAATCACCTTGAAGAATCTGAATTTCCTCCAGTGTTCCTTACCTGAGATCTTCTTCCCAAAGCACTCATCACCTTCTAACGTGCTATGTGATTTGCTTATTGGTTGGGTTTTTCTTTATTGTCTAAACTCCCTACCTACCTTTCCACCCCCAAAATGGTGGGCAGGGATTTTTGCTTACCTGACTTGTTGGCTAACAGCCCGAGCCTCTAGAACACTGCCTGGCATACGGTAGGCCCTCAAGAAGTATTGGCTGAATTAACCTAAGCGTCATGGAATACTGTTGGCTCATGACACCCAACAACCAGAGCTACTTTTTGATGTCACCTTTGGTCCTGTAAGAGTTCGCTCAAACCTGAAATTATACAATTATCTTTTTCAACTTAAGCACAGGACTTCGTATTGATCTCTTTTAAATCTGTTGGTTCTGGTCCAGATTTCATCCTATTGAGGTCATTCTGCATGACTTCTATTATCATACATTCGGCTTCCCCTCCAAGCTTTGCGTCATCTGTAAATTTGATAAGCATTCTTTATGCCTTTACTCAGTCATTGATAAAAATGTTGGGTCATGGGGCAGCCGGTTAGCTCAGTTGGTTAGAGGGCGGTGTTCCTAAAAGTTTGCCTGTTTGATCCCCACATGGGCCACTGTGAACTGTACCCTCTACAACTGGATTGAAACAACTACAAGACTTGGAGCTGATGGGTCCTGGGAAAACACACTTTAATAATAGAATAAAAGTTAAAAAAAAAAAAAATGTTGGGTGAGCAGACCTAGCACCTAGTTCTTGGTTTCTAAATACCACTGTCCAATAAAAGGTACCAGGACTCCTTGGGGAAATGAAAGGGAAAGTGAAAAGTGAGCCTGGGACATTTTGTGGGGCCAGAAAAGCAAGGAAGCGATTAAAGATTAATGGGGTCACGTCGAAAGAACATAGGGCCAAGCTTGATGACTAAACTTGGGACAATTTGAGCATCAAAAATCATAATGAAGTAATGGGTTCTAATGCATTAAATTAGAAACATATAATCCACAGTGACATTCAGAGAAACAGATGGAAAGAGGAGAGACAGAAAGGAAGCTTTCCTTTGCAGAAAAATGCTGGCGGATAAATGTAGAAGAAATGATAGAATTGGAAAATCTAGAATCGAGCAAGGATCATTACTGGATGCTAAATGATCCATGATTGAGTGGAAGATTGTTAGGAAACTATACATAAACAAGGTATCAAAGTCTGTCCCACAGATGACTTACCAAAGGGAAAAGGAGTCTCTAAGGAAGAGCTCTGGTGCTGCGTCTTAACCAAGTGGTGAAAGAAGCATCACCAGTAACGGGACTTCCTGACATCATTTACGTCCTGACGTGATGCAACAAGAAAGACACAACGTCAATCCTTGTAGCATTCTTGTCACAAGTGTTGAACTCTGATCGAATAAAGAGGACACAGTTAGGATGCATCCAGCACTCTCCAAGATGACTAGCCTGAACTCTTCCAAAAGGTCAAGCTGATGAAAGGCAAAACAGATGGGGGAACTGCTTTAAGAAATTAAAAAGACATGCGCTACACACCTGAAGCTGAAGCAGAATAACACTGCCAACTATAATTAAGTGTGTGTGGTGGGGGAGGGGGTGTGTGGGTGTTAGAAATAGCGTGACTGCATCTGTGGCAAAGTTTTAACAATTGGTTAATAGAGAAGAGCTATGGGTATTTTATAAATCGGGGGGAGGGGGTGCTATGGGTGAGACAGGACCCAAATCAGAGCCGAATGCCACTCGAGACTTCCATCAGGGTTAAACCTGGTCAATATCCTTTCCAGGTTGAGCAGCTAGCTTGATGTCCTCCGACCTGCACTGTTCAGCCCCTATTTCTCTATATTATCCGTAAGAATCTTATGAAAAAAATGACAAGAAATCTTGTTGCAATCAGGGAACGAGATGCAGCATTTCCTTCCTCCGTCTTCTGCTTAGAGCTCTCGCCCAGGACAGGGCTGGATGTGTGGCACGTGCTGGCCAGCCTGCTGTCAGGTAACTCCTAATAGGGCAGCAAGCTGGTTTGTCCTAGTGTCTTGGCAACACCAGGGTGGCGTGACTGCTCTGCTCATCCCTGAGGAGAGGAGGCAGGGGCTGAAGCAACTCGCTTGGTGGTTAATTATATTCCGCTCATAGCTATTCAAATGCTTTAAGTATGTCTTATGCCAAGTGGGTGGCAAGCCTGTTGGGGACAGTGAGAGGTCTTCCACCTCTGGAAGCCTCTGTGCCAAGCACAGCGCTCCCGTAGGACCTCCACGGGTCTGACAAAATGAAGGACCCAACTGTTGGCCTGGAGAGGAGCCCTCACTCCACGCCCCCAGCATGGTGGCCTTGGCCCCTGTGGGCTGCCCCGTCTTCCATTAGTGTGCCAATTTGTTCTTCCCAGACTGGAAAAAACGGAGGATGGCTGAGAGAAAAACCTCATTTGAGCTGACTTCCTGCGGGCGCTAAAGTGTGGTTTCCAAGCCAGTGCTGTGTGCCCTGCTCCCCTTTGCCACGCTTGGACATGGGCAAGTCTTTCTCGGCCAGAAAGTCCGTTATAAAGAGCTCAGGGGGCGGCCTGGGAAGAGCGTATAAAAAGAGCTGAAGAGAAAAGCACCCTCCTCCGTGCCTCCCCGCCGGCAGGATAAACCCATCAGCAGCCTGGCCCTCTTCCTCCACGCTCTCTCCCAGTCCTGCCTTCCTCCCGTCTCTCGCAGACACACAGACACAGACAGACAGACACACACACTCACACACACAAAAGGAGATGCCAGGGGAGGGGGCACACGCCTCGCAGGCAGACAAGGAAACCTTAGGGATGACTGAGATCGCCTGTCTATACCTTGAGCTGGGTGCTGGTTTCCCAAGTGTGTACAAATGCTAAAATGTTGAAGAGCTGTGAACACACTTCAGATGTGTGCATTTTCCTGTGTGTCAATGTGCACCGTGTACCTGTCATCACGGGGGGAGAGGAAGCAAAGAACCCAAAAGGTGAAAAAAACAAACAAACAAAAAAACCACCTCACCTCTAGGATCAGATGGAAGAAAACAAAATGAGAAGAGCTAGAGAAGAGGGAGCGAAGGAAGAGAAAGGAGAAAGGCTACAAATAATTGGTTAAAAACACAAAGCAAATGAACACACGTGCCCACTACCCCTCTAACCTGCTCAGTACAAAGGAAAGGACAGCGAACACAGGCGCAGGGGCTGGCAGAAGGATGGTCAGTCTAGACCATCGCCAGCCTGCCCTGCAATCAATACTCACTAATCGTCTATAGGGACCGCCTCTGCCCAGGTGCGGGCCAGGCACGGATGGCCCCTGCCAGGTGGCCCCCAGCCAGGCCTGCCTGCTGTCATTCCCACCAGGGGAACCTGGCTCTGCAGCTCCCACAATTCTATTCTGGAGTCATTGCTTTGTTTGCTGGCCGTGGGGGAGGGGCCTCCTGCCAAGCCCAATGGAGCTTGAACCCAAAGGTCCCACCCGCTCCCTCCTGGAGTAGCAGTCCTGCCTGTCCCAGGCTCTGGCTGGCTGGCAGGCTGCCCTGCAAGCCTCACAGCACACACGGGCGAGGGCCCAGCTCCCCGGGCTCGGGCCCCCTGCCACCATCCCCATCGCCCTGAGCCCTCCTCCACGCCAATCTGCAGCTGCAGCTCCCCACCCTGCGCTGGCTGGGCACGCTGCTGCTGTCTCCTCCCCAGGGGCCGGGCAGCAGTTCAGCTGCAGCATCAATACATTTTGATGAGGAAGCCACACCAGCTGGCACAGCCTGTGTGTACTTTTAAATCAGCCAGTGACTTCCAGATTCTGGTGGCTGAGAGCCTCCTTGGGGCAATACCCTCTGCAGCAGAGGGCATTCCTGGGCCAGCACCAATACAGCCTCAGATCTCACAGGCAACTGTTCACCAGGGTCTGGCAATACGTGTCAATGGCCTCGTTTCTGTTCCCCAAATTGTATTCCCCTCCACGGGTCCCTCGTGTTTCCTGCTCTGGTAAGTGGTAGAAGCCAGGGGTCAGGCACTCTGGTTCTTCCGTCAGAAGAATCTCAGTACCAGCCGTTCCTTGGTGCACTGGGAGCAAGCCACACGATCTGTCTGAACCTCAGCTTCCACACCTGTGAGACAGGAACACTGACCGAGCTCCATGGGCTGCCAGGAGAGCTGGTGTGAGCACTGGCATATGGTGGAAGTTCCATGGCCAGAGCCACACTTATGACATTCCCCGGTACCCTCACCTATCTGAGCTGCCACCGTCTCAATAACTTTTAACCATCTTAGATGCTCAGCTCCGAGGACCCCTTCGGGGCTCTCCCTCAGGTTCAACTGCTGCCTACAAACTCGGTGCTGAGGCTGCATCTCTTATAGAAAAAAGGAACCAGTCGCCCAGGCCAGGCCCTGGGGTGTGCCCGCTGTGGTGAGCAGCCCGCCACCCGCCTGGCGCCACCCTTGCTGGGGCCTGTTGAGGCCTGAGCTGGCCACTCCCTGGGAGGGGACCCCCTGCCCCAAGCGGCTGTGGTGCAACCAGCAGGGCTCAACCTGTCCCTGCCTGGGCACGGTAGAACATGAAGTTGCCACTGTCACTTCCCCACCCCCAACACAAGTTCAAGGAGGGGTGCCAGCCTGTGCCCGCAGGCCTGCTCACCCGGGGGCCTCCAGAGCTGGGTAAGTGCCTGGCTGATGTTTGGCACCTGCCACCCAACAGGCACACAATGACTGCTAAGTGACTCTCTTTCCCCTGAAACCACTGCAGCCACTCACAGGTGGGAGGTAGGTGACCTAGGCCAGGTGAGGGTGGGGAGCAAGAAGCCTGAGGGTCTAGGAGAGCGTGTTGGCTTCCAGTCTGGTTTATCAGACCTGAGGCCCCTCCGTTCCCAAGATCCCAAGATCCCAAGAAATCAGGAATCTACCACCCACTTGCCCACCAAGTTCCTTCACCCTAAATCCCACTCTGAGCCCCAGGCCCCTGGCCATGGCTCATGGAGGGAGAGAAGCCCAAGCCAGAGCCCTTCCTCTACCCCAAGGAACAACCGTCTCTTAGGAGGCAGGCCCCCCCCCCCAGGAGGAGAGGCTGTCTGACCCCTGTAGTTTCCCTGTCACCTCACGTCACCTGGTGGCTACGATGCTTTCTCTAACACAAAGAGCCTTGCTCTTGGTTCCAGCACTGCCTGCAAAGTGGGCCAAGACAGGTGAGCCGTCAGGGTACTGGGGGATGGACAGGTGCACCCCACTGATTTCCGGCATTTCCCAGGTCTGCACTATTACCCCGCTTTGCCACTCTGTGGCCGTGTGCCCACTTGCCACCCTAAATCAATGGCATCAGAAGACAACACTCGCGGAAAGCTGGTATGAGGGTGGCACCAACGACCCACGCTGAGACAGGGCCCTGCACACCAGACACACAGGCTTGTGGCTCCTTAACTCCTGGCATCGCCATTCCAGGCTGTGAGTGAGCGCTGGGCTGGAGGCCACCATGAGCTCCAGGTGGGCCCCACTGGACCCCAGAGGAGGAGGGTTCGAAGGGACCTGGACTTGGCGCATGACCCACCCAGCCACACAGGCTTATCTCCAGCTTCTCCACCTATGGTTTCCACAGGGACCCCGCAGACCCCCCAAAAGGGAGCAGATTCACCTCACCCCTCCCAGGCCCTTCTCCCATGACTGACGCCTTAGTTCCTGCATTATAGCCTGTGAGCGGTGGAGCAGGGAGCCCCTTAACCCCCAGGATGAGCTTCAGGGAGCTGTGAACTGAACCCCAACAATGATAGGCTGTTTGGTGAGAGGGATCAGAGCTTTCATCGGATTTCAAAAAGATTGCTGGCCTCTAAAGGTGAAAAGCCTTTCTTTCAGGTTCGCTAATCTGCAGACACAGGGAACTTTAAAATTAGCCTTTGTCAGGTAAAAAGAAAGTACACCTCACTTTGGAAAAGTTATGTAACCTCGACATGAATTATTCGGTAAACTATTCCACCTGAAGCAAAGCTAACGTTTATAAGGCACATATTTATTGTGACTGGGGCACGTGCCGAGCTTTCTACATTCAATCATTTTTCAATTCTCCTGACAGAGGGAGCTAGGAATTATAATAGTCCCACTTCCTAGATGAGAAAAGGGGCACAGAGAGGTTCAGGGACTTGCTAAGATCACACAGTGGTAAGTCAAGGCTGGGACCAGAAACCAGATCTGACTCCACAAGCCACACAGATACTTTTATCTACAGCTGGAATTTCAACCAGCATTTCGTCTCAGGGTATAGCCATCCTCCTCTTGATAATATTGTCTGTTGTCCCTTTCCTCCCTTTCTTCTTTCATTCACAAGTATTTCTGGTGCATATGGTGCCTCCTAAGCGTTGATGAAATTATAGGAAACTGGCACGCTTGCTGCCTTCACAGGACTCAATCAGGATGCCTGAAGCTCCGCTTTGCAGACAGTACCTACCCTTGCCATTCTCTTTGGACACACTCACTCATTCCTTTGTCTCTCCGACAAAGGTAGTGGCCAGGGCCCAGCTGGCAGCACTGCAGAAGTAAGTGCTCCCAGGTTTCACAGGCTTCAATCCTGCTGTTTTTCAACCGGTTTCCGTGCTGTTTTTCAACTGGTTTCCGGAGTTGCCCCTCTGGGCTCCCTCTGCCCTCTGCTCAGATTTCCACTAGGGCACTCATTACGCGGGAGTGCAATACTCATTTACACATCACATCCTTCTCCTCCTATCTCTTCTTCTAGGAGCTCCCTGAGTGCAGGCAGCAGGCCAGCCTAACTCAGGTTTTTAATCTCCAGCCCCCAGGGCAGAGCTTGAAAATAGCAGGCACCCAGTAAATGTTTACTAGATGAATAAATGAGTTTTCTGCTCTAGCTGACTGACCATCCCAAATCATTTCCAAATGATTTATTCAAGCGTTCCTTCCTGGAACTCTTCCCCACCCCACCCCCAACCCCGCCTTCCTTTTATCCTTTTCAGAGGAAAAGGCACCTCACGAATGTGAGAGGTCCCACGTCCCTGTCTTAAAGCAGCCAAAGGGTTTCTTGTTCATACAATCTCAACAGATTTTGTTGGTCTCAGAACAGATGGTATTTTGGATAGCTGGGGAATGCTTGGCTCCGGGGGATTTCTTTAGGGCAATCCTCTCAGATACGACATGAAAGCAAAGCCCCAAAGCACAGGCCCTCCACACCAGGGACAGAGACTTTCTCTGAGGTTCTCCCCAAACCTCCAGCTTCCATGCCCCATCTCTATTCCACCTGTCGCCAATGTCCCTGTCTTTAGATCACCTGTCACCGAAAGCTTGAGACCCAGGTCACAAGGAGACAGAGCCCAGATTTCCCTGCGCTTCGGGAAGAATAATCACCAAAGGAACCAGCCATGGTCTGGAAGTCAGGAGACTGGGTTCAAATTCTGACCTCCCCAGCTCACTGTGTCATCTTGGAAAGTAATTTAACCTCTTTGGGTCCGGTTTCTCTGATGAAAATGAGGGGTGGGTCCAGGTGGGTTTCTAAATCTCCTGGGGGGGAAAAATGTGTTTTTAATTGTGTACTTCCCTATCCTCGTGGCATTCAGCTCTTACAAAAATTCTGTGATTTGTAAGTCAAAGGACATACATTATAGGTGGGGAAATGTGAGTAGAGGTTGATGACCTTCCCAGGGTGACCCAGGGCTCCTGAGTCCTTTTGCCAGACCGCAATTGCTCTGGGGAGGACACTAGAGACCACTCATTTCCAGGATCCCCACTTACTTCTCCTGCTAACCCTTAAATCCACCTTGTCACTCAGAGAGAAGCAGCCACGACAAAGAGCCTAACTCAAAGGTCATACCCAGGACCGTTCTGACGAGGCCTTTCCCAAATTCCAAAGGATTTCCCTCCAGGGTCAGGATTCCTGCCTCTCAGTTCCAAGTATGGGAGGAGGGTCTGGTGTCAGATAAGCTAGAGGCCCGGTGGCCAGGAGAAAGTGGGCCCAGCTTCCAGTGCTGCCATGGCAACAGGCTACCCCAGGGGCGGGCACCGGTACCCATCAGAGCATGCGGGTGGCACCCTCTCCGAGACAGCCCTGTGGGAAGTCGGCGGTGGTAGTCCCAGCGATTTCGCCCTGATCCCGCCCACCCTGCCCTTTGCACCTACCTGAGAGTGTCCTGACCCACGCGCGACCACTGCCCACAGCAGGGCTAGCTCTATGGCGTACTCTCTCTTCCCGCAGTGTCCCTAGGCTCCTCCCGGCTGCCAGGCCAGCCCGACGCCCTCCCTGAGGACCTGAAGTGTCCCCGCAGATACTCTCGGTCCGGCCTAGCGTCCCCGGAAATGCGGGGCCTCGGCCAAGCCCCGCCCCGCCAGTGTTTACGGGAATTGTCGGGAGGTGCCCTGCAGGCTTCCCCTCCCCCCTCCACGCACGCCTCTACCATCCCGCCCACCGGGTGTCGGGCTTGCTGCTATCCGCCCATCCCCCAGTCAGGACCGGCCCCACGACAGCTCTGCGGCCCCAGTAGACCGCGGGGTCTATGGGGTTGCGCCCTCCTTGACCTTGGAAAGCTCGACCTCATCTGACCTGGGTCCTGCAGTATCACTAGCTGAAATCCAGCGGGCCTGGATTGGAATCCTAGAACTACTACCGCCTGACTGGCTGTGTTACCTAGGGCGAGTTTCTTAACCTCTCTGAGCCTGCAGTTTATCTGCAAAGCGGGCATCAGGACAGGAGGAACCTCACAGGGTTGTGGCAAAAAGCAATGCAGTTCTGTAGGCACACACCTGGCACACGGTCAGATCTCCATAATGGTAGTATTGTTTACGGTAGGAAGCAAGTGAGAGTAGCGCAGAGCCACCCTGCACGAAACCACCCACGGCTCCGCCCCGTCAGCGCTGCTGTGTGTGTGCAATGGGCAGCGCTGTGCTAGGAAGACGAAACCCGGAGATCTGCAGGAGGGGAGAGATACGGTTATAAACATCTAGCATCTATCAAGTGACCTTGGCTCGTCCCCCATCCTAAACGCTGCTGTCTTCCAGGAAAGCCACAGTGGCTCTCTGGGCGGTTCCTGAAACAACCAGTCTGGGCATGGAAGTGGCTGAGCGCCGGAGCTGGCAGGTCAAAAGGCTAGAGAAACCAGAGGCACATGCCAGCATCTTCCCTGGCCACACTAGGCTTAGTGGCACTGCTCCCTCTGCCACACCCCTTCCTCCCAGACAGAGCTAGGTAGGGAGCTGCCCTACTCCAGGGACAGGGCTCCCCCATAAAATGAAAGACGCGATGATTTTGTTGTCTGTCTGCAAAAGTGAACATATATTTACTACAAAAGAGTTGGAAACCAGAAAAACACGATGAAAAATATCACCCATAATTTCACTCTACCCAGAGACCAGCAGTGTTGATATTTTCTAAAACTTCTTTTTTTTTTTTTTAGATAAAATTTACATGTAAAGTACACAAGTCTTAAACTTACTGGTGTTACTATTTTGGTGAATATCCTGTCTCTTTTCTGGGCAGTTATACATTGTATCTTTTAGAAAAAGGATTATTTAGTACATACTCTTTTGTAACCTTTCCACAGGAATGTAGTACACATTTTAACCAAGTCTCTATTATTAGACATTTAACTTGTTTCTAATTGTTCATTACCGTAAGTAATGCCCAGATAACCATCCTTATCAATAAGCCTTGACACACTTCCTCAATTATTGCCTTTTTCTCCCTGTATGCTTCCTTCCACCTCATAGCCATCCAATGAGGAGTAAAACATACTGAGTTTTATAGCTAAGATAGTGGACCTCTCTTGTGTGTAACTGGCTGTAGTAACAATTGTGCAATCAAGTTATCGGCTCTGGCTTCCAAACAATGCTGGGAGCTGGGGGCAGGAGGATATGCTAAAATTCAATACTTTCAAGTTCCCGAACAGAACCCAGAGCTCGTGGCCGCCTCCCAGGGAGCACAGGCTGTAGAGCGGAACTCCTGCAATCTACGTCTCCGAGGCGCCTCAGAGCTCCAGGGCTTAGGCAACCCGGACCCATTCTGTCCCCAAACCAGCCCAGAGCCATCAGGAAAACAACGTTCCCTCCCCTCCTTTTCTCTCCAGGTCATCCTTTCTTCCTTCTTTTCTCTCCTCCCTTTTCCATTCCTTCTCCCCGTTCCCTTTTCCTGCCTCTCCTCCTCCTCCAACCTTCTTCCAGCCTCCTATTGAAAAACGGGAGACACCTCTAACATTGAACAAAAGGCCTTATCTTCCATGTTATTGATTCCCCTCCTCCCCACCCCCTTCCCGTTCCTGGCTGTGGACCTCAGGTGCGGAGAGGCTTGAGTTAATCACCTCAGTTTACAGCACACATCCCCGTTGGTCGGCACCAGGTCCCTTGATGAATGTAGCTGTTCATTTCCTTTTATCCTTTCCACTCCTCCTACTCCCTCCCCTATAGGCTGTCACTCTAAGGCGTTGAAGATGCAGGCTTTTGTTCCTATGCGTTCTTGCCAAGGGTGTATTGTACAATTGTATACATGTGCTTTTTTTTTTCTTACCTTTTTATTTTGAAATAATTATAGAGCCACAGAAAATTACAAAATAGTAAGTACAGAGTATCCCATGAACACTTCATCCAGCTCCCTCAATGGTGACATTATAGAACGTGCAGTACTCTAGCGAAACCAAGAAAGTGACATTCGTAGGTATAATACTGTTAAATAGACTAGAGACCTTATCATTCCATTTCACCAGTTTTTACATGCCCTTATTGTATTTGTGTGTGTGTGTGTGTGTGTGTGTGTGTGTGTGTAGTTCTACGCTACTAGGTCTTATAAATAGATTTGTATAACAACCACCACAATTGTGATACAAAACTGGTACCCTTTTAGAGTCACACTCCGCCTACTCAGGACCCTGTGCCAATCTCTTCTCTACCTCAATAGTTTTGTCATTTTGAGAATGTTATATAAATGGGACCTTTTGAGGCTGGCTCTTCTCACTAACCATAGTGCCCTTGAGATACATCCAGATTGTTGTGTGTACCTTTAGTTCCTTCTTTTTTATTGCTAAGTAGTATTCCATGGCATGGGTATACTAGAGTTTAACTATTGGCCCATTTAAGGATATTTGGGTTGTTTCCAGTTTTTGATTGCTACACACAAAGCTGATATAAACATTCACATACAGGTTTTGGATGAACGTAAGTTTCATTTCTTTGGGATATATGCCCCAAAGGTATCATTGCTAGGTCTCACGGTAAGTACATGTTTAGTTTTATATAAGAAATTGCCACACTATTTTCCGGGGTGACTGTACCATTTCACATTCTCATCAAGAACGTATAAAAGATCCAGTGTCTCTAATCCTTGCCAGCATTTGATGTTATCGCGTTTTATATGTGAACCATTCTAATAGGTGTATAGCGATATCTCATTGTGGTTTTAATTTGCATTTCCCTGATGGCTAATGATGTTGAGCACCTTTTCATGTGCTTAGTTGCCATCCATCTCTTCTCTTTGGGGAAATGTCTGTTCAAGTCTTTGGCCCATTTTCTAATTGGATTGTTTTGTATTTTTAATTAATGGCATAAATGGCATTATGTTACATCTCATTCTATTTCTTAGTATTTTTTATTCCGCAGACCCATCCATGCTTTCTGGGTACATCTGATTTACTGCTTCTAGTTGCTCCATGGTACTCCAAGGTATCCATCTACTGCACCAAGAACAGACCCCCAAATTCCCCACAACTCCCCACACCCATAAATAACTGCAGTGAATGTCTTCCTGCCTCTCTACCTTATGGGCCATGTGAGGATTTCTTTGAGTTTATTTGCAGGATATGACTTGCTCTGGGGTCACAGGTGACCCTATCCACATGCCCACCAGCCATGGACCCTTGCACCCTCCCAAATCCTGGCATTATCCAGCTGTCTAATATTCCCAGTCTAAATGTTATAAACATAACAACATGTTTTAAGAATCAACTTTACCAATGTACAATTTACTACAATATTTTAACACATTTTATGTGCACATTTTGATGAGTTTTGACAAATGCATACACCTATAACCACAACCCAAATCAAGATATGAAACATTTCCATTACCCCCCAAATTTCTCTGTGCCCTTTGCCCTTTGTCTCCCCTCCCAGCCCCCCACAACCACAAATCTGATTTCTATCACTGTAAATTACTTCTGCCTGTTCTAGAACTTCATTTAAATGGAAACATACAGTATATACTATTTTGTGTCTGGCTGCTTTTCACTAAGCATAATGGTTTTAAGAGCTACATCAATAGTTCATTCTTGGCCAACAGGCATATGAAAAGACGTTCAACGTCTCTAATCATCAAGGAAATGCCAGTTAAAACCACCATGAGATATCACCTCACACCTGTCAGAATGGTGTCATGAATAAATCAACAAATAACCCGTGCTGGTGAGGGTGTGGAGAAAAGATAACCCTTATGCACTATCGGTGGGATTGTACATTGGTGCAGCCACTATGGAAAACAGTATGAGGATTCCTTAAAAACTAAAAATAGAACTACTACATGACCTAGCCATTCTGCTTCTGAGTTTTTATCCCAAGAAATCCAAAACACTAATTTGAAAAGATATATGCACCCCTATGTTCACTGCAGCATTATTTACAATAGCCGAGATATGGAACCAGCCTAAGTGCCCATTGATGGATGACTGGATAAAGAAGAGGTGGTACATATGAACAATGGAATACTACTCAGCCATAAGAAAGAATGAAATCTTGTCGTTTGCGACCACATGGATGGACCTAGAGGGCATTATGCTGAGTGAAATAAGTCAGACGGACAAAGAGAAATACGAAGGATCTCACTTATATGTGGAATTAAAATTGAAACAAGCAAACAAGCAAAACAAAAAGCGTCATAGAAACAAAGAACAAAGATGCTGAAGGGGAGAGGGGGCGAAGGAATGGGTGAAAAAGACTAAGAGGAATAAGAAGTACAAACTTCCTGTTATAAAATACATAAGCCAAGGCGATGTCGTATACAGCTAGGGAATATAATCAACAATATTGCAATAATTCGGCACGGTGACAGATGGATACTTAGACTTAGTGTAGTGATCACATCATAAGACGTATAAATGTTGAATCATTATGCTGTACAGCTGAAACTTATATACTAGTGTATGCCAACTATACTTTAATAAAAAATAGTTCATTCTTGTTTATCACTGAGTATGTATTGTGTGAACATCAATTTGTTTCACCTATGGATACACTTTTGGGTTGTTTCCAGTTTGGAAGTTTGGGGCTACTATAACTAAAACTGCTTTAATGTGTATTGCCCTGATTTCTAATACATTTAACATCTCCTCCTGTGTTCATTACCTTTTAAATTTCTCCTTTTGTAAATCAACTACTGATTATCTTTGCCCATTTTTTCCCATGTGAGTCCCATCTTTCTCCTGTTGCCTTGCAGAAGTTCCTAATGTAGTCTGAATCTAGATATTAGTCCCTTGTCGGGTTTAGAAGTCCCAAATACGGTCTCCCAATCTTGTCACCTGTTAATCTTGTCACTGTATCTATCCTTGGGCAGAAATCTTTCATTCTGATTAATCAAACTAATCGATTTTTTTTGCCTTATGGCTCATGCTTTTGAAATTTCATTTAAGCAATTCACTCCTGCCCCAAGGTCACAGAGATACTCTTCAACATTTTACATTATCCGCTTCATAGTGTTCTGGACCCATTTAGGTTTTGACCCACACAGAATCCACTTTTTCATGGGACGATCCATTTGGGATTCAGTTTTCTCTCTTTCCATAAAGGGAAGCAAAATGTTTTCCCCCAGCACCAAATCCCTGTGGGTCTTAAACTTGAGCTTGTATCAAAATCACCAGAAAGCTCATTACAGATGATGGCTGGGCTCCACCCAACTGACTCAGTAGGTTTGGGCGGGCCCTGAAAATTTCCCTGTCGAGTAAGTTCCCAAGTGTGAGGTGGTGTCACTGCTGCAGGTAGAGAAAGCACACTTGGAGAACCACTGCCACCAACTGAAACCTTTCTCGTCATTGATTGTGTCTCTGCCTCATGGCACCCTCCCTCACACCCTGTACTTCCCCGGCTTCTCCACCCGGCCACTCCTCTCCATGGGCACAGGGGAGGAGCACAGTCCCTGCCCCTCTTGAAAAGGCCTCCTCCTTCCTCTGGGCAAAGCCCTGCGGTTGTCCTGGCCACTCCCCTTAATCCCTGGAGACTTTGGCTCCCAGCGCCCAGTCCTTCTCTCCACCCACAGCCCTGTCATTGCCTTGTGACTTCAGCATCCACGTGGAAGACACGTCTGCATGTGGTTTTTTAGGTCTCCACTGACCTCCCACTCCACCTCCACCACTGCCGTTCTACCAACAGTGACGGCTCCATCGCCAAGGCCCGTCTCCACTTTCTCCCAGTCCATTGCCTTTCCCTCTCTCCATTCCCTCCTAACCCAACGTAGAGTCCACAATTCATCCCAACAGCCCTATTGCCTCAGTGCCCTCACTTCCCTCGCCATTGTGTGTCCACGATCTGTCAAAAGCTCTGGATAAGCTCTGGGGACGGCACTCAGGGAGGAAGGTTCCACTGCAATCCAGGTCGGCAGTCTCAGAGGGCCCCCCAACCCCGTCTTGCTGGCCCACTCATTTCTCTGGTCACCTCTCTGTACCACTGTCTGCAACAACTCCCCTAAACTTTCTCCCTTCTCCCCAAATTCCAACACCCTCCCTTTACTTCCCAAAGTAGAAGCCACCAGATGAGGTCTCCTTTATCTTTCCCCTTTGCACTGAGAGACCCAGGCTACTTTCATGAAAAGGGATAGGTAGAAAACTCGCCAAAACCGGGTTACAAAAATAAGAAGAATGCAGTTATCGTGAACACAACAAATGAGTGCGTTTAACAGCCCCATGTAAATACAGTGGCGATCGGTAGAAATACATTTGGCGATGACATCTGAATTCTAAACCTGAGACGCAGTGAAAAGGACCCTCCTGGGCCCCTGACGAGCCTCACCCACTTGCAGCCCTTCTCCCTTCCCTTCCTAGACTTCCTCACACCATATAGTGCTTCCCTGTGCTGGCTGCACACTGGGGTAGCTGGGGTAGCTGGCTGTGCCTGCAGATCATGTAAATCTGAGTCCCTGGAGGTGGGCCCAGACACGGCCATCTTTTAAAGCTCCCCAGGAGATTCCAGCTCGCAGCAGAGGTTCAGAAGCTTGCCCTATAGAAATCGCACCTCCTCCCACTATTCCTCCGCTGTACTTTGTTTCCCTCTCCCTCCCTCTCCACTGGTTTATTTCTAAAAGCTCTGAAGCATGCTGAAGTCTCTCCCACTTAAAACACTTGTTTTTTGTTTTGTTTTGTTTTGTTTTTTATACACACACATTCACATCCTGCAGCAAGCTCCATCCCACCCTAGGGCTCTTATCTGGAAGGTTCTCCTCCAGTTTCAAGCTGTACCTAGTTCAACCCTTCGCACTGCTTCTGGAACCTTCATATGTACATAGATCACATGGCTGAGCTTGTTAAAATGCAGATTTAGATACTGGAGGCCTGGGGCAAGGACCAGGACCAAGGTTCTGCATTTTCACAAGCTTCTTTCCGGGTGACGTGCATGTGCTCCAACTTCCAGCAGCAAAGCTTGAGGTGCTTGCTCATACAGCTTCCTGGAAAAGCTCCCCTGACCTTCCAAATGAAGTCCCCCATCAGGCCCTCCCAGGACCTAACCCTGTTGTACTGAGATTTGCGATTGCCATTACTGGGTCACAGTCTCCTCCCCCCATGAACGAGCGTTCCACAAAGGCACAGGACATCGGTGTACTTGGCCATGGTGCTGCCAGAGCCTCTCACAGTGCCCGGCACACAGTAGGTGCCCTATAAACAAACACCTGTAGGATGAATGATGGAGCACAGAGCTCTGTCAAAGGAGCGGCTCCCCTTCCAGCCCTGACATCCGGGCCCTCCAGCAGGGCCTCCGCTCAGGGCTGGCTGAGCTGCTCCCTTTGTTCTCCTGTCAGCCCTCTCCTCTAGGCCCTCTGTCCTGTGGTCCGGGCCTCCTACCCTTAACACTAGGAACCGAGAAAATGACGCAGGACATCGCTGGGCTAAGTGTCTCTTCTGTGCTTCCAGGCGTGATCTACGTCCCCAGACAACCCGCAGGAAAAGAGGGCCCACGAATCTTTGCAGTTTGTTGGAAACTGATCCCTTTTTGTTGTTGTTGTTGGGAAGGGTTGTGCGGAACGGGTTAAAGGACTTAGAGAAAGCGAAGGACCTCCCTCTGGCCCTCCCTGACAACTCTTGAGATGCTCTGCAAAAGGTCAGATGTTTCCAGAATCTCAACAGACTGCCTGTGTCTGTTTAAAGGGAAAGACAAGTCCCTGGCCCCCCGCCAGCTCTCATGGGCAGTTGCCTGGCTCTCGGCACTCGGCCAGATGCTTGGCCAGAGCACCCCTGCCCTCCCCCTCCTGATGGCCGTGGGCAGGCTGGAGTTCTTCAGACCCCAGCCTGGAGTCCCGCTAGCCTAGGGCAGGCTGGCACCCAACAAACAGAGCACACCACCAGGGCTGGGGCCTGCGAAGCACCAGGAATGATGGGGGAGGGGGCAACTCCCTGTGCACACTAAGTATTTTCAGCTGGAAGGGACTGTGTCCTGACCTGTCATTTAAGAGATGAGGCTCAGAGAGGGGAGGCTGTGATGTCGTGTAGAAAGTCCTGGAGCCAGAATCAGGACACCTGGGTTCCAAACCCAGCTCTGGCGCCATGAGCTGAGCTGTGGGATCTTGGGCACAGGGTGGGTCCTGTCTGTGCATCTGTAAACAACAGGTACACATACCAGCCACCTCAGGGGGCTTGCCCAAGGTCACACACAGCCCAAACCAAGGTGCCCTGATGCCCAGTCACAACCCCAGTCCCCTCCAGATGCCAACAAATTACCTGGAGACTGATCGATAATAAAAAGTCGCGAAGGACACATTTAAATAACCTTTGTCTTTCATTATGCAATCTTGTTCTTTATAGAAAAATTAGAAAATTCTGATAAGCATGAAGAAAACAATTCATATCCCCATCTCCTGGAGTTAACAACTGCTAATATTATGACACTTATCCTTTCATATCATGAAAGTATGTATAATTAATACACTCTTTTAAATAATGAGATCATAGGAGATATATAGGTGATAGATAGGTAGGTAGATAGGTAGATAGATAGATAGATAGATAGATAGATAGATAGATAGATAGATAGGTAGATAGATATTCCCTATCACTTAAAGGAAGCACTTTCTGGCCTCCCTTTGGCGTGTCCCTACTCTTGCGCTTTGGGGCCATTAGGAAGGAAAATCAGGGGGACTTGAGCACAGCAGTGCGATACCTCCATAGTCAATCTGACAAGGAGCTGGCTGCTAGGTGACTTCGGGGCCGGGAGGCTAAGTGACCACTGCGGGGAGAAGCTGGACAGAGGGAGGGCTCCGTGCCAGGCAGGCAGGAGCACCGGCATCTCGCTACTCAGAACAGTGTGCGAGTTACCACTTATGAATTGGGTATTTCTGGAGTTTTCTGTTTAATATTTTTGGACTGTGGTTGCCCGTGGATAAGGAGGACACACACACACACACACACACACACACACACGTATATATAAAATACACAGATTTGGGATTCAAACCTAGGTCTATCTGACTACAAAGTCTGTGTTATATTTTCAATGACTGTAAAGCTACCACTATGTACACCAATGGAAACAGAAATGCCTGGCAAGATACAGTTGGTTTGGGAAGGGTGGTTGGCATCACCAGGGCTCACCAGTATTTCCAGCTCTCTTCTTTCTGGGCACATGGGGCATTAGATACTCTTTGGGCGTTAGATGTAACCATGTGGCTTGCTTTGGCCGGCACAATGTGAGGAAAAGTGACATGTGTCCCTACTGGGGCCAGTGTGTGGTTCTCATGCTTTCTTCTTGTGCAGGAGGGGACCCTGGAGCCTCATGTTGGAAGGTGGCATCAGAAGATGACAGCGGTGCTATGAGGACGACAAATAGCTGAGCATTTGCGAGCCATGTTGGGAATGAAGCACGGGCAAGAAAGAAATCTTTGTTGTTTGAAGCCACGGAGATGCTTAGAGGTGTCTGTTACCACAGCACAATCTAGCCCGCCCTGCCTGAAGCAAGTGGTGATGGCAGAGTTTCGTATGTTAGTCCACATTTTTCTGTAGTTTTTATCCTTTTACGGTGAGAAGATACCCATTTATAATTTAGAAAATAAGAATCGTAATACACATTCACACAAATGGGAGCACACTGTAGACACACTGCTATGCAACTGCCCTCTTTTTCTTAAAACGGACCATTTCCTGTGTCACTGTACATATATCTAGCTCACTCTTTTTAACAGCTGCAGAATATTCTATTCTCTGGGCATCCCATAATGCATTATAACTGACCACTATTGACAGACATGTAGGTTGTTTTCTGGTTATTCACAAAATGCATATTCTGAACGACAGCTAGACTGTGGCAACATTTATGGAACAGGAAGTACTGATAGTTATTTTCCCTTTTATTTTCGTATTTGGAAATTTACAGTCTGAGCTCAGCACTCAAGAGTGGTGTGTGTACCTCTTAAGGACAGATGAATAAGACAAGCGTACCCACACCTTTCCCAGAACCTACGGGGGAGTAGGCTGGTGGTACCTGTGTGTGCCTGCGTGAAGCTGGGAGCTGGCCCCGGAAGCGCTGGGCAGGGAAGCACACAAATATACAATCTGGGATGGACCATGACTCATCGGTTCAGACGGATCAGTTAACAGCTCTGAATGATTTCTGACTCATCGACAGTCACACATAAACAACTAGGAAGGTGTCTAATTTGTCCTCGTTACGTGAATATTTTCAATGCCCCCCAAGCAGAGGGTCCATTCTGACACAAATCCTACATTCCCAGTGTGATTTGACTGAAAACAATGGTCATACATAGATCGAGGTCTCTTCCTGTTCCTTTATTTCTATTCAGTGGCTTTTTTTCCTGATTATAAAAGAATTGCTTGCTCCTTGTAAAAAAAAAAAAATCAGACAATATCAAAAGGCATAAAGAAGAGAGTGAAAATCACTCAGAAGGCCGTCATCAGAGATGCTGCCACTGGCATTCTGAAGCACAGCCTTCCAGACTGTCTCTGTGTGTGCCTGCACCCACACAGGCACGTGTTTCTCAAGTTACCAATACGTCTAGATTTCTGGCCTCCTTTGGAGGAGCTGCTGTGGGTTCCATCATATGGAAGCAGCCGGAAGCATCTCATCGCCTCCCTCTCTGCTGTAGGTCGAGCAGGAGGCCATGGCAAGACTTAATAAGCCCTTAATGAGTGTAATAAAGGGATCTGAAGATGGCATTATGATTTTAACATTTTACGCCATGAAGAACTCCATCTTCTGAGCAGCTGGGAGGGAATTTGCATGCAGGTGTGGGGGAGGAAAGAATACCCTGCTTGGGTTAGACCAGCTGGTTCTACGGCTCAGTTCCAGACCTGCCTTTGCCACTTTTCTGGTGGAAAGTCCCTTCCCCTGTCTGAGCCTCCTTTGCAGTTGGGTACGTGTGAAACTGGATGTGCTGTATGACTGTGTCAAGTACTGAGTACTGTGTGCTAGGTTCTACCTAGAAGCACTGCTGTAATTCCGGGGCAGAAGAACAGAAAAGAAACTGAGATTGCTCAGCCATGGAAGAGGGCAAGAACTTTAGAGTTTCCCTGGATGAGACTTAAAGGTAACACATAAATCACAGGGCCCTAGAAAAATTCAGAGCAGGAAAGAACCTCAGAGGTGAGAGTCCTACCCACTCATAGACAGAATTTTGATTCTGTCTATGTCGATGACATGACCTAATGGAAAAATGGGTTTGCCATGGGGATTTTCTCTTTGAGGGCGTTCCGTGTCTGGCTTGGAGGCCTGGAAAGGGCCTAAGACTCCAGCTCTAGTCCTGGTCCTGCGCTTGACTTCAGGTAAGTTCCGTAAGCCTCTGGGCTCCTCAATTTTCTCATCTGTGAAAACGGAGCTCCTGAGCTTGCCCTACCTGTCTTACAGGTAGGTCAACGCCAGGTGCAAATGAGGCACCACGTGTGAAAGTGTTTGGGAAGTCTAAAGTGTTTTCACTCCAGCAATGCTGTCTCATCCCAGTTCTGGCCCACTGCCCAGAGCACAGAAGCATGATGGGAACAGACATTGCAATTTCCATGGGACTTACGAGGGGACCTACAGAGAGCCCCTGAGGGCCAGGTACCGCTCCAGGGCTGGGGAGACAGTGGAAGGAAAGACAGAGAAGGCCCTTTCCTCATGGCGCCTTGATTTCAGTCCAGAGGTGGACAACAAAAAAGGGTAACAATGAAAACAAGATACCTTCAGAGAGAGGCAAGTGCTCGGAGTGAAACAAAGCAGGATGGGGGTGATGGAGAGGGACAAGGCAGGGGTTAGTTTTGGGGGTGACGAAAGAAGGCTTTTCTGGGGACATAACACCTGAGAACTAAGACCTGAGTGAGAAGGACAGCCATGCCAATATCTGGAGCACAGAGTGTTCCAGAGCAAGGGGACAAGTGCAAAAGCCCTGAGGCAGGAATACACTCCTGTTCAAAGAACTTGAAGCTGGTGGCTTGGAGTTGCAGCAGGAGAGGGAGGGCAGGGAGGCGGGTGTAAGCGCGGTGAGATACAATCTAGTTTGTGTTGTACTAAAATCACCCTCCATTGGGTTCGCAGTTCCATGCTGGGCGCCACAGAAAAAATTTTAGGGTTTGCAAGAGCTTTATCTATGAACCAGCCCAAATGTCTAGAACCTCCATACTTGCACAACAGACACAGAGAGAAAGGCAGCTTGCCTAGGGTCACCCTACTGCTCCATTCGTGGGCCGATCCTGACCCATGAACCCCAGTCTCTACCCATAAGGCTATCCCAAAAGGGGAGCACGGGAGGGTGTTCACTGAGGCCACAGAACTGGAAGGGGGTCCAATGTCCCACGGCTTCCTGCTTCAGCCACTGAGACCCCTGGGCTGAGCTCCAGAAAAGAAGTGCATCACGCGGCTGGGCCAAGCCTAGCCCTCCGCCCTCGGCTGGGGGGGCAGGGGGGAAGGGCCACTCCATGAGCCCAGCCAAGAGCAACCTGATCAAGCAGGAAACGGGCCTTCAGCCAGACAAAGCACCAAGCGAGCACCTGGAGCCTTTGTTCCCTTTATTCCCGCGGCAAACTTTCCCAGGCACCTGCAGCGGGGCCTCTGGAGCACCTGGGCTGAGAAGGGGCTCCCACAGGGATCTGATTCTCCTGCAACAGGGAGCAGCCTGACTGGTGACCCTGAGGGAGGTCTCCTGGTATAACAACGGCAACCAAAGCATCTACCTTTAGAGCTCTTACTGAGAGCAGGCGTCATTTCATTCAACCCTCACAACAGACCCACGAGGCACGCACTGTTACCATCCCCATTTTACAGGTTAGAAAATGGAGGCACACGGAGGTAAGGTGACCTGTGCAAGGTCACACAGTATAAGGACGTAAAAACAGTATGGGCTTTGGACTCAATGAATCCCATCCCTATTTGCGTCTATGACCTTGGAAAAGACACGCACATTTTTACCAAGCCTGTCATATGATTCTGACCTCAGAGGACAGCTGGGCAGATGAAATGATTTGCGGCACAGAAAGCCTCTGGCACGTGGCTCCCAATCCAGACACGTCTTGCCATCCTCCTCCCCACTTCCCACAGCTCTGTGACCTTGGGCATGTGACCATCTCTTGGCCTCAGTTTCCCCATCAAAGAAATAAGTACAATAATATTACCTAACAGGGCTGTTGAAAGCCTGGAGCTCTTCTGAGACGAATGCCTCACCTTCTAAAACGAACACACTCCGGAGACCATCCGACGACGATGCCATTTTACAAAGTTGCCTTCATTGTCTACCAAAATAAACAAAGAAACACAAATAGAAAAACCAGTCGTAGAGCCATTCCCCACTGGAGACAAAAAGCTATTACTCTCACTGCTGGGCTCAGAGGATTTTCTCAGAAGGAAAACCAGAAGTGACAACTCAAGTCCTAATATGGCTACCAGAGTGCTTTAGAGTTCCACACCCTGAGATAAGACAAATGACCTCATTCACAGCAGCCACGGCAAGATGGACAGCTGTAGGCTCATGGAAAGTGGAAGGAAAACCCACCAGGGATTCCAGCCAAAAAAACCCCAACCCTCCTTTTCCTAGAAATCGGCCAATATTTGTCGGCAAAGGCAGCATGGGCACGTAAGGTCCCTGTCCCCAAGAAGACAAAAGAAACCTGAAACCGTAAGCACCACCCTGTTGTAGGCCTGTCACAGGGTGTTGGTCCCAGCTCTTCTCAGTGGCCCTGTCTGTCTCTCTGACCCATCTTTTGGGGATCAACTGCTCCTTGTTCAGTCCAAGTCTGCCATTCCAGTTGAGGCTGCAATCGTCCTCCATCACTGCTCCTGGACAGAGAGGGTGTGATCCAGAAAAACCAAGCCTATCTGAGCTTTCATTAGGATTTAAAAAATGGAGCTGGAGAGAGAAACCCTATCCCTCTGGGTCTGCTGAGCTTGGAGATGAGACTCTGGACAGGCTGACAAGACATTTTCTGGGTGGAGAAAGCCTGTTGGCAGGAGCAGGAGATGAAGACACGATGAGTGGAAGGGTGTCCTGACGTCCTAATCCCAGATTCCTGCCATCCAGAAGGGAGGCTCAGCCCTTCCTGCCCACCCCCTGGTGAGGTGGTTCAATGAGCCAATAAATTCCTTCCTGTTCCTTGCAACTCAAGATCCCTGCCTAACCCGACTACCAAGCATCAGTGGAGTGGTCAGAAACACAACAGTGCAGCAGGAGAGATGTCACAAGCAGGATGTGTTTTGCCAAGTGAAAGTTTAAGCAATCAGGCTGTGGGGTCAGAGATACGCAAGAACACCTCATTCATTCAAGTCAACAAATATTTCTTCGGCCCCTACGTGTGCCAGGAACAGTATTAGGCACACGAGATACAACCGTGAAGGAACAGACAAGGCCCCTCACCTCCCTTGGGAGTAATCAGAAGGGGCTTCCTAGAGTTGGAGAGGCTGAAGGAGGTCACTGAGGGATGGTAAAACCTGGCCAGGCGGAGAAGGGCAAGGAGAAAAGCACGAATAAAGACCTGGGGGCTTACAACTACAGTGTCCATGAAAGCGCAATGTCTTGTATCTCCACAGTGCCTGGCTACTGTTTATTGCATGTATGAATACGTGAATGAATGAATGAATGAATGACTGAAGTAAAGTCCCAGTCGTTTGAGGGGAGAGCAGGTCATCCAGCCGGGCTGGAGAAGAGCTACTTTGAGAGAAGATAACGCTGAGGAAGCAAGATTGAAGCCAGACTGCAGAGGACCCCAGTGAGAAGTCTGGACTTTGTCTGGGTCGCATCACACAATCCCAGGACTGGGAGAGCTGGGAGGAGCCGGCCAGGCAGCAGAGGCTCCCAGAGGCCCTGTGTGACCCCAGTCTCTGTTGTGGTCGCCACACCCACGCTCTCTGGGCCTCGCCAGCCAGGCCCTGCCCAGCACCCTAACCAGCACCACAGCTGCCCGAGGTCATGCCCCAGACACCACCGCCCTCCTGGCTCCTGGGCAAAGCTGCCAGCACAGCACTCCTGCCCAGTCTGTAATTTAAACATGCCCTCCTCCCCAGCCTGACCACTCATGGCCTTCTGCACCCCAGACATACACCCGCTGCGGGAGCTGCCTGAATAGGAGAAGAGGCCTGGAGTCCACTCCAGTCCCTGGACCTGGGCCACATACAGAGAGTGGGTTACGGTCTTAGCAAGGCTGAGGATGGGCACAGCCACAACCGCCATAGCAGGCTGCTCAGTCCAGGAATAGGGAGACGGCGCCCTCTTGTGGCCAGGAGCCACCCCGCACCTTGTTCTTCCTGGACACCGAGAATCTGCACCTTTACTTTAAGTTTTCGTTTTTCAAAAATGCATTTCCGAAAAACCAAGAACACAAATAATTCACTTACATTAGACTGTTATCTCAAGGAATTGCATAGTAAAGACTGTTTGGAAAAAGCTGTTTTTGATTTTCCAAAGCCAAAGCAAATGCTTCTGACTCTAATGTCTTTTAACATTTAGTACTTCGCCAGCTCTATTAAGAGTCTTCCCGGGTCAATATGTTCCGTGAGGTTATGCAACACGCCACCCACTTCTTTTGTAATTCTAACAGCTTTATCAGGGCAAATGCCTAGTCTGTTAAATGAACTGTAAAAGTAAAGGGCTCCTCTCTACACATTCCTCCATTTTGAAAACTCAGCTTTTCACCTATATAGTGTTTGTTTCCAGTGGGGCCAGCCTCTGAGTGTCGGTGATGTCAACTCATTTACAAGCATTTTTGTCTATGTTACGTAATGCCCTGTTGTTATTGTTGATGGTGGTGTTTGCGGAGGAGGAGGATGGAATCCAAACACAAGTAGACGACAGGGGCCCAAATCCACCTTAGCCACAACATACACACATGACACAACCTGCACACAATCACAGAATACCAGCAGAGCATAAACTACACGTACACATGGTAAGAGCAGCACTCAGAGTGGGTGTAAGGCTGATGGCAGGACACCTGCTGGAAATAAGGTTTGAGAGGAGCCTGGAAGAATGCCAGTCCTGCAGACAGAGGCCTTGTGGGGCTGGATAGATGTCAAGGAGGAGGCCAGCATCTACACATCTTTGGGGATACCATCAGGACACCCCCAAGGCATAGTGGCCCCTTGGCACTTCCTCTCACCATTCTACCCTTGCCAAAGGGCCCACACTCCTTCTGCCTTCCTGCTCCCACCACCGGGTTCCCACATGATCAAACATGAACCAGCAGCAGGGATCCGGGGCCTACTGTACACCCCTGACTGCCCATAGCAGACCTAAGGCTGTACCTGGGGGCACCAGTACAACCCTTGCCAGTACAACCTCAGTGAGGTTCTACTGGTTATGCTTTGTCCTGGCCCCACCTCCATCTTAGAAGGGAGCCAACCAAGTCCCTTGGATCCACAGAGCCATGAATTCCCTGGACCCAGAAGTCAGGAATTCTCCCTCTCACTGCAGAGAACACTTTGGGGCAGGATTGGTGCAGGCCTACACACAGGTGGGGCTGCAGTACACTACACGTGCCAGCCATCCATTCTGACTGTGATTAGCCTGGAAGTTTGTACCGGTCATCGGGTTCAGGATAGAGGGCCTGGATGATGAAATGCACTACCTGGGCAGGAGCCAGCTGTCTTTAGCTACATCCCAGACAAGGCAGGTCATTCGTGAGGAATGTGGGGTGTGGTGTTGAGGGATCCCAATGGGTCCATCTATTCTTCAGTAATTTTTCAAAAGAGAAACAGAAGTCATCTCATTTACAGTGCGGTATGCAGCTGCCACACAGTTTGGGAATACGCAGGAAGCAGAAAGGTGCTCATTGAATAAGAAATTCAAGTAAAGACAATCAGAGGAACCAAACAGCTAAAGACACCAGGACACCAGGTCAAGAAGGACCCAGGCAGCCGTCTTGCCACCCCAGGTTCTAAGTCCTCAGCGTCATCTCTACATTTGGATCCCACGAGGACTTTGAACCACTCAGGACGCAGCCCCCTCTCGTGACCACAAGGATTGAATTACCCTCGGCAGCTGCCCACCCACTGTCTTTGGAAGGGGCTCATGGCCAGTTTTCTGGAGAGTGTGTACCATCAGTGATGATCTCAGTCTTTGGACCTGTACCTGTTTGGATTTGTGTAGTCACTACACGACCCAGGTAGACACCGTGATCTGGCTTCTGGACAGACACCTTTGCTCCTGGGCTTAGGGTGGGAGGCAGGAACATTATTTGGGATATTTTTGGTTCTAGGTAACAGAAACCCTACTCAGACTGGCTTAATCAGTGAGGACATTTATTGTCATTTAATAGGAAGTCCTATTGGGAGAGTGGGCTTCATGTCAGGTAACGTGGCATCTCATGAGGACATGAAGATCCCAGCTCATGCATTTCTCTAGGAATTATGCCAAGTTGCCCTTCATTCATGAGCGTACCTGCTCCCCCACAGTCTTTTTTTTTTTTTTAATGTTCCCAATAGGATGAATGCTAGCAACGTAGCAGAAAGAAAACCTAGTCGGAAAAATGTTTTGTGGTCATGTCCACGGCAAATGAGACCCCACAGTCTTATCAACAGAAGGTGTTGTCAAACATTTGGGTTTTTGCCAATCTGATGGGTGAAAAGTGGTATCATAGTGTTATTTCAATTCTAATTGCTCTTGTGATGAGTGAAGTTGAGCACTGTGTCATATACTTAAGGACTACTTGTTTTTCCTTTCCTGTGGATTTTGTCTCTACCTGCTTTGCTCACTTTTCACTTGGGGTGTTGGTGTTGGTGCAGGCTCTCTCCATCTCTCCACTCTTGCCTTTTCAGTGCCTGCTTCCTGCTCAGGGTGGGACCAAGATGGCAGCAGCTGACGCAGACATGTTGATGTCCACAAATTAGGAGTGTTGCTTCCTGTTTGTAGGTGACCTCATTCCAGTTCCCAACCCCCTTCTCCCTTTCCTGTTTCTTCTATGGACAAGAAGAGCTAAAAACTCACTTTCCCAGTCTGCTTTGTAGTTAGGAGTGGCCATGTGACACAGTCCTGCGCAATGAGATACAAGTGGAGAAGTGCTAGGGAATTTCTGGGAAAGCTCTGATGAGAAAAGGGACAGGTGTCACTAGCATAGCCCCGTCCTTCCTGCCTTACCATGGACAGGATGGCTGGACTGGTAGCCTTCTTAACACCATAAACGAAAGACAAAGTGAATCACAGAGATGTTCATCCTCATATTATTTAAAGCACCTAACCAAAGCCAGGAACCACGTACCTCCAGCCATTTGAACTGAGCTCTTTGAATATCTTCACCTTAAACCATTGCTTGTCAGGGTGTGGGCGGTAGGGGGCTGGTCTGTTACTTGCTGATAAAAACACTTCTGACAGACTGTGGCTTTCTCTTAGGAGGGAGAAAATGTGTCCCAGAAGTCACTCCTCCCATCTCCTTGGACTTCTCCTCAGAATATTGACCACATTGGGTCACGTGCCCTTTCCTGAATCGATCTCCCTCAGGGGGAATAGGATCCCTTTAGGTCAATGGGGTGACTCCTGGGGTGTGGGGGTCAACTTTCCCTGAGGCATATGGATGACAGGAAGAAAGATTGTAACTGTGTGTGTGTGTGTGTGTGTGTGTGTGTGTGTTTGGGGGGCGGGAAAGGACCTGAGGAACAATTTGTGCCTCACCTGCATGGACCGGTTTCCCAATCACACTGCTCTAGGCCATTGCCAGACCCCACCTGTATGCAGAGCTTTGCGACACGTCCCACCCATGAGGCAACACCGCCATTTAAACCACTAATATGAACTATACCTCTCTCAATGAGGTCAAAGAAATACTTGTATTTCCGTAAAGCAAAAACAACTTTCCTTAATAAATGAAGAGATTACAGTAGCTTTTACACTCCACAAGGGCAGGACAATAATATCTTTCTTGTTTTCCACTGTATCCCTAATCCCCACCAATTGATGAAAAATGTTGAACCCCACAGAGCCTTTCGACTTAGTCCTGGAGACCTGCCTTCACCTTGACTTCAGCCCACTAATTTGGGGGTTATGATCACTCAATCTGCTGCCATCTGACCTAATGGTGCTAGTATCTGTTCCATATTTCCCCGTCTCGACGACAAAACTGTATCAAGCAGTCTATTAGGAGACCTGCTGAACCCAGCGTTACAAGGATCAGAAAGTTGGTCTGGTGCTGAGGCTGATGAGCCCATTCTGGTTCCCAGGACTCGTCATTTCCTTTCCTAGGGCTTCCCAAACCACCCCTTTAATCTCACTCAGCTCTCTGGCCCAGGGTCTGAAGCATCTGCTTTTTTCCCTTTCCAAACCAGGAATGGCCTTTTGTCCCTCACCGACCTTCCCGCTCGTTTTTCCATTGCAATTTTGCAAAGATCGCTGTCAGCATCCTCTTTCTCAGTAGCCCGGATACAATTAGTCCAGGCCCAGGGACCCTATTTCAAGTAGCCAGGAGCCCATTTACAAACTCTTCAACCCATCTTGGAGCTAGCTCCTCTCCAGTGACGCTCACTCTTCTCTGCCAGGTCTGAAAGGCTGACAGTTTCCGTCTCCTGCTGTGGCCTCTACCAGCATTCCTCCGTCGGCTCCTAGCAGCAGGCCTGCTCTTGCTTTCATCTTCTTGCTCTGAACAGAACTAAAAGTTCCGTTCAGTTGTCCTCCCTGGCAGGATTCTGTAACAGTTGTTTATATCCCCCATCGCAAAAAGCCATATCAGCTCATTAAAGAAAATGTAGAAAATTCAGCTAAGAAGGAAGATAGAGTAAGGAAAAATAACTTACTGCCCCATTACCTAAATCAGCTTGGTTGACATTGCAGCTTCTTATGGAAGCTAACCGAACAGGTCTCATTTATCTTGATGTGCCTTCTTTGTAAAATTTCCTTCTACATCTGAGCTCTGGTTGTTAGCATTTGTATGCCTAGAATGCCAAAACAATTCTAGAATCAGTGCGATTTTTGCAGAGATTCTTACCTTAGTTTCTTCATTTCTGGAGTTTCCTAATTTTCTATGGGGACTATATGTTGCTTTTGTAATCACGAAAATGTAACATGTGTTATGCGCTGAACTGTGTCCCTCAAATTTTATATGTTGAACTTCTAACCCCCAATACTTCAGAATGTGACTGTGTTTGGGGATAGGGTCTTTAAAGGGGTGACTGAGTTAAAATGAGGTCCCCAAGGTGGGCCCTACTCCTATATGACTCGTGTCCTTATAAGAAGAGGAGATTGGGACACAGACATGCACAGAAGGATGACCGTGTGAGGACACAGGGAGAAGCCAAGGAGAGAGGCCTCAGAAGAACGCAGCCCTGCCAACACCTTGATCTTGGACTTGTAGCCTCCAACCGTGAGTAAATACATTTCTGCTGTTTAAACCACCCAGTCCGTGGGACTTGCTATGGCAGCCTGAGCAGACTAATACACTATGTAATTAAAAAGAGAGAGAAGGCAAGCAATACCACAAGCTCTGGGCATTTCAAGTTTTCACACTGGAAAATTTTGCTGGTCATGAAAAACCCATGGGTTCAGGAAGTCATTTGTACCTTTTTTTTTTTCTCATAGCTTGAATTTGAGCCTCTGCCTGTGGGGCAAGGAGCAAGCAGAGGTCCAGCAGCGCAAAGGTGAGACATATCTATTATAAGCTGCCACTAGCCACCACCTCCATAAGGCTCAGAGATCCCTAAGGGCAGGTCTGTTTGTGATGACTAGTCCTGAATGGAAAGCCCCCCGCTTGTGGAGAAGAGAAAGGAGTCAGGAAGTGGTGCCAGAAAAGTTGGGTAAGGTCTAATCTGGTGGCCTGTCAGACCCATCACAGACTCTAGGTGCGACTGTGACCCTGGAATGGACATGAGCAACCTCCCTCTAGAAGGATGCACGCATAGATTTTAAGCACTAACTCAGGAGGTTTGTGTCCTTCCCTCCAACATTCATGTGCCCTAATTAAAAACCTCTGCTCTAGTTAAAAACATAAAAAGGGGGGCCGGCCCGGTGGTTCAGGCGGTTAGAGCTCCATGCTCCTAACTCCAAAGGCTGCCGGTTCGATTCCCACATGGACCAGTGGGCTCTCAACCACAAGGTTGCCAGTTCAACTCCTTGAGTCCCACAAGGGATGGTGGGCTGCGCCCTCTGCAACTAGCAATGGCAACTGGACCTGGAGCTGAGCTGCGCCCTCCACAACTAAGACTGAAAGGCCAACAACTTGACTTGGAAAAAAGTCCTGGAAGTACACATTGTTCCCCAATAAAGTCCTGTACCCCATCCCCAATAAAAAAGAAAATCTTAAAAAACAAAAACCATAAAAAGGCAGTTTATGGAACTGTTGCAGTTGGATTCCTACCAGGGCAAACACTGCCCACCGAGTAAGAGATAAGCCCAGACAGAAAGGGAAAAGGTCAGTCAGATGTAAAGTGGGAGGAAGCCAGGAACCTGCACAACCATTTCCACGAAACAGGAGGGTGAAAGCTCCCGTGCCTCTAAACACGACTTTCCTGAGAGTAAGAGAGGCAGCCCCAGCCAACCCCGTGGCTCCAGAAGTATTTCCTCTCGAGCTGAATGAAGCTCATCAGAGAGCAGGGAGATGGGTGGAAGCAAGGATTGGATGCAGATGAATAAGAAAGTGAAATTATGAATGTGAAGCACCAGGGTTTCACGTGGCCAAGCTCAGAGCCATGTAGGCTGCAGCAACAGGTCAGCCTTGGGGGCTCTGCTGGGCTCTCCTACACGCTTTGGACACCAGACAATAAAGTCGCAGAGAACAAATAGTTCTTGGATTATTGGAAAAAGTAATATCCAAGAATGTTCATTGCAGAGCTATTTCTATTAGTGAAAAATTGCCCCCAGATAGGGACTGCTAAAATAAGTTCTGGTGCGTTGTTTGATAGACTATTAGGCAACCATCTAAATAATGGTGCAAACACCTTAACCTGAAGGGTGGGACGCAGGTGGCCGCGCCCAGCCTTTCCTTCCCTGGCTTTCGCTGAAGAATGAAGCGATGTGGCCCCACTTTTCACTCCACATAGGTTCACATCCCAGTAAGAGCCTTCAGCTTGTCTTACCCTCAGCTCCTCCTCTGTAAAACGGAGGTAATAACGGCAGACAGACTTTCTCTTTAAGCCCTAAGGGAGATGAGCCACAGAGTGGTGACAGCATAGCACAGTGGTTAGGTGATCTGACTCTGGACCCACGCTTACCTGAGCAGATGGTTCAAGTCCCAGCTCTGCCATTGTCTTTCTCTGATTGACTTGTGTCATCTGTAAAATGAGGAGAACAGGAGCATGGCTGTGGGGACTCAATGAATCAAAACAGCCAAAGTGTTTACATTTAGAGTGACTATATCTAAACTGCCACCACTCACATACACCTACTAAGCATCTGAAACGGGGCGTGTCCAAACTGACATGGGCTGGAAGTGGCGGTTCACATGGGATTTGAAGACGTGTTACAAAAAGAGAATGTAAAGTATCTCACTAATAATTTCTTATACTGATTACGTGTTGAAAGGATAATGTTTTGCATCTATGGGGTTAAGCAGACCATATTTTGCAATTAATTCCACCTTTTTAAAAAACGTTTTAAATAAAGAGGAGTTACTCACCCCCCCTTCCCCGATATCTCCTGTGTGTACATGAGGTATACGTGTTAATAAACTTCTGCTTGGTTTATAAAAAACAAACAAAATAAAATGTAGCTACTAGAATAAAGTTGCAAATGGGTTTGCGTTGTATGATTATTAGATAGCGCTGGCTTAGAACAATGCCTGGCATGTAGCAAGAGTAACTGTAGCTACTAGCAGCGGTTAGAGGCTGGCACGCAGTGAGGGCTTATCAAGCGGCTGTTTTTGTCCTGAAGACTTCTCACCAGGCCCTCTCTGGCCTCTGCTTTGGAGCTCTACGCCTGAAAGACCTGCGCCTGTCACATTCCCCCACAGCAAGAGGTCTCCTCCTGGTCTTTCCTTTAATCTTCCCCACCCCTAGGACATCTCCAGGGCAGGGGCGTTTACACACACACACACACACACACACACACTCCATTCTTGCCCATCATCCCTCTGTTTCCTCCTCAAACCCTGCACTCCCCAGGCTTGCTCAGTGATACACAGGCAGGTGGAACGCTGCCAGAAGGGGCTGCTGGCAGGCTGCCAAGAAGCTGCCCCAAGCGGCCTTTACCCTGATAAATTCACTCCGGGGGCCCCCAGGTCTACCCTCAGCCTGGCAGCTGGAGGAGTGGCGATCCTCAGCTGTGGACTTGAACTAGTCTGTGCCTCTGGAGACCGATGCATACACCAGATGGCAAGTTGGCAGGGTGAGAACAGTTTTGTTTAGGAAAATATGTCCATCAGCCACTTTGGTTGAGGAAGTGGAGGTGCCAGGGACATGGGTGGAGGGAGACGATTAAACACACGAGGAACTAAATAGCTTTACAGGGGTCCTTGACAGGAACTTCGGGGAAAGGGACCCCAAAAAGAGAGAAGACAGGAGAGAATTTCAGAGACACGCAGGGGGGTGGGGTGGAACAAAATGGCAGGAGCTACAGTCTGGGAAAAATTCCAGTGAGAAATTCCCAGGGGCAGAGACACCAAAGGACTTTTTAAAAATATTACGGTAAAATACACACAACACAATTTACCATCGTCACCATTTCTGGGCGTGCAGTTCAGGGGCATTACGTACGTCCGCCTTGGTGAGCAGTCATCACCACCATCTAACTCCAGAACTTTTTCCATCTTCCCAAACTGAACCTCTATGCCTTTAAACCAGGGGTGTCCAAACTTTTTTCAACGTTTTTCACCAAGGGCCATATGCAGTAAAATACACAAACAGCCGGGACACTCACTCCTTTGGACACTAGCTTATTTCACCCAGCATAATGTCCCGAAGGTTCATCTATGTGGTAGCCGTACTGTTTCCCACAGTGGTCGGCCGAGGGACGCCAGCTCAGCAGGGACCCTACCCAGCATCCCTCCCTGGGTACACACTGCCACCGTCTGGCTTTTGGTTGATCAACTGCTTCACCCCGTCAGACGACGGGCTTTCTCCTGACCAAGAAACCAGAGATGGAATGAGGTTTCCTTTACCTCCGTACAATCCTGTCTTCCTGAACATTAGAGTCTGGCTGACCTCAACCTTTTCAATCATTCGGTCTCTTCCCACTGATGGCTTAACACCCCTGGCAACTGTATAGTCTCCAACGAAAGCTTTGTTTGCCTTCATCGTCAGCTGACTGGGCGCAGGGCCTTACATCCCTGGGATAAGGGCATCCAGTGCCACAGCACTGTTTCCGGTCCTTCTCCATTGTTTCCTTCTCTGATGGTTGGTTGGTTGTTTTTTGCTGGGGATCCCCAGCACCTCTCCAACTATTCTTCCCTTTTAGGCAGGCCTGCCAGGCCCTTGTAACCAGTGAAACTGTTTATCCTGTTTATCACAGGGGTTTTCTCGCTGCCCTTCTACAGTGTGTTACTTCTCTCTCTCTCTTTCTTTTTCTCATTAACTGAAAGTGGGCAAACACTGTCCTCCTGGTCCCCGAGGTCATTCTGACCTGGCCGAAAGCCCTTAGTTACATGTCTCAGACTCAGCGCTGACACCCAATGCCTCAGCTCCAGCAGGCACCGCTGGGGGACCCAGCTCGTCACCTGTGGGTCTTCCCATTCCCGGGGCCCAACCAGGAAAGCGAACGGGGGCTACCGCATATTGATGTCTTCATGGCCTTAGACTCCAGGCCTTAGACGATACCCAAAGACATCGTCCTGGGCGTATGCAGGGAAACCGTTAGCCACTGTGAATTCAGCTGGGGTGGGGGTGGGGGACCTGGCGGAGAGGCCCAGGCTTCCTGGGTACACATGCCATCCACTGCTTGTCCTCTGCAGACCCCCACTTGCCCCCCTTCCCTGGCTTGAAGACCGTCTGAACTACTCCATGTTTCCTTCCCTCTTCTCCACAGGACAGACCTATTCATCGGGTGCTCCCAGCAACGCAATCCCTCCTTCCCCCTCTGCCACGTGCTTCGCTCTGGGACTCGGAGCACCTCAGAGGTTCCCATGACATCCGTCTGCCGGGGGCCCGGGACGGCCCAGGCGAGGAGGGCGTGCCGCCGAGCCAGCCTGCGGCAGGGTGCTCCGAGGCTCACCTTCCTTTCCACCCCAAACACCGCCATCACACATTCTGGAAACGGCTGCTCACTCCTGGGCCCCTAGGGTTGCTAAGGGCACCTGAGGTTGACCCGGGACTTCTGAAGATGTCCAGACCCATGAAGCCCCGCAGCACAGGCATGAATTAGCCCTATTGGGCCCAGAGCGCTCTATGGGTGACTGTGAGTGACAGGGGAGGCTGAGCACAGAGAGCCGCTGCAGGAATTGGGAGGAACCACCCTCTGTCCCGGGGACTGTCCTCCTGACTGTCAGACCTAGAAGGACCAGATCATGCTGACACATCTCCACCTCTATGTGACACCTTCTTGGAATGTCATGCAAGCCATTCTCCACACCCACCGTAATGCTCTTTTCATAATTAGCCTCGCTGAAAAGCCTTCAGTGGTTTCCCACGGATCCTGGAATAACGGGTGTCTTAGCCACGCCTTCACGGCCCACGTGCATGGGCCCTGCCCATTCCCCTGAGCTCAGCACTTGCTCCTCTGCCCTGGCTGGCCACACGCTAGGCACCCCATCTGCTCCCGGTTCTGGCATCCCGAGCCCGTTTCAGCCTCAGGACCTTTGCACTTGCTGTCCCTTCTGCTCAGAACGCTCTTCACACAGGTGTCCCCTTGGTCAGTTCCTTGTCATTGGGTTGGCAGCTCAGAAGTCAAACTCCCCTGAGTACTCCAATCTAGGGTAGTCTCCCCTTAGCTTTGTGCTCTATTCCCCTCGTCCTATTTCATTCTCTTCTCCACGCAGACCCCTTTCTGAAGCTCAAGCTTCAGGGACCCTCACTTGCATTGGTCCCTTCCAAGGCTCAGTACCTAATTTTGCATTCTTTGCTTTAAAAGGAGACCCCTGATCAGCCAACCTAACTGTGTAAGCTTCAGGCCCCACAGACTCTAAATCCATTTGTACCCAGAGCAAAGAACCAGGCTGCATTTGGTACGTCCTGTGCCTGCTTCTGGCGGGAAGACAACTCAGCATTGCTGCTGCCAGGCTATTTCGACAGGCCCTTGGCTTCCCGAACTCTTCAGGTCTGGGTGCCAAGGGGCAGCCTTGCTCAGAAATCTTGGTAACTGCCCTGCTCACTTGTGCCCTGAATTCGACAGCTGTTTGCTCTTCTCCCTTCTGGTACCCCCTGTCTTGACTCCCCCAAATAGGCATAAACATTCTCAACCAGCAGCCATGACACACTAAACTACTCAGCGAGGAGACGGAAAAACCAAGGCTTCTGTAGAATGTTTCATCTCGTCCCTTTCCAAGCTTTTCCGCAAAGCCCATCCTTATGTTTGTCACCTGCCTTAACTCTTACCAGCTTGGGCAAATATTTAGCACACAGGGTTGACTCTCCCACTGCCTTGCTCTCGGCAGACCTGGCTAATTGATCACCAAACTCCTTCTAGGTGGAGCCTATGTTCACACTACCCCACAGATCAGAGAGGAAACCTATCTGCCTCCTCGAGAAACTCTGGTCTAAATTATTGAAGCGGTAAATCAGGTTCAAAGGAAAAGGGCCAACGCTTGCAATGAATTCCTACATCTAGGCTGAGTGCAGGGAGGCCCATTCCAAGGTCGTATTTTCTGTTTGACCAAGTAAGGAAAGACCACAGGAGACCATGGCACCTTGTGATACACCTCGTGACACAGTGGAAAAATCGCTGACCTGGAGCTAGAAGTCCTGCTCTGTTCTGGGCAAAACGACTAACTTCCTCATTCTACAGATGGAGTTACTCTGCGTGGTTTTAGTCAGCGCGGGCTGCTATTACAAATGACCACACACAGACAGCTTAAACAACAAACGTGTTTGTCACAGTTCTGGAGGCTGGGATGTCCAAGTTCAAGGCGCTCGCCTATGTGGTGAGAGCCGTTTTCCAGGCTGCAGATAGCTGACATCTCCTTGTAACCAGACAGGCTGGGAAAAAAATCCAGAGACACCCTAATGCAGTTTTTTGGGGGGGCCAGGGGGAGCTGTCCTTCGAACCTGGAGAGAGTGTCAACTCCTGGTGGGAAAAGCTGTAAGAAAGGAGGTGATGGATGAACTTAATGGCTACAGAGATAACCAGCATCCACAAAGAAGTCTTAAGACATGGCTGCTGGGGCAATGCCATCTGAGGGGACTGTCCCCCTCTCATGTATTACTTTCTACTTCAGCTGCATCTCTTGACAATCCTTTCGTCCTGTTCTCCTAAACTGGATGTTACAGACCCCACTACTCTCCTCAGTGTACCCAATTGTTCATCCCCTTCGCTCTCCGCCTCCTACTGACCTGAGGAAACAGAGACCACCAGGCAGCAACCATCCATTGCAGCTCTCTCCTCCCCAGGAGAGGAGGGTGGATGTGCTCACCTGCAGCGTGGACCCCTCAGCGTGGTCTCAGGGGTGACCTCTCCCCATCACCCTCCTCTCTCACTGCCATCTTCAGCCTCACCTCTGCCAGCTCCTTTCCCTCAGCATAGACATTTACTAAGGATATTCCCAGCTTCAAACAAAACAAGAAAACCCAACCGAAAACCCAAATCCCTAACCCCTCCTTCCATTTAGCGTCTCCCTCCTGCTTTCTCCTTCTCGAAAGAGAAGTCGACCCTGGTGGACTCCCAGCCTTCCCTCCACCCACTGCTGTTGGGTTCCTGCTTTCGCTGCTCCCGCCTCCCCACCATCCAGCGGAGAAATGAAGAAGCAGCCCCTACCAAGGTCACGGATGGCCTCGGGGATGCTAAACCCAGGGGACGCCTTTCGGTGCTCATTTACTTGCCCACGTTGTAGCTTTCCCAGTGCGCAGGCCCTGGACATCTCACACTTTCTGTGACAGCCCTTCTGGGTCTCCTCTTCCTCAGGGGCCCTTCGGCGTTGGTGTCCCCCCAGGGTCTCCTCGACGATCCCTCCTCCTCGCCCCTACTCCATCCTGAGAGTACACTCTCTCCTTAAGCCATCATTTCAGAGTCATGGCTTCCACTACTGTCTCTATGCTGAGAACGTTTAGTAGTAAGCATCGCATGAAAGGATGCAACTGGGAGACCATGTAAAGGAAGACAGTTAAGGGAGAAAGGAAAAATACCGGGTCCTTCCCACGCGACTGTGGGCACGTCAGCACACCACACTGAGTCCTGGATTTCCCATCCCTAGAGGCGGGGGAGACTGGCACTTCACAGGGCTCTGAGGACACCTCAGTGGGGAATTCTAGAGCAAGCGCCCAGGCCTGGAGTCGCCCGTGTTATGACTGCTTCTGTAAAGTGGAGGGCTAGAGCAGCGATGGAGAGACGTGAGCGTACACCGAGAAGTGGGCATTTGGGACTGGTGGGGTCTGTCTGCCCAGGGCATTCCTCACTCGAGAATGCAGATGTCATGGGGCTGCGAGCTGGGGAGCCGGCTGCTCCTTCCCGAGGCTGCTGCTCTGCTTCGGGCCATTTGGATGTCCTTCCCAGCACCTGACGTGGGTTCAGCACGTAGCTGACCACGAAGCTGAAAGTGCGTGTCCCGGCATTCCTGAGCTAGCCTGTCCTGAAGCGGGGTGAGGTGCTGTTGGACGGGCATGACAAAGCTTAGAGCCAGGGAGGGAAAAGGTCACTTTCGGGGCTGTGTCCTGGGGGAGGGGACACAGTTACCACAGGAAGGCGCACTGGTCCTGAAGAAGTGCACTGAACCTGTCCTCAGGACTTGGCCAGGGGCCAGGCCCTGCACTAGACGGGAATGCTGTTTGTCCAGGAGTACAGGCACAAAAAGAGGACTCGTGGACTAATTCTGTGGTGGCTGGGGACAGCGTATACAGGCTCAGGAGCCAGCCATTAAATTTTACAAGGCAGTTATTAAACATGGTCATTATTAAGAATTAAGTTATATAAACTTACAATTAAATAAATATATTAAAATACTCAAAACTCATCACTTCCTATTTATTTTACTAGATTTTACTAGTACCATGTTTCCCCCCAAAAAAGACGTAGCTGGACCATCAGCTCTAATGCATCTTTTGGAGCAAAAATTAATACAAGACCCGGTCTTATTTTACTATAAGTAATATATATATATATATATATATATATATATATATATATTATATATATTATATTATATAAGACCTGGTCTTATAGTAAAATAAGACGGGTCTTATACAATATAATATAATTTAATTTACTACTAGGTCTTATATTAATTTTTGCTCCAAAAGACGCATTAGAGTTGATAGTCCAGCCAGGTCTTATTTTGGGGGAAACACGGTATCTCCTCAAGGATATTCACATCCATTGTATCTCTATGGTGGAAATACTATAAAATGGAAATGCTGTACAGCTCTGTGTTCCGTGACGTGATGTTGGTAGCCTGAAGCTGGCCACGGTGCAAGGATGTAAGGACGTACGCCACAGAAATCAGCAAATGCTATAAATCAACACACACACACACACACCCTCCACAGAGGGGTTGTTAAAAACATTTACCAGTACCTTACTGGCAAGCTGATGTCGGGATTTTGTCTTTAGCCATTTCTTATGAGTTCCAGTATTTCACATCTGCCCCCATAAATAGGGCCGAACCTCACTCCAGCCTTTGGGTTTTCCCACTCCAGATTAGGAGTGAGCTGCCTCACATGTCCAATTCTCACTGGTCAATACCCCACCTGAGAATAAGGCTGAGAATAAGGGTGCCCACTACTGATTGCTTAATACTCTCACCCTCCCTCAGCTAAGTACTCTCACAATACTACCAGGAGGTTGGTGTTGAATGTTACTCTACCCATTTCACAGATGGTAAAGTGAGCCACAGGGAAGATAAGCAACTCTCCTCCTAGACAACCAGCTAAGACAAGGTCGGAATCATCTCATACCCACTAGCTCTATAGGTAAAGAATACTCTGATAATCTGATAAGGGAATTGGATTAAATGGTTCAATCTCCCACTCCTTCCTGCCACCAAGCCTGACTTTGTTTTCAGCTGCCAGAGGGTATTCATTTTGATGGGTATTCTTAGTCATATCCAATAAAATGGGATTCATAAAATGTGGCCTATTGGAGATCTTCAGGGAACTTTAATGATTAAATAAGACTCTTCTAGACTTAATGACACACCGTTTCAGTTCATGTAGTGCTTCTAAATCAACGAATTATTAATTTGGAATTGAGATACAACTATGCAACCAACCTAGTTCAAGACCTGGGCGCCACCCATGAAAGCTAAAGCCCAGAGTATTTAAAGAACTTGTTGAAAGTCACATAGCTTGTAAGAGTCATTAACTAGGCTTGTCTGATTCTAGAGCCTCTGCTCCAGGCAGTGGCCTCTGATGAGTCTTGTAGAAGAATATATATATATATACACACACACACACACACACACACACAGACATATATACATATGTATGTGTGTGTATATACATATATGCATATATATGTGTGTGTATGTGTGTGTATATATATATATATATATATATATATATATACTTTTTTTTTTTTTTTTTTTTTAAGGAGGGCACAGCTCACAGTGGCCGATGCGGGGATCAAACTGGCAACCTTGGTGTTATTAGCAACATGCTCTAACCAACTGAGCTCACTGGTCACCCCAAGAAGAAGAATATTTAATGGGAGAGAAAAATGCCTGTGAAGCATCAAGTAAAAAACAGAGGTTAAAAAAATAACTGTATTTTTATTAATTCTTGGATACATATAGCTTTCCACACTTAACATCTGAAATCAGGGAGCATCAAAAATCAGTTCCAAATGAATTACAGATATTAATGTTAAAGGTAAAATAATAAAGCTTTAAGAAGATACTATAGGAGAATATCTCCATAATCTTGGAGTAGGAAAAGATTTCTCAAACAGGACACAAAACATAACTATAAAAAGGCAATAAATTGTACTAAATTAAAATTAGGAATATTTGTGCATCAAAAGATATATTAAGAGAATGACATAAACAAATACTGACATGTACACCTGAAACTAATATAATGTTTTGTCAAATTATACCTCAATTAAAGAAGAAGAATGAGAAGGCAAGCCACTGAGAGAAGACAGCTGTAATACATACATCCATAAAGGGGACTCATATCAGAATGTATATCAAACTCCCACAAATCACGAACAGGCCAATGATCCAATGGGAAAAAATAGGCAGAAGACTTGAAACAGGCACTTCACAAAAGTGAATATTCAAATGGATGATAAGCACATGAAAAGGAACTCAATTTCATTAGTCTCCAGGGAAATGCAATTTAAAACCATCATCAGATACCACTATCCACCTGCAAGAACCACTAAAATCGAAAAGAAGGACAGTGCCAAATGCCAGCCAAGTGCAGAGAAACTGAAACTCTCAGATAATCGCTGGTCGGATATAAAGTAGACAATCGCTTGGAAAATTGTTTGGCAGTGTCTGTTAAAGCTGAACACTTCCGTATGTACCCTACGACCAATAATTCCCTCCTAGGGATCATCCAACAGAATTTCACACGTGTGTGCAGCAAAAGACAAGCACAGAACATTCACAGAAGTATCACTAGCAATAGCCCCAAGCTGGAAACAACCCAAACGTCCATCAATAGTAGAACAGATATATAAATGGCAGCAGACACATAAAACAGAATTTTATATAGCAACAGAATTCATAAATCATAGCTACATGCGAAGACAGAGATAAATTGCACAAATGTAATTTTGAGCAGTGAGACTACAGAGTCCAAATAATGTGACTCTGTTTATGGAAAAACAAAAACAGACAAAACCAGTCCATTTTAGTAGAAGTTAGAATAGCAATTATTTTTATGGATGTTTAGAAAGATTGTGCCTAAGAGGTAGTTTGAGGAGGTTTTGGGGGGATACTGGTGTTACATTTCCTATCTGGGTGAACATTCATAAGTTCTACACTGATAATGTGTGTCCTTTTCTATATATGTGTATGTATATATTATACTTCAGCGAAAAGCAAAAACGGAAAGAAAGAGTGAGGGTAAACTTACTCTGAGACGGAGAAAGTTAAGTACTCACAAACTTTGTTGAAAGATCTGTTTGTGAAACCTGCAGTTATTAGGAGGTAGGAGAGAAATGCAAGGAAGACACCATGCTGAGCTAAGAAACCATCAAACATCTTGAAAAACCTTTTTGGAAAACAAATGAGGGTGCTCAGAAAACCCAGTGAAACTAAAATACTAGGGGATAATAACATGGAAGCTAGGCACGGAGAAATTGGAGAGAAATCGTTTAATGTTCTCATATTTTTAAGAAGCATAAAGAAAATGATGAGCTTTAACCTTTGTAGAGTTAAGCTAAGAATTTAATTTCTAAAAAGTAGAAATAGAGTGTACAATTTCGAAACCAGTGAAAGCGGGGGTGGGGGGACGGCGAAGATGAAAGGAATCTTGATTGATCCAATAGAAAACTAAAAAGGATATGAAAAGAAGCAAGAGTAAGTCAAATCATTATGCGGTACACCTTAAATTTATATTGTATGCCAATGATACCTCAATAAAACTGGAAAAAAAGTCAAAGAAAAACATGGCAAATAGAAAAGTGCAAAATGAAATACAGAAATAAATAAATAATGTTCAGTAATCCCTATAAATGTGATCGTTTAAATGGGTCTTAAAAGATAGATACTTTCAAAGTATGTTATAAGCCGTGCAGCGTTGGTGGGATAGTGGTGAACAGAGCTGCTTTCCAAAGTGTGTTACCAAAACAAAATTCAGCTCCATGTGGATACACGTAAAACATGGTGACGACAGAAAAAAATGAAAGTGAAAGGCATGAAAAAATATGTATCAGGCAACTACCAACCAAAATAAAGCTGGTGTCACAATGTAATACAAAATAAATCTTAAAGCACAAAGCAGCACGTATTATGGGAATAATTCACGAGAAAAACATAATAGACATGAATCTAACACTTCACAAAGGGAAGGAATGACAAAGAGAAACATGTCCACAAGCACATTGGGACATTGTATCACGTCTCTCAGAAAGTAATAGATCAAGCTTATAAAAACAATTCAAGAGTGGAGGTTTGAAAGGCACAATTGACAGGCATGATATGGAGGGCGGATGTCCAACTCTGCATCTGACAATTACGGAGCTAAATTTTGTTGTTTTCAAGAACACGTGGAACTTACACATTTCACCACATATTGGACCACAAAGGAAGTCAACAGTGCCAGAGAAGACATAGTATATAGACCTAGGGCAGTGAAATATAAAATCACTTTCAAGAAGAGAGTCTCCGAACCTAGTTAGGCATAACTAAAATAGGGCAAACTATAAATTTAAAAAAAAAAAAAAAGGGAAATAAAATAAAATAAAATAAAACAGGGCAAACTGACATCAGGGGTTTCCTAATGCAATCTGATGGGAATGACACAATCTGTGTAGTATTCCTGTTAAAAATGTTTAACTCAAACCTAATGATGGAGTCCTTCTTGGCAGATACATTCCTTCTTGAGGTACATAGAGTAAGGTCCAGAAGGTTCGTGAGCACAGGAACTTCTGTCCCAGTGGTAATGATGTTCAAAAAAGAACTGCTTATGAATAACAAAGGGCCCTCCTACCACTCAGGGAATTCCAAGGGGTTTTGGGAGCTCTGTACCAGGAACTGGGACAAAGACCCAACATATTTCTATACCTCCATCTTCTCATAAGGCACGCAAGGCATTAACTGATATCTGGCTTAAAGTGAGAATCATGTCAATAGCGCATGTAAGTACTCACATTTCAGGAGATCAAACTTTCATTTGGGTTAAAGTTGAACCACTGATCTGGATTGAGTTGGAGAAAATGATTTGTCCACATTTGCAGTTGTTTCCATGTAAAAACCAGCTTTATAGCGCCTTTCATCAAAAAAATATTCTGGTCAAGTAATCTGGCTTCAAGTCTATAAAACAAAGGCAAAGAGAAAACGATTGATTTTCTGCTCAGTTATCATGTTGAGGATCTTTAGAAGGAGTGTGTTAGCTCCCAGGGAGCGTAAGCTATGCTGTCTGTGCCAAACATCTCATGTGCTGTCCTTGAGGATGGAACTAACTGGCTGGTTTTATGCAGTCCACACTGGTTTTCCCACAAACAGCCACAGGGCTGTCACTGTATAGCAGTGACACATCCCTGCAGGAAGCATTACCATGTCACCTTTCTCCATGAAAATCCGGTCCCACTTCTCTTTATCTCTCACATCAAAGCACCACTGCCATCCAAGATGAAGCAAATTTTACAGCCAAGTGCAAATGCTCCTCACAAACCATCTTAATTTTTTCTTCATAATTTGGCAGTTTATCTTTGTATATGGTTATTATGCCCATCCAGGAATAGTTTCCCTTTGGGGGAAACGTTTCTAATTCTGGATCATTCTCACATTTGTTAGCTTCCAGGAAAAGATTCTGAGCCAGCTCCCGTCCACAGGGCCACCTCAGGTCATCCTGGGACTTATCCACGTACCAGCCTGCACCATGGTTTGGGCCCAGGGGTGCATCTGGGTACAGCGGGCACCACAAGCACAAGGGCATCTGACCTGCATGGGCTAAGCTGGGGGGAGGCCCATGTGGCCTTTTTTTTCTGGGCCTCAGCGTGGCTCTGACCAGCAGGCCATTGCCTGGTCTCGGCTTCCTGGTCGCTGAGACTGGGTGTACCCCAACCCAGGCTATTCTTCTTCTGTAACAAAATGTACTATTGATAGCATCTCAAAGGATAATTGTAATGTGGAATCGGACACAACATCAATGTGCCTTTCTTATTCTATTACATTCAGATCCGTTCTTGAATGGATGCTTTACCCATGCATCACATCAGCTCTTCCAAAAGGTGACTCATTTCATTATACAGTGTGAAAAAAACCCACAGTTGCTAATACGACTAATCTCATTAGAAACCACTTTAAGAATTGGGACCCTTTCAAGCTCAGGGTGGTATACACAAATTTTTTAAAATATTAGTTTTCTCTTGAAACCTCAAATTTTATTATTGGCAACAAATACCATCAATTATTTCCTTGCAGTGACTAGCTCATTTCGATCTTTTTTTTTTTTTTTAAGAAAAAATATCTGCCAAATAATCAAGTCTGAATAACTATGGTTTCTTTTTCAGCTCTTCTTTCCATTTAAATTGGCATTCTATGAAAAAAGCTTTAGCTCACAACTCGAAGAAGCCTGCGTGCTTTCCTAGGAGACGACCACCTTATAAGGGCTTTATTTGTACTTTCCATTTTTATTATATAGGATATTAGAAAGATGTATACCCAAGAGTTCAGCTTTAATAAAATTATTAATTTTTATTGCTTTATTAAGAATACCTCATGAATAGACTGTTTCTTTAAAGATGGGGAGTTGTTTTCGCAAATGTTAACACAGTGAGAAAGGCAAGTGATTCCTAATATTATTACGAAAATAGTTTTGACATCCTGAGTACATACCCCTGCCCCTGCCCCACCTGCTCCGGGGTCCAAGACCACACTTTGAGAATCACTGCTCTAAGTCACACCATCTTGTTCTAATCGCCACCTAATTTTAGGTTCTGTTTGGATGTCTTCTCATCCTCCTTTGTCCAGCCCAGTGGCCTCCCGTGGAGCACCTGGGGATGGCTGCTGGCAGCTGGTGTCACAGTTGTGTGCTGCAGCCAGGTTCACCCAGGGGCCCCTCACCCTTCTTTCCCTGACCTCACTTCCTCTTCCCCTCCAACAGCCCTTTTAACCCTTCACTTCCCCAGAGGACAGAAACAATGCTAGAGCAAAAGCCTCAATGGAAAGGAACGATCCTGGGCCACTTTGTACATCACGTAAGTTACCGTGGTGATTGGTTTTAAAATTACATATCTTCATTGTTCTTTTCCTGGTTATAAAAGTAATAGATGCTTGTTACATAATAGTCAAATCCCACAGAATTGTATAAAGTAGAAATTGAGAGTCTCTCATAATCCTACCCCCCGATACACTCTTTGATTTATATGCCTTCAATTTCTCATATATACTTTTTCATATATATGGATGCATAGTAAGATGAGCTATTTCTCCGCACTATCTCTTTTCACTTAATAGATCACAGCACGTTTTTCTACATCAGCAAATATAGTCCTATTTCATTAATACAACTGACAGTGGACACTTAGGTCATTCCTACTTCCTCCCTGTGACAAACAGTGCTGCAGAGGACATTGTCCTTATGTCTCTTCACAGTCTGGTACCTCTGTGGGGACAGTCCCTCAAAGCGGACTTGCTGGATCCCACGGCATGTACATTTTATAATAGGACGGATGCTACTGCACTGCCCTCCAAAGTGACTGTACTGACCAACTCTCCCTCCACCCACATCCGATGTGTTTTGAAATGACTTGATTATACATTATTCTCCGCAACACACCCAGTGGACTACCGTCCTCTTGGGCATGGACTGTGCCCCCTTGCCCATTCCAGGCTCACACCGGGCATGTCATAGGAGCTCAGAAAGCTGGTGTGGAGAGGATGTGAGTGAACAGATCCTCTTAACGCCACCACCAACAGGTCTCTCAGCATGTGCCACGCATTTTATCTGCATGAATTTATTGAATCCTAATAACGACTATGAGGAAGTGTTACTCTCCCCATTTGCAGATGAAGAAACTGAGGCTCAGAGAAATGAAGTGACTTGCCCAGGCAACGAGACAATCATAACAAATATCTTCAACATCAGGGAGAAACCGTTAGGTAATGGGGCCTTTCAATCATTTTCCCATTGCTCCAACTTTGGATTTCTAGTTTTATTAGGAATGTGTAGGATTCACTTAAGCAAGCGGAGAGAAAATTTCGTGAAATTACATAGTGTATTAGAACCTTCCAAATTTGTTTCTGGACCCTGCCCATTACTGTCTATAGATTTATTTTACGAAGTTAAAATCAGAGTAGTATTTTGTCTCTTTTAGTGGTGGGGGGGGGGGTCTGGCAAGTTGTTTACCTTACACGATCACTCAGGTGTAAGTGAATGCTGTGCCCCCCTCCCCAGCCTCACCCCCAGTGCAGGCTGTAGAAGGCGGGCTTGGACTCCAAGGAGTCAGGTCTGGCCATGGGGAGTGGAAAGAGTCCACTTGATAAAAGGAAGGGACAATGCAAAGGCTCAGAGGCAGGAACTATTCAGGGGATGACTAAATTTAGGGTTCTTGGAGAGAGGAAATAGTAGAAGAGACAGGTGGTGAGGGAGGTAGAAGCTAAGAAACCTTATAAGCTCTTCGGATTTCCTTGTATTAGGCAGTGGAGAGCTACGGCAAATATTAGAGTGGGAAGTAACTGCTCAGGCTTGACAATGCTACAAGCAGCATATGGGGAGGAAAACCGAACACAGACAGCTGGCAGGGAAATCACTTTCGAGATGACCATAAATAGCTCTCTATCGACACCTCCCCCACAGCCCTCTCCTCCTCCGATGCACTGGTTTCTAATAATGGCATCACCATTCTTCCCAATCCAGGGATGGAAGTCTGAGTCACTCTGACTCCTCCCCCTGTACCATGTGGGAGGCTGCAATTCCTGCCCATTCTATCTCCATACCATCTCTGGAGTCTTGCCTTTCTTGGGGTCCTGCCAGGACCCTGTGTCAGGCCTGCCCCTGATTCAGGGGCCTGGGTCTCCTTTCCCTGGGCCTGACTCCCTAACATGCCCTCACTGCTGTTGCCAGATGTCACTCCCACCTACAAACACACCACAAAACTAACACTGTGGAATGTCCACCTGGATGAAGTGCAAGGGTCACCTCCCAGCCTGCCTGCCCATCCTCCCCCCAGATTTTAAATATCCCCGAGGAACCAACTGGATGGCTGTCCCTCCCCCAAGCTCACCAGGGACTCCCCCATCAGAGGTGACTTTCTCTTTGCCAGATGCTTCTTCACATGTTATCTAAATTCCTCTTGGGAAACTCTTGTGCCTGCTTTGTGGTGATTGCAGATGTGGGTGTCTGGCTCCTGGAGGGGAGGGAATGAGTGATATGCATTTTTGTGCCTTCACAGGGAACGTGCACATAACTTAGATTCAATAGTAAATCGGGGTTTGATTATAAGCAGGGAATGGAGGGACTTTCCAATACTGCTGGCCCCAAACTGGAGGATCTAAACACCTTTCCTTTAAACACCCTCTTTCTCCAAAGTGGGTTTCATGGCCACTAGTGAGTACCACCAGGAATCCCAAACAAGTGCAACAAATACTACAGGCTCTGGTTTTCCTTATTTCTCCTTAAAAGAGCAACGGTCTATGAGCTAGGTCGGTAGGTATGAACCAGAGATCTACTACTTCCAGCTGTGTGGCTTTGAGTAAGTGTCCTAACCTCTCTGAGCCAATGGAGCTGACACCAGCGACCTCAACAAATAGGCACTGTATGGGAAGGTTGGCATGGAACTGGAGCCTTGGGAGGTGAGCAGTGAGAGGCAGTTTAACCTGAAGACTTTGCTTCGACTGCCTGGGGCTGCTGCTGTGCTTTCAGAGGACACACGTGCCCCCACTCTGACCCCTGTGCAGGCAAAGGCCTGATTCTGGAACACACTGAGGTTTCAGTTCCGCCTCTGGCCAGGCCTCTGACATCCTGGTCCACCATGCAGAGGAACAGATTAACCCCCGGGGTGGGCAGCAATTTCTTTATGACCACTTCAGACGTGGCAGTATGGGGAGCTGACATACATAACTGAATCTGGATATCTGGGTCAGAAGGATACTCGGGGGTCCATTCTCCCAGTTCACAGGTATAGACACTGAGGCCAAGGTGCCTGATAATACCCGGGTGGCGTGAAAAGCAGACACCAGAAGCTTCCATGGCCTATGCTTGTGTTTTGAGCAACAGAATTGGCAACAGAGTGAAAGGGATAATGGGTCATTCTAGGACACGCTGGCCCAAGAACAGGCATTTGACTGCGGCTTCAGATATTGGGGGGGGGTCCCGAAAGAGCCTCCCCTTGGGTTCAGTCTGTTGGATCTCAGGGCCAAAGCAATAGCTTTGCCTGGCTGGGACAGGGAGAAGGAAGTTTTGAAGTCAGTAATTCAAGGTCATTTTTCTGGCAAGGCTCCATCTGGCAATGTTGATTGTGAGGCAGTGAAGGCGAGAGCTGGCAACACACAGCTGAAAGAAGTTGCAGAGTATTTGCAATGAATTGTGACTGGGAAAATGGGGGGCTGGGGTCCGAGTTTTCTAAACAAAACCCAGCCCGTTTGCGTCTCATTTCAAGAAAATGTGTGGGGAGAGAGAGAGAGACTGGTTGTTTAAGGCAGAACCAATCAGCACTGTCTTTTCTATGAAAACAGGCAAAAGTGGAACTGTTTACCTGGGTAGCCGCTGAGTTTATTCAGCCTCGGCTGCACGCTGAGCACCCATCTGGAAGGCGATAAGCACTGGTGGCTGACCTTGAGAACAGTGTGTTCCCCCAGAGCCTTTCACAGGCAGGATGTCGCCCAGGTCTCCGGGCAGGCCTGTCACGGTTCTAATTCCCGCTTCGGACGGGAGGACTCTGGCTGTGACTTCAACGACTAGCAGCTTGACCTCCTGAGACGCAGAGGGGGAATTCCAGTCAGTCTCCACAACCCGTGGAGGGGACCGGAGGATCTGAGAACGTACGGAGGCCTGAGGGACCCATGGTTTTACTTCAAGAGCGCGGGACGCGCACTGGGTTCACGCGCCTTGGGGGTTTGGGTCCAGCAAACTCGAAGGACGCGGGAGTGTCCTCAGGCCTTTGGGGTTTAAGCTGGTGTCAGCAGCTGACACCCTGGTTTTAATGGGGAGTCCTGCAGAGGGGGCTCCCCCACCCCACCAGCTCCGACCCTCGGGCGCGCGGGCCGCGGTGGGGCTCACCCGCCTCAGGCGCTGGTCCAGCTGGGCTTCCCGCCGCGGGGATGGAAGGGCGGGCTGCGCGCAGGGGCGGGGCCGGCGGGGCCTGGACCCGCCTAATCCCTGCGAGGCCCAATGGGTTGGCGGCCTCGGCAGCCCCGCCCCGGCCGTGCCCGCGCGCCCAGCGCCCAGGTCTGGGCCGCCTGCCGCCAGGCAGCTGGGAGCTGCGGCCGGCGCTCGGATCTCGCCTGTGGGCTTCGTTCCCTCGACTGCTCGGGATGGCTGGCTACCTGCGGGTCGTACGCTCGCTCGGCAGGGCCTCGGGCTCCGGGCCGGCCTGGGCGCCGGCAGCCCTGACGGGCCCCAACTTGCAGGAGCAGCCGCGGCGCCACTGTGAGTGCCAGAGGGTCCGGGCGGGCGCGCGCCCGGCTCCGCGACGTGGCGGCCTCCGGGCTGGGACCAGGGAGCGCGACCCGGACGCTCGCGGACCGGGGACGGCGGGGTTGGGCACACAAAGAGATGGGGACGGCCTTGGTCCGCACCCCCATGCCCCAAGCTTCCAGGCCGCGCCAGGCGTAGGGGTGGGGGACTTGAAGGACGGTGGCAACTGGTGGCCCGGGCGCTGCCAGCCCTGTGGCCTTCGCGGCGGGAGCTCTGGGCTGCCCCGCGCCCCCAGATGTAACTATGGAGTGCTCGGGGTGTCCCGGACCAGGAGGGCGTCCTGCCCACCCTGCGTCCCTGGCGGGAGACGAGCGAATGAGTGGGGCCGGAGCACCCCGCGAGCCGTCCCTGCTCAGACAAAGGCGGGAGGGAGGAGGCATCCACTTCCCCTTCCTTTTCAGCCTGGCGCGCTGTAATCTCTTCTCGCTGCCAGGCCCTCGTCAGCTATTTTTGGAGCCTTTTACGCGACAGCTGGAGGAGCGTGCTTTTCATTTTTCTCTTTTGTTTGGACTCCCCCCTTTCTCCTTGTCGCCGCACTGGAGGCTCCATCTTGGGGCCTCTCCTTGGCTTGACCTGCCTTTTCTCGTGGGCCGGCTCCTGCGCTGGTCGGTAGCCCTGCCTGGCTCACCGATGCAGAGACCTGGCAGCTGCGCCAAAATGTCACTTTCCCCAATGGTAGGTCACAGCTTCTGTGGTACCCTTAGCTCCCGGCTTCGGAGAAAAGACAGCAGTCGGGTTGTAACAAGCGAAAAGTAGCCTGAGTTTCCATGACCCACGCATGTGGTTGGCGTGTGGGCATTACCTGCTCCCTGGCTCTCCATCACCAGCTATAAAAGGCAGGAAACAATGTAGGTCCCTTGACCCTGTCTGATGCCTGTTGTCACGGAAACCCCTATCCTGACCCGGCCAGGAACCCCTTGCTCTGCGTGCGCCAGAAGAGTGAGCAAGAAGGTGGGGCCCAGGTGGCCTGGCCTTACTGCTGGTGTAGGTAATCTTTAACCGAGTGTGGGAGCAGCTGACCAGAGCTTGGGCCCCAATGCCACCCCCCCAAACCTGCCAAGGTCATTTCTGCTTTTGTACTTCTAGGATTTGTCTGTAAGGGGCCAGCCCTGCCACCCCAAGTTTCCAAGTTCCCCCCAGTCCCAAACCAAGTTTCCCATAGACACAGGGCACCTCCTTAAGCAAAATATGGTGGAATGTAGATACATTCTCTAATTCTCCCTTTTATTCCTGCATTGATGGTAAAAAAAAAAAAAAAGAAGAGGAAGCAACGACCCCCCCCCCCACACACACACACATAAACAAGAAAACAAAGCCCCTTTGGGGGCCTGAAATTGGGTCACACATAAAAAGAGCAAGCAGTTGCAGGTCTCTCTGAAAGTCCCCAAGTAGGTTGGTTATTATTGGGGAGAATGCCTGGTGTTTGAGTTGGACATGACACTATTCAAATTGTGACCTCTGCTACTTTGTTACCTGGCAACACTGCCAGAGACAGAATAGTTGGCATTCCCTTTGATGACAAGGAAAGAGTGTTTTTTGGCTGGAATAACTGCTGCACAGTTATTCCCACACGTGGCTCTTTTCAGTTTTACAACGCATGGGCCTCCACTGCCTGCTTCTGTGGTTCTGCTAAGCTAGAGTTTGGGGGCGTGAGGGAGAATTACTTATCTAGCCTTCCTTTGCTCCATTCCCAGCCTGGGAACTTCATTTTCTCACCCTGCTCTTTGCCTTTTCAGATCTTGGTAACTTGCCTGTACTCGCAGAGCAAATTATTTCATGATTGTTCAAAGTTTTGCAGACCCACTTGTAGAGTTCTTACGTGTTCTCCACTGTTTCAGCCACATCAGATAAGACCACAGCTGCGCCTCAGAGCTGTTTGGGGGGTCGTGTTTGGGCCCAGGTCTCCGGGCAGGCCTGTCACTGAGGTAGGAAAAGCCTCTGGAAAGCCTGGGGCCTGTCCCCAAATCCTCTAGGTGAGGTTGAGGCCTCGTGCACTGATTCCATTCAGGGTATGAGATGCTGGAAACTTCTCTCTGATTCCTGGAAGCCGGGCTTTGTGGCATGCGCTGGGCTTTCTACTTCTGTAAACACAGGTTTAAAATGCCAGCAGATTGCAAATATTAATTCATTATAAACTGTGTGCTTCTCCAAGGCAGGGAGCCCATTGCCTGGCAGAGTTGCCACATTTCTGATGATTTGGTGCAGTCTGACAGTGAGAACGCTCCAGCCTCTGTGGCAATGCATCCTGGGAGGTGGGGGTGGGGGAGAGCACATTTTATCCAAACAAGAGGTGAGGGCAGGGCAGTCCTTACCACAGACAGAATAGACCGTGACTTGGCATTCATTCATGTTGTCCACAAATATTGTGCTTCTACTATGTGCCAGGACTGTGCAGGGTGCTAGGGACAGAACTGAGAATAAGAGGCAAAGATTTCTGCCCTTCTGGAGCTTCAATTCTAATTTGGGGACAGATGGTAAACAAGATAGAAGTTGGCTAGTGTGATGAATGGTAATAGGACAACAGATAAGCAGGGAAGGTGTGCATGAAAGTTTGGGTAGGGCGGCCGGAAAAGACCTCACTGAATAAAGAGCGGAGGGAACAGAGGACAGAGGCCATTTAGTTATCAAGGGAAGAGGGAAGCGCAGGTGCCAAAGTCATGGTGGAGGAGTGCACCTTTGCCTGCAGGAGAGGCCGAGGAAGGCCTGCATGAGGCTGGCTCAGCGTGCACAATGGTGAGTGACAGGAGATGGGCCAGGCCGTGGGGGCCGTCGGGGGCTTGCAGGCCACTGGGGAAAACGCTGGCCTTTACTCTGAGTGAAAGTGGAGGCTTTGCAGGGTTTGGAGAGGAGTGTCATGACCTGAGTTACATTTTAACAGAAGCGCTCTTGTCTTCAGGGACCTGGTAGGAGGCCATCGTCATCCTCTGGTGAGGGGATGTTGGTTTGGACCTAGGTGGTGGCCCTAGCGGTGGTGAGAAGTGGTGGGGTGCTGGATATATTCTGAAGGAAAAGCCAATAGGATTTTTTGATGGTTTGGATGTGAGCGTTGAGAGAAAGAGAGGAGCGAAAGATGACACCAAAGAAAATACTAGAGTGTCTTCCAGAATTGCTACCCTGCCTTCTGGAGCTTGCAAGAATTGAGGCTGCCTCCTCACTCCCCCAATTCTGCTGGGCCATGCTGGCTGAGAAGCCCCTCTGCTGAGAGCAGCACGGGTAGGAATGTGGTAGAAGCAGCAGCAGTTATTGTGGGTGTGCCTGTCTTGTGGGGGGGTGGGGGGTTACCTTGAGCCTTGCGTTTGGAGCTGCAGGCCGATCCTGAAACTGGGGATGGGTGTTGAATCCTTACTTTGTGTTGGGTGCTAGAAGCCCCAGATCGGGAGGAGAGTTCGCCTAAAGGGCCTCTTGCAACTAATGTCCACACCACGCTGTGGCCAGGACGGCAGTGTTTGTACCCCGTCTCATCTGAAGATGTCAGGGTGTCCCTTGGAGGCTTTCAGAAGGCCCAGCGCGGTTCCTCGGATTTTAGGAGGCTTGTATCCCAGAGAGGGGCAGATGATGGGTGTGTCCCCCATATTGGCTGAACAGCAAAGTCTCAAACTCCGAAGTTTTGGGTGCTATCGAGGGACAGGCTGCCTCAGCCCAGCCCATTTTTGCCATGAGCCATGCATCTCTGCCTGCCTGCGGGAAGCAACCCATTCTTCAAGAAAGCCTGGATTTTTATGTAAAATCTCCTGGGTGTGTGTGTGTGTGTGTGTGTGTGTGTGTGTGTGTGTGACTACTTTAGTTTTTTAAAATTATTTTTTACTTATTCTTACTGTAAGAAATGCATAACGAACATTTCCATCTTAACCATTTTGAAGTCTGTAGTTCAGTCGTGTTAAGTACATTCACGTTATTGTGCAACCAATATCCAGAGCTTTTTCATCTTGCAAAACTGAGACTCTGTACCCATCAAACAGCAGCTCTCCATCTGCCCTTCCCTCCAGCCCCTGGCAACCACCATTCTACTTTCTGTTTCTGTGAATCTGACTCCTTGTAGGTGCCGCCTCATATGAATCGAATCATAAGTATCTGTCTTTTTGTGACTAGCTTGTTTCATTCAGCAGAATGTCCTTCAAGTTCATCCATGTTTAGCATGTGACAAGATAGCCTTCCTTTTTTTAAGGCTGAATAATATTAGTCCATTACATGTACATACTGTCTTAAAAACATTCAAGTTAAAATATACTGACCTTTTGAGTAAGGTATAGGAATTGTGAAAAGCTTAGGGGATACAGTTATTAAGTCCTTCTATGTTTAATTCTGCCTAGAATTTATCATAGGAGTTACTTCCCATAAATGTTAATGGCAGTTGGATTGAAAGAGTGTGTGGGAAATATGGCAATGTTATTTATATAAGTAGACACTATTGTAAGTCTCCTGGAGATACAAAGGGAATTTGCCATTTTGGGATTTGAAACAAAAGAACAAGCAGGAAAAAGCTGTTGAGGTAGGTCTGACATTCTTACACCGCCGAGGTGCTTCTTTTTTTTCTTTTTTTTTTTTTCAGTTTCAAAGCAGGTCTATCCACGATTAAGGTGTGGGGAGCCCAGTCTTGAAAAACTTAGAAATGTGAACATTGTTTAACCTCTAGGAGAAAAGTTTTTCTTAACCTTCCAAAGAGTCCTGTTCTCTTGAAGGTTCATGCCTGCCGCATTTGGTTTATCCATTTATCCCTTGGTGGACCCTGGGATTGCTCCCCGCTTCTGGTTATTGTGAATGATGTTGCTTATAAACATGGCTGTACAAGACTCTGCTTTCAATTCTTTTAGATTTATACCGAGAAGTGGGATTTGTGGATCCTATGGCAATTCTAGTTTGAATTTTTTGAGGAACCTCCACACTGTTTTCCACGGGGGCTACACCAGTTTACATTTTCACTAGTAGTGCACCAGGGTTCCAGTTTCTTCACATCCTCACCAACAGTTGTTGTTTTCTGTGTTTTTTTGTTTATTTGTTTTCACATTAGCCACCCTAATGGGAGTCAGGTGGCAACTCACTGTGGTTGTGATTTTTCCCTAATGTTTAGTGATGTTTGTGTATTATTGTTTGGAGAAATATCTATTCAAGTCCTTTGCCCATTTATTAATCAGGTTAGTTGGTTTGTTTGTTGTTGTTGTTACAATCCCCTAATTTTTAAACTTTGGCCACCTATTAATATTAAAAAACCGAAAAACACTACCTGCGTCAAACAAAAGGAGTGTCTGCTGCTGTGGTTCACATTGCTGTTCCCAGCTCCTTTGAGAAGTTCGCTTTCAAGGAGGCTGCACTCCTAGCCTTGATAAAGATGCTGCTTGCTCTCTCTCTCCCAGTTACCTATAGGTTTTCCCCTCCATACTCGCTCCTTGAGGGCAGGCACTGCTGCCTTTTAGGGGCTTCCAGAGAGATGCTTAGCACCTGGTTGTGAATAAGTGGGCCCTGTGGGCCCTAAGGGTTTTTGACACCTGCTGTGCACGGCAGGAAGGGCTGCCTACTTGTGACCTTGACATTGAAATCCCTCATGGAGGAAGTGTGGTGTCCACAGCCCACAGGCTGCCAGCTTGAAGCCCAAAACTTGAGTGGAGCCCACGCTGAGGCTGAAACCTTTAAGACTGGCCCCTAAATGAATCTCTCCTTAGGGATCCTGAATATATTTGGTAGGGTCAATATATTTTTAAAAAACTGGATTAGTTCTCATCAAAGTAACCCGTAGGAAATGCTCCTAAAAATTAAGCTAGCTCGGTCACAGCGCAGGAAACTTTTTGCAGGTCCTAAAGCCCGTTCCATTCAATCTGTAGACCAGAAAATGTGAAGGAATTTCATAGCTTAGGTCCAAATACCCTGCTGCATCTTGGGAATGGTGATGGAGCAGTGCCAGCAGCGGCCACCTTGTTCTCTAGGGAGTGAAGTATTCTGAGTCTGTGTTTGCTTTCTGCTTCTCTACAGCTGACCCACAAGGGCATCCAGAGGCTGCAGGGATCCAGGGATCTGTGCTCTGTCCTGTCTCTGACACAAGCCACGCTCCCTGATCTCATTTTTCTTCTTGAATGATCTCTAAGATTCTTTTCAGATTAAAACAAAACAAAACAAAATGAAACCAAGAAACTCAACCTGTTTGCATATCTTTGGGAGGTGGGGCATTTCGCTGTACACACTAATCTTTTTTCTTAACAGGTCAGGGTTGTCATCCTGAATCACGGCTGTGGTGGGTGTTCTGGCATGTTTTAAACCTGCACAGGTGGCCATGCTTTTTTAGTTTCTAGGCCTGTTTTTTATGGGCTTCCGTCTTGTGCTGTCAACCATGCAGATGTCACTTCTTCTGATGTTGGTGTTTTGAAGTGTCCCCTCTTCTGTAGTCTGGTGGGGTGGAAGACCCCGAACTGCACCTGTAAGGATGTGTGTAACGAGTGAATGGGCCCTAGCCGGGGACCGACGAGGGCTCCTGTAGGGACAGGTGCAGTTCTCAGCTGTCCTATTCCTCCTGGGAGTCAGCAGTGAGTGAGGCTTTGGAAGACGGACACCCGACGGCAGATTTTTCACCAGCTCTGCTGTCACTGCTTGCTCTAGGCTGTGGGCAGAGGAAACTGCAGGTGCGCGGGTGTCCCCATCGAGGGTCACCATGCTTCGTCCAAGGCAGCCTTCACTGATTGATTGGATGGGCCATTTTCTTGGGTTTTCTTTGGAATTCGCTTCCCAGACTGTGGGTTTTTCTCATGAGTCAGACTTTTCTTGAAGAGCTGCCATGGTTCCTGTTCCCCCTCTGCCCTCGCCCTGGGCCTGGATCAGCCACTCATCCAGTCCTCTGATGATGACGCTGTGGCAGGACTGGCTGAGCTGAGGCGGCTCGGACCAGGGCTTCTGAGTTCCGATCCCAGGTGCCCCAAGTGTGGGCTTCTCGTTGTACGAGTGCGAATTCTCCCGTTTTCAAACTGTAACCTCAGCCTCCCTACATTTAAAGTGGAGATAATGATAGCCCCTTGGGGAGTGGTTAGAGGATTGAATGGCATCATTAAAGGGTGGGGTACACTGTCAGGCACGGAGGAGGTGCTAATACAGTCCCTCCTCACTTCACGCTAGTCAGGTTCTCAGGTGACAGGCGACAGACCAAGTGAGTGACGGGTTGACTTTGAGCGGCTATTGGAAGGACAGGGGTTAGCTCACAGACTGCCTGGATTGGACTAGAGGGGATTCTGGGCTGCCTTGGGAACTGGGGGCTGCAGCCCCTGGACAAGGCGGCCTCAGCTGGCTCTGGTTCCGTGTGTTGTCGCCTCTGCCTTCAGATTCCAGGGGAGGAGATCTGACTGGCCAGGCAGGCGTCTGTCTGACTGGTCCTAGCTGGCCATACTCAGTGTGTGTGTGTGTGTGTGTGTGTGTGTGTGTGAGGGGTCCAGTCCCCGGTACGGGGAGCTGCTCCTGCAGAAGGGGAGCTGGGCATCTGGGCCCTGGCTGACCACTGAAGTCTGGCAGGGAGGAGAGGGGCTGCCCTACAATCTGCCAGGGGCGTCACGTGCTGTCTGTGCCCTGTTCTAGATGCCGACAAAAGGATCAAGGTGGCCAAGCCGGTGGTGGAGATGGACGGTGATGAGATGACCCGTATTATCTGGCAGTTCATCAAGGAGAAGGTAGTTCCCTCCTGAAGTGGCTGGCTTTCCACGTGGCTGGCCAGGCACAGTATTCTGCCCCAGCACAGGTCTCATAGGCCGCATGTACCTGCCTGATTCACCTGTCACCTGGTGGGCGGCAGCAGTACTGTTTCTTTCCGTCCGTTCTTCTGTCGTGTCCAGACACTCATGGTTCTGTGTCCTCAGCTGTCTGTGTCTTGTGCTGGGGCCAAAGCCTGCATGTGTCCCCAGTCTGTGCAGATTCCAGGCCGGTCCTGTATCTCTATCCTGACCCCCTACGTTCTGATGTGCTTCTTTGAGGGAGTGAAAAGAGAACAGGGCTGGTGTGCAGGGCATCCGTGCATATAGTTAGCCTTTCCTTAGCAGTTCAGGGATGTCACCATGAGTCGTGAATGTGGTGCCGTAGGACAGTGATATGTTTGAGCCACCATGGCACGTGGCTCTCAGGGGGGCTGCTTGGCTTCCCTCCCATGGGGTCTGCCTGGCAGAATGCATTGTCCGTGTGGAGACCCCTGTGTTGTGTCCACAAGAAGAAGGCTGACAACCGTTTCTGAATGGGGAGGAGAGGGAACCCACTGCATAGAGAAGTCTAGCTGCCCTTGGAGTTGGGATTCGGCTTCGTGGATGGGCCCTCACAGAGGACACATGGTCTGTGCCAGGGGCTGAGCCCTGTCCAGCCTCTCTCCAGAGCCCCAGCCTCCTGCCAGCTTTGTCCTGGCCCCATGAGGAACGGCTGCCCTGCCCCTCGTTCCCCGGGCCTCCTCTCATCTGCCCTGGCTGAGGGTTCCCTGGACACTGTCCCACAGCCTGTACGTGTCCCTGAGTCGTAGTCGTCCGGGCTGATGCCTCGCCCTGCCTGTCTGTCTCCAGCTCATCCTGCCCCACGTGGACGTCCAGCTCAAGTATTTTGACCTGGGGCTCCCACACCGTGACAAGACTGACGACCAGGTCACCATCGACTCCGCATTGGCCACCCAGAAGTACAGTGTGGCTGTCAAATGTGCCACCATCACCCCTGATGAGGCCCGTGTGGAAGGTGTGGCGGGGGTGGAGGGCTGTGAAAGCCTGGGCGACAGCAGAGCCCTAGCGGTCCCCGTAGGTGGGGGTCGGGAGGGGCAGTGATGGGCCTGGCCTCGGGTTCCACAGTTAGGGTGTGACAGAGCGAGGACCAGAATCCATGTCTCCTGCTCCCAGGCCTGTGGTGCTTCTGCTGTGCTGTGTGGCTCTGGCCAGGGTAGGTGCCCTTGGTAACAGGAAGGAGGAAGAAGCAAAGGAAGCTAATGCTGACGCTCTCAGTCAGAACAGGTCGCCTGCCCCTCTGGCCTCGGGGACCGTCTTGCGGGCAGGTTTACAGAGAGACCAGGGCCGTCTCTGTCTAGAGGAGGGCTGTGTGGCAGGCCTGTATCCTTCAGAGCCTCAGAGGACTCCAAGGGACGTCACTCGTGTCCTGCCACTGCCCCTGCGGCCATGGAGGGGTCTCAGAGAAGTACCCGTAACTGGGGTGGACTGGCTGTGGGTCCCTGGTTCTAGGGCTGCTCCTAAAGTTTCCACGAAATGGCACCAGTGTGTGGATAAATGGGCCAGGTTTGGAAAGTTCAAGAAAGGGTGGTTTAGCAGTTTGCAGAGGATCAGGGAGCGAGAAGGAAGCATTCAAGACACAAACTCCCCAGGCCTCCTGCTGTCTCGCAGGTTGTACTGACCTTAGGGTATTGGAGTCATGTTAGGGCTAAGCTCTTCTCACAGGTTTTCTTTGATTTTTCCTGGATGCTGGGGTTTATATCTCCCCATTTTATGGACAAGGAAGTCGAGGGTCACCATCTTAGTAACTTGGGCCTGACCCCGCAATTAGTGGCAGTCTTGGGGTTCGAACTAGAGCATGTGGAGTGGGGTACTGTGCTGCCAGGGTTCCTCAGCCTGAGCTTCGCCTGAGTGTGATGTGGGGGTAACAGCTGACAGAGCACTTCCCATGTGCCAGGCTGTGTCCTAGGTACTCTACATATGATCTCCTTTTCATCCTCACAGCAACCCAGAAGGCTGGGTATTTGATCAAAACTGTCATCTTAGAGCTCCATGTATACGACTCACAGCTCGAAGTGGTAGAGCTGGACCTTGAAGCCAGGAAATGTGATTCCGGAGCCCACGCGTGCAGCCTGTAGACTCTGTTGCTTCCCCAGGATGATTTTTAGGATGCCCGTCTGGCTGTGTTCTTGCTTGGGGTTCAAATTCTGGTCGGAAGGTGGCGGCTGCAGTGGGGCCACTTTCTCTCTGTCCTCCTAGAGTTCAAGCTGAAGAAAATGTGGAAAAGTCCCAATGGAACCATCCGGAACATCCTCGGAGGGACTGTCTTCCGGGAGCCCATCATCTGCAAAAACATCCCCCGCCTTGTCCCTGGATGGACCAAGCCCATCACCATCGGCAGGCACGCCCACGGCGACCAGGTGGGCCACGGTGGGAGTCCGCTGGCCTAGGACCCCCATCTAGAGCCCCTGCCTGAGTCACCTTCTCCTCTTTGCAGTACAAGGCCACAGACTTCGTGGCCGACCGGGCCGGAAAGTTCAAGATGGTCTTCACGCCGAAGGATGGCAGCAGCCCTAAGGAGTGGGAGGTGTACAACTTCCCCGCCGGCGGCGTGGGCATGGGCATGTACAACACCGACGAGGTGAGGCGGGCACGGGAGCCTGCGCTGCTCTCCACCAGCCTGGCCCTCCTGCCCCAGGCTTTACCCCCACCGGCTTGTCAGACAAAAGCACCTCTTTGCTTGTGGTTCCAGCCGAAGTGCCAGGCCTGGGTCACATGACCATATCTGAGCCAATCACAGAGGCCCCGAGGGAGGAGGCACTGTGATTGGATAAGCCGGGACACACTGTCAACTTAGAGACAGGTCCCACCTCAGCCATGTGATGTAAGAATTATGGAGAGGGGGTAGCTTTCCAAAGCAAAGCTGGGGGGCTGCTTCCTCCCTGAAGTTGGGAGAACGATGCTGGGCCAGCAGAAACAACAGGTGCTCAGTCCAGGGTGGCTGGGCTAACCCAGACTTCCAGAGAGGGTCATGTAGAGGGAAGGGGTGCCATTCCTGGGCCGGGGCCTGGCCCTGGGGGGACCATGCCAGGAACCTCTCTTTCTCCCCGCAGTCCATCTCGGGCTTTGCGCACAGCTGCTTCCAGTATGCCATCCAGAAGAAGTGGCCGCTGTACATGAGCACCAAAAACACCATCCTGAAAGCCTACGACGGGCGCTTCAAGGACATCTTCCAGGAGATCTATGAGAAGTAACAGCCTTTCCCTTCACTGTTTCCCAGAACTCCACAGCCCTTCTCCTTGCCCTTCCCGCCCTCCTCCTCCCCAGGGACGTTGCTGTCCCAGTGCACCTGCAGCACTGAGTCTCAGGGATCCCCCACCTGTCAGCCTCTTGCCTTCTCCCCTTTGCCTTCCAGGCACTACAAAACCGACTTCGACAAGAATAAGATCTGGTACGAGCACCGGCTCATTGATGACATGGTGGCTCAAGTCCTCAAGTCTTCAGGCGGCTTTGTGTGGGCCTGCAAGAACTACGATGGAGACGTGCAGTCGGACATCCTGGCCCAGGGTGCGTTGGGCCTGTGGGCATGTGTTGTCAACCTTCTCTGGCTGGGCAGAGTTTCAGACCCTTTTGGTAGAAAACTTTTCTAGTGTAGCCGCAGGCCTGGGACTTGCCAACTCATTGCAGGATCCCCTGTGGACAGCAGAGGGCAGGAGCTCCCTGGCATCTGAGTGAGGAAGGATCACAAATTAGGTTTGGACTGGTGTATTACTAAGGCTGCTGTGAAAGAGATAGGAGGACATAGGAATTCAAGTCCTAAAGGGCGACGTGTGTCAGCAGCCCTGAGGTTCCTGACCAGGAAGGGACCAAGTTACTAAGTTTGGCTCCAGCGGAAACGTGGGATTGGGCATACTGGGTGCTCTTTAAATTACAGAAAACTTGTTTTACACAGTAAACCTTTTGGATGTAGGAGAATTCTGGGGAAGACGGCAAGCCCCTAGGCCCGCGAGCGTCCTGAAAGACCAATTGGATTGTGGTAGACAGTGTGGGTGAGGCAATTAGAGAAGAAACATAAGAAATAGCCCATTTGTGTGGGGAATAGAGCAGGAAAGATGGTGGCGGTAGGCAGCATGTAGCATAGAGTGGAAGAGAAACAGGTTGTGTGAGACGGGTGAGGTCGAGCTCCTGAGAAGAAGAGAATCCCATGTTGTGATGGAAAGAGGGTCTCGATGGTTTATAAAACCTCTGGCTTTATTTTGAAAAATGCAGGGGTGATCCTCTCACTAGAGTAATTCCCATCTAGGCTGGAAGGATGAAAAGCCATAGCAGACAAGAGAAAGCATGAAAGTGACCCCTAAGTGTATAAGGAATTGGTGAGTGGGAAGGTCCAGGTGAAAATGAAGAAGGGACCCCCTCCCCCTGCTCCAACAGCAGAAATTCTTGGACAAATAATTTTCCTATAGGAATTGCCCACTTTTTCCTTCTTGGGCCTTTATAATTCTTATTTTGGTGCCGTGGGTGCTTTTGAAGCCCAGAAGACCTTAACAACAGAAAAGGTTGACACCCAGATGTGGGGAAAATTGGGAATAAATCCCAAAGCTTTCAAGTAGCCGAAAAGAGTGGCAGATAGAGTGATCGCTGTGAAATGCTGACAGCAGCAGGGTTTATTCTTTCTGCTTGAATATGGCACCTTGTCACGAGGCAGGCTGGCTGGGCAGAACTCTATGGGGTCTTGGGCCCCAGGGGCCACAGGCTCTGAGACACCTGGACATGGGGACACAGATATATGCTAATAGGCCAATGACAACCCCCTTTGAGTGTCCCCTACCCTGTGCCGAGCCATGGAGACCCACAAGGGTAGACAAACCAGAACAGTCTCTGTCCTTCCAGTTACCGTTGGGCGTGGGTGGAGACATAAGCTGAGAAGTAGCTCGGCCTGGGTGGTCTGAGAGGCAGACACAGAGAAGGGTCTTCTCCCTCTTCAGGCTTTGGTTCCCTTGGCTTGATGACGTCTGTGCTGGTCTGCCCGGATGGGAAAACTATCGAGGCTGAGGCTGCCCATGGGACAGTCACCCGCCATTATCGGGAGCACCAGAAGGTGAGTGGAGAGCGTGGCCACAAACGCTACCCTGGGGCCGTGAGCACACTGGCCCTGAGGGCTGGGATGGGCCTGGCCCTGTCAGTCTAGGGATGGGTAGCTGCATCCGGGTGGCCCCCTTATTGTGTGATTGGCTCTTGATTCCCCTGCTATCTGTGCCCCCAGGGCCGGCCAACCAGCACCAACCCCATTGCCAGCATCTTTGCCTGGACGCGTGGCCTGGAGCACCGGGGGAAGCTGGACGGGAACCAGGACCTCATCCGGTGAGCACAGAGGAGGGGACTGAGCTGGCCCAGGGCCCCGACTCTGCACAGCCGTGGTTTCACTCTGCCCCGTCCCCTGCAGGTTTTCCCAGACCCTGGAGAAGGTGTGCGTTCAGACAGTGGAGAGTGGAGCCATGACCAAGGACCTGGCAGGCTGCATCCACGGCCTCAGCAAGTAGGTGGCCTGGGCAGAGGGCAGGGTTGGCCTTCTGGGACCTCAGGGGTGGTAGGAAGGAGCCAAGGAGCCTTTTGAAGTGCCCCTCCTGAGTCAGCTTAGCTGCCAGGAGCCCAGCGCAGGACAGGTCCACAGCCCTGAGGGATGGCTTGGGCCACGCTTCCCAGACCAGGCCTAGTGAGCACGGGTCCCCATCCCTGAGGCTAGCTACTCAGAGCCTTTTCCACCCACTCCCACACCCACCTCCCAGCATTTCCCAGGAGGGTTTGTACCCAGTTCCCCATTCACCTGGAAAAGAACAGACAGACCTTACCAGGTTCTGGCTGAATTTGCTGTGGCCTTTTGGCAGTGGGCTATAGGTGACCTTTGACCTGGAGCCTGGCCGGGGCCCTCCCCACAGGGGCTACCACCGTCAAGATGCCCAAGCTTGGGCTCTGCCCCTCACATGAACGGTGTTCTCCCTCGGCAGCGTGAAGCTGAACGAGCACTTCCTGAACACCTCGGACTTCCTGGACACCATCAAGAGCAACCTGGACAAAGCCCTGGGCCAGCAGTAGCAGGACGGGCGTCTGCCCGGCCGCTGTGAGACACTGGTCCTCTGACACGCAGTGGAGGGTGAGCCTCACGGCCCTCGCAGACGGCCTTTCTAGGGGACATTTTTTATAAGCAAGATGTTTTTAAGTCTCTGCGTTTCCCCTCATGGTGACGTGAGGCAGGAACAGTGTGTTTACCTCAGCCAGTCAGTATGTTTTGCATACTGTAATTTATATTGCCCTTGGAACACACGGTGCCATATTTAGTTACTAAAATCTCTTCACAAAACCGTCTGCTGTGTTTGTCCCTCAGGGGAAGGAGGCAGCTGGGGCCTAGAGGCAGAGACCCCCCCCAAAGGGCTGAGGGGCTCCACTAGGGACAGACTGGAGCATCGGGGGCCACAACAGGCCTCTGTCCCAGGCTCCATCCAGTCAGGGGGCCACCATGAGGGGAGGGGACCGGGCAGCAGAGGGGGCCTCCTTCATTCTATGGGAGCAGCCCGAGGAGCCACTGCAACTCTGGGGGTGCAGGCCGGTGGGTTCCCTGGAATTTCCTAGCACAATCCCGTTCCTATATCATGTTCTCCATGTTGGGACTATCACTTCTCGATAGATTCAGGTTATTTATTTATTTATGTATTTATTTATTTGTTGGTTCTCACCTTCTAAGCATCTCCAGATCTCTTTGCCCTTTGTACTAAAAACAGGCCCCACTCAGCAGGTGCCTCTCCGGTCTCTTCTCACGGCGGCCTGGGGCTAGAGACTGGGAGTGTGCATGGGGTCCCCCATGTAGTCTAGGCCAGTGGGTCCCAGACTTAGGTTCATCTTCTCCATTCGTTAGCAAAACTAGAAAAGTAAGGTTATCCAGTTGCTCTGAAGTGAAATAGGTCCAATTTAAAGGGCTATCCTCATGCAGGGATATTCTATTTTTTGGTGTTAAAATGTCCTGGGGAAAAGTTGTATCATATTCACTTGATAAAATAAATACGTGGCAACCCTAAGTCCATTTCCCAAATGTTGGGGGGGGGGACGCTCACAGCTCCTGAAACCCAGTGGTTGGGAACCTCAATAGGTCTGAGCGGCTGCAGCCTTGCACCCACACTGGCGCCCCCTTCTGTTGGCAGGACTTCTCGCCCTCTGTCCTGGCACTGAGCTCCCTATGCTGTGGGAAAAGAGCGGGCATGCTGGCTCTGCGAGGCCCAGCTCCTGGGGGGGCAGCTCAAGGTTTCCGGCCCCTTCTTGCCCATCGGCAGCAAAGGGCTGGCAGTCCCCCAGAACGCACAATTATCGAGCTTCTGAAGCCTAGTCTGGCATCGTGAGCTGGCTTCTGTCCTGGTGCCGTTGGTGGGTAGGGAGCTGGCTTTCTCGCTGCAAGTGGTGGGAATTCTGGGGCCGTAATCTGTTCCCTTCTTGGTCTTGGAGCAGCTCCTTTTAGACACCTGGTCCTGCAGGCGTTCATTCCAGTGCAAAGGATGGTCTGGGTCTCCTGGGCCCTGGAGAGGGATGCCCTGTTGGGTGAGGCTGCAAAGCTTTAGTGCGAGCTCCTTCCAGGGGACGGGTGAGGACCAGGTCCCCAAGAACCATGGAAAGAAGCACTCACAGTCACCTCACTAAAGAATATTCATTTATTTATAATTATTGCTAAGTAAACTTCTCTTTTGAACAGGAACATAAAAACACAGTAGGGCTTTGCACAAGTGGAATTTCTAAACAGTTGGTTTGTATACACGTCAAAATAAGTTAGAATGGAATTCATCCAGGAGTTTCAAAGTCACCCGAGAGGCCACACACCTCTTTTGAAAAGGTAGGGGCAAGGGGTGAGGACAGAAGCCTTGCCAAAACCACCCCCCAGCTCTCAGTTCTGAGTTGTGCTGTCCCCTTCTCTTCGCTTTGCCCAAGTCCAAGGCACAGGGCAGGGGCATTCAAGTATCGAACCTCGCAGAGGGCCGGTGCTGACGGCGGGGCTGGGGGAGGGGAGGGGGCCCCTCTGGGGCCCAGACCTTCTCCCTTGGGTTTCCAGGACCAAGGCCACTGTGCTGGCAGCAGAGAGGAGGAGGAGGTACAGGGTTCTTTTTGGTACCAGGGGAGAAAGACGTTGTGGGAAGAGGTAGTTTGCAGGGGATGATGCTTCTGCTCAGCAGGAGAAAAATGTCTTCTACAGTGACGGGTCACTGCCACCTGAGGGTCATCATGGCGGGCACCTGGGAGGCTGGGGGGCCTCGGGGTCTGGAGAGCCCCAGCCCTCTCGTTTGTCGCTTAGTGTAAGCTCCAGCAAGAAGGAAGGGGCACCTGGCTGCCCGATCCTCCCCTCCGTCCTGATCACAGCCACCGGAGGCCTGGCTTGGTCCTTCACTAAGGATACAGCCTTGGGGGCAGCTGCATGTCAGATTGGTCCCCTCCACCCCCAGCTGTTTCCCCCTCACCTGGTTTCTGGGCTGAAGTCGGTGGCTTCACCTCCTGTGCCTTTGGGGACAGCCCTGCCTGCCCCTCGCCCACTGCGGCCTCAGGGCGGGGAGTCAGGGTGCCCTAGCATTCCCGAAGGTGCTATTTCCTTGCCCGGGGCCTGCAGCCTTCAGTTCCAAGGGAAGGGGCGGTGGCGTGGGGATAGAGGTGATGAGAGCGGGCAAGTGACGGAGCTGCTGGCTGAGCAGAGTCAAGGCCCTGGCTCTGGGGGGGGTGGGACAGTGGGGGGCCTGGCAGCGGGTGCATGGCCTGCCTGGCTGCCTCCTCCTGCCTCTAGCCCCGGCCTCCTGAGGCTTCCTGCCAGCAGCCGGACCTCCAGGGCCAGAGGGACAGTCCCCTCCAAGCCCGAGTCCTACCCTTTCAGGTTGGGGGGCACAAAGCACACACAGCACACAAGAAAGCTTCTGTTGGGGAAAAGAAAATGATCTCCATCAGAAAAGGTAATAGGCGACACAGAGTTGGAAAGGAAAAAAAAAATAATAAATTACCTTCAAAATATCCCCATTTGCTCAAAAACAATCTTTTTTTTCCTCTATGGTCTTCATTTTCCTTTTTAAATATGTTGCTCTTCCTGGGAGCCCGCTGACTCCTGGCTGTCCCCATCCTCAAAATGGATACTTGTTATACCTTAAATAAGAAAAATCCTCCAGCTCCCCCACCCCCCATACAGATGGTTCTTGGCGTCCTCTGAGGACAGCCCCTCTTTGTCCCCAGTGGTCTCTTCACTGTGCTCTGCCCCCTCGCTCGGGGGGGCCTCCATTTCTGGTAGTGTATGCCTGACGCAAGGCATTGTCCCAGCTTTGTTCACGCTGGGGACCCTGGTGTGGGGTCCCAGCTCAAGACAGAACTGGATGACATTTGTCGAAATCCACCTTAGGGCTGTGGGGCCTTCTTGGGGGTTGGCTGGAGAGGGCATTAGCTGGGGCTGGGCTATACCCCGCCTTCCTGCGGGCCAGGACGGGGGCTGCATGCATGCCTGGCTCCAGGAGAGTGCAGGAGGCACCAGGAGGTAGAAGGCAGAGGCCCTGCCCGGTTGTCCACAGGCAGGGAGGGTGGGGAAGGCGGCTCTGGGGCCCGGGCTTTTCCCAGCCCAGGGGCTGGTGGGTGGGTGGGCAGTGCTAACCAGCTCGGGAGCTCAACCATCCCTGGAGGCAGGAGTTGGTCCAGAGGAAAAACAAGGCCTGACTCAAGTGATCTCTTCCTCCAGTGTCCGGACCCCTGCCCACACTGGTTGCCCCAGCTCCACTGGGCCTGGAGACACCTGAGAACTTGTGCCCTATGGCCTGTCCCCGAATGGCTCCCATCAGCATTTCCCTGACCCTCCCACAGCAGCAGGCCGATGAGACGTAGACCCGGCCTCTGTGTTCCCCTTCCTTCCCCAGAATGCCTAGGGCCTGTGCCTGGTTCACAGCTGAGGCCAGTAGTACAGTCCATTTGGTCTAAAAGTCCCTAGTGGTGCAAATGACTCAGCGGGAGGGCAGGGCTCAGGGCAGTGGGGCAGTAGCTTGTTTCTCAGCTGCAGGAGGTGCTCCCGCAGCCCACGGGTCTCACCCCCACGCCCCAGGCCCTCCTCACCCCGTTCTGGGCGGCCCAGCGTGTGCTATAGCACGTTGTAGTACGCCATCTCTTTCATGGCGTGCTCAGTGAGGACGCTGGCCTCGGCGCCGCTCTCCACGCCCGCGTAGGCGTACGCATTCTCCTCGAAGTCTTCCATCTCCTGCTGGCTGTCCAGCTCAGAGGGGTCGGTCCCGGTCAGCTCCATCATGGGGTCTGCAAGAGAGGGGCGCAGTTAGGCCCGTGTGCCACCTCGTGAGAGGAGCCTGTCACCCCACCCCACCCCACACACACACAGGAAGCGATGACCTTTCTAAAGAAAGGACTTCCCAGTCACTGCTTCTGGAGGATTCTCAGCTGCCCGTCAGCCTTCCTACTGGGGAGGCCCCAGGCCCCTGTGACTTCTCTGATGGGTCACCAGACCTGAACCCGAGAGGTGTGTACGTGTGGGGGTGCAGGCCTGGCCTTGACCTATTCTTTGGGTCTTGCATCTATGCCCCTTTTAAGTCACTAAACTTCCTCTTGTCAACAAGGTTTCTTACTGGTCCCCTTTGCCATGTGAAAGCCAGCTGCCCTGTGTCACGTCTCTGTGTCACCACTCAAGTAGCACCTACTGCATGCCAGGCACTTCACATATATCCTCTTATGAATGCTCACATCAGCACCATTTATGAGATCAAAAGGAAGTTCAGAGAGGTTAATCAACTTGCCAAAGGGCGCCCAGTAAGTGCTGCTGTTTTCATCCACTGTGCTGCTCTGCCTCAGTTGGCTGGAGGGAGCCTTTCTCCTCTGATCTCCTGCCAACCTTTGTGCTTGAAGCCAGTTCTACCCAGTGGTCTCCTTGAGCCATGTTCTCCAAGGACAGACAAACATCCAAGGACGATTAACACAGAGGATGACACAAAACTCTAAGAGGCCTCCTATAATTTTACCAAATTGAAATCTTCTTATAAAGTTCTTATTGTTGGGAAAAAAGCCAGACAGAAAACACACAAGAGGCCTGGGGCTGCCTTCTGGTGAGTCACGGAGGGAGTGGGTCCCCAGGTATGATCTGGGGATCCTGACAGGATGGCCAGCAGGGACCGGGGCTAAGCCCCAGTGTGTATTCTCCACCTAGGAGGTGTGATGTGTTTCGGGCAGAAATGTACCCCCGCCTGGCGGGAGGTGGGGCGTAGCCCTGAGAAGTCAAAGGCAGGGTTTTAAACCCCGGCCCTATTAACATTTGGGGCCATAATTCTCTGTTGTGGGGGCTGTCCTGTGCATGGTAGGATGTTTAGCATCACCCCAATTGTGACAACCAAAAATGTCTCTAGTCATGGCCAAGTGTCCCCTGGGAGCAAACTCACCCCAGTGTGGAGAACCACTGGTCTAAGGGGAATCCCACCCTTTGCCAGTGAGTGGGTCAGGAGTAGGCATGGGACCCAATTCTGGCCTGTGAGCCATGAGGAACGGCCTGCTCGTGAGTTCTGAGAATGTTCTCACTGGTTTCAGAGCAAAGGGGAGCAGGCTCTCACTCTCCCCCGAAGAGGAACCATGTTGGGAAGCATGTTGCTCTGAAGTCCACTGGCCATGAGGACAGTTACACGTGTTGTCTCGGCTGCTGGGAAGCTCAGAGCTCCCCTCTGCGTGACCATTGCACCTCCCATAGTACACCTGGACTTGTGACCTCTCCTGGCTCTCCCTTATCTTTCCAGTGGCCATTTTTCCCATTGGATACTTTCTTCCCCACCCATTTATTTTACATGTCATCTGTCGGGACGGAGAGAAAGTGTGTGTCACCTCCTGTGGGTTGGGATCTTGCATGAGTTACCTGACTTCTCTGTCCTCGGGTTTTTGCATCTGTAAAACGGCGATAAGAACAGAGGCAACCTCACGGGGAGGGTCACGTGAGTGAACAAAGGCCTGGCACACAGCGAACACTCCGTAAGTGTCAGTTAGGATTTTTATTATACCGTTTATGTGCGCCCACTTAAATCCTCTGCAGGATACATAAACATCCCGGCACGATCACCGTGATGGCCGTCCAGGGGGCCGCCTCTCCAGACCTGAGCCCACCCCAGGGAGGTCTCAGGCCTGGCCCTCCTCCCCACTCCCCTGACTGGACAGGAGGCTCCTGCGTGTGTCCGGGGAGTACCGCTCCTGCTCCGAGCACTGCGCGTGGCCCACCCACCTTGGCTGTCCAGGCCGATGTCCATGACACCATGCTTGACTTTCATGTGCCGACTCAGGTTTCCCTTGAGGTTGAACTTGCTGGAGCAGTAGGGGCACTTGAAGGGTTTGCTGCCCGCGTGCAGGTGCATGTGTCCCAGCAGGTTGTACATACGGTTGAAGGACTTCCCGCACACCTGGAACACACCGGCCGGCACCCTCAGCCCAGGGAGCCCGCCCTCCCCGAGCCCCCACCCGCTCCCACCTCACTCACTGGGGACAGCACTCGCTTTGTCCTTTCCTATGTGACCCCAGCGGCCCGAGACGCAGAGAATCGAGCCTCCTTTCTGGTCACTGCTCCTGGGGTCTGAGCTGGAGCCGTCAGAAGCCCAGGGCTCAGTTCTCCGACCGCACTCAGCCCCAGGCCTGGGCTCTTTCCCTGACTTTTCCCCTCCCCAACTCTCAAAACACACAACTTCAGCAGCTTATAGGATCTGCACCCCCACTGCCCACTCCAGCTCCCCAAAGCCCAGGCAGTTCACCCAAGAGCGCCGACTGCATGCACTGCAGACAGACTCGCGCACACAGCTCTTGGGCTTTAGCTGCTGCAGTCATGCTGCCTCCAGGCCACCTGTGAGGCCGTCCCACCTTGGAGGCTGGTGGCCAGGTACCTTGCACTTGAATGGCTTCACGGGTGAGTGTACAATCATGTGGGTCTTGAGAGTCTGCTTCTGCACGAAGGTCTTGAAGCAGATGTGGCACTGGTAGGGCCGGACGCTGGTGTGGATCAGCATGTGCCGCTTCATGTTTGCCTGCAGCGTGAACTCGCGGCCACAAACCTCGCACTTGAACTCCTTCACACCCTGTGGGGATGGAGGCAGCGGTCAGGGCCACACGATGGGCACAGCCTCTGGAAGTGCGTGTGAGTGTGTGTGGACCACAGCATCAAAGCATCGGTACAGCTTCTGGGGAATGCCTTCCTGAGGGTGTTCCAAACAGGTACTACTGGTTTAAAAACCACAGGGACAATGTGGGGGCAGGACCACTTACTCCAGGAAGTCTTCCCGTATTAGGCAGAGATTGGCTGGGCGTTGTCATTCCTACCCACACACCTGCTGTCTCCTGCCCACCAGGCAAATGTGTTCATTCAGTCATTCTTTCATTCACCCATTCATTCCGCGGCCATTTACTGGGCATCACACCACACACCAGGGGCCTGTGGCCAAGAAGGGACAGCCTCGGCCCGGTAGCTGTGGATTATTTCCTCAGATCCAGGATGTATGTATGTGTTTTCCCCCTCAGTGCATCTCCCAGTGGTCTCTCTGGTGCACAGACCATTTGGAGAATATGATTGAAGCTACAGACACCCCAGGAAAAATGACACTCAGGTGTACGTAGAAGTTAGTTCTCAACCCCCCAGCACCCCGAGAGAGAGTTTCCTGCGCTTCCCTGCTGATAAGGGTCTCGTGCAGCTCTTGTTGAATGAACAGTCCTTCAGGCTGCTCCCTGGAGGTCCCCACTCAGTGGGTCCAGGGATTTTTAGTCTCCACAGGTCCCCTCGGTGATTCTTATTATTGATGAGATTTGGGACACTCAGCACCAGGAGACAAAGACTCCAGGGGAGACCCTGTGGTTGGGACTGTCAACATGCTTTTCCACGGTCTGGAGGTGGCCCCAGAGCAGCAAAGGGTGCTGTGCGCCCAGGGAGTCCCCTGTATTATCTGAGGAGGAAAGTTAGGACAGAAGTTGGGAACTGATTTCTTTGCTAGGACCCCAGCAACGTAGTAGAATCCCAGGGGGACAGACGTAGAAATCTGTGGTCACAGCTGCTCTCCCAACTGCTGTTTGGTTCAAAGTTCCGTATTATAATTTAACGGTTCCTGTATTTCTCTTAGCAGACAGGGGCGTGTCTCGTGTCTTCTCTGCTTGTTTGACACATGAAAGATGTGTGTGTCCAGCAGGGGGCCCTGCCCTTTGGGGAACGTACGCTATAAATGATGTGCGCATTGTACCATTTCGGGGCTGATGATAGGAGTGTTTTCAATTGTATTAGCCTTTGATGTTTGCTTTCAGCTTTTCCTCACAGTATTATTTATCTTTTAACACTTCGCAGACATGTGGGGATTTTTAGTAGAGGAGAAAGATGGCAAATATATAGCACATGGACTTATCACTCTCCACTCTCACCTTCCTGCAGACATTCATAATCACTCATCTGGTTTTTCCCCCCATGTCCATTCCAGTTTCGTGGCTGAGCCCAGATTCAGCTTTAGAATCTTTCCTAACATTACACCCTCGGAGCACCCACTGAGCGGAGCAGCACCTGCGATGAAACTTACAAATCTTCTCCTCTCTAGCAGAGAAAGTTCCCAGGGCCGGGAAGGGCTGGGTTCTTGGCCTGGCAGGCTGTTGCTCCCCCCATCCCCACGGCCGTGTCCACTGTGACAGATAAAGACACAAGTTCTACCTGGAGCGTCTCTGAGGCCACCATTATCGAGAGAGGAAGCTCTACACACATCGGCTTCAAAGTGTGAACTTGGATGGATTTGGGGTGGAAACCCTGGGGCAGGCCAAGTGCCAGAGTGGGATTGTGGGACCCAAGGGGCCTCTAGGAGGAGGTGACATTGGCTGAAAGGCAGGGTGGCCACTGGCCTGAAGGGAGGGAGGGGACGGGAGGGGAGAACTGGTCAAGGTTATGTCTAGGGACAGAATAACAACAGTGTTGCTCTATCTTTTTCCTCTTTACAAACCACCTTGCCTCGTTTAGCCATATTCTAGAACCAACTGTGCTTTTCCATCATAAATATTTTCCCTGACATCTATTCCCTCTTAAAATGAAACATATTTAGCTTTTTCTTAAAGGGCTGTCACAGGTGTTTGATACACTTTGTTACGAGGAGCAAAGGGTCCCCTCTGTACTTCTGATCACCTCGTCCATCTTCCGGTGGCATCCTGGCTTTGTCCTCCCATTTATAAAACGGGGAGAGGAGGCTACTCTTCTGATTCTCCAACTGTGTCCCTTGGGTCCTACAGGGGTTCCTCCCACATTTCATTCAAAAAATTGTTTTAAAAAAGATATGGTCACGGGATGTAAAGCACCGCAGAGGGAACAGTCAGTGGTATTGTCATAGCTGTGTACGGTGTCAGAGGGGTAGTAGACTTGTTGGGGTGATCCCTCTGTGAGGGGTGTAACTGTCTAATCACTATGCTTTGTACACCTGAATCTAGTAATAAAAAGAGATTGTTTTAAATAAGTAAGGTTTTCCTATTAAAAAAACCAAGAATTTCAAGTACATATTTTTTTCTAATACTCATCAAAATAAGTATGTAACTGTAAAAATAAGAACTGTTCGCTGGTGTACCAGCTACGTTAGGACCTCAGTGATCTCACCCAATACTTGGGAAGCACTGGATGAAGGACAGGAGGACAGGGCAGAGCCTCGGGCCTGGGCCAAGGCCCTGGGGCTGGTGCCAGGGGGCCCAGGGCGGCGGCCTTACCTTGTGGGTGAGCGAGTGCTGCTTGAGGTGGTGAATCTGACTGAACTCCATGCCGCACTCGGTGCACACGAAGGGCCGCACGTTCTGGTGCTTAAGCATGTGGTTCTGCAGCTGGCTGCGGTAGTGGAAGGACTTGTCACACTCCAGGCACTGGTAGAGGGTGGGGCCCTGGTGGGAAGCCAGGTGGCGCTTGAGCTGGGTCAGGGTGGAGAAGTCCAGGCCACACTCCACACAGACGTGGCAGCGGCCGCTCTCGTGCTTCACTTCGTGCGCCTTGAGCTCACTGGGGTAGGCGAAGCCACGGCCGCAGAAGTGGCAGCTGTAGGGCTTGACCTCCGAGTGCAGCAGCATGTGGCGCTTCAGGTGGCTGGTCTGCGTGAAGGCCTTCTGGCACACCTGGCACTTGTGGGGCCGGGTGCCCTGGTGAGTCAGCAGGTGCGTCTGCAGGTGGCTGGGCTGCTTGAAGAGCTTGCTGCAGTGCGGGCACGAGTGGGGCTTGATGCCGTTGTGGCCCAGGATGTGCGTCACCAGGTTGTACTTGGACGTGTAGGACTTCTCGCACATGCGGCACTGCCAGCGCTTCTGGCGGTCCCCGGCCTCCACCAGGTAGGAGTCGTCAATCTGCACGTTGATGTCCAGCCGGTCCAGCTGGGCCTTCTTGTGGCGCTCCACCGTGGCGCCTGCCGCATCGGCCTCGAACTCGCCCGCCTCCTGCCACACGAAGCCCTGCTCCGGCTTCACGGGCTCCGGGGACTCCATGGTAGGGGCCTCAGGGTCGCTCAGGGAAGCCAGGTGGGGCGGCTCGAAACTGCACTCAGTGGGCAAGGCCTCGGGCCCCGGCAGCGCCATGCTGGGCTCGGGGAAGCCATCCCGGGCCGGGTCGGGGAAGTGCGGGTCGTAGGGGGCCACGTCCAGCTCCGGCCTCGGGAGTCGGGGCAGGGGCCGCAGCGTCCGGGGCTTGCGGCTGAAGGCGCTCAGGTCAATCATCTTGACAGAGCTGCTCTGCACCAGGGCTTCGCAGCCACCACCGGCCGCCTGGGCGGGGCCGTCCGCGGGGCCTGCGTCCTTGTCGTCGCTGGGCACCGACACCTCGTAGACCTCCTGCTCCTCCTCCTCCTTCTCAAACTTGACCTTGGGCACCAGGCGCACGGGCGGCCGCGTCTTCCGCCGGGTGTGCTTCTCGAAGGCCGCCTCCACCTCCAGAACCTCCTCCTCGGCCGGCTCGTCCAAGGCCTGCCCGTTGCAGGCCAGCTGGTAGACGTCAGGGCCGGGGGGCCCGGGCTCCCCCATGGAAGCCCCGGACAGCTCGGGCCCCAGGTCCGGGTAGAAGGCTTCAGCGCTTATGGTGGCTCCAAAGAGCTCATTTTCCGAGACCAGGCCCAGCACAGCGGCCTGAGCCAAGGACAGCACCACCACGGCGTCAGTCTGGGTCCCTGAGTCCATGAAGCCCTCCATCCCTCGGCGGCTGGCTAGGAGGGCATCGCTGCAGGGGGAGAGGGGACATTAGTACTGCGGGCTCCCTGCTTCACACAGACACACTGTCAGCAAGGGCTCGGCTAATCTGGGGGGCATCTGTCCCTGAAGTCTCTCTATTCCTGCCTTGGGAACAGGGCACACTTGTAATTACGGGGGGCAGTGACACCCTCTGGGTATCTGACTATCTCCTCCACCTCCCTGTGGGATCCCGGGTAAGCCCTGCCCCCTTGCTGGCCTCAGTCTTTCCATCTGTAAAACAGGGAGGTTGGATTTCCTCAGCGGTTCTCCCCTGCACGTCCTCGAGGAGCTCCTCAAAAATCAGACTCGAAAATGAAAAACATAAAGATTCTTCTATTTTCAAAAATCGATTTTAGAAAATCCATCTATTCAAATGTATATAAGTACACCTCATTCCAACACATTCATTCAGTGGCCCCACCAGCTTTGTCGTCAAGGTGATTAATTTTGCACAGACCTTGAGACTGTACAGTGCGGTGTTAAACAACTGTCACCATTTATAACGGCTTGTCCATATGAATGAGGTGTTTTGGTTTTGTAAAAGAATATATATTGGGCAAAAACAAGGCAACATACAACAATGAATTAGATGCCAAGGCCGACCTCAGACAGTGGCTCCCACCTAACACCCCTCATGCTAAATGACTATGTCCATCGCAAAAGGTCATTGTCTTGACTAGCTAAAGGTCATGCTAGATTTATACTGATTAAAAATACAGCTTTTTTTCCTGATTTGTACACTGGAATTCCCTGTAAGATCTGATTTGAAAGAAGGGCTCTGTGACAGCTAACATATTTGAGGCAACTGTCTGAAATAAACGCACTGACTCCCAGCGTCACAGCCACGCTCTCTGATCTAACAGATTCTTCTAAAACGCCACTACACCCACTATCCAAGTCCAAACCCCAAGTGCCCGGGCGTCCTGCCTTCCTAGGGTCTCCGACCCCACCAGCATTCTGCAATCCCGCCTTCTACACGGGGCCTCCCAACCCCGCCCCCTTTTCCCCAACCCCGCCCCTTTCCCCAACCCCACCGAGCTCCTGGCTCCTCCCACCAGCCTCCCAGGCTTCCCTCAAATTCCACCTGTTCCTGGGGCTTCCCCTATTCCCCACCTGCTGCCCTCTGGTGGCACAAGGAGCAGTGTGCCCGGATGTGGGAGGGCGTTCTCCCTGGCCTGAAGACTCATGATTGAACCCGCACTCCTGGCTCCGTGCCTGGCACATCGGAGCAGCTCCATGAGGAAGGGGGAGGACATTACTGGGGTGGCTCCTGCCTGCCTCGCTTGCTCTCCTCCCAGGGCCACAGTTGGCACAAGGCCCAGCAGCGGCCCTTCCTCAGGAAACCGGCTCTGGCCTGGTGTCTCCCTTCCCCCACAGGCCAGTGGAGCTTCCCCTTCCTGAAGCTGGCTAAATATAAAATACCCCAGACAGGAATTTAGCCTCCTTGAAACGGACCCTACAGATGAAACCAGCTTCGAGTGAGTAGGTCGTGGAAGGAGTCAGACGGAACAAACCTCCTACGCGGTGCGCAGAATCCATCTGGAACAGGCTGGAGGAGCTAAACCTGATCCAGAGTCCACCCCACCCCGCTTTTGGAATGAGCACTTAATTAGGAGTCAAGCAGCTTGGCCTCAAGTTCCAGCTCTGTCACTTACAAGTGACAAAGCAAAGTCACTTCTGTACCTCAGCTTACTCAATTAAATATGAGCCCGCCTGGAAGGGCTGTGAGAGTCCAGGTCCTAACATCGGTGAAGGGGCTTTATTCACTGTAGAGCCTTCACCAGATACAAAGAATCACTATCATTAATCACTATTAGTGACTGCCCTGATCTCGGGAAGGAGCTTGTTCTGAGGAAAACCACAAAGCCGAGAGATTTCTCCATTCTGGGGCCCCAAATTCAGCAAAGGTTTGAGTGAGCAGACAACCCCTAGGGAACGAGAACTCATTCATTCATTCGGGCAACACATATTTGCTAGATCCTGGCTCTGGGTCGGGCCTGTGCTTTGGAGATGCAGGTGGGTGAGGCAGGGGCCCTGCGCTCATGGAGTCCACAGAGGAGAACCTGTGCCCACAACAGCCACTCTGCAGACACGTCACTGCCTCTGGTTGCAGCGGCCTGTGTGACACAGTACCCAGCAGCACCCTGGGCAGTCCTCGTGTCTGCTGTGGGTTTGAACAGAGAATAAGCTCAGAATTCTTTCTACACTTCCCCAAAGGCAGGGTCCAGCGAGAGGGGGAGGGGAGGAACTGACCCTCAACGGTGGAGCCTATGCTGACGATGTGACCCTGGGTTCTGAGTTCAAATCCAGACTTTGCCCTTTGGTAGCCCTGGCACATCCTGTCATGTCCCGAGCCTCAGTTTCCACATCTCTATGAAGCGGGGTCTCTATTCCATCTTTGCGGAATGAGGTCTCTATTCCATCTCTGGAATGCCTGACTCATGGAGGAGTGAGATGAGATGATGAGATGAGATCAGATGGTCAGTGTAGTTTAGTCGCTTCCCCCGTCCTTTTCTCTTTGGCCCCAATACCTGGCAGCGCCCCTTTCCTGGCAACCTCCTCAAGGGAACAGGAGCAAAGAAACAGTTCACATAGCTCCATCGGCCGATGAGCTGCTGAGAAACTCAGCCAGTACCTGTCGTGGAAACCAGAGCCCCGGGCTGGGGTGGTCCCCTCCGGGGAGGGTAACTGTGTGATTTACCGTATCTGTTCGGAAGGCCCTTCTAAGATTGAAAGGGGTCCCTCCGAACAGCCACACCAGGACCCCAGGTGTCAGCCAAGCCTGGCCTCCACCAGCCAGGTGTCCCCTTCCTACGGGAATAGGCAGGCAGTGCCAACTTTGGGACTGAGGTCTGGAGAAGTTGTGTCCGTGTCAGGAGCCTGTGCCTGCGTGTTAAAGGGGACCTGCCCAGAGGCCTGGCTCTTGAGGGGTTTATGCCCAAGTCAGGGGGACACAGAGATGTCAACAACTAACCTGAAACGTGGGTGGAAGAGCTAGCTTCCCATTACCGAGTGCTCACCAGGTCCTAGGCAAGCCATTTAATCAGAAAGCAACCCGACGGGGGTGAGGGCGGTGTCACCCCATTTCACAGCTGAGGGATCCAGGGTCTAAGTTACGTGACCAGAGTGCCCTGTCAGGAGGGCAGAGCCGGGCCCGCACCAGGCCTGTCTGGCTCCGTGTCTCCAGCTCTGCTCCATCATCCTGGCTCCGAGCCCGGCCCCCCAGCTCCCAGGTGCTGCCCTGCTCCCCTCAGGTTTCAAGGAGCCAGCAGGAACGCCTTGTGTCATGCCGCCCGGCTCACCAGTGCAGCCAGGAGGCCGTGTGTGTGTGTGTGTGTGTGTGTGTGTGTGTAGGAAGAGCTCTGTTTGTTGAGACAGAGGCCAAGAGAAAGATGACAGAGGAAATCAAATTCACCTGCATTTCGCATGCATGTGTCTGTCACACACAGTAATGACCAGTGAGAAGCCGGGGGCTGTGCAACCGGGTGTCACTATTCCTCCTTCTCCTGGGCCATCTTTTTGGTCCCCCACTGCTCCCTCCTCTGGCTGCATCTCACAGGCTACAACCCTCTTGTTTTAGGCCCGCCGACCTGGGCGCACGACCTGTGTGACAGGACGGTCCCTGCAGCACCTCCCTTCTCAGAGTAGGCCTCTCCCCACCCCTAGTGCTACAGGCTCGGAACAAAAGCTCTCTCTCCACAGTGTCCAGGGGAAAGGGGGGTTCAGACTGCCCCCTCAACTATGAGACGAGGGGTGTCCCTCCGGGAGCAGCTCGGCCTCCGACCAGAGCACCCTGTCCCCAGGGTGGAGAGAAAGGAAATGGCAACGGCAGGGAAACAGAATAGCTGCCTAATTGTACTTTAAAGACTTGTGCTGGGAGTGGGGGTAAGGAAGGCCACAGCAGAGAGAGGGGGAGAGAGAGAGAGAGAGAGAGAGAGAGAGAGAGAGAGAGAGAGAGAGAGAGGCAGTGGAAGCCAAGTAACAAAAGCAGAAAGGGGGGGGAAGGAGTCGAGCAGAGAGAGGGGAGGAAACTGTGGCTGACACCAGAGGCCCAGGGCCGCCCTATTTCCCAGGCCTCAGCATCACCCCCTCCTGGGCCCGAGGGCCAGGCCAGCCTCTGGGGAGGGACCAGAGTCTCATCAGCAGGAGCCTTCCCGATCCAGGCAGGGACCCAGACGCTCACTGTTACTTTATCTAGTCCTGTAAAATTGGACACCAACTTCTCAAAGAATTCATGATTGACCTGCTTTGTGACCCCGGACAAGTCACGTGACCCATCAGGGTCCCGGCCTCCTCATCTGTAAAGTGGCCCCTCGAGGGTGGGTTAGTCCTTGGCCGTCCTGCCTGTCACCCAGGGTCCCCTCCCCAGGAGGTGACCTCCTCTCATCCCATGCTGCTCTATAAGCGCCTTTCTCCTCGCTGGAACCCCTTCACGCAGGGGAGGGTCGGAGAGCTCGGGTGGCCAGTGACCCTGGGCCACACTGAGGCAGAACTCGGGTGGAGGGCACCGAGGGCCCGGTCTGGCTTAGGGCAGGCGGGACGGGAGCCACTTTGAAGGAAGAACCAAGAGGACCTGGTGACCACTTGGCTCTTCTCTGACTAACTCCCACCATCTACGTTTTCTCAAGAACCAAACGAAGACCGAGGGAGACTGTGGGGCTTCTGCCAGCCCAGCCTTGGGATGTCCCCAACCACCCTGCCATCGGGGTACTTGGGTGACTATTTCTGAGGGGCTAACAGGTGTCAGTTGCTCCCTGATACCGGCTCCGTAGGGCCCCGGCTGCTGCTGAGAGGACGGGGTTGCCTTGGGCCCCCTCATCCTGGCCTTGAATTAGCCGGTGGCTCGGAGACGGTGATCACAAGTCTTGCAATGGAGTCACCGACTCAGCGAACATTTCCTGGTACCTCCTAGGTGGCGGATAACCGTTCCTGGTTTTAGACGCAGTCGGGAGCAAAACGAAGGTGCCCACCTTCAGGGAGCTGCCTGGAGAGGGCTCAGTCAATAGTTAAAGCACCAGGATCTCGGGGAAGCAGGAGGTGCATGCTGAGTCGGCTGGGACGGGCCGAGGGTAGGGGCCTGGGAGAGGCCAGTCGGAGCCCAGCAGAGCAGCAGAGGAGGGTCCCACTCCTTGGTCTGGCACTCAAGCCCTCTAGGATCTGCGCCCCGAGAAGGTGACCCTGGAGTGGGCAGGGCAGGTAGCTGGGCCCCCGGGGACAAGAAAGGAAGTCCCAGGTATGTACATGGCTGTGCGAAACACTCCTGGGATTTCAACTTTGGAGTAAAACCACACGCTTGGTTTCCTCTGCTGTCCTCCTCACTGGACACTCCAAGGTAAACTCTGCTCACGTCCCCAGAAAAGAAGAGGAAGCGAAAGCAAAAGCCGGCGGCTTGTGCAAACCTCGCTCCTTGCGGCTGTCTCACTTCTGCCGGCCCCCAGGGCCCAGGACACCAGTGGACGCGGCAGCCAGGGTGGGGGCAGGTGGCCCGCCCAGGAGGAAGTGTGTGCGCCTCTTCCTTACAGGATTCTCCCTCTGCCTCAGCTTCCCCTTTTCTCTGGGGACAGATTTGCTGATCCATCAATGCAGTGCCACCAACCCACAAACCACAAGCCGCATGTCCTGAAGGGTAAGGGTCCCCAGCCAGGCTCCTCCTGCCCCTCCATTGAGCCTCCTGCCCCTGGAAACCCCCGCACTCCCTATGGCTGTTTCCTACCTCAGGGCCTTTGCACAGGCTGAATGCTCTGCTAGGACTGCCCTTCCCTCGCCCTAGGCGAATATCCTCATCGTCGGGCAGGGCGAGGGCCTCCTCCACAGCCTGAGAACACAGGCTAATTTTATATATGGACTCGGTTAGGCTGTGGTGCCCAGTTGTTTGATGAAACACTACGCTAGGTGTTGCTCTGAGCTATTCTGTAGACACGATTAACCTCTACAATCAGTTGACTTCAAGTAAAGCAGATGACCCTCCTTAATGTGGGCAGGTCTCATCCAATCAGTTGACGCCTTCAGAGAAAAACCGAAACTTCCCAGAGAAGAAGGAATTCTGCCTCAAGACTGTGTCACAGAAACCCTGCCTGAGTTTCCAGCCGCCCTGCCGATTGCGGACTTGCCAGCCCCCACAATTGCATGAGCCAACTCCTTAAAACAAGTCTCTCTCTCTGTATATATCCTACTGGAGAGCCTGCTGTCTCTCTGGAGAGCCCTGATACAATCACTCTGATTCACAATCGTATCTGTTTACAGGTCATCTTCCCCACCAGACGGTCCACCCTGGAGGACAGTGGCTGTAGGGGAACAGAGTGGGTCCTAAGAGAAGGATACTAGAGTAGGAAAAGGGGAAGGAAGAAGTGCAGTCTGCGAGGGGCCTAGAATAAACGAGACATGGGGGAAATCCTTGCCTGAGAGTTCCATAAATGCTATGCTCTTCTCCACCCCAGGACATTCTGTCTCCTCCTCAGGGTGACCTCCAGGCCACACGGAGAAAGGTCTTGCTCTGGCAGAGTCCCCAGGGGCTCGGCCTAGGAGCTCTGAGCTCTTTCCACCTTACATCGTTCAGACGTCCTTTCCCTGAGCTGCAGGACCAGTGCCTGTTCCCAGACGAAGGGACAGCTGGCCTCGTGTTTTTGGAAGACTCGCTGTGTTCCCTCCAATTCCAGAAGCAAAAAGCATGTCTATCTCCCATATACGTACAGTATTCTGGACCCAAACATCACCAGCTTCATCTAACAGGGAAAAATCAAACAAAATGTGGGCTCCTACGTTCACGGGACAAAGATAAGAGCCACAGTGAAGGAACACCAGGAGCATTTACTGGGCTTCAACTTTGTCAGGTCCTGTGATGAGCACGCGAAACTTCTAGGCCTCCAGGCAGCCCTCTGGGGTAGGGAGACCACTTCCACGTTGCAGGTGTGGAAGCCGAGGCTTGGAGAGAGGCAGCCCCCACAGGCTGGGTGGAGCAGACCCCAGCTGCGTCAGCCTCGGGCTCAGGCCCAGCTCTCTCCACCCTGGGGTGTGTGTTCTTCCCCTGCTGACCTCAGTTTCCCCCCATGGGAGACTGATTCATTCCTGGGAGCCCCTCACCCACCCTGCCTCAGGCCCCCCCCATGCTGAGCCCTCAGCCTTCTCCATCCTATCTTCTTCTCCCTCCATTCCTCCCCTCCTTCCGTTTCCGTGGCAACCCCATCCTCCACTCTGCCACTCGGTCCTGTGCTTCCATCTCTTTCTTTCCACTTTCATCTCTTCCCTCATGGCAGTGTATAGTCCCAATCCTCCTCTGTCCTTTGCTTCTGCTCTCTCGCTCCCTTTTACTCTCCTTTTATCTCCTTCAATGTTCTCTTGTCATCTCAGGGCTACATTTATTTATCTCTGACTTAAAAAAAAGAAGAAGAAGAAGAAGAAGAAAAAGAAAAAAGGAAGGAAGGCGGGCAAAGAAACCCCATTTCATCAACCCTGGCTTCTATAGTTCAGTGCAAGCCTTCTTTCTCTCAGGTCACCTCCCCAGGTCAGACTCAGACAAATCCCGGGAGGAACCCTTTACCTGCCACCATAGAGACTCTCTTGACCTCACCTGTGGAAGGGAGGAAGCAAACTACAGGTGGGAGGCACCCGAGGGGGCTTGGCCCGACCTTCCTGAGGCTGCGCTGAGGGATCCACCGCTGGAAGTACCCTCACGGTGAAGCCAGGGCAGGACCCCTCCTCAGAGCTGCCCTAGCAGGAATTCGCTACAGTTCAGGAAAGTCCCGCCCACCCCCATACTTGGCCCTTGATGCCTCCTGCAGACCCCACTCTGCCTCGTGTGAATGAGGCCTGACCCCTAGGCCACCGCACACAGTGGCTGCTCAATGTGCCCCAGTCCTGTCACTCTGAACAGGAGGGTAAGACTCATCCATTCTTCAAAATTCACTCTTTACCATGATCCTAACGTGCCTCCGAGAAAAGGAAGCACCCAAGGGTCCCCCTAGAGCAGATCCTGGCCTGCCCTTCTGGTGCCACTTACAAAGCCCAGGGTCCAGGCCTGCTGAGCCCACAGAGGTGCCAATGACACGAACAGGTGGAGCTTGGATCTCATTCCTGGGCCTCACGTAAATGCTTGTGCTTTTAATATAAAGGAAATAAGGGAATTAACAAGGCTGGTGCATAGTAACGACTCTGCTACTGAGAGCTATTATTACTAATTATTATTAATTATTATTCTTATTATTCCTATCATTGTCACTCTACGGGCCAGGCTGGTGCTGGCTGCTGGCGGGACACAAACGTTCCCCATTCTCAGGAACCTCACAGTTTGGTTAGAAAGACAAAACTAAGCACGACGAAACAGCAGAGCCAAATACCCGACAGGAAATGAGCACTAAACGTGTGGGGTACCACAAGACGACAAAGTCACTTCACTTTGGTTGTTTCTTTGTAAACCTAAGGGGTCAGAAACATTCTTCATCGTAAACTGGTACTCGGGAGGCAACAGGGTGCAGAGTATGGGCTGTGGTGTCTGCGCCCATCTCCGCATGTGGGTTGGTATGTGCCTCCGTCACCCCATATGGGGCATGGGGTCACGGTCCCCACTTGCCAGAGTTGTCGGGAGGTTAGTGCAACGAGTGTGCTCGGTGGTATTCAGGGGCGGAGGGGAATGGGAAGCCTCAAGGCGGGAGAGCCTGGCTGGGAACCCCTTCCCCCCATAGACGCAGGGGGAGATGGAGAGGGCTTGCCCAGGCTGGAGGTGCAGGAGGGAGACAGAAGGAAGAGCAGCCAACAGAGAAGGTGCCGAGTGAGGAGCCGGGCGAGGAGTGCGGCCTGGGCACAGAGCCCGCTCCTCTCTCCCGGCAGCCAGCGTGCTTCAGCCCAGGCGTCCCTCTCGGCAGAGCGCCTGGCAGCCGCTGCCTCCTGAAGCTGCTGCCGCCGTGATCAACATTTATTTTGCAGTCACCCACACACCCAAATCGAGTACGGATTTATGCCAGGAGAGGAGTCAAGAATGCCTCTCTCATTCACGTAGTGCCTCTGTGTATCTCCGGGGGGGAGGGACAGCTGGCGAAACATTTAGGCTGACAGTGCACACACGCAGACATCACACACACACACACACACACACACACACACACACGGCTGTCCATACAGGCTGTAATCGGCGGCAAACAGGAGCGACGCGCAGATGCATTCTTTCCCTGGTCACCTAACAAACAAGACCCTCCTACGGCCAGCTGGCGGGCAGGACCCACGGGAGGGGTGGAAGCCCGTTTGCACACCTGCGCTGCGCCAAGGACCGGTGGGCAGTGCACTGGCCCAGGCACCCTCAGGGCCCGCGTCCAGGTGCCAAAGTGCTGCATGAAACACAAGTTCCTCTGGGACTCAGAAAGCAGGCCGGGCAGGGAAACAAGCACGCCCGCTCACCTGGGCACAGCCCTCTACAGTTTACAAAGCCCTTCCCTGGCGTGATGCCAGTGAGTCCTCCCTGCTGGGTCTGTGCCAGCACCTGCGTGGGCACGGCTCTTATTCCCACTCCACAGATGGCAAAATCCTGATGTGAGCAGACTGGTTGGCTGTCTGGAGAGCTACAGTGCCAGCCTGTGCCAACTCTAACTGCATTAGCTAATAGCGACCACTGTCTGCGTGGCTGGTACTAGTACCCTCACTCCCGATCTACAAATAAGGAAACTGAGGCACGGGAAGGTTAAGAACCCCTTGAGAGCAGTGCCCCCTGTCACTGCTTCCGTACCGATGAGGGTAGCATTTAGAAACTTTTATAGCAATTTGGCATCGCTATGACATCCAGGCAGCGTTGATAAAAATACTGGTTTGCAAGGATTAGAACTAAGAATTTCAAAAACAGGATGAGAAGCGCTGGTGTAGAGCCCAGACTCTGGAATCTGAAGACCCGAGTTCAAATCTTACCCTTGCCACTTCTCAACCGGGTGACTTTTTCTCCTCGCTAAAGTGTGGGTGGCGCCTTACGAGGTAAAATATGCAAAGTGCTCACAGCAGAACCTGGCAGCCTGTGTGCTCCTATTATTAGCTTTCAGTAATGTGCCTGGGGCCACAAAGCTACTTACTGGAGGAGCCAGGCTCCTCGATGCCAGTTCTTGAAGGGGGACTGACCCTCTGGACATGCCACCCTGGATATGGGGACCCAGGAAATATGTCTGCCTCTGAAGCCTGTTCCCAAAATGCAGACCCCCGTCTCCCTGCCAGGAGCCGAACGGCCTTTACAGGCGGAGACTCCCCTGTCATCTCCAGGCCAGGGCGGCTGTGGGTGCCTTAATGGGGTGTAAGGAGGTTTCTTGCCCAAACTGGAAAAACCTGACAGGCAGCCAGGCCCGCCCTGGCAGGCTCTGGGGTTGCCAGCAGGTGTCTGAGAAGCAGACAGGGCCAAGAAGCGCAGTGGTGACTCAGGGAGACAAAGCAGGGATGGCTCCTGCTCCCCGGGCACCCCATCTTCCATCCGTTCCCTGGAGTACAAATCCCCACCGCCTCCAGCTCACCTTTACCCAGAGCTCCCCTGGCCCTCGTCACCCAGACCCAGATGGAGGACACAGCCTCCTTCCCAGCTCGGTGGCGCTCTGGGATGTCCTCTGCAGCATGTGTCATCCTCTAAACTGGCAGAGTCGGAGCTCGGCACATGTCTCCTGAATAAACCACCTCTCAGGGGGTTCAGATCCCCTTCCCCGGCATTCTTCTTTCCCTGGGCCCCACCTATGAGCCTGCTCGTGGCCCCACCTGTCCTGTCTGGCTTGGCCACTGCCCTGCTGTGCCTGTGCCACCTCCACGCCTGGTGCTGACTTGTCCCTCCCCCTCTTCACAGACATGGCTGGGACCCTGCCCCCGTGTTCCTTGAGGAGGATATCGCCCCCTTCCCTCCATGCCCTGTGCTGAGGGGCAGGGGATGGGCCCCCCTTGGCAAGGGGCTTTCCAGTTTAGTTGGCTGTGTGCTATGCTGTACCTATTCCACGTCGGCTAAGGACAAATCCCGTTCATACGTCCACAAACATTTGTGAGGCACCCACATGGGCTGGCTGCGCTGGGGGGGCAGAGGGTGGGGAGATGCCGGGCTTGCTCTCAGAGGCCCCCACCTCTCCCCAGGCCCGGTACCACTTCCAAGATGGCAAACCTCCAATCAGTCATCACCCGGCTAAACTCCAAGCGTCGCTCACCTCCTTGAAGCCATCGCCACTCCCAGCTTCCTCCTTTCTGCTGACCCAGCCTCCTCTCCAGGACTCTGGGTCCAGCCAATGTGGGGCCATCGTCCCCACCATGGGGGCCTCACCAGACAACTCTGGTGCCGCGTGTCAGCCCCTGCACGATGTTCCCACGGCCAGGAAAGCCCGGCTTCCACGGAGGAGGGAGGTTTGGGGGTCCGCATGCACCTCGGATCCTCACTCTCACATCAAGGCCACCCTGGGCCCAGGCAGAGCAGGAGACCGTCCCCAGGGCCATGTCTGAATCTTGCATGAACAGCACCACGCCTGCAGCCAACCAGGCCGTGACTCATTCAGGATTTCTCAGCGAGAACCACCTGACCTGTGATGAACAGGCCCCTCTTATCTGGCAGAGACCCTTTCCCCTCCCTCTCAAAGCAGGAGCCCAAAGGAAACCACCGTCCAGCGTGGTGATTTTTATTTTTTATACACATTTAGTTAGAGCAACAGACAGAAATGCAAACATTCACATTCTCCCTTCCTCAAATAAACCGACTTCTCTACTCATCCCGTCCCTTGAAAACAGAAGCACTATTCAAAAAGAAAAAGAAAAAAAGAAGTTCGGAAAAAAAAAAGAAAAAAAGAAAAAAAAGGAATTGAATAGAAGAAGAAGAAAAGGGGGGAAAAAAGAGAGCGAGAGGAGTGGTCCCCGAGGGAGATGGTGAGAGCTTAAAATGAAAGGCAGGAAAGTGAAGGGAAGGAAAGCAGAGACACAAAGGGGAGAGAAAGACAGAAGCTTTGAAAGAAAGAACGTTCCAGCTTGAATACAGCGGGCAGGGGAGAACGGAGCGCTTGAAAAGGAGCAGCCTGGCGCAGTGACCCCTCATTCACAGAAGGTGCCAATCACGGCGACAATGCAGACCCTTTCTTCTTTTCTCCTTCTCTCCTTTCTGGGGAGAGAGAGAGGGAGAGAGAGGCTGAGAACTGCAAGTTAATTCTTAAAAGTACAGAAAATAAATTCAGTTCCACTGGAGAAGCATCAAAAGAGCTGCTTTAAAGGCTTCCCCTGAAATTCACTACTTCTCCAAGAGAAGGGCTCCCTCTCGGTAGCAGGGGGCAAAGGCCGGTGGCCATCAGCTTTATTTCAGGGTCGGCACCCCTGCCCTGGCCGCGGCCGCCTGTCTGTGGCTTCCTCCTATCGGCCCTGGGGGAGCCAAGGCCGAGAGAGCCCCGGCCAGGACGCTGTGGGTGAGGGCTGGTCTCCCTGGGAGTCTCCTGCTCTGGCTGAGAGCCAAGAGTCCAGGTAGGGGACAGAGGAGTGTCCGAGTGCAACAGATGTGCTGGCTAGAGGCCGGCCGGTGCCATGTCCACTCAGTTCTCCAGCTGTGGGGCCGTACAGAAGGCACTGGGTACATGTGGAATGAATGACGCTGACGTGCCTGGGATGGGGTGCCCTCTCCAGCAACTGCTCCAAGGAAGCCCAGCTGCCTGCTCAGGCCAGGCCCTCAGTCCAGGAAGGTGAGAGGGTGGGTTGGTCCTTTTCACTGGCTGCCAACTGTCAGGTCAGTGTCCTTACAAGGGAGGGGCCTCTGTGGACACGGAAGCTTGTTGTCACATCACAGATCAGCACTTCCCTGAGTACAAGACACACAGAACCCAAGTCTCTCTTTCAGCACAGGCCTGGATTTGGACTTCTGTCCTTTCCTCATCAGTTATCGCTGGGTACCTCCCGCGAGCTGGACCAGGGGACATGTGGCCCCTGCCCACACAGTCCTCAATCCAGTGACCAAACGTCTCCCCAGACATCCCTCTAAGACCCCAGGTGAACATCTCTGGTCCCTCTTTGTCCCCTTTGGCTTTCCTTTTTTTGCTCCTCCTGCCTTTCAATACTCAGCAGGGTCATGACGAAACCTGACACGGGGTCACCTTTTATGCAGACGTTTCTTTCGCCTTCTGATCACCCAAAAGCTGGGTAATGAGACGTGCCTAGGAACGGAGAGGCTGAGTGGACGAAGACTCACTGATTGGCTTATTGATTGATTGATTGAACGAGTTTCAACCTCACACATCTACTGGTATGTTATCTGTATTACATACTGTACTCTTACAATAAAGTAAGCTAGAGAAAAAAATGTTATTGGGAAAACCATAAGGAAGAGAAAAGATGTCTATACTACACTACGTATTTATCGATACCATAAGTTTCCAGCGTCTGTTTTAGGCTATGCGGTTCATCTGCAAGTTTTTCAAATTGTCGATTGAGAAATATTCGTGTATTCAGTTAGACTCACACAGTCCAAACCTGTGTTGTTCAAGGGCCAACTGCATATTACAACGAATTACAATTTTATTTGTTTTGAAAAAGCTTTAAAGAATTTCACTGGCAAGATACCCCAGTGTCTAGGAAAAAAAAAAAAAAGGAATTGATCACTAAACTAATAGATAAAACATCTCATAGATGTTGTCTTGATCTCCTGGTGTATTGGGAAGAATCAGAGCTAGACACTAACCCAGTAAGAACAATAATTATCTCTGATCTCCGTGAAGCCCTCCACGGAGAAAGAGAAAGGGGGCCACGCTTATACGTTTATGAGGATAGAAATCTCTTTGAGAAAGAACAGAATTCAGCAGGCTCCCGCCCAAGGGGACACAGTTAGGAGGAATAGAATGGAGGGAAAGTACCTTGGGGGAAAAGCCTGTAGAATATTGGCAAGTGGCTTTAGCAACAAGATCCCCTGGGAAACCAGGGGTGCGCTGCCCAGTGCTCTCCTGCGGGGGCGCAGACCTTCAGGAATTCTGGGGTGGGGTGTATATTAATACAGACGACCAGGCAAAGGCAGCGTGCCCTGGAACCCCTCAGAGTCCCAACTCAAGCTTGCACAGCCACTCAGCGTCGTGACCACGGCACCCAAAGTGCCCTCCCTCCTTCTCTGGCACCCACACACACGCTCACTGTTCTCCCCAGCCACTTCTGCTGGATGTCATGATCTTTTCTAGGCCTTTTGAACTTGAAACACGCAACAGCAACACCCCACTTGGGCAGAAGTCTCTTCTCTAGCAACCTCAAGTTCTCCTAAGAGCAGGGGAGTATTGTAGCAAAAAGCCCAGAAAGCCCAGAAGTAAATCTGACAGGGGTGCCTCCAAGAGGGGTCCTGGTGCCTCAGTCCCGCTTCCCTCCGTGGCCAGAGCCCCTCACTCACAGCCTTTGGACTCAGTTCTAACAAGCTTGTGTATCTGGCTTCCTAGACCACAGCAGATGCAAGATACAAAGTAGGAGGAGCAGGGAGGTGGAAAGGGTGAGGTGGTTGTGGCAGCTGACGGCGAAGGCGCAGGATGAAAAATTACCAAATGGCAGCCTGGGACCCTTCAGGTTGGGCAGGCCATTCCAACACCTCAGGACACAGTTCAGTAACTAAACGCATTCACCATGACGTGGGAGTCACCAGATCAGGTTAGAGCACACTCGAGAATAGTCTGTATTCTCAGCCTAGCACTCAGGGAGTGTGTGTTAAGCCCAGGGCTGAGGTTCGGTGGTACCACCCTGTAACTTACCCAGTCCTGGGGCACGTCCAGCAAGGGCACCAACTCTGCCCCCTCTCCTAGCTGCCACTCCAGGCGCCCCGAGATGGATCAGAAGGGCTGGGTTTTGGTCTGGTTCTGCCTAACGCTGTGGACCTAGGCACAAACTCAGCCTCTCAGAATCGCATCCACTGCATGAAGAGAACGCCTGCCCAAGCCTGGCTGTGGATCAACTGGAACAATCTTCAGTTTGCTGAAACACTGTATGAATAGAATATAATGTTACTAAAGCCACCCCTTTTCCTTGGTGGCTGGATAGGACATCCCATGACTCACTCAGGGATAGGAGACAAAGGAGACACCCTCAACTGTACCTTTTGCTTTAGGACTCTTTCAGACACAATGAAGCAATGATCAGGCGAGTTTCAAAACTATGCAAACTTAACTTGAACTTACTCAGACAAAGCCAGAGTCCATTCTAGAAGACAGCTGGCCTGCCCGGACTCTGCAAAGCCAATGTCACACACAAACATACAAAGTAGGGAACTGTGCTAGATTAAGTAAACGCAACAACCAAGTGCAAGTTATGAGCCTTTGGAAAAGGGAAAGAACCTAAAAACATTTTTGCAGGGCAATTGGGGAAATTTGAATAGGACCGTATATTAGATGATACTCATATTATTGAATAATGGTAATTTTTTTAGGGGTGATGATGGTTTGGTAGTTCCACAGGGAAAAAGTCCTTGCTCCTAAAAGGTACCTGCCTAAGTATTTAGGGATGAACCATCATGCTACCTGTAATTCACTTTCAAATGATTCAGCCAAACCGTTTGAAAGAGAGCAAGATAAAGTAAACGCGGCAAAAACGGTAACAACTGAAGAATCTAGATGAAGGTTCTTAGCTTTTCTGTTGTGTTTGACATTTTCAAAATAAGAAGTTATGAGAAAACAGACTGTGCAGGCGCGTTATGGCTTGTTTTTTGCATGTGGTGGGCCAATATTTGGTTTGTTACCAAGATGCCCAATACAGCAAGTGATGTGTTCACTGGTCATCAGGACTCAGTTTCCCCTTCTGAACAAGGTCTCTTCCAGCTGACTCCCTAGGAGCCCGAGCTCTGCTCTGTGCTCCTTTAGTTCATTCTGGCTGGGGGCTCACTGCTGAAGAGCAAGGCACCCTTCTCATTAACAGAGAAAAGGCGCAGTACATTCCTGCTGCGAGCAGGGCTGCCACCAGGCTCCTGTCACCTTCCTAAAGTGCTTCAAGGGAATTCCCAGACTGGTGACACGGAGGAACAAAGGAAAACTGCTGCAACGGGCCCACCCAGTGATTCCAGGTTCTCCTGAGCAGAGCCAGACTTTTACTGAGGTCCCGCTGCCGCGCTTCCCCAGCCATTCCCGAAGCCTACCACCCCTCTGTCCTTTGGGCCATCCCTTCCTTATAATGTTCCCTGTCCTTCTCTCCACCTTCCAAACCTTTTCCAACCTTCCAGGTGTGGCTCAAGTGTCTCTAGCTACCCTGGCTGCCTGCTTCTCCAGGAGGGCAGGGCCTGGAAGGCCACACACAGGGTCTGGACGCTGTTCTTAGGCAGCGGGAGACCAGAGGAGGGTTTTCCCCAGGGAAGTATGGCTGCTGTGAGAATCCTCTGGTGACTGTGGAGAGGATGAGGGAAGGCAGAACAGTGTCACATGGCGCTTAGCTGCTTAACTCCTTCACATACCCGGGCTTTCATGGAAGCCATGGAAGCCACTATGTTTGGGAACTATGGCCAGGTCTGTCACCAGAGCTCCTGGGTGTGTCACCAGGAAGAATGGAGCCGCCTTTCTTTCCACGTGGCCAGTAGGGCTGCCGGCTACATGTAGGGAGGAGGTGGTGAGTGACGAATGCTAACAATGAGAATTCGTTCCAGGCTCCCAATGGGCAGAGACCATCTGGACAGAGCCAGAGGACACTGAAGGGACATCCTTGGGGGGGAAGGTGTTGGCTTGAGCCACTTCAGCGAGAGGCTTCAGAAATCCAAGGAGCAATCACGCTCGTGTCATTAAAGGGACATGAAAATCAAACAGCACCAAATGAACGGCTGGAAAATGTGACACAGCAAACATGAGAAGGGTTTTCCCCTAATAAACACAATGGAAAGAGGAAGAGAGAAACAGAGGTGGGGGGAGGGCAGCAAGGATGGAGGGGAAGAAAGAAAGGAGAAGGAATGGGAGGGAGGGCGCGCCTCAAAGCTTTCTGAGTTGACAGAGAAAGGGAGAAGGACAAAAAAGAGAAGTTGAAGTTACTCCTACCCTTGAGAAAAGCTGCCTGTGGGGAGAGCATGTCTCTGAAATCAGCTGGTTTGGATGAAAAGTCCCTCTTCTACCAAAGAGAAGCCTAATACTCCCACCAGGTCTTTACAAGGCTGGGGAAAGCTGAGCTCAGGGTGCAGCCCCCCTGGGGCCCAGCCTGAGGACAGGCCGCCTTGGTTTCATCACGCTGCTGTCGCCATCTTGAAATTCTTACTCATTTTCAAACAAGGGGCCCTCATTTTCATTTTGCACCAGGCCCCGCATATTATTTAGCTGGTCCCGGCTGACCTTTCCAGAGGACGTTTTGCTAGAAAGCCAAGAGCAGGAAGGCCGTGGGCCGGCTCAGCGGCTGCTCTGTGTGCTAACCAAATACACATCCCGGCGTTGTTGACTCAGCCACTAGGTCTGAGCAAGTACAGGGCTTCCCATCCCAGCTAAAGAGCTGGGCCCGACTCGGGTGAAACGTGTGAGGAGCTGTGCGTGTGCTGGAAAGTGTAATCGTTCAGGAAGCTGAGGGTCTCCACACACCAGGCCCAATATGGTCGTCGCCCCGTCCCTGTGCAAGAAGCATGGTTGTGCTGAGGCCCGAGCCAGCCCGATGACCGCTGCCCAGTCCTGGGTGACCTGGAGGCATCGGGGTCTGCGCCCTTGGGCAGCTGGGCTCCGCTGTGCAGAGAGGAGATGCCACTTGTGTGGACACCGAGGGGTCTGAGCAGGAAGCCTCAGCTCATCACTGGTACCCCGCAGTCAGAGAGCTGGGGTGTTTGGGACCAAGACCACGGCCTCATGGCCGTGCCAAGCCTAGTGCCCTCTGCCAGCAGTGCTCCCCTTCTCTGTGGTCCTTCACTCAAGGGCCAAGGGGCAGACTAGGGACCCTAAAACCCAACACTATACTGGCCTCTTCCCCTACTAGACCCTCCCTTCTGAAGACCAAAGAGAGGCCCTCCAGACTCCCCTTCCAGCAGCAGGGAAGTCTTGGGGTCTTCCGCCCTGGCCTGGGCTCCTTCCTGGGGCCCCTGCCATCAGGCCTCCTGCAAAGGGGCCGCAGACCTTAACAGCATCACACCCAAGGGCTCACAGCTCAGATGATCAAAACCTCCTCGGTCCAACTTGAGGGATCACTTGGCACAAGCCTAAGTCCCCACAGATGCCAGGTGTGCAAAGGAAATACACCTGCAGGCAAAACCAGAGACAGCTGGCACCTGGGTGCCCCACCCATGGCCAGAACAGAGCCAGGCTCAGCAGGCCTGTGAGGGTGTCCTGGGACGTAGGGCAGTGGGAGGGCAGGCAGGCCCCTTAGGGGCCAGGGGCCAGGAGAGCAAGCTGGTGAGGCAGGAGGCGAGGCCTCCCTTACCGCTGGGGAGGACCCTCCAGGAACTGAGTTAATCAGCAGGAAACTGATGGCTGTTTCCTGACACCGCCACCACCAGCACCACCACCAAGGGCACGGAACACACACACACACACACACACACACACACACACACACACAGGAATTCGGAAAAGGGAGGGCAGCTCAAAACTTCCTGGAGACCCACAATACAATCCACTCTTTCAAAGAATGAAGACAAAGCAACACAAAGAACCCTCCTTTCCCAGTGCAGATGGTATATGGAGCCCCATGCGTGTATTATCTCATTCCTATTGCTCAGGAGAGCCCTTCCAGGAGAAACTGTCATTCCCCATTTTCTAAACGTTGAGGCACGAAGAAGGAAAGTAAGTGGACCAGGCCACAAGCAGGGAAGTGCCCAGGTTTTCCAAGCCAGGCCTGGCCAGACTCCAAAGGCCACCTCTTAAACCACCTGGCTCCACTGTGGACCAGCAAATCTCTTCCACAGGCTCCATGACCAGGGTTCAAACAAATCCTATGGGACAAGTGGAGGGGCTCCCTAATAGAATGGCCAGCTGGCCTGGCAGCCTAACCCCCTTCTGCATGAACTGGCCTGTTGGGATTGAAGGTCGGGGTGCGAAGTCTTCTACCTCTCTCCTAGCTCTTTTCCCACTGCAAACTCTCAACCCTTTTAACATGCCCGGCACTTCTCAAACTCCCTGCAGGGGAGAATCCATTTTATTTGAATCCCTCGAAGAACTAACATCAACAGGCAGCTCTTGGTCCTGCAACCGGCCACATAAGGTCAATGACACTGGTCCACACCCTGTTCGAGATGCAGCTGCCAATCACCTACTTGGGTGTCGTCTTGGCAACGTCACACTACAAAAGTCTCTAAACATCATTCTCAATTTCCATACTTAGCTCCTTTTGGTTGGGGTAACACCACGTTTCAGTCCACGACCTGTACTTTCGTGTGCTACTGGCCTAAGAATGTATGACAGTGTTTATAAATTTAAGAGTTTTACAGGCAGATGTATATATTTCCTCTTAGACGTAAATTCAGCTTATAGGCAGGAAAGCCTCAAATTTGCCTGTTCTTAATAGTTCAAACATGCATTCTTAATTGCTATTTTTTTGGGGGTGTTTAATTTTCCAGTCATCTCGCCTGCTTCTCCTCTCATAAAAACAGAAAGTAATACAGTTAGGTTTCTTAAGTGTTCTCGGAATTTACATTCAACTACTCGTGGCCTGCTGAGCTCCAGGGAGCTGAGGTTTGTAGAGAACGTTCTGTCAATGAGATATTCAAGTGCTCAGTGTAGAGTACAAAATTTGCAATCCTTAACCACGTCCATAACTCTGCTGGGTTCTTCCAAACGAAAGTGGGCTTTGGTTTACACCAGCCCAAGCCTTTGCAGGTGCCGTCTCAGGAGAAAAGGGCCACTGTAACAGTTCACGGTTGGCTCAAGTTGATCACAACAAGACTGGCAGCTAGCTAGGAACCGCCTGAAAGTAATCTAAGATGGACTCATGGGGGTTCCCCAGATCCAGAGGATTTGGGGCTGGACACTGGGAGATGTATTTTTATAAGCTCTCTCCGGCAGGGAAGAACAATTGGTGTGACCACTGCAAATGCCCCTGCTGCATAAGTGCCAGGAGTCATGGGGTGTGGTCAGTGGCTCAAAAATTTGGCCTTGGAAAAGTAAGACGAGCCCAAAGAAAACCAACTGGGTTTCTTCCACTGGAGCAAGCGCTGTGTAAAGCCCTGGCATAGAGAGACCAGTGGAAGGAATCCAGTTTGTTTGTTTATTGAAGGTGGACTCACATTCTCCAGTCAGCTGGGCCTGGCACCTAGTAAACACTCCACTAATGTCAGCTGTTGTTCTAGACAAGGAGATTAAAGCCCCAAAGGCTTGTGATTTGCTGAAAGTCAAGTTCTTGGCAAAACCAACCAAGACTTGCCCTGGAACTCAGGCCTCTTTCCTCTGTGCCTCATTTTCCTCATCTGTAAAATAGAGATTATCGTTGCTAATTCTCATGGTTGTTAAAATTAAATGAGGGAATGGTTTTGTAAATGCACTTAGCCTGGCCTCTGGTAAGCACTCAGTAAGTAATAACCGGTTCATAAAATCATCAGTTTTGAAAGTCTGAGAATGACATAAAATCTGATTCCACACGAGCTAGAGTTTGTCTATTCCACATGGTTCTTATGCACTAAATGCCCCAGTGAGGCTGAATGGCCAGAATGGCCTCTACACAATGGGGGGGACTTCCTGTTGGAAAAGGAGAGCTCACCACCCTACAAATACCCTCCCCCGTGACACATCCCATGACACACACCTGGCCAGCACTTGTTCTTGGGGAGACCAGCTGATGGCAGCTCCCTGCAAACGTGTTCCTGGGCCGAGTCCCTCTGAGAGGTTTCCCAGTGGCCACTCGTCTAACACCTTCATTATGTCCATAATATGCCAGGCGTGGGGCTGGGCAATTGAAAAATAAAAGACCAACAATAAACAGAGCAGAGTCTTCCCCACATGAGCTTACAGAACTGTAATGTGGGTATAAAGTGCTTTTTATTTTTTTATTAAAAAATTCGATTGCAAAATTAATAAAACCACCCATTGCAAAGAGTTTGAAAAAGATGGAAGAGAAAAAAAATGAATACTCCTTCTCACCCTAACCCAACCACTTCTCATCTATTTCTTCCTGGGTCTCTTCAGGAAGGTTTTGACCATGGAGTGTATACTCTGGTGTCCTGCTGGACGATACAAGCCATTTTCCGTGTTGCTTGTTCATAATCAACAATCATGTTCACAAACACAGAAAGTCACATGAGGGTACAGATCACCATTTTTGCCTGCCTGTTCTTGCAATGAAGAATATTCCGGTTGCTTCTAATGTGTCCACCGTGCTCACGAAATGCCTTCGTGCATTCATGCAGAGAGAAGATGAAGAGACAAATATTGTGTAATTTGATGGTGTCAGATAGGCCTGGGTTGAATAATGCCACTGTGTGTACCTGGGCAGTTACTTAACCTTTTTGAACTTCAATTTCCCCCAAAACGGGCACAATGCTGCCTCCATACAGTTGTGGAGAGGATTAAATAGGAGACCACCAGGAAAACACCCAGCGCTGGGCCTGAAACTCAATCAGTGTGCACTTTCTTTCCTCTTACACATCAGAAGATCACGACTGTGACTCCTGGATACCTTCTCAAACACAAGGACAATCTGCAGAGATACCCGTGCGGCACAGGGCGATAGCTTCCCAAACCCTCTGAATCGACCGCTAAATTCTGGGAGATTTAGGATTCGCAAACTCGAGTATTCAGGGGAGAAGTCATATGTGTTCTGCAACTTACTCCAAAACAAGTCAGGAGAAAAATATATACATGTACAGATGACACAAATACGGCAAATGTTAGTCTCTATTATATTTAGTCATGGATGTACGAGGATTTACTGTTCTTTCAACTTTTCTACATATTTGAAATTTTTCATAATAAAACCTTGAAAAAAACCTCTTGCTAATTGAAAAGCTAGAAATAATGGTATCATACTTTAAAAACTTGCATTGCATTCATTTATATGTTCAACAGATATGAATTCAGTATAGTAACTGTCATACAGTGAATTGAACTGGTATCTGACAATGGAGCTTAACCACCGGATTATTTACTTGCTAAGTATATTGTCTGTTCACTTTGTCTTCCAGTTTAAATCTTGATTGTAAAACCAATATATAGAAGATCTTGGTAGAATTAAAATATTAACCCTATAGGGGTCTTATAATAAAATCTTTCCTCCCAGGCTTTCAATTGTTCTGTACAATTCTCATAGCCCTCCCAATGTAGTCAAATCTCTCGAACTTTTGATGACTTTTTAAAAATTTTTAAACTTTTGAAATTAACCTCTAGCTCACGATTTGGTATAAATTGTATATGCTGTTACTTTGGTTCCTTCTTTATATTTCTGTTTCAGTTTTATGGTGTTGATTAGTATTTCAAAATCAAAGTTAAACAATGATGGTGTTGGCAGGCCTTCTTATTTTGTTACTGGTTTCAGTCGGAATGCCTCAAATGTTTCACAGTTAATTGTAACATTGGCTATTGGTTTGAAATAGATATTCTTAATCATGCTAAGAATGTACTCTTCTATTCCTTTTTTTTGGGTGTATTGATTAGGTAGAAATGGCTGCTCGATTTGAAGCAATTTTCCCCTGCATATATTGGAATCAATCCGATTTTATTATACTTCTTTAACCCATTAGTGTGACGTAGTTACTATATTAAGCTTTCCTAATATCGACAATCCTCCCCCACCTTGCCCCACTGGGTTATGGTAGATGACTTGTTTAATATAATATTGAATTTTATTTCCGACATAGCATTTGCATACTTTAATATGGTCTCTTTGCCATGTTTAATATCAGGCTTATTTTGCTTTGTAGAATGAATTGGAGAGCTCTCCCTCTTTTGCTCAACTATGGAATAGCTCAATGTTATTAGTATTATCAAATTTGAAATAATTACTTAGCAAAAACACGTGGGACCAGTGTCTTGTTCGGGTAGAGGGGACATCACTTTGATAATGATAGTAAATTTTTTCTTAGTTAGCAACGTATACATTTTCAGAAATGCATTCATTTAACTGAGATTTTCAAAGTTGCATCTATTGTGCATACATTTTTATTTTTAAAAATCTCTCTATTGCCATGTCCCCTTTCTCATTCCTTTTTTTTTTTTCTTCTTTTCTCTCTTGTATTTCTCACATAGATTTGCCAGAGGTTAGTCTCCTTTATTGTTTGTTTAAAAACAGAATCAGCTCTTGGATATCTGTGCTAATTTCACTGTTTCTGTTTCCTAATTCATTTATTTCTGCCTTTATCTTTACTATTTTTTTCTTTCTGTTTTCCTTAGGGGCTGTTTTTTATTCTTTTTTTTTCTCTCTCCTAAGATCTCAGGCTGAATGCTTGATTTATTCTTTTTCTCTCTCCCTTTTTAAAAATAAAAGCATTTAAGGCTATGAGAATAGCGCCAGCTGTCACGCATAGGTTTGGTTACATGGCATTCTGGTTTTCAATGCTTTCTAAATATTTGTCACTATATACTTTATCTCTTCCTTGTCCCAATGGTCACTTAGGAGAGCATTTTAAATTTTTTCAAGTGGTTGGGTTTTAGTTTTCGTCTGTTTAAATTTACAATATTTTGGTTTACTGCCTGGTGATCAAAGACCTCCTGGATTGGCACAATTTCTGTTTTGGGTAGAACGTGCGTTCTTACAGTTGGATACCAGTGGCTGACGGAAATGTTTGCAAAGCATAAGCTCGCTTGCAAAGCCCAAGTGCTTTTTAAAAGTGTTTGCTTGCCATAATGTTCTGTCAGACAAAAAAATAAAAAGACTATAAAGTTCAACATGCTCGTAACCATGTTTAAAATACAGTATATTTACATACATGCATCGAATAAGACTATGAGGAAATATATAAAGGTACTAAACAGTGTTGGTAATTCCTAGTTGGTGAGATTACGGGCAATTTTCAGTTTCTTTACATTTTTTTTGGATTTTTAAATGTTCTATATAAGCGTAAGATTTACTACTTTATTAATAAGATTTCTTTAAATGTTTATTTGCCTAAGGCTTGGCAACAGAAATCTTCTGCCTGAGCTCTGTCTTTGCAAAGATTTCTCCTTGGCCGGACGGGTAAGGAAGTGACCAAGAAAAATGGGATTTGGACCCAAAACAGCGCTGACACCTAAAGACAGTCGGTCTGTGCGGAAGCCACAGTCATTTGGACTCTGAAAGAGAAAATTCATTCCCAGGGGCGCACCCAGGAGAACCCCCCTCACCCCTCCATGCTCCTCACTCTAACCCCCCGACACACACACACATATCTACCCCATTACTCTGATGGCAGAGTTTTCCTTCAAAGAGAAAAATAGTGAAATCCAACTATTGTGGATGACCCGTGCGGGCTTATTTTCTTTCTTCCTCAACATGACCCGAGTCCCACTCAAAAAAACTGCAATTTTCAACCCAAGGTCAACTGCCAGAGCCTGTGCTCTTGTTTACACGTCCAATACCCCTCTGGTGGAGGGCTCGCTGGGGACAGAGACCATGTTTTTCATGCCATCACTTAGCACATACTACGTGCTTGGTAAGTGTTTGCTGATTGACTAAAGGAATAAAGGACACTTGTAAGAAAAAGGGGGATTCAGAATGGCGCGGGTCTCTCCTCTGACTTCACAAGCGATCATGGAAACCATGTAGTATTATACAGCACAAAGCACAGCCACGGGAAGCGGGCCCATGAACCCACGTCACAGGCCGTGAAACCAAGGCTAGGAGATGGCAAGCCAAGACAGGAAGCCACGGCTCTGGTGCTGAGTTCTGTGGTTGAAGTAAGGTTCTCCCCTGGCCTGTGGGCCCACTTCTGTGGGGAGCAATCTTTCAGATCTACTCCTGCCTATGGGGAAAAGGGCAGCTCTATTTCTGTGCTTAGTGCACGTTTTGTCCTACAGAGCTCCCCAAGGCCAAGAAGGTGCAGGTCAGAAGTTGGCACATACACGAGAGCAAACGTTTGACTCTGCCTCAGGCCACCCAGACCCGAGACCCTCACCCTGGGACCCAACACCCCACAGGGCTAAGGACAGTGCCACACCCTCTCACCACACTCCACAGCTGCCCACCACTTATGCCCTTGGTAGGTCCCACACCATTCAAAGATTTCCCCCAAATTTTAATTGACTAAGAAGCAAAGTGACAAGTTTCATTGGAATCTAAGGTTGCAGGATGGGATCTATAATCTTGTATCACAAATGGAGGCGGGGAGTGTGGCATGGGGATGGAGCTCTCAGGGAAGAGAGGCAGGACTCAGCAGATAAGAGATCTCCTCCACCAGACAGATAACGGGGCTAAAATGACAAAGCATCTAGAAGCCATCCTCACTGGTGTGTTGAGAGAAGGGAAGAGCATATTAAATTTTAAACAAAGCCCACCCCAGGGGAACCTCCAGCCTCCCTCCCCCAGCCCGTGCCTCTCATTTCCAGCACAGGAGTCGTCTGGTTCATAGAAACCAAACCGTCCCTCATCTCAGGGGGCTGGGTTTTGTGTTTTTGTCGTTTGTAACCCAACGGGCAGCAGCTGGCACGCTGTGTCTCTGGTGGTGGGGGGAGGCAGGCAGCTCGGGCCTCCACGAGCCCATGGCCTTCCTACCAGGCCTGAGAAAGCAGGGCTGGCTGGGACTCGACCACCTGGACAGGATGGTGAAAGGGCCGGGAGCCAGAGCAGAGCGGATGCAGCAAGAGAGCGGAGACGCGCGCACCGCAGCGATGGGCTCGGATGAGCCAGGTCTGGAAGGTGGGCACCAGCCTAGGTGTCACCAGGAGTGCAGAGGAAAGAAAGAAGCTAAGAAGTAGGGAAGGTCCTCAGAGGCCTTCCCCACTACCCTGAAGAATGTGCTGCCATGAAGAGGAAGCACACAAAGGAGGGCGAGCGAGCGAGGAATGGAACAGGAAGACCCGATTTAGCCTAAGCAAATGTTACTTCCTCCGTAATTCCATCAAACCCCCTCCTGTCCCCTCACCTCCCCAAGGCAATGATGGAAGCATTGGGCTGCAAGGGCTGCAGGTCTGGGCAGAAGCACTGCCCTGGGCAGGCAGGACCTGGGTGGGGGACAGTCTGATGTCTGCACAGGAAATCCTCCAGCCCCTCACCACCTTGTACAAACACCAAGCCCACCAGGGACAACCAGTTCTGGACTCTGGAGGCAGGGCAGATGCTTGTTTTATGAGCACTGCCTTGGAGGAAAGACCAGCCTAAATTCTCTGAGAAACTCTGGAATCCTCGAAGCCAGCTCTGCCCCAGGCACCCTAAGGGTGGCACCATGAGATTTCTCTCCCCAGCTGCCTACAGTCAGAAGAGGCCAGAAAGGCCTCTGGCCTCAGCCCTCGAGTCCCCCTGTACACAAAAGGCAAGCATGGGAGGTTCTCCTTCCCAGGGCAGCTGTGTGCTGGGTCCCTCAGGCCTTTATCTGGCCAGTCACTCTTAACCAACATGCGTGAGACATTTGGAAAATGATGTCTTAAAAACGTACCACCAAGAATAAGACTTGGTATTCACCCAAAAGGAACAAAAAATACTATGCAACGTTTCTGGAGGGCAATTTAACCCTCTAAATCCAGAGCCTCTACCGTGTTTCCCCGAAAATAAGACCTAGCCGGATAATCAGCTCTAATGTGTCTTTTAGAGCAAAAATTAATATAAGACCCAGTATTATATTATATTATATTATATTATATTATATTATACCCAGTCTTATATTATTATAAGACCGGGTCATATATAATTATAATAATATAAGACCTAGTCTTATATTAATTTTTGCTCCAAAAGACGCATTAGAGCTGATGGTCCAGCCAGGTCTTATTTTCGGGGAAACACGGTAGAACATGTCCTCGGCCCAGTGACTCTCTTCTAGCAATGTATCAAAGCTGTGGGCAAAAATGCCCAAGGATGTGCACCAGAGAACTCTTTATAAGAGAGAAAGCAACGAAACAACGTCAATGTGGGAGACTGCTTAAATATGTATTATTATGGCCCATCTGTTCAAAAGAACACTATGCAACCCTTTAAAGTGACTTGGAATTTTTTAATGGAAATTTTAATAACATACATCGTTAAGTAAAAGCAAAACAAAAAGAAAAAAGAAAAGTAATAAGATGGCATATCCAGGATGATTTCATTTTTTAAATTAAAAAGTGTACGCTGGCAGTATACATAATATACTAAGCTATTAACAATTATAGTGTTTTTTATTTTTTATTTTTGCTCGTTTCCTAAATTTTCTGCAACAATCATAAATCTCTTTGTAACAAGGAAAAGAAATCAATAAAAGCTATTTTCTAAAAAACAAAAGGAAGAGATCCAAGATCCAAGAGACTGTTCATTCCTTGAACATTCAAATCTGAACTGGATTGAAAAACAAAAACAAAAAATTGGACAGAGACATCTTAAAACCACCTACGACTGTTTTCAAGGACTAAGAGGTGGTTTCCAGTGACAAGGAAGTGAGATCTTCCAGGAGAGCCTAGTGAGTACAGAGGGAGTGAAGCTCCTAGCAGGGGGCCAGGTCCCCCAGCACACCCAGGACCCAAATTTCTGTCCAGATCCTTCCAGTAACTGCCACTGAGACAGGGAGAAGGCAGCCAGCAGAGGGGCTGAGGTGCGAAAAGGCAAAACAAATGTGACTTGCTCCTTGATCAAGGAAAGGACAATGGCCATCTCTTCTGACAATGAATTCAAACGGGAGAGAAAAAGAGAGCAGGTCCAGAGCTGAGAATCTACCTGGGGAAAGAGAATCTACCAGGATAATCTACCTGGCAACAGGAACGAATTTTTATAACGAAGGCGTAAAGGCTCCAAAATAGGGGTTTAGAAGAGAAATTCTGACACATCCTACAACCGAAGCAAAAGAACTCAGCTGATCTGACTCAGAAGTTTTCCAGGATAACCAACTAGAACACTAGCAGATGATGGAATGGACCACGCAGGAGGCGTTAAGATATATACAGTGTACCATTTACAGAAGCCGGCTTGTGTGTAAGAGAGGACCGAGAGCTCAAGGAAGGAAAAATTCCACAGGGCATGGAATTAAGTATTCAAGTGTCAGGAAAACCCAAGGAGCAACGGGAGACGTCTGGATTTCTCCAGTCCTCTTTATGGTCAAAAGCTGTCAAGTCTATACTCCAATACAAAAATCCATCCACGTGGGAAACAGTCATTGGGCGCCTCCCATCCACTCGTGCTTTTAGCAAATAGCTGGGTGCAAACTTTACCAGGGGACAGCTCTGTGACGTGCAAGTACTTCCACTTTCATTGGCCAAACAAATCAAAGTGGACGGGGGTGGGGGGTCATTAGGATGCTTTCCTGGTGAAGAGGCCAGTAGCACAGGGGCAGGGTGTTGGATGGGCCAGCGCAGGCCCACGGATCCTGAAGACTTCCCAGCCCCACAAGCTTTCTCCTTCCTTTGCTCCAAAGGGCTCTGCCTCTTTCTTCAGAGACGATGACTCCAACTTAGAAAATAAATATGACACCGCACACGAGGACAGGTGGTGCGGGATGATTTTGTATCTCTTAAAGACATCAGATTCTTTCCCAGGGTGAAGCTGTGTCCTATAAATTACAGCCTTGTATTATATATGACCAACGCCTTTAGCTTTGTTCTCAGTACAGCATTTCGCTTCAGCAAAGAGGAAGCAGGCAATACCGTACTTTGAAAACAGCACAGGTGTTTCTGTGAGGCAAAAAACCTCCTAAAACACAAAAAGCACCTCTTCTTCCCTTTAATTAAAGAGATGCCATCTGATTGCACCTCTAGATAGAAACATAGAAAAAGTTTTTCTTCCAGAATCTTCCCAGTACCTTGAGCCCTGAAAACTTCCTCGCCATGAAACAAAGTGAAGTATTCCCTCGACACCTGGCGGCAGCTGGTTCCTACCTGAGGCCAGTTCACAGGCAGTAATAAAAGCTCCCTTGAAATAATGTTAAGGTTCAGACACTCTGATAAAAGCTGGGAACTTCAAAGGGAAGACTGCAAAGCTTATCCCCAAAGCTCTTCATTGCGTCTGATGTGGCTGCCTGGGTTCTGGGCTGGCTCCACCACCTACCGCCTGAGTTTTGCCCTGTAGACACTTGTGAGCCGGCAAGCCAGCTGGAGGAAGTGAGGTGGAACTTTACACTCACTTCCTTGGGAGGGGTGGATGTAGGCCTCGGTGTACAGCCATTGTAAGATGTCAGTTAAAAATAAAGGAAGGAAACAAGAACACACTGATCTACAGAGATGAGCCCAATGGTTCTGACATGAGAACGGGATTCCATGCCAGGTTCCAAGGCTCTCTCCATGAACTTGAGCAAGTCATTTCAGACTTCAGAGCTTCAGTTTCTTGGTCTATAGAAATGGTAATCCTGCTCCCGAAGTAACTAAAATAAACTGTGTGAAAATGCAGAGCAAAGGTGAGATCCTTCTTCCCTCCCTCCCACTCTCCTACCTTTCCACCCTAATCTCCTATCCTTCTTAAATGACAATTATTTTATTAGATAATATATACATAAGGTACAAAATTCAAAATGCGGAAAAAGATAGAGTGAAAAGTCAGTCCCCGCTATGGGAAACCACCCTTACTACTCTCCCAGGTAGCTCGGTGGAGCTACTGCATAGCCAGGCATCTACCCCTTACTTTCTCACTTCAGAGACCACAAGAGTACATAGGGAGCTTTCACATTCTTTTTTTACAGAATTTCATTGTATGGTTAGTGGATATTGTATTTATCGATTCTCTACTGATGCAATGAAATATCTTGAAAAATCATTTCACATGGGTACGACATATCTGGGAGAGGAATTCCCAGAATTACTTATGCACTTTTGATTTTAATAAGTATCGTCAAAAATCCTCTCTACATAGATTGTACCAATTGATACTGGATCAACAATTATGAGAGTATTTGTTCCCACTGTCACTTCTCCATGGTAGAGTTAACTTGCATTTCTGTTATTACTAGTGGGTTGAACCCATTCTTATATGGTTATAAACCATTTATATTTCCTTTTCTGTAAACCATCCATGTTCTTGGCCCATTTGAAAAATGGGATCACTGGTCTTTTTCTTATTGATTTGTAGATGCTCTACAGATATTAAGGAAATTAACTCTTTCTCTGATATGTTACAATACTGTTTTCCTAGTTTTGAGAACTAGGAGACTCTTAGACTCTGCTTATGATGATTTTACCACACAGTAATAATTTACCTGTGTAGGGTCAAATATACTAGTCTTTTCTGGCTTCTGGCTTTTAAGTCAGACTTAGTATTTTCCCGAGTTCATTTTTTTATATATATATTTACCATCTTTAATCCATCTGAAATTTATTTTGTGACAATGCGCTCATTTTTTATTTAGACAGCCATCAAGTTGTCTAATGGTCACAAATTTCTAAATGCCATCTTTACTTCACATTAATTTATCTTTGAGTCCCCCTTCTCTTTCCTTTCTTCCAAATCATGGCCCGCTACCTCAGAATCATGCTTTTTCTCTCCATGTCCCTCCCATTTCTTCATTCCATTTGTGAGCCATGACAGTCTTACAAGTTACGCTGAATCTCAGTATCTTAGAGCAAGAGGAGATCTCAGAAGCATCCCTTCATTTTATAGCTAAAGACACTGAGATCCAAAGAGGTGAACTGGTCTTGTTCCAGATCACGGGGCAGGTTAGTGCTTTTGATTCTTTTTTTATTACTATTCAAGAAGAAGAAAAGTATTGATTTTGGCATAAATTCTGTTCAATCAATAAATATCTATTAAGCAACTGCTCTGCCCAACAGTGAGTCAGGCACTGGGGCTCCAGAAATAAATGACACAGCTCTGAGCTTTCAAGAAGGTCAGAGTCCAGTGTAGGGTCTGAACACGCACATCTATAGACTAAGAAGTAAGGCAACAGTGGCCAATGAATATGGAAAGTCAGGGTAATTCTGCAAGGGGTGGCATGGAAAAGGCCAGAAGATATGTAGTTTTTAATTGGGCCTGGCATGACTAGGGCTTTGTCCAAATATGGGGAGAAGGCATTTGGCAATAAAGGAACAATGGGCCAAAGCGGGGTGTCTACTGGTACATAATCAAGAAAGAAGAAATCTGGCTTAGTGTTAGCTGTGGACAGAGACCTTCAAAACTGCAAGCTAAGAATTGTAAACAAATGGACCCACGTGTAGGGCCTTCAGGTATCTGGCAGAAGGCAACATATCATCCATGGAAGAATGTACTCTGATCCCATAGCTTAAAGAATTCTCACAGATAGAACTCTAACAGATATCAGCTCACTATTAAAAAATCACGAAACACATAAGGGAACAAACCCTCAGGAGTGGAAATCAGCAGAAGCATCAAACGACAGAATTATACCTGCAAGCACTTCACATACTGGAATTACTAGATACTGAATACAAAATAAGTATGCTTACTGTGATGAAGGAAATAAAATGAGGAATTAAAGACAAATAAGGAATAAGAGCATATTTAAAAAATAGATCAGGCATACTTGAGAAGGATAAAATAGAAACACAGACATAAAAAATATAATCATCCAAATGAAAAACTCAAAGGATGAGTATCAAAAATATTAACAGCATGGATTAAAACACATCAAACATATTAAAATCTGTGAGTTAATATTGATCCTAAAAATGCCTCATAGAAGGGCTAACCAGAAGATTAGAGATAACTAAAGAGAGAATTAGTGAACTGGAAGACAAATAAAAAATTACCCAGGAAACACCACAAAAAATTAAAAGATTGAAATTGCAAAAGGCATTGAGAGACATAAAGGACAGAATAAGATCCAACATACATCAGAAATAACATATAGAACATCAAAAATAACGTCCAATTTGTAGAATTAAAGAGAGAAAGAAGATGCAGCTAATCCACTCTATGGCAACTGAACATGAGAGGGACAACAGCGTCTTTATATAAAGCATTCCAAGGTTCTCTCTTTGCTTGAAAAAAGATATACACAACAACTGACTTTAAATCCTTATTCAGAACGTGTAAGTTCCAAAGCAGTACAGAGAAAAAACTGGAGGGAAGAAAAGGGGGAAAAAAACTTTCGATCAATTTGAAAGAAAAAATGAACAGAGAAGAAAGATTCAGAAAAAGAAGAAACAGAAAGCATAAAATAAGATGGCACAAAGAAATCCATATATATCCAAAGGTATAACAAATGTAAACCCAGTTCTAAGCTGCTTACAGGAGACAAGAGGACTGGGGCATAGGCCAAGAGTCCTCACTGCACAGGCTGAAACCATACACATGGAAGTGAAGCCAGCTACCAAAGTGTAGCCAGGAGAGGAGGGAGTGGGAGAAAAAGCAGGATCAAGAGGTCTGAGTCAAAGTAGAGGCAACCAAATGGGCCATGGGGTGTGATCAGTAGGTGGCTTGGAACTTCTGGGAGAGCAGGTCAGGGTGAGGGGTGAAATATACTCTGCTGTTTTGGAGCTGGAGAGGAGAGGGCGAGAAAGGACGTAGGGACAGAAGGGTGGACTCTTCTTTGTGAAGTCCTAGGGTGCAGAGAAGTGAGGCGGGAGGGGGCCAGAGAGAAGAAGGGCCAAAGGAGAGGGAGACAGGTGTGTCCGTCGCTGTAGTGGGGACCTGGGGCACAGAAGGATATGGGGTGCTCAGCTCTAGGGAGGTGGCCAGGGCAGGACATGCAAACCAGGGCTGGGGCTGATGGTGGTGGGTGGCCCAGGAGAGTAGGCCCAGCTTGGGGCAGGGGTGGGCAAGGCTGTGCAGTGGAGGGACCCTTAAGAGTTCAGAATTTCAGAGGTGACATGCTTCCACAGTGGTCTCGTGGTCTGTAGCTATTGAATGGACAGGAGGTGCGGCTGTGGGTCCTGGGTTCCCAGGATTGACGTCACAGGGTGGGGTTCACCAACCAGCACCACCAGTCTCCAAAGGGTACCTGATGCTTATTGAGAGGCCGGCTTGGACATGGTCCTTGGGAGGACACTGATGAGGGCACATAAAACCACCGCTAAAGTTTGGCAATTGCTTTTTACCCAACACACGCAGGACCGTCTTCCCCATCTGGAAGCCCCTCCATTGCAGCCTCACTGGAAATGGGACAGGGTCAGAGATGGCATTCAGACACCACCCAGAAGACAAACCACACATCACCAAGAGTCTTCAGAGAAGCTGGGTTCCGGTGTAAATCGGGAGGGTGGGCATTCCTGCTTTCCGCGGTGCTAATTCTTACCTGATTTTGATTTTCTATTTATTACACCCTGTGGGGGAGGGAAGGAAGAAAGCGAAGGCAGTTGGGCTGCAATGTGATCCCTCATTCTCAGCTTCCGCCTGCACTGAAAATCCTCACATTTCCAATCGTTTTCTCAGTATTCCCAAAATACACACACACAATAGAGCATATATATTTAATATCAGAAACTCCTTTATGATGATGGTGGCAGAAGACAGAACCTCCCTCCCCCCCGAGGTCAACCCACTTCTAATAGTCCTTTGCCTCCATTTAAAAATATATAGATTTTGAAGATAATACATACTGATAAAAATTCAAATAGCACAGAAATGAATAAAAGAGAAGACAAAAGGCCTCTGTACTTGGGGTAAGGCACTAGGGATGGGGGAAGGGTCAGGTCTGTGAGCTACACACATTAATTAGTAAGTAATAAAAACCAGTTATTTTACTTTTTGAAGCTGCTGATTCGACATACATTTGGCTCTGCTTTGGACTCTAACCTTCTTTAATCCCCTCTCAGAATCTACCCCAATTTCCTGCTACCACTTCACCCACGCCCCTTATTTGACACTGCAATTCTTCAAGCACCAATTGCAGAATTTTTAATTTAGCTTGTAAGACTGCAGCAGTCTTGTTTTCTCTTTTTTTTTTTTTCCCCTTTGCAAACAAGCATGAGTTGGGCCCAATAGACATAGGCTCTCACGGGCTAGCCTGGCAACTTGGTGCTATTCGTAATGTGTTTCCTTGGGGAAATCCTTCCTGTATTACACGTGAACCATTGGGAGACGCTTACTTATAAAGTGGGGGCCTCTGCAATCTCCATTTCTGTTCTACCCAAAACCGTTTCCCCCTAGGCCCACCTGCCCTGTTACTAAGGTGGGCTCTGAGAGCAGGGACTCCGCAGCCTGACTGCCTGCGTGCCATCCTGGTTCTGACACTCGGTGCATGACTTCTGGAAAGTTTCTTACTGTAAATGAGCTAATAGATGGAAAGTGCTTAGAATAGTGCCTGGCACACAGTAAGTGCCGTATGATAAAAGAGCTGGAGGAGATTCATCAAGAAAAGCACTGGCCCCTAGTTCTGGGAGGCCGCAGACACCTTTGAGGCTGGTGAAAGCTATGGATCTTCTCAGAAAAGTGCACACGCACGTAACCACCTATACAACTGCAGGTGCCACCGAAGCCCACCCACAGACGGCAAGGCTCGAGGACCCCTGGTTTCAGACCTCACGTCCTCTCTACAAAGGCTGACGTGAGGATCTCAGGGACGAAACTCCGTTGGCAATTCTTAAAGTATTATGTTCACGTGCATGGAACGGCTGAGCAGGTGCCTCCCGCCCTCATTTTGGGTTCTCCTTTTGACAGACATGTTATACCTTTCTTCCCCAAGGCCCCTGACTCTGGCCAGTTTTCCTCTCTTCAGGCCAAATCCTCCTGGGTCGCCTTAACACAGTCTCTCTGTGTGCAACAAAATTCCACATGCTTTTTGGGAATTATTCTGATCTTTCCCCAAAGCTCCAATGGTACGGCCCCTTTTCAGCGCATCCTGAAGTCATCCCAGAGCACGGACCAGAGGCACCTCAGAGGAGGACGCTGGGTAAGCCCAGGGCCTCAGTAAGCTTGGTGGCCGCACAAAGCAGCAGAAACCACAGATCAGAGAAGCCAGAAGGAACTTGTGAGTTGATCTCATTCCCTCGTTATCCTGAGAAGTGACTTGTGCAACGTCACCCAACTTATTCCCAGCAAAGCCAAGAACCTCCCAGTTCGGTACTTTGATTCCATCAGCATTTCTCAGACTTTACCCTGTGCCCGAATCTTGTTCCAATGCAGACTCAGCAGGTGTGCTGAGAGGCCTGAGATTCTGCATTTCTAACAAACTCATAGAGCACAGTGATGCTCGGATCACGGACAGGAGCAAAGGTTTACATCAAGGTTGATGGACTGTCCCCACCCTGGTTAAAGCCTCTTCGCCCACACTTCACGTGGCTCTTTAAATGCCCTTTCTTTGGGAACACCTCCCTTCCCTGTCCTCCCTGATCAGCAGCTCCCCTGGCCTCTGTACTTTTTCCTTTGAAGTATTTATAACATCTGTAATTAAAGAGTATGTGTGTAATCATTAATGTCTGTCTCCTAGGGAGACTGCAAGCTCCACGAGGACGGGACTAGCTCAGTAACTGGTAAATCACACACTGTCAATAAGAGGGTAGTATTATGGCCTGGAACAGCCTGGACCAGCATCCTGGAGCAGGAAGGGAAGGTTTACACATGCGGGAAACACTTTCTGGAGGCCTCAAGGACAACATCTGGCTTTAAAATTACCACGACTTTCAAGTACATGCCAACCATAATTTAAGGTACAAAGCACACTTAAAAAAAAAATCTTTTTTTGCTAAATCTTTATCAAGTGCAAAATAGTCCCGATCTGGTACTAGCCACTGTGCTTGGGGAATAGTTAAGCGCCCCCAAATAAGCATCTCCTCAAAGTCTCCACTGGGTGAAGGGTCTTCGGGCACTGTGAGGAGCCTGGCACAGGTAGCAGGGGGCACCCTCCCTGACCAGCCTCACTCCCCTGCAGACCAACAATTTCTTTTCAAGTTTTTCTGCTGCCATCCTTTCGAGAAAGCCCAAAGCTCTGAGTGCCCAGCTCCTCATCGTCATTCTAGGGAAGCAAAGTTTGATGTCAATCTGCCTGGGTTCAGACACCAGCTCGTGCCCCTGGATGAGTTACTTAACTCCCTGTGCTCCAGTTTCCCAATCTGCCAAATAGGAATAACAACATAGCAGCTAGCACCTGCGAGGACGAAGGGAGATGGTATTCATAAAGCACTTAGCCAAGCCTGGCCCAAGATACATGATTATTATTATTCTTCCCATATCCAGTCCATTAAAGACCGCCCTATTGTTTTGCACAAGTCTCCACCCAGTGGCTCCACCCCATTCAGGGCTTACTCTCCCCAGCCCCTCCTGCCTTACCTGTCTGGGGCTTGTTTGAAGCAATGACTCACTGCAAAACTGCAGCTCCCATCAATCACCTCCCTGTCCCTGCCTCCTTGTATTATACGTAGGTTGTTTCTAAGAGGGAAATCTTTTTCCTAATGTCCAGAATATTTATTCAATAAGTATTTATCGGGGCCCTCTCTAGGCCAGGCCTCTTAGCCATGAACAAAGAAAGAACTGACATTCTAGGAGGAGATCTAATCCTCAAAGGTCTCTGACCCTTACATCCCATCTTCTCCCCAGACTCCTAACTGAATCACAAGTACAAAGCATCAAGAAAGTATTCCAGACCGAAACTGCTCCGTGCGACTTGGGAACAGCCCGACGACTGAAGTGCTGCCCCACTGAACAAGTGGACGGTGAAGAAGTCCATGTTAAAACAGCCAGAAGCACCTGGTCCCCCTAGCACTCACCCCGGCCGTCAAATCCTCCAGGACAGTTTGTGTAACACGGTTGAAAACGAAGGCGCTCCATTTACCCGTCTCAGGCACGTAGCTTAAGCCCATGGTTTCATGTTCTCACAACCACGTTCCTTGGCCAGAGCTTGATTCGGGTTTCCCAGCAGGAATAGAGGCAGCGGCTGGGAGCGGACACTGAAAGCTCAGGTTCCAGCGCTGGCTCTGCCACTTACTGTGGGACCCCAGGCATGGAGCCTGTCTCATGCCTCGGTTTCTTTTAGACAACCTTTAAGGTCCTCTTCCGGCTTTTGAAGCCGAAGGTCTGGGATCAACCACCATTAACATGAGATTGAACAGATTCACACAGATCCCTTATTTCAACAAAATGAGCCCCTGCTCTGGGATGGGGGGTGGGGTGGGTGAACAAGGCAGATGAGGAGCCCATCGGGGGGCATCTCTAAGAGGCACCGCAATGCTTCTTTACTTATTTCCTCCCTTCTAACTCCAAACTCGAGCTTTCTAGGCACAACTCCAATAGAAGTATCTCTGGGCCACAAGGCAAATCTAAAATACAAGTTGTACAAAATCTCTGGTGGACCCATTAGATTCCCTTCCACCAACTCAAAAACCATTCCAGACCATGCCTGTCTCCTCGTCTCTAGACAGCCGGCCTAAAATTAAGTCTCACTGGTTGGAATGGAAGTGACCCAAGTACAGAACCAATGACCTGCAGGCCACACACCACAGGACAGGGACTCACCCAGGAATCTGGTCTGAGGAGAAGAGCAAGCCCCCACTTCAACTCACTGCATCTCCCTCCATGGTCACACAGGCAACCAAGAGAGCCTGGAAGAAAGAAAATGAGACCCAAATGTCCAACGCCCCCTACCCAAAAGAAAGCAGCTCCACTACAATTGTCTTCACACAGGAAAGCCAGGTTCTGCAGCTTACTGGAGCACTAATGTGGCTGGAACTATAGACGACCAATTAAGAGGTCCTGTTCCAAGACTGGCAGGTAACTGGCCCAGGGTGACACATGGCCTGAGGGACAGCTGGCGAAACCACCAGAAAAGCTCTAGAAAACAACATTCACTTTAAAACAAATGAGAAAGGGACAGTCATACTGATCCTCCAAAATCAAAACCAGACAGGCCCACGGCTTTGATCACAAACATTGAGAATACATTTTCTAAGGTTTAATGACAATTAGGGGTGGTTCTCTTCCCCTCCCACCTGGCCCAGCAGGTCCTTTGAAGGGCCCTGGTGAGGGCAAAACAGGGATGTAGGCCCCCAGGCCCTTTCTTTGGCAGAAATGAACTCTTTTTACTTACACGTGGAACAAAGACAGGGCAGAAAGAGCAGCTTCAAAGTTGGCTGGGTGACCCCCAAGGGTGCAAAGTCCTCCCACCTGTGGGAAAATTTTGTAAATTTCCCAGGAGCCCACTGGAACTGGTGTCCCGTCTAGGTCGTTGCCAGCTAGGAGTTTCCATTTTGCACAGAAATAAAGGCGCTGAAGGCGCCCTGAGCACTTAGGGCTCCCGGCCCGCAGCTCCAGGGAGGGCCCAGAGGATGGTCCCTCACTGGACCGCTGAGACTGGGAAGGACCAGCACTTCACAGTATCCCTGTGAAAACGCACCCAGGCTACCGCTGTGCCTTGCCAGAACCATCGCGGAGCTCAGAGAGACATTAATGACCGTTTTGGGTTAGTTAAAATCCACGCAAGCACCTCCCTGGCCTCTTAAATCTTCCCAAACTACACCTCAGACTGGAGGCAAGCAGTGGCAGCGATCATAAAAGTCATCTTAAAAGGCAAGTTGGAAAAAAACCGACACGCACTACTTAGCAAGTCCGCGATTGGGGGGGCGGTGGCAGAGGGCTGGAATGGTGGGATCTGCGCGCCCGGGGTGGGGAGGCAGGGCTGCCCCGACGGTCCCCCGGCCCCCGCGCCCACCTGGCAGCCTCAGGACCCCTAATCTGACGCCGACGATCACACCGCTCAGCTCTGTCCAATTAGGAAAATGACCACGAGGAGACGTTGAGAGTGGGTGACGAGTTAGGGGGACTGAGACTCAGGAAGCCGAGGACAGGCCGTGAGGACCCCGCCAGACAGCGAGCGTCTTCAACAGGTCCCGGGCCGGGGCGCCCCGACGCCGACCCGGCGGGGGTCCCGCGGCGCACGGCCTCCAGGTGCTATCCGGGACCCCCTCCGAACCCCCGGCGGCGCGCTCCACCCTCCCCCACCCCGGGTGGCGGGGACGCGCGGCCACCCCACCCGCCGGGAGAATAAAGTTTGTGGGCAGCCGAGGGGCGGGGCGGCGCGGCGAGGGGGCGAAACTTTTGAGTCCCCAGCGGGCAGCGGGGGGAGCGCACCCGCGCCGGGACACCCACGTGCGGGCCCCAGGGCCGCCGCCGCCGCCCGGGCCTCCCGCGCCGCTGCCGCCACCGCGGCGCTTTCCTTTCATTTCTGCTTCTCTCTCTCTCTTCCTCTCTCTCTCAGTCTCTCATTCGCGCGTTCTCCTCGCTCCCTTCCTCTCTCCCTCCCTTCCCCCTCCCCCTCCTCCCACCCCTACCCCCAGACGCCATCTCTCCCTCTTTCCCTCCAGCTCGCCGGCATGAGGGAATGTGGAAGTGAAAGGGAAAGACGACATGTTTGCAGCGCGGCGCGGGCCTGCGCGCGGCCGTCCCCGGGGAGAGGCGGGGGGCGGGCCGGCGCGGCGGCAGCGACCCACCCCCGCGCCCCCGCCGCAGCCCGCCCGCCCGCCCGGGTTGCGGGGCCCGGGCCGCGCGGGACACTCACCCTGGGTCCGGGCGCGGCTCCTGCGCTGGGGCCCTCGGCGGGCCGGGGCCGGGGGGCTCCTGGCTGCCCACCGCCCGGCTGCTGCTGCGCGCCGGCTGCCGCCTCCACGCGCGCCCGCCGCCTGCTCCGCCGCCCGCCCTCCGCTTCTCTCTCTCGTCTCCTCTCTCTCTCTCTCTCTCTCTCTCTCTCTCCCATCTCTCTCCCTCTCTCTGCCCCTCTATCCTCCTCTCTCTCTCTCTCTCTCTCTCTCTCTCTCTCTCTCTCTCTCTCTCTCTCTCTCTCTCCCTCTCCCTCCCTGGAAGAAGGGAATGAGGCAGGGCTGACGTGAAGGGATGCAAAACAGCTCCTCCTAAGCCAGCTCGCAGAGGAAGAGAGACCGAAAAGCAGCCCTTTTATCTCTCTTTTGTTTTCTCACTTCCTTCCACCCCCCCACACCCCCCTCCTGTCAGCCCAAGTTTTCTTTTCTCTTTCCACCACAGAGAGGATTTTTTTCTTCCTCTCTTTCTCTGCCTTTCGGTTCAACTCTCCCACTCAAATGGAACGCCTGGAGGGTTTCTCGCTCTCCTTTTTTTTCTTCCCTCTTTTCTTCCTTCTTCCTCCTTTCTTATTTCTCTAAAAGGGTTTTGTTTGCTGTGGGAGTTTCGTTTGAAAATCAAGTCACGCCTTTTTTCCTCCTTTTCTTTCTCTCTCTTTTTTTCTCCTCAGAAAAGGGGAACAAAGATGAACTGAAGCGGAGGAGAGGGAGAGCGGCAGGGCCTCTCATGGAAATGGGGGGCCCTGCCTGGCACAAAGGGGGCCGGGGGACTTCGCGCCCCCCGGCCCCAAGGGAAGCCCCGGGCGTCCTCGGGAAGGGGAGTCAGTGGGGCAGGGGGCGCGGCTGCCGGGTGCCGCCCAGTCGCCGCTCCCCGGCCTGAGGTGGAAGTCTAGGTGTGTTCTCTACTCCTGTATTTTTAAAGTAGGCAGATGGGCTCGGAACAGGCGTCCCCGCACCGCACTGAACTGTAAAAGAGCCTTCAAACAGCTGTTTGTAGAGCCCTGGACAGCCAGGCTCGAGGGAGCGGCGCGGGACGCGAGCGCGCGCCGGGGCCCAGTGGGGCAGGGGCTGGAGAAGCCGGGGTCGGGCCCTCGTGGGCCCTCCAATCCCAGGGCCTGGGCCTCGGCCCCAGACGCACTGCTGGGGGCGCCGAGGCGTGGCCGATCGCGGCGCGGGGGTCAGGCCGCTGCGCCTCCCTGCGGGGGCTCGGCACGGCCTGGCCTCCTCCCAGCTCCAGGGCAGGCCGGACCCTCGGCCTCCGACCTTCAGCACGCTGGCCACTCGGAGGGAGCCGCTTCTCGCCTCCGAAGCTGGGCGGGGCCGGAGTCCTCGGACAGAGCCGGGCCGAGCCGCCACGGAGGGTCAATTATTCATGGGGCGCCCGGGCGTGCTCCCAAGACCTGCTCTGCCCTCAGCTTCTCCGGAGAAGTGGGGAGAAGACAGGGGAAAAGTTCGCAGAGCAAAGTTGGCCACATTTCTCATTTTCTCAAGTAAGTATTGAGCACCTGCTGGATGCCTGGCCCTTGGACTGGGGCTGCTGCCAGGGGCTGGGGAGAAACGTGAGGTCTTCGTGGGCCCTGAGAGTTTCCGCAGGAAACAATGCCTGAGGAGGCTGCCGCTCAGGACCAGGTCATGGAGAGGAAGGAAAGCCTGGATCCTCTCTCGCCTCCCGCCTCTCTTCCTTCCCCTTCTCTTCCTTCCTCCTGGCTGCATCTCCTTGGCTCCACCCCTTCTCATCAATTCCTCCCACACTTCCCTGCTCTCCCTGGCTTTTCACTGGAGGGTCCCTTCTCCCAGCGAGGAGCAGATGCTGAGCCCTATTGTCTCTCCCCCAGTGACTGCAGCCTCCCGGGACGGACCTGCCACTCGTTACCCCTCCCCCCAGCCGGGAGGCCTGGGCCTATAGAGACTGGGGCCCCAAGGCCACTACCCCTCACCCCACTCTAAACCAGTGCCTGGTGTTGTGAGCTACGACTCCAGTCACTCAGAGCAGGATTTGTTTCTGACTGGGAGTGAGAAAACAGTAGCCTGAGACTTTGCTTAAGCAAGGACACCGTCGTTTTAATATCAGCACACTGAGCCCTGGGTGACCTCCCAAAGTGAGCATTTACCCACTACGCCCTCTTAATAGGATATGCAGAAGCTACGTATCTGTCATTTTATATCCTCCTGCTTAGTGCACCTAAGCTGTATCCTTCAAACAAGGCCAACGCAGCTCTGATAGTCAAGCATTCATTTAACAAATGCTGACTGAGTACCTATTCTGCGCCTGCTGCTGTGCTGGGCGCTAAGGCTCCTCAGCACATACAGTCCTCACTCAGCCTTTGCAGACCAGCAGGGGAAGCAGCAAGAAGACAGGCAACCACAGTGCTACGTGATGCATGCAGAGGTGAACCCAGGAAGCCCCTGAGAAGGGTACTTGGACTAGTGTGGTCAGGGATGGCTTCCTAGAGGAGGTGACATCTAGCGGAGTAGACATGTGCCAGGCAAATGCCTGGGAAGGCACAGGCTGTCTAAAGCCCCCAGGGCAAGAGAGCACATTCTTACAGATGCTTGGAACCGCCACAAGTACTTGCTGTAGTGTGGAGTACAAGTGGGGGAGTGGGGAGTGAGGACAGTGTCCAGGCACAAGTAGGGGAGGAGAGAGAGCGAGGAGTACGACAGGGTGTAAGTGGAGGAGGGGGGCGGGTATCGGGGAGGTGTTCAAATTTTAGCTTCTCCCACTTGCTAACTTCATGAACTTGGATGAATAACAGCTTCAGTGAATAACTTAAACTCAGTTTCCTCACTTATAAAATGGGGGTAAGAAGATCTTGGGTTGCAGAAACAATGTCTTATGCTTAAGGGCCCCGGTTTACTTGCTGATTATCCCTGGGCAAGTTGACCTCTCTAAGTCAAAGTTTTCTTACCTGTGAAATGGAGGTGAAAACATCTGACATACAGTTATTGTGAGGCTTAAATGAGCCCATGCATAGCTCAGCGTCAGGTACGTAAGTCCCAATACATGGTAGCTTTCATTCGTTGTTTTTATAAATCAGGGAGTGACAGAGAAATGCCCTTACAACCTAGAAATGAGATTATGTTCTGGGTTGAAACCAGGATGAGTCACCATGCCAGAAACATGATGAGCTGGTTGTGGAGGAAGCATTCACTGAAAGCTGCCCTATTTCCCCACAGGTGGCCTGGATTGGGAACTCCTATGTCTGATCAAGGTGGCAAGGGTGTAGTCTCAGGAACATGACTGGAATGTCAAGACTGGTTACAAAGGCCTCATCAGTGGAACTGTAGCCTGCCTGAAGAACAAACAGGAATCAGAAGAGAGTGGGCCTTGTAAAATCCAGAAGGGCGAATGGGAGCAGGTACCTGGCTGTGTTTGCTCAGTGGAGAGCAGTGGGCACAGAAGTTCACACTGAGGGGGAGAGAAGGGAAGAAGGGGATTATTGACTCCTCCAGAGCCCAAATTAAATCTCTCAAAACCTCTTAGTCCATTGTTTGGGTTCCTCATTCTCTAAGCAACTTGCAGATGAACTTGGCACCAGCAAAATGTCCCCTGGATCCAGGCAGACACCAGCCTTCCAGTTCTGCATTGTAAACATTTTACACTTCTATTATTTCTTTGTGACACAAGTTCATTGTGAAAGAATTTGAAAATCAGCTAAACAAAACTGAAAAGGAACCCCCTGTAGAGACATTATATTTTGGTGTATATCCTTGGACCTTTTATATCCACATATCTGCATGTAAATGCACATAATAATGAAACTGTACAAAGTAAATGTTAAACAAACAAATGACTATGCATGTAAATATGTTATTTTTACAAAATTAACAAAAATAGCATTACACTATACCTACCAAATTGTAACCACATTCGCCCAATAATATGTCACAAATATCTTTCCCTCTCTTTAACCACCCACATTATCATTCTTAAAGAAAGAATGATATTATTCCAGGGCAAGCATGTATCTTAATTTGTTTAAACAAATTGTTGGACTTGTGGGATGTTTTCAGTTTTTCACTTTTATGGACCACTATGATGAACATATACTTTTGTGCCAGGTATATGTCATATTCTGCTCATCATTTTATAGCTGAGACTGAGGGACAGAAAAGTTAAAAAGCTTTCCAAGGTCACAGCTAGGGTGTAACTGAGCCAGAATTTGCAGGCAGTTTCCAGTTGGGAGTTCCTTTTAGCATCTGTTTACTCCTTTTCTTTAGAAGGACTCCCCTCTACCTCCCCATTATCTTTTTCTCTTACAGATTGCCTCCCTGGGAGACCCTGTCTGGACAGGTGACCCATCATCGCCTTCTCTGACTCCTTTTTACTTTCCGAATGTCCACCTCCGGGGGTTGTTGGGAGGAATTAAACCAGGTAATATATGAATGCATGATATTGTATTTTATAAATTGTGAAACCTGTAAGAATGTTAGGCCTAAACTCACAGTCAGACACCGCAAGGTTTAGCCAAATCCCTGCCCAAACCGGGGAAAGAAGCCTCTGGATTCACAGAAGAGAGAAAGAAATGGACTGTTCGAATGCAGAAGCAGTCAACGGAGGCCTCCCCTGGGCATTTCAGAAGCCCCACAGTTGCCCCCCTAGAGCTGAATTGGGAAGGAAGGTGTGTTATTATAAGGTTTACTAATCTTCATGATTTCCCTGGGGAGGGTGCATTCATGCCACAGACTTTCCAGAATGTTCATATCCATCTGTGAAAATCTAAGGGATCTTGTAAGCTGAGAAAAGAGGTGAAGCACAGCTCATCAGTGTTTCAATTGATGTGTTCACTAGAGTAGCTGCTGGGAGATTAGCGGGTGATTATTAAGATCTGTTTCTTTCATTGATAGAACCAAACAAACATTATTAAAAATATCAGTGACTTTGCCGTATTTAATATTCGATTATTAATACCAAATCTCTCAACTGGAATCCCCTTATGGAAGGTGTAGGATCCCAGGATTGAACTAAGAGGGGCTGAAGAAAGCAGAGCTAGACTCAGGGCTCCTGAAAGGATAGCAGAGGGACCCGGAACTGGTGGACAGTCCCTGAAAACTAAGCTAATGACTGGATTTCCACAGAAGATGTATTGAGCAGCTAAACAAAATTCTCAGAAGTATAGTAACAGTTTAGGAATAATTAAGATTTTGGGGGAAAACCAAAAGAAAGCGAGTCTGCGTGGACAGGCGGGGTGAACATGTGACATGTTCAAATCATTTTTCCAGGAATAATGACCCACGTTCTCTGATTCTGCCTGTGACCAAGGGTACATATTTGCATGGCTTTATTTCCCATAAGATAACTCGCCTTATTTGCATAAATATAAGAATAAAAATACGCCAAAAGAAACAGAGCCCATCGACCGTAAACAGGAAATTGCCAACTTCACCAGTTAAAAACAAACAAATAAAAGTCGTAATGCTGTGAGAGAACTCATTGGTACAAAGCCTGGAAAATAATTTGACATTAGAGATCAAGAAAAGCTTAAAAGTTTACATCCTTTGGATTCAGTAAGTTCAGTTCTAGAAATCTATTTGAGAGAATCAGCAATATGGAGAAAGATGTGTTAACGATATTTATCAATTGTTATTTATGTTAGCAAAAATCACAAACAAAAAAAAAAGAAGAAAGAGGGGAGAAGGAAGGGAGGAGGGAAATATGGTAAGTATTCAACAGTGAAGAAATGTTTAAGAAGTTATGGCGTACACGTTTGATGTAATATTACACAGCCATTAAAAGCATGTTTTTGAAGAATATTTAATGACTTGGGAAATGTTTGTAATATTCTGAGTGAGATACACAATTGCATATGCATCAGAATTATATTTTTGTCCAATTTTGTATATGCATCTGTATTTATTCCGAAAAATACATTTAAAATGCTTGGAAGGAAACACAAACAAGTTAAAAGTTATTTCTGGTTTTTAGAATTAGAGGTGCGTTTTACGCATTTTCTTCTTTCTCTCAGTGTATTTGCCAAATTTCTATAATGATTGTATGATTTTTAAGGAGTAACTTTAGAGAACAAGATCTAGGCTTCTCATTCATTCCAAAGACCCAGGTCAGGCCTTCAAGGAGCTTACAGTCCTCAGGAGTAACAGCTAAGCAAACAGAAAGTTATGCTGCAGAGTGCAATTATTTCTCCTCCTCTGGAAATGCATGAAGACCTAGTAAGAGGAAAGGGGAACCAGCATTTTAGTTGCTGACGATTTGGGCTCTGAGCTGAATAGACTACTATTGTGAAAGTGTATTGTGCAAAAAGAGAATGGGGCTTTTTGTGAAGGGAGATAGAGAGGGTGTGGGGTGGGAACTGGGAGAACAGGGGAGGAGGAGGCAGGCCTGGGAGCTGTGGGTGGATTGTGGGGAGGACTGCCCTGAAGGTTCCTCCAAGTTGTCCTCCCAAGCCTGCACCTGGGTCCTGGGTCAGTGTCTAGGGCCAGCCAAGTACCTGGGGGTCCCGTAAATGTTTATTGTTCATAAGAACAGATGAATGAATGAGCATGTCACAGGGTTCACTCTCATGAATTTCCTTTAAGGCATTAATTAAACATGTTGTCTGGTGGGAAAGAAAAGACATCATTGTGAAGCCATGATGAGCACGATGAGAGGGGAATTACCGTCTTTTCCACCAAGGAAGCAAGGTAGGGGTGTGTGTGTGTGTGTGTGTGTGTGTGTGTGTGTGTACCTGCTTTAAAGTCAGGAGGGACCTGTATTCGAGTTTGAATGTGGCGATGACTGGAGTCTGAGGAGCTCTTGGCTATTGCCACTTGCCAGCTGTGTGACCTTGGCCAGACTCAGTCTCTGAATGGTTTCACTGCCTACAAAATGGGCTCAGGGCCACCTGTGTTTGTCGAGAAGATCACATGAGATAATGCATATGAGATAATGCTGTGTAGACTGGAAAGCACTCTGCAAATGGAATGAGCTGCCGATGTTAGTATGATTACTTGTAAACCCCAGGCTTCACCTGCTTGGCAGAGGTGGAGGAGAGGTGCCGTAGGGTGATGGGTTTGCTGTGTTGAATCTTCAGACATGCATTCTCTTTTTGGTCTTCTCCCTTTGCCTTTATTTTTCACTTTATTGTCTTTATTCATCAACACACATTTATTGAAAACCCCTAACATGCTGGCCACCCTCAAGAGTCCCCCAGGCAACCAACGGTGACAGATGTAAGACTAGTGACGACTTATACAAAAACAGAAGGGTACATACCTCTCATGTTTGGGAAGTCTTCTTACAAGAGGTTATGTTTAAAATGAACTGAAAGAAAAGTGGGAACCTGCTCAGCTACGCAAGGGGGTCAGAGCTTTGAGCAGGGGAATAGACTTTAGGAAGTTACTTAACCTCTCTGAGCTTCGGTTTCCTGCTCTGAAGAACCTACCTGACCACTGAATGAGATAGTGCATGCCAGGTGCCTAGCATAGAGCCTGACCTGTAGTCGGTATTGAAAAAAAAAAGTTTTCTGTCTCTCTGTATCAAGATCACTTCCTGTCCACATTTTGTTCTTTTCCCCAGTTCCTGGGGGCATATTAACTGTTGGCGTGGGCTGTTCCAGGATCCTCAAAACAATTTAAAAAACAGATCATATTTTTCGCCATAAAGAAAATCCCAATAAATTTGAAATACAGATGTTATGTGGACCACATCTTTTGTTCACAATATGCTAAAATTAGCAATTAATGTTAGAAATTGACCATTGAGAATTCTCCAAAATCGCTTTTGGATAAAGAAGGAAATCAAGTACCAAGTGTTAATTTAGGAAATAAGACAAAAAAGAACTGCACTAATGAAAATCAACAGTACACGTGCAAAGCTTTATTCAAAAGCTGTGGCTTCTAAAATGATTTTATTATTATGCCCAGGAAAAGTTAAACAAACGAAATATTCATGGAGTCATTTAGAAATATTTAAAAAAAAGAAAAGAAAAACAAATAAAGATGCAGAAGGAAATCAGGAAAAAAGCAGAAAAGAATAAATTAGAAACTAGAAAAGCAGCTGAATAATACCTATTTCTGGAGCCAATTCTTTTTGTTAAAGTCTGAATAATACAATGGACAAATATAATGAAGGAAAAACACCAGAAGCAAACACAACTTAAGGTGAAATGGTAAAAGGACAACAGAACTGGACTAAAAATATAAAAGGATACTATGTGAAATTGCCCACAAATTTGAAACTTGAAGGAAATAGTTTTCTGTGGAAAAAAACATAGTGAAGTTTCCTTTATTGAACAGAATCAGAAGTGGAAAATGTAAACCACCTCCTTGGGTTTCTGCTCAAAACCTAATCCTGACCAGCTTTTAAAGTGGCACCCCCGACCCCCGCACTGTTTCACTTTTCTCCTGTGTACCATCTGATATGACATATGCCTGGTTGCTTACTTGTTTCCCTTCTTTTCTCCTCATTAGAATGTGAGCTTCCTGAGAAGAGAGAATTTTCTTTGTTTTTGTAATTAAACTTTTTATTTGTAAATAATTGCTTTTTAATTAAATGTTTTATTTTTTAATTACTTTGTTTCATTTTTTTGTTTGTTTGTTTCATTTGCATTTAAAACATTTTATTTCAAGAGAATTGTAAGAAAACTATTTTCCCACTGCTGTATCACATGGAACTGGGCTGGGCACATAGTAGGCATCTGAAATAAATCCTAGTTTAATGAATAGATGAGTTGAGGAAGAATTTAAGAAAGATATCAAGAATACTGCCTCCAAAAGTTCTGAGTCCAGAGGTTTTACTGGGGAGAGGGCGATGTCTTCTAAAATTTTGAGGCATGGGTGACCCCATGTTATATAAATTAGTCTAGAACATAGCATTTTCTATATGAAGAAAACTTTTTTTTGTAAAGAATATGGGAGAAGGCCTGAATGTGGAAAGACATAACACTGTGCTGATGCAAAGGCGAAATAATGTGAAGATGGAAAGTCGAATTAATTTATAGGCTTAGTGCAAATCCAAATTTTCAACTTTTGCTAAAAGATTATAAAAATTCATTTAGCAAAATAAACAGAACTTCAAAGAAAATTTATAAAATAAGAGTAAAGCCGGAGAGAATAGACCTAAATATAAAACATATTAGAAAATTACAATATTTAAAATTGTGTGGTATTAAGGCAAAAATGTACAGTCGTTTTAATAGATTAAAACAGCTCAAAATGAGGCAATGATACACATAGTAATTTAACACGTAATAAAGTACTATCATCGGGAATAGAAAGGGTTATTTTAAAAATTATTTTGGGCTAACTGGCTGACAATTAGGAAAAAAAATGTGTACCCTCACCGCATATGATACAACAAATAAATTCTGTCTGCAAATAACAGCAACAATAATAAGGAAAAGAAAATAGACGCTTTCAAACACCTAAAGAAAAAATGACTTTTTAAGCTTAAAACCAGTGGAAGAAATTAAGGGAAAAGAGAACATTTCTGGTTATGTAAATAAGTCAAACTTTATCATGCTAAGAAAATAAAAGTTATCTCCAAGATATATTGTTAAATGAAGAAAGCAAGTTGTAGCTAGTGTAAAGTTTGCACAAAAAAAGAAAAATGTACACAAAACAAAGCTATATATTTTCGACTAGTTTGGGAACTTTACAATGAAAAATTCCCCCTCCCCTCTTGGGAATCCTGGGTTCTGCAGAGCTGCCTCACTGCCAGGAAGGCCCAGTAGGAAGGGTCCCAAGGGTTTGCTGCTAAAAGAGGTTTGAAATCCCCACAGCTCAATGCCTGAATCCATTATGGTGTTCCCGTGTGAGGCTGAGGCCCTTCTTGGAAGAATCCGGTAACAGTAGACCACTACCTTTCTTTATTGGAGCAGAGATCTACTGCCCTGTCATGGTCATCTGTGTCCAGCTTTCAGATCAAATTTCTAGAATTCTCCATTCTTAAGGAGCAGCTTCCAGCATAACCCACCAGGAGCTCCAAGATTCTGCCTAATTGGCCTGAGGATGCTGAAGGCTCATTCTGAGCAGCAAAAGGAGGAGGGAGTTCAGAATTTGTGAGAAGTCCATCCTTTTGGGGGCTTCCTGGGGGACAGAGGCCTCTGGAACAGAGAGCTCTGTCCTCTATGAAACCAGGTTGTTACACAACAGGCTGTAATTAATATCACCCAGGCTGGGAAAGACATCCCATCATTCTAATAAAAAATGAAAGCTAACTGGGCCCAGTGCCCACAGAGCCCACAGAGAGTTGCCAGGCCAGGAGCCTCCAGCAGAGGGCGCGCTCAGGGACCATCCGTACCCCCATGCCAATCAATGCCCACAGTGCCAGCCACCGAACTTCAGGAAAATGCAGCCCTGCCCCATCTGGTCCTGTTCAGCCAGAGCAGGGCAGGTACCAGGCGTCCTGCTGCCTAGTCCAGGGGATATGAGTCATCCAGAGAGGCCTGGCTTGGCAGGGGTAGGGGCAGATAGAGAACGGGCACCTGCTTCAGGGGTGGATTTCCTTTGACCTTCAACTTGCACTTCCATTTGTCACCCAAGTTGCACTGATCAGGCTTCCAGCCCTATGTGGTGCACAGGACTTCCCCACACGCTGCTTGCAGGTTCACCTGCTAAAAACACGTCTGGCATCATAGGCCTGTGCTCGAGAACTTGTTCCATGGCGTCACGTGGGTGTCTACCTGGTATCGAGGCCAACTCTCCTCCTCCTTTCCAGGCTGCATCACCTCTACGTGCCCTGTTTGCCTTAGGCAGATGGGTCCCCTCGCTGCCTCCTCCGAACTGCCATCCCCTTTCTCTTCTGTAAACCCATGCTAGCAGTGCCCATCTCACAGAGCTGCTGTTGAGAGGATTAAATGAGAGAACACGTGTGAAACACGCGCCCGACACTTAATAGGCACTTACAATAAATGTTTGCGATGATGATAAGGCTGCTGCTGCTGAACTAATGCCTTCCTCTGTAATGTCCCCCTCTTCACCCAACCAAAATGTTTCCACCCTTCACAGCCCAGCTCAAAGCCGGTCTTCCTCCCAGAAGCGCTTCCAGATCCCTTTGGGCCAGCGGTTTCAAAGCTGAAATTCTTCAGAATCACCTCAGAAGGTGAGAAAATTTTTTTGTTTTTGTTTGTTTGTTTCTTTCTTTCTTTCTTTTTTTGGCATGGTTGAAAAAAACTTTTTTGGGTGGTAAAAACACATAAAATTTACCATCTTGACCATTTTGAAATGTACAGTTCAATAGTGTTAAGTATATTCACACTGTTGTGGAACAGATCTCCAGAACTGTTTCATTTCACTAAACTGAGACTGTACACATTAAAAATACTCCCCATTTCCCCTTGTCCTGTCCCTGGTAGCCACCACTCCAGTGTCTGTCTCTGAATCTGACTATATGCCTCATATAACTGGATCTACAATATTGGTCTTTTTGTGACTGGTTTATACCACTTAGCAGAATGTCCTGAAGGTTTGTCCATGTTTAGCTTGTGGCAGGATTTCCTTCCTTTTTCAGGGTGAGTAATATTCCACTGTATGTAATCTAATATACTGCATTTTGTTTATCTGTTCATCCATTGATGGACATTTGGGTGGCATCTTTTGGCTATTGTGAATCATGCTACCATGAACGTGAAGGTGCAAATACCTGTGCGAGTCGTGGCTTTTGGGTATTTTATTTACCCAGAAGTGGGATTGCTGGATCATACAGGAGTTCTATGTTAATTTTTTGAGGAAGTGCCATACTGTTTTCAGTAGCAATTGTACCATTTACAACCCCACCAACAGTGCGCAAGGGTTTCAATTTCTCCACATCCTCATCTATACTTGTTATTTTCTGTTGTTTTTGTAATGGGTGTGAGGGGATATGATAGCTCATTTGTCTGTTTTTTCTTTTGTTGTCTGTGCTGTTGGTGTCATAGCCAAGAAAGCACTGCAAAATCTGATGTCAGGAAGCTTTCCCCCTATGTTTTCTGCATGGAGTTTTATAGTTTTGGATCTTATGTTTAGGTTTCGATCCATCTTGAATTTTTGTACTTAGTATAAAGATCCAGTTTTATTCTTTTGCATGTGGGTATCCTCTTTTCCCAGCACCGTTTATTGAAGAGATGTCCCTTTTCCCAGTGGGTGGCCTTGGTACCCTTGGTGAAGAACATTTGATCGAATGTGGCTATTTGGGGTCCCTTGACTTGAATGGCAATATAGACTAATAGCAGTAGCTGGAACTTCCAGTGCTATGTTGACTAGAAATGGTGACAGCGGGCCTTCTTGTCTTGTTCCTGATCTTAGAGAAGTCTACATTCTTTCCCCATTGAGTATAATGTTAGCTGTAGGGTTATCATATATGGTCTTTATTACAGTAGCCCCCCCGCCCCAATCCTCAGTCTCACTTTCCAAGGTTTCAGTTATTACGCTCAACTGTGATCTGAAATATTAAATTGAAAATTCCAGAAATAAACAATTCATCAGTTTTAGATTGTACCCATTCGAGTAGCGTGATGAAAATCTCGAGTGACCCACTCTGTCCCAAGTGGGACGTGAATCATCACTCTGTCCACACTGTAGACACTCCCTGCACGCTGGTCACGTAGTAACCATCTCGGTTATCAGATCGACTGTGGAAGTATTGCAGTGCTGGTGTGCAAGTCCCCCTGATTTCACTTAAGAAGGGCCCCAAAGCGCAGTGTAGTGTCGCTGGCCATTCGGGCACGCCAAAGGAAAGCCGGAAAGCGTATGCATGTTTAGGAAAAAATATAGTATATATAGGGTTCAGTACTCTCAGTGGTTTCAGGCATCCACTGGGGGTCGTGGAACGTATCCCCTTCAGATAAAGGGGAGACTCTTGTATACTGAGGTAGTTTCCTTCTATTCTGAATCTGTCGTTTTTTGTCATACAATTATGTTGAATTTTGTCAAAAGCTTTCTCTGCATCAATTGAGATGATCGTGCGGTTTTTGTCCTTCCTTCTGTGAATGTGATGTGTTACGTTGATTTTTGTATGTTGGATCATCCTTGCATTTCAGGGATAAAGCCCACTTGGTCATGGTGTATAATCCCTTTAACATGCTGTGGAATTTGGTCTGCTCGTCGGTTTGCTGAGGATTTTGGCATCAGCGTTCTTCAGGGATATTGGTCTATGGTTTTCTTTTTCTGCAGTGTCTTTGTCTGGCTTTGGTCTGAGGGTAATGCTGGCCTCCTAGAATGAGTTTGGGAGTATTCCCTCCTCTTCAACATTTTTGGAAGAGTTTGAGGAGAATTCATGTTAATTCTTCTTTAAATATTTGGTAAAATTTTCCAGTGAAGTGATCTGGTTTTAGGCTTTCCTTAGTTGGGAGGTTTTTGGTTACTCATTAAATCTCCTTACTAGTTATAAGTCTGTTCAGATTTCAGATTTTCTTTCTTTCTTTTTTTTTTTTGTGGTGTAATTGACATATAACAAACATTAGTTTCAGGTGTACAACAGAATGTTTTCATATTTGTATATATTTAGAAATGATCACCACAATAAGTCTAGTTAACATACATAGCTACAATTATTTTTCTTGTGATGACGACTTTTAAAATTTACTCTGTTAGCAACTTTCAAATATGAAATACAGTATTATTAACTATATTCACCATGGTGTACATTACACCCTTAGATTTTTCTATTTCTTCATATTCCAACCTTGGTAGGTATGTTTTTCTAGGAATTATTATTTCTTTTGTGTTATCCAATTTTTTGGTGTACAGTTGTTCACAATATTATTTTATAATCTTTTCTATGTCTGCAAAATCAGTTGTAATGTCTCCTCTTTCATTTCTAATTTTAGTTATTTGTGTCTTTCTCTCTTTTTTCAAAGTCTAGCTAAGTGTTTGTCAATTTTGTTGATCTTTTTAAAAAACAACTCTTAATTTTGTTGATTATTTTCCTATTTTTCTATGCTCTATTCTGCTTTTCTCTAATCTTTATAAGTTCCTTCTTCTGCTAGCTTGGATTTAGTTTGTTCTTCTTTTTTTTATTTCTTGACGTATGAAGTTAGGTTATTGATTTGAGCTCTTTCTTCGTTTTGAATGTGAGTATCTATAGTTGTAAAATTCCCCCTTAGCACCGTTTTCACTGCGTCCCATAAGGATTGATATGTTGTGTTTTTCATTTTTACTTGTCTCAAGGTATTTTCTAATTTCCCTTGTGATTTATTCTTTGACCTTCTGGTGGTTTAAAAGTGTGTTATTTAATTTCCATGAATTTAAACAGTAACTGTGACAAGAGTAGATGAATTTAGGAAATATTAAAAAGAAAGGATTGAGAGGACTTGGTACCAATTAGGTAAGAAGGTGAGACAGGCATCTTAATCCTGTTTGAGTCCATATGCTAGTGAAGTAATTCCAACTATTACAAAGACTTTAGGCAAAAAAGATGTCGATTCCATTGTTATTTTTGGCAGAAAGAAGTTGGAAGTATTCCTACCTGTTTTTTATGTTGTGTTTCTCCCTGTGTCCAGCCTGGAGACCTGTGGAATTGGTTTAATTTAGAAGAGTGATGCCCTGGGGAGGCCACAATTACTGACTTCTGATGAGAGAATAGTCTAAGGAAGATGACACAGGCCACCTAAGACCTTTGAGGGCTAAAGACATGTTTACTTTGGGAGGCCCCACCCAAAGTCCCACAAAGCATTTTAAAATGCACCTGCACCCACAATTAAATATAATTTATATCTAACTATGTAGGAGTCACATTGCTGTTGCCCGTTGGACACATCCTACATTTTGTAGACAAACATTTATTAGTTGTGATTCTGCTTTTTTGGTTTTGGAGTCAATTTTTGTTGTTGTTGTTTGCTTGCTGTTTATTTTTTAGGTTGCAAACATTTTACTCAGTCTCGGCGCTTTGCACGGTGCCTAATGGGTGGAGCGTCATGGGGGGGTGTCAAAGCCAGTGGGTGGCAGTTTCAGGGAGCCTGGGCTGGCTCAAAAGAAGGAGCTTTCTAACCAGGAAAGGCCTGCCTTCACCAGAAGAGCTTCCTATTCCTGGAAATAATTTTACTTCAGGCCAATTATCCTCTATTTAGTATTTAGTACCTAGTACATGCCAGACGCTGTCCTGCTATCAGAAATGCTGCAGGAAAAATTGCTGGCCTTAATGGGAAGCCAGAGAACGTGGTCTCTGGAGTCCCCTCGAGTTTAATGATTTCATGGCCATAAAGGCGCTGTCTGGCAGCTGCCACTCAAAGTGTGATTCCTGGACCAGCAGTAGCATCCTTCTTAGAAATGTGACTCTCAGGCTCTATCCCAGACCTGCTGACTCAGAATTTGCATTTTCACAAGATCCCAGGTGACTCTGTGCACGAATTACAGTTTGAGAAGCACTGCCCTGGTCCCTGGATAGGCTCCGTTGCTCTCACTGGCGACAACCAGGCCCTGGCTGACCACAGCTATACGTTTAAGGACCTATTTGTAATTTAGGTAGGGTCGCCACCCTGACATGAACTGACGAGCACAAATGCATCTCCAGCCAGCAGCTCGGGGCATCCGCGGAGCTGGTGGAAGGCTCTGGGCTGCCCAGAAGCTTACAGGGTGCTGCTCTGGCTGGGCGCTACAGTCTGGGGTGTGGGAGGGGACAGGGTCTGCTGAGAACTCACCGCAGTCTCAGGGCACCCTTCTGTGCCCGCGGAACCCCCTTCCTCGGGCACAGTGAGGCCTGAGCTTAGTGTGCGGCAGCGTGGGGGATTTCTTTGACGTGCAGACCAAGGAAGCTTCTGCGACGAGGGGTCTGTCTTTGTGGGAGGACAGAGTGATGTCTACATGGAGCCCACGCAGGCTCGAACTCCTGGGGGATGGGATGCCACTCAGAGTCACTTACTCCCTAAGTGTGTGCTAGCCACCCACTGTGTGCCAGGCACTTTGCAAACAGCATCTGATGTATCTGGGCCACAGTATCTCCAGAAAGTGGGCTGGCATCAAGGCTTACCTGGGCTGCCCATCGGGCTGCACGGCAGGGCGGACCTGAGAATGCTGTGCTGTGGCGCCAGAATGGCCTCCGGGGGTCTGCAGCACGCCACAGGGAAGCTACGCATCGAGCAGGAACTAAAGCATGGGGGAACCCTCCACCCCACACTAGCCCTGGGGGGGTCAGACACATGCCCGCAAGACTCTGAGATAAGGTGGAAGGTCCTGGAGGTTGAAGCACTGGCAGCTGGGTGGCCACAAATTTGCCAAAGGACCTGTCACCTCCCTTTTGGGGAGCCCATGAGGCACCCTGAGGATGCAGCTGGACCTCAGCTGGGGTCTCCTGCCTGCAAGACCTGCAGAAGCTTTCTAGTGGTTTCTTTTCAACTTTCTGGCTATTGATTTTTAATATTGCTTTTCAATATTTTCGCTTATTTTTTTTTAAATTATTTTAATGTGTGTATTTTATCATTCTGACTTGTACTGTTCCCAATTATCTTTCCTTTTTAAATGGCCTCATTTTACCTTCTATCCTTTCAAACCTCTTAAGCCTTCTGGTTTCCTTTCATATCTTCTCTTTAAGTATCTGTTTTTATTGTTATATTTCCCTTCAACTTAAAAAATCGTATTTTTCTGACTAAGAAAGTATAATGTATTTTTATTGCTAAATGTTTGGAAAATATAGGAAAGGGTATAAAAAAGAAAATTAAAATATCCCATTAAGTCTCCTCTAGGAATAACCACTGTTGCTGTTTTATTCTATTCTCTTCAACTACTTTTTCTATTCCTGAACACTTAGAGATATTGCTTTAACCCTTTGTCTGACATACATGTTGTAAATATTTTCCTGTGATTTGATGTTTATTGAAAAAAATATTTTTTGTGTTTTGTTTGTTTTTGTTCATAGCCAAATTTGCATATGCTTGCTGTGAAAACATCAAACCACACTAACAGGTCTACAGCAACGAGTGACCGTGCCCCCTCCTCCACACTCAAGCCCCTTCCCCAGGTAAACCTACCAAGGTAACCACCATGCACTGTTTGGCATACATCCTGCTAGACTTTGAAAATGCATTTTCCTGTGTGCTTCCAACAACAATTGCATTAAACATACTGTTCAGCCTTTTGCTTTTTCACTCAGCAATCCATGATGGGCGTCTTTTGAAATCAGCCCCACCTGGGTGGAGGTGGGGTCTTGAGGGGGCCCCAGTGAGGGTGGGGCTGGGGCCCTGCGCTCAGCAACCCTGGGAGGCTGCGGATTGACTGAATGGTTCCCAAAGGAGCTCCTGTACGTGGGTCAGCAGCCAAATCAAGATCACAGAACATTCATTTCATTGTCAGCTGAGCACATGCCTGATACCAGACAGGCCTGGGTTTGAGAACCAGCACAAAATGTGCGCCCTGGTGCTTCCATCTTACAGCAGTTCCATTTTACTGCAATTAGCACACAGGCAGCAAGTTTCAGCGGGCATGGCCAGGTGACGACAGGCTGGGCATGTTAGCAGGTGGCTTCTCCGGTTGCCTGGTTCCCTCTCAGGAGAGGTGCTCGGGTAGCCAGGCTGTGGAGCTCTGCCTGGGCAGGGGTTTTCTGAGTCTCTTAGATTCCATTGTAATGATGGTAACAACTAACACATAGTTATTCCGTGCCAGGCACAGTTCTAAGTATGCTTTATATGTACTGACTCGTTTAATCCTCGTAAGAACCCTGTATTGGTAAATATCATTATAATAGTGCTGTAGTACAGTAATATTTTACAGAGGAGAAAACTGAGGCCCAGAGTGGTTAAGTAAGTTGTCAAAGGTCACACAGCTAGCTAGATGTAGAACCTGGACTTGAACCCAGGCATTGTAAAATCTGTGTTTTTAACCAATATGCTATTCTATCTCCCCAGCTCGTTTATAATGGCTTTTGGTTATTTACATCATCCCGATCTAGCACCTAGGTTCATGGCACAATTTCTTCCTACAACACAGTGCCACATTGCTGTAGAGTCCTCTGGTTATAGAGTGATGTCTAAATATTGTCTGTTGCAGTCACCCTGCTACCATGTGACTATGTATCATCATTTGTCTCCTGGGTCAGGAGGCCTCGCCATGAACCAGCAGGCCTGGCCATTCTGCCACTGCCTCACTCAGGACGTGGGTAGAAGCTGGACGGCAGCACAGAGCCTGGGCTGAGGCTGGGAATCTGGCCAGCCCTAAAGTTAGGGGATTAGAAGCAGGTCAGCTTCACGCCTCCCAGTGTGAGGGCAGAAGGTGAGGCAGCCAGGCCTCTGCTAGACCGGGTGTGCATGGCGGGACAGCACAGGGAGACCAAGTGTGTGTGTGTCCTTGTAACACAGTGACCTCACCTTGCTGTATAGGACCGATCAAAGTCCAGCAACTTCTCTCCCCCAGGCTTGGGGGATGTGAGAGGAAGTGGCAGAGAAATTTTCCCTGCACGTAAAAGTGCGTGCAGGGCTATGTTTTCTTAACCACTGCACATCACACAGTTGGAGGAGTAATCTATTCCCAAATATTTAGGTTCCTTTCTCTCTCTCTCTCTCTCTCTCTCTCTCTCTATATATATATACATATATATATATATATATATATATATATATATATATATATATATATGTATGTGTATATATATACATATATATAAAGAGATAAAGCCATTATATATATATATATATATATATGCAAAGCCACAGTGAATAAATTCGACTCCCTCCACCAAGCTCTCCATTTTTCCAGTTTTCTTTTATGTCTTCCAGTAAAGTTGTACAGTTTCATCATAAAGACATTTCACATTTCTTGTTAATTTTATTCCTAGGCATTTTACAGCTGTGATTATTATGAACTTCTGATATATATATATATATATATATATATATATATATATATATTTAGTTTTATATTTTTAAACTGCCAAATCTGCCCACCTTTGTGCGAGCCAACTTTGATACGAGGTTAGAAAGATCTCCGTTCCAAGATGATGGGACTATTTGCTTACATTTTCTTCTCAAACGTATGTTTTTGTTTAGTGTGGTTAAAAGTTTTTGTTTGCATTTACATAATATAGCGACTTATTTAGGGTTTGTTTAGGTGTGAGGTGGAATTCAACTTTATCTTCCAAATTGTTAGTTGAACCAATGAAATGTTATCAAATTACCCATCTTTTCCCCATTGATTTGAAATCCCACCTTTATCACATATCAAAGTCTTATATCTATTGAATCTCTTTCTCAGTTTTCTATTCTGTTCTATTGATCTGTTAGTTTATTCCCAGACCAATACTACAAAATGGCTTTATTTCTTATTAGAAAAGCAATAAAGGCTTATTACAGAAAGAGCAGGAAAATACATGGGCACAAACAAACTGAACAAAGAAGACTGGTGACTGCATCCAGGGATAAATACCATATGACCTGGGTTTACATCACTTCAGATCAGTATATTTATACAAACATAGATAAATCTATATTCAATACAGTAAAATTAAGACCATGCCATATAAATAGTTTTGCAAACTTTTTTCTCTTTATGATACTTCATAGGAATATGTTTCCTTGCTAGTAAATACTCTTCTTTTTAAAAAGTTTTTATTGTAAAACTGTAACATGCATGTAAAAATCTACACAAAACAGACACGTTTAGTTCAATGATGTATCACGAAGTGAACACCACCTAACCACCACTCAAATCAAGAATACAGTGCTGGCGCCCCGGAAAGCAGCTCTTCTAATCACTGCGTCCTCCCACAAAGATAACTTCCTTGCTTTTCTTTTAGAATTTTACGGCCTGAGCTTTTACCCCTAAACAATAACATTTCATCTTCCTTAGTTTTTGAACTGCGTGTGAATGGATTATACAACCTGTGGATTCTTTAGTGACTGGCTTCTTTCATTCAACATTATACTAATTATAACAACTCTCCATGTAGCTGTAGCAGTAGTGCATTCATTTTTATGGCTGTATAGTAGTCCATTACGGACTATATCACGATGTATTGATAACTTCGACTTTCTACACATATTTGGACTGTTTCCAGTTTTGAACTATTGTAAACAGAGCTACTATAAATTTTCTTGTGTGTGTATATATATATATCTTTTGCTGGATATATGTACATATTTCCATTGGTTGTGTACCTAGCTATGGGATAGCTGGGTCATAGGGTTTACATATGTTTGTCTTTCATAGATCCCAAAATAGGTTTTCAAATGATTATACCCTCCCACCAACTGCATATGCGAATTTTAGTTGCTTCATGACCTTATGAATTCATTTTTTTTTTAATTAAAAAATGTTTTTTGCAAACTGCAACCTGGATCCCAAAGCTTCCACAAAGGCACTTTTTTCTGTGCATGGCTGCCAAATTGTTGTTTCTGTGGGGGGATGATGGCTAGGGACCGCCTATTCCACTATCTTGCTGGCATCACTCCCTTGTTAATTCTTGACTGTCAATAATTTTTAATTGTAGCTATTCTGATGCATAGCTTGTGGTATCTCATTATGGTTGTAATACCATTTCCATCGCGACTATTAATGCTGAACACTTTTCCTTTGTTGATTGACCATTTAGATACTCTCTTTTGTGAAATGTTTACTCAAGTGTTCTGCTCTTTTTCTGTCGGGTTGTCTTTATTTTTTCTTATTAACTTTTGAAGTTCTTTATATTTTCTAAATACGAGTTTTATTTCTATTATAGGTATTTCAAATATCTTCTCTTACTCTATGGTTTACCTTCATACTCTCTCTGTTTTTTAAACAGCTTTATTGAGCTATAATTCACAAGCCATACAATTGACCCATTTAGAGTATGCAATTCAGTGGCTTTTAGGATATTCAGAGTTGTGCAGCCATCACCACAATCAATTTTAGAAAACTTTTTATCACCCCAAAAAGAAACCCCCCACCTCTTAGCTGTCACCCTTCAGGCTGCCCATTACTTTAGACCTAGGCAATCGCTAATCTATTTTCTTTCTGTCTGTATAGATTTGCCCATTCTGGACATTTCATGTAAATGGAGTCACACAATATGTGGTCCTTTGTGTTGGCTTCTTTCTCTTAGTATAATGTTTTCAAGGTTCATCCACGTTGTAGTATTTATCAGTATTTCATTTCTTTTTATTCCCAAATAATGTTCCATTGTATGGATATACCACATTTTATTTATCCATTCATCAGTTGATGAATACTTGGGTTATTCTACTTTTTGACTACTATGAATAATGCTACTGTAAACATTAGTCTACAAGCTTTTGTGTGGACATATATTTTCATTTCTCTTGGACATATGTGCATATATATATATGTGTGTGTGTGTATATATATATATATATATATATACACACACACACACACACATATACATACACATAGAATTGCTGGGTCACATGGTAACTCTGTGTTTATCTTTCTGAGGAACTGCCAGGCTGTTTTCCAAAGTGACTGTACTGTTTTACATCCCCATAACAGTGGGGGTTCCAATTTCTGTAGATTCTCACTGACATTTGTTCCTGTCTTTTTGATTATAGACATTGTGCTGGGTGTGAAGTGGGATCCTGTTTTGGCTTTTATTAGCATTTCCCTGATGGTTAATGGTGTTGAGCATCTTTTCATGTGCGTATTGTCCATTTGTGTGTCTTCTTCAGAGAAATGCCTATTCAGATCCTTTGCCCATTTTTATATTGGATTATTTGTCTTTTTATCATTAAATTGTAAGAGCTCTTTATATATTCTTGATACTAGACCCTTCTCAGGTACATGATTTGCAATTTTCTTTTCCTTTTCTGTGGGTTGTCATTTTTCTTTCTTGATGATGTCTTTAAAACCACAAATGTTTTTAATTTTGATGCTTCTCACTCTCTGAATGTCATTTTTTTGATGAACAGAAGTTATTCATATTCATGAAGTCCAATTCATTAATCTTTTCCATTATAGTCAGTGCTTTTTGTGTCCTTTTAAAGAAATCTTTGCTTATTCTAAGGTTATGAATACGTCTTCCTATGCTATCTTCTAGTGCATAGCTGCCGAATGATAGAAATATAACATGAGGCACAAATGAAAGTCGTGTACTTTATTTTAAATTTTCTGGTAGTCTCATTTCAAAAAGTAAAAAGAAACAGGCAACATTAATTCTAATAATATACTTTGTCTAACCCAATACATCAAAATATTATTTCAACATGTGATCGACATAAAATTTTTAATGAGATATTTGACATTCATTTTTGATGTTAAGTCTTTGAAATACAGTATGTACTTTACACAGAGAACACATTTCAAATCAGGTTTAGCCATATTTTTAGTGATTGTTAGCTACATGGAGCTATTGGCTAAAAGCTTTTTGGTCTTGCTTTCCACATTTAGGTCTATAATCCACGTGAAATAGATTTCTGTATATTGTATGAGATAGGAGATGAGTTTCCTTTCATTTTCAATACAGATATCCCTTTGACCCCACACCATTTATTGACGAGATATCTTTTCCCTACTGGTTTACAGTGTCAGCTTCATCATCAGTTAAGATGGCCTAACAAGAATTCTTATGCAGGAACTTTGCATATGTAACCAGCAGTGAACCAGAGAGAGGCCCATCCAAACTCTTGTACATGACGACCATCTCATAAAAGAGATTTCACGTTAGCAACTAAACACATTTGCCAAGTAAGGACGAGTAGCTGAAAGCCTCTACCAAGTACACATTGTAAGTTATCAGGACACTATCACTTTTAATGGGAAAATAATTGTAAACAATTGGATCGAGCCATGCAAGTGTTTATACACTCACAGCAGAATCAGGAATTATTCCTAGCACTGATCGTCAGGTAGATATATTCACCATATGGATACCAGAAACAACTATAATGCAGAGGGTGCCAAAGAAATGTATGCACATTTTAAGAAAAGAAAAAAAAACTGTATTAAAATGATAATACTCAATATATACCAATAACAAAAGATGAATACAAGTCACATTTAACTTCTGCCATTACAAGAGGCGCTCAAAGTGGTTACCATCAGTGTCCAGGCACTTCTGATTACAGCGAACTACTGTTTGAGCAAGGCTGACCCACGTGTCCACTTGTATACATTTTTTGGTACCCCTGGTATTAAATCTCATTATGCATTCTCTGCTTATATTACCAGTGCAGACATTAGATTTTTATCTCAGGATAAAACAAACAAGAAATTTGAGTTTTAGTCAAGATGGTTAGTTAAGGTTCATCACTTAATTTAAGGAAAAGGGTAACAAATTTAAACACTGACAACAAAAGACTTTTGAAAGACCCCTCCCTTGGTCAGGACGCACTTGTCCGTTGATGGTATGAGGGCCACAAGCTTTACTGGCCAGATTATAAAGGGAATCTGCATCACTTGGGATTAGCAGGACCTGTGGAATATAAAATACGATTTTGAAAAATGAACCAGACAAATTTTGCATAGAAACCTGGATCAGACAGCCAGGTGCTTTGTCACTCTACATTCAAGAAAAAGGTGCAACTCTCTTTCTGCAGAGTCAGGATAAGCCCTTTTGATATTGTTTGCAGATATTTATCAACTATAACCATATTCATTGATCTGTGAAACCCACTCTTTCATGTGTTTTTGAAGTCTAAAAGTTTTTGTTTGGATGCATTGATTATATTTGAACATGACTATATTCACAAGAATCTTAAACCACCCCAAGAGAGCCCCATCTGAGAAACACAGCATTCCTTAAAACAATGCTGCAGATATATTCACTATGCATGTATTTTCTTGTGCCCAAATATGGAATGGATAAGCCACAAAACAAATAAAATAAATACCTATAGGAGAGGAAGGAGACAGAGTAAAAGGGACAGGTAGAAGTCATACTTCTCTGAATATACCTGGTTTTGTACATTTGACTAGAATTATGTGAATGTTTAACATAGAGTAAAACAAACATAAATCCAAATATATTGGCAATTTGTGCCTTCCTTTCTTTTTTCTTGACCAGTCTATCTAAGGTTGATCAATTTTATTGATCTTTTCAGAGAACCAGCTTTTGGCCTCATTGATTTTCTCTAATGTTTGACTGCTTCCTATTTTTATTGATTTCTGCCCTTATCTTATTTCTTTCCCTCCACTTACTTTGAGTTTAATTTGCTCTTCTTTTTCTGGTTCCTTAAGGTGGAAGGTTGATTTTAGAAATTTCTTCTTTTCTAATACAAATATTTGCTCAGCTATAAACTTTCCCCTAAGAACGTTGCCTGTGAGTATGTGTGTATGTGTGTTTGTGAAGATTTTGTTTTGAAATTACAAATCTGGTTTGTTGAATAGTGACAGGGATATGTCTATTTCTTCTTATGCCAGTTTCTATAATTTGTCTTCCAGTGATTTTCCAAGGAATGCACTGGGTGTTCAATGAAGCCCCTCCACTCAGACTGGCTAGGACTCAAACATCCCTGAGCCCTGAATGAGCTGCAGGAATTGTTCAGCTTCCAGCTCTGATAGTGTGCTTTGCCTGCCCTGCAAATATGGACACTAGGTATGTGCATAGCTTTAGGGGTGTCGCTTCTCCCAGACCCTCTGAGTGGACAGAGCTAGGGAACATATATAGTAAACCTATCTACAAACTTATGTCTATCTATATTGAAAATCATGAGTTCAGGAGACATCTGGAATTGCAATCCAACCCCACAGGGTACATTGTAGCATTTTTCCATTGCACATTTGTAACTTCTTTCTCTGACCTTGTGAAACTTGGTTTCCATTGTCTTTGATATACTAAATTATATGATTAATCCCTTATATGTAGCTAATCTGTTATTGCAGTTGCCACCTCTCCCCCATGGACACTTTCCTCATCCTTCTTGGGTTCTGTCTCCCCATGAAGGGTCATCTCCCCAGACATGAAACCCCTCTTACCCCTCACCTCATGCCAGGTTGTACCCGAACCCCCAGTGGTTCTCTACCCTGTTTTGCTCCTGTAGCATTTATTAGATTTGTCTCTCCTATTATTTAGATACTTTAGTTTCTAGTATGACTCTTTCTGTGTCAAACCTTTTCAGGCCTGGTAAACCTCATGATATTTTTGTACCCTTATATTTGAATGAAAATATGGCTGAATGTAAAGTTTTAGGTTTCTAAATTCTTTTCCTTCAATAATTTGTAAGAAAAGTTCAATTGCCTTTTTGCATCCCATGCTGTTATTGAAAAATTGATGTAAACCTGATCTTTGTTCTTCGGTAAAAAATCTATTCTTTTTCTTGCAAACTTTAAAGTTTCTCTTTGTCTTTGACATTCTTAAATTACACTATTATTTCTCTAGGTGTGGGTTTTCCTTTTCTCTCTTCTTTGGTCCTAGTGGTCCATTTCAATCTAAAATTTTTCATCTTAATTTAATTCTAATGAATTTGTCTCCATTTTTCCAATTATTTCCTCCTTTTTAATTTTTGCTCCTCTTTCTAGACTTTCATCTATTTGTTTCTGTTTAACTATGTTTTCTATTGGCTATACTGTTTTGTGGTCGGCAGAATAACAGCCCCCCAAAGATACCCACGTCCTAATCCCCAGAACCTGTGAGCACGTTAAGTTACCTGGCAAAGGGGAAGTAAGGTTACAGATGGAATTACGGTTCTTAACCAGCTGACCTTCAAATACAGAAACCATCCTGGATTCTCCGGGTGGGCCCAATGTAATCACAGGGATCCTTAAATGGGGAAGAGGGACACAAAGAGAATAATCAGACAAAGACGTGACTGTGGCAGAAAGGCACAGAGATGGAGGAAGGGGCCATGAGCCAAGGAGTGAGGGCGGCCTCTAGAAGCTGGAAAAGGCTGGGAAACAGATTCATCCCTGGAGTCTCCAGAAAGGAAGCCTGCTGACACCTTGATTTCAGCCCAGGGAGACTCGTTTTGGGTTTTTAACTCCAGAACTGCAAGCTAATAAATTTGTGTTGTTATAAGCCACGTAATTTGTGATAATAGCAATAGGAAACTAATATCCTTTTTTTAAAAAAAAAAAAAAAAACAATACATTTTTTAAAATGGCTTTTCTTATTTCTTTTCCTACCATTTGTTTGATTAATCACATTTCTTTATTCCATTGTTTTCTCACTGATGGTTTGCAAACTCTATCCCATTTTTGTTATTCTGGTGGTTACCCTTCATATTTCACCTTTTTGCAATGTTAGATGTGCACTTAGTGTAAAAGTCCAATTATTATATAGGTCTTGTTATGAAAAACAGCTGTCTCCTCTATCCTCCCCCCTTTATTTCCTCCCCCTCAGCGGAAACCACTTTCACTCCTTTAGCTGATTCATTTCATATTTACTTATCTCTATATGACATACGTGTATTGCTACTTCTTGATTTTTCCATTTTAGTCATTATCTTTTGATTTTCCACTGCAGATGATGAGGATTGAAATCTCATTGTCACCACACACACACACACACACACACACATACGTTCTTTCCCAATCCTTCCAAGCTGGTAGGAGGTAGGAGAATGAATGAGTAAACTTTAGTATAAAGAATAGAATATCATAGGGGTGACTGGTTAGCTCTGCTGGTAAGAGTGTGGTGCCGATAACACCAAGGTTGCCGGTTAGATCCCCACATGGGCCACTGTGAGCTATGCCCTCCTTAAAAAAAAATAGAATAGAATATCATACAGCTGAGAAAATGAATGAATTGTGGCTCCAGGCAGCAACAGCTACAAATCTGCACAGTATAAGGATGAGGGAAAAATGTATATCTCAGACGACCACACAGAGTGATACTCTCTTCATAAGATTATAAACCAAGTAAAACAAAATAATACATTGTTGTGAACCAAGTAAAACAAAATAATACATTGTTCAGGCACCGTATGTATAATAAGGCTACTTTTGAAAGAAAAGGAATGACAAACGCAACATTGAGGATGGTGGGGGGGGCGGGGAGGCTGGGTGGGGGGAGTGGGAAAGGCAAGAAGCCCATAGATAGTTAGTGATTAGTTGGGGGATGGGTTTGTGGGAGTTCCTTCCATAGATAAATGCGTACAGAAATGCAAATCCATGTGAATAATATGAGAAAACATGCACGGGGTCCCCAGTGATCATGTATTCTGAGCTACTTAAAAGTGTTCACAACTGTCTTATGCATGATGGCCAAAATTCCGGGAAATTGTATCAAATTGTTTCTCAAATAATTTCCTTGCCTCCATTTTCTTTTTCTGCACTAATTGTTTGAGCATTGGACCTCCTGGATTGATCTTGTATTTTCTGTTTTCTATTTTCCATCTCTTTGTCTCTTGCTCTATTTTCTGGGAGATTTCCTCCACTTTCATTTCCAATAGCTCATTTTTTAAATTCCCTGAATGTCCCTTTTCTGTAGTCCTTTCTTTGCAGTATAGCCGAACTTAAGCTCTAGGATTCGACTTTTTTGGGTGTGCTGCATCATTTGCTGCCTGTCCATCTATTTATTGTCTTGCTATTGTTCTCTCTACCAGTCTCCACTTCTTTGTGGGCATTTGCCTTTTTAAAAATATTTTGCTGTAAGTTTTATTGGTTTTTCAAGAAGTTCTCTACCCTTAAAATTTTAATACAAATATTTGGAGCTGTGTATATATATATATATCAGTCTCTAGAGTTTAAGGTAGAATTTATATCATACCTTCAAATAGGACAAGAAATCCTCTACCCTTTTTCTTCCTTCCCTATTTCTCCTCCTCTCCCCACCTCCCGTGTTGAATAATCAGAGTTTCTCATTCCAGAGTTTGCTTTTAATCCACACCTTCTTGGACTTCTCACAGAGTTTTACTGGCCTTTTTGCCCACCACTACTTCTTACAGCCCACCTTTGCACCTTGGATTCTGTGTTAGGTATCTATTGCTGTATAACAAATCACCACACACTTGATGGTTTAAACCAACATGCATCTCACTGTGAGTCAGGAATCCAGGCCGGGCTTATCTGGGGCCTCTGCTTCAGGGTCTCTCACAGGCTGCAAAAAGGTGTTGGCCCAGGCTAGGGTCTCATTGGAAGATTTGACTGAGGAAAGACCCAGGACTTGGGTTGTTGGATGAGGGCCTCAGTTCCTAGCTGGATATTGGATGGAGGCCTCCTTTGGGCGTCTCACAACATAGGGCAGCTCACAATATGTCAGTTGGCTTCCTTGAGCAAGCAAAGGAGAAAATCTGCTGACAAAACAGAAGTTGGAATCTTTTGCTGTGTTTTCTTGGTTAGAAGCACGTCACAGGTCCCACCCACACTCAAGGGGCGGGGATTATACAAAAGGGTGAACACCAGGAGGCAGATATCATTTGGAACATTTTAGTATCTTTCTGCCACAGATTCCTATTTTTTTCTTGTTGGAGTACATCCTCTTATAGTTCTTTCATGTGTGGGTCTTGGGTGGTAAAATGTCTTAGATCTCTGAAATGGATTTGTTTTGTCCTCCCACTTGACTGTAGTATACATGGGGACAGGATTCCTGGCTCATAATGTTTTCCCCCCTCAAAACTTTGCTATTATCTTCTTTCATCCAGTATTGCCAAAAAAGGGCTGATGCCAATCTAATTTTTTTTTTTTTTTTTGTCCTTTATAGTTCATCCGTTTTTTCTCTCTTAGGGATTTCTCTTTGATCCTTGGTGTGAAATGTCATCATACTGTCTCTAGGTGTAGATAATTTTTTCTTTCCTTCTTCGTTGGTTTATCTTTCTGCTCTGTGGTTTGCATTTTTGCGTTGACATTTTTAAAACGTATATTATTAACATCTGATTGTCTATTAGCCAAAATCTCTAATTTATTATGATTATTATTTTGGAATGCAAACATCTCTTTTATCTGTCTGAAGGTATTGCATGTAATTAATCTAACGTCTTATTGTTTTCTTCTGCTTGTTGGGTTTGGTGTCTCTGTTTCAAGGTGGTGTTAATCCTCCCATATTTTTTTGACTATTGGATGTGTGATTGTCTTTATGTTTGAGTGTTCCCATTAGCTTTCAAAGACTCTGGCAATGGGCTCATGCTATGTATTCCTCTCTTGTTGTTTCCTAACAGAACCCTGATTGTGTTTAGGCAATTATATGCTCAACCAGCTCAGGTGACAATTCACGATCATACTAAGTCCATTGTAATTCCAATGCCTCTCTTCCCAGCCTCCCTTGCAGGTAGGCTGGCATGTGACAAAGTTCTAGCCGATGAGATATAAGTGGAAGCCTATTGAGAAATTTTTGGGAAATCGTTTACTTTATTATAAAATGGACACTTGTGTCAGGAAAACTCAGTGACACTGCCTCTTTCCCTTTCTTCCTTCCTTTGACATAGGTGTGATGTCTGGACCATGGCAGCTATTGTGTGACCATGAGGCAGCTATACACTAAAGATGGTGAAGTGGAAAGGTAGGAGATCTCTTTCCTGGATGGCTTTAATTGAGTCAGAGGTGCCAAACCTGAAACCACCTCTAGATATCTTGTGATGTGATTTAATTGTCTTTTTTTGCTTGAGCCACTGTCAGTCAGATTTGTTGTTTGTCAAACATTGCCAACAAACGTGGCTAGTCTGTGAGTATTGTAACTGTTTGCTACATCCTGAATCCAATGATTATGGTGGAAGAAGGGAAGGCTCTGTTGAGGGGGGTGAACCAGCAGCGTCTGCCTTTGGCTGAAGAAGTTCCTTCTTGGCTCTACGTGTTAGTGGCCTTCCCAGGTCCTGCCCTGATTTTTGAGTTCAAGTGCCCACCTTACTGCCCCTGATTGCGGGCAGATGGCTCTGCCGTCCTCTTGTTGGCACAATCGGGGGAGGAGAGCAAGTCTCCCATTCCTGCTGTGATGCCTCAACCAACCAACTCCAAGTCGCCCCAGAGCTTTCTTCTGTTTCCCGTGTCTATTGTTTCTGAGTTTAGAGCCTCTAAGCTGCTCTCAACTTCTATAGCCGTCTTCCCTTGCATGTGGTTTACGCCGTGGTTTCCTCCTTTAGTCTGGCCTCATCCTCTGTCTGTCTTTCAAGGGCTCCCGATCATTTCTGGTCTGTTGAAAGCACTTCTTGTTTGCTAGTGTTGCCATAGTGTGTGCATGTGTGCACGCACTCGCATGTCTGCCTCCCTCACATTTGATCCAGTAACTATGATTTATATTCATGAAAAGAATGGTCAGCCTTATTTTTTTGTACCTAAACCCCCTCCTAGGAATCTATCTGAAGAAATAGCAGAGTTGTAGTCAAAGCTTTATATTAGAAGATTTCCTTTCCACTGTGGTTTATGTAATAGGATGAGTATCTCAGAAAGGATCCATGTCTTTCCAAGAACAGAACTTTTTCTCTGTTTGGCTTGAAGCATCCACCTGCCTAGAGATGGAAGAGGAGGGGTGGGGGGGGGGCAGAAATGTGAAGGTTTACGATAGTTCGTCATGTCCAAGACTTACATGTATTTGAAACTGGGGTATGTCCTACAATCAGTGTTGGTTGACAATAGCGGTTGGCTAGGCAACAGAAATGATATGGTGGTCTTCGTCTGCCCACCTGCAGACGTGGTCTGAAAACCTTCTGTTAATACCTGTGTCAATCGGCTGGGAAGTTGCAGTGTATCCACTTGCAGGATGGGTGTCAGCCATTTGGAAAAAAATTGCAAAGGCAGTGGCAGATGTCCTCATCTCTGGGCTAAGGGATCCTATGTCAACAATGCACTAACAATATACTGTGGAGAAGGACTCGATCATCCCCAACTCTGCGTTGAAAAGGGATTCAGAAGGATCATTTTCTACAGCAGTCTCTTCTGTGAAGAAGTTTTAGGATCACTTTCCAATTTATTTCGCTTCTGTTTTCCTTTCTACCTATGCACAAGAGTGATATACGGTAAAAATGTATGTCTGAATAAGCCGAGAAAGAGCTTTCTCAAGAAGCATCAACCAAAATCCTAAATAATAAGACAGTGTCGTTCATAATTTCATTGGCAGCTTGCTTGTCTTTCTTAGGAGGACCTGAAATAACAGTGTGTCTTCTAACTGATGGCATTCATTTCAGTAAAGTGCAAAATTATAGAGAGAATAAAGACAGAAAAAAAAAAGGAATTAATATCCAGCTTCTGACATTCAAAATAAAATTATGCAGGAAGAAATTAGCCTTGCAGAATGGGTGTCTTTCTTAAAAGAAGATCTAAATTATTTTCTTTGGATCCTAGGCACACTTGCAAGCTCCTTCCTTTAGCATTTCAGCAGCTGAGCCCCAAGGACTCAGCCTGTGGGGTCCTCTGTGAGTGGAGAAGGCAATCCTTCCCGCTCTGCAAGGCAGGCCACGAGCTTTGCTGCCATTCCCTGGAGAGACGTGGGGCAGAGCAGGGGGGAAGCCTCTCTGTCTCAGGCCCCAGGGAAAGTGGGAAGATGAAACAGTGAAGGAGGAGGAGGAGGAGGAGAGCAAGTCAGACAGAAATGAGAGCCACTTAGTTAAGTCAGTAACTCAGTGACACGCCTGGTTGAGGGGGCTTTGCGTCTCTTCCTGCTTGGAGCCCCTGGAGGAGGCTGCACCATCACAGAAGAAGGGGCCCTGAGGTGCCCACCCCTGAGCCTCTGTAGCGTCCCCATGGGTACATGGGATCCTGACATTTCCGGAGGGGTCACTGGGGTGTGACATCACCCTGGAATCAGCAGGGACCTGAGCACACCCACCGCCGAACACCCGGAGTCACCCTCATACCCTATCCCTGGGCTCCCAGAAGCCACACTTCTTCCCCTCTCCTCCCAAGTCGCCATCTGGACAGTGGCGGAAGACACCTTTTTCCTTAGAGACTGAGCCTTGCGTATAAGGATTATTGGGTAGGACTAAGATTTTAAAGGTAACTTCCCCCCCACACACACACTAGCCAGAGACGAGGACATTGGAAGACCAAAAAAATAAAAGAGCTACATTTTTTCATCACATCCCAGATACTGTTGCACTGCATTTTGAGACCTGCTATATTTATAAAAAGGAAAGCTTGGAAACCACTTAAAAGCACTGCTTAGGAGAATGATATCACAACTTATTACACGTGCATAAAATATAATTTTGCCCAGTTATTAAAATGATATTTATGTACTATTTTAATCACACAACTAGTGGAAATCAAGAAATAAATGTGTATGTACTGGAAGATCTCAATTATATGTACAAAATAGACTGGAGGAAATGCACGAAAATGTTGACTACAGTTACTTTGAATGGCGGAGTATCGGTGATTTTAATTCTTTATGCCCCTCTGTATTTTCCAGATTTTCTACAGTGACTATGTAGCTCTGAGAAAATAATAAATAACATTCAAAAACAAAACCTTATCTAGCAAATGTCAAAAGGATTTCGGAAGCCCCTTACTCTCCTCAAATCCATGAAAACCAGCTGCCACAGGATGTGGATGACAGCTGGGGACAGAGTGTGGGAAATGGTCGTTCTCCCCTCTTGCCCAGTCTCCAGTCCATAGGTGACAGTGTGCGGGGACAAGTGGACAGGATGTCTCTATGACACTAGGTCTTCAAGCCAAACTAGAGCAGCAGAGTTCCTCCAAGATCGTTCCCAAATGTCACCATTTAACATCACCCATTTCTTCATGAACACGTCAGTGAAGAATTTTCCATACAGATTGGCATCTGTGCTGGCAGCTCTAGGAGGACCCCCCCCCCATGCTAATCCTCAGAGATAATTTACTTCTCCAGAGGCACCAAAGCCGAACAAAGACTTAAATACAATCAAAGTGTGACCAGATGAAGGAGGCAGCAGAACAGTGTCGAGCGGTCAGAGCAGAGAAGTGTGGCTGGAGGCCCCTGACGTGACACTCACAGGAACCCCTCTGACCTGCCCGACCTCTGCTGGGTCAGGGGTTTTCCCTTAGAGTTCGCATGACCACATCGTCAACATGAAACACAAGCACATTTATTTTCTAACACTAAGTGTCTTGCAGACAGCATGGAGAATAGCACCTAATCCCACCTCGGGCCTCTCAGCACCTCTGACACCACAGCTGCCCCTTGGCAGACCTGTGTCCAGGGTGGAGACGTCTAGTTCAGGGAAGAATAACTTTCGTCCATTCCCATTAGATTTGCTCTGGGCCAATCGACCACATAGTTGGGTAGCAGTTAATATTCTGGACCGTGGGTCTGGCAATAGGTGGGAATCCCTTAGGCACACCTTGCTTCAAACAGGCAGTGGGAGTTACTGTTACTCCAACTGTGCCTTAGCGTGTCAAGTTGAGAAGAGGGACAAAGGGGAGCTGGCCCTATCGCTTACTGAAATTATCTCATAGAACTACAAAAATCGAAACACCGTGGTACTACACGGACATATGAGTGGACCAGAATAAAAAGCCAATAAATATTTGCAAGGAGAGTAGCCATATTAAAAGAAAAGGGAACTATAACAAAGATGGCATTTCAAATAACCTTTTAAGGATGTATTTAGTTCTGAATATAATGACAAATGGTGGGGGGAGTATGAGAATTAATAAAAATTAATTCATATTTGATAACTATGGACTCCATGGCTTACGTATGTGCTCATTTCCACGAATAAAACATACAAACAACACATGAGTTCGCTTTCTCATGTCCTCATCAACTATGAGCTTTATGAGTTTTTAAATCCTTCCTAAACAATTTTATTTCTGTGATGCTTGAATATGCATCTCTCTGATTACAGCTGAGATTGAATATTAAGATGTTTCCACTGGTTTTAAAAAATTAACTAGTTTTTAATTGAAAAAGCAATTCATGTACATGGTAAAAATATCAAACAGCATAAAAAGATACGCTATGAAACATACGTCGCCTTCCCGCCCTGGAGCCCCCGTCCCTGAGGCAGCCTCCATGATCAGCTTCTTGTTTCTCCCTCCAGAAATATTCTGCACATAAACAAGCACGTGTGCAAGAAGAAATGCATTTTTGTACATCTGTAGCCTCCTTTTTTATACAAGGAGAACATGTTTTTAAAGGAAAACTACAAATTCTGAGCCTTGCCTACCTCTCAGATGGTGTCACTGCTCTCTGCACGGGTCACCTGGCTCCAGCTGGACTCCCATCTCTGTGGCCCTCTGCACTCTAAGCCCTTTCCTGCCTCGGCTTTTTTCTTGCATCCTGCTGCCTCAGCTCAAATGGTACCTGGAGACAAGCCTTCCCTGACCACCTGTTCTAAAGCAGACCCACCGCCCCCAACCTCTCACTGTCACACCTGTTTGTTGGGTTTCCTTCCTACCGTCTACCACTATTGGAAATGATCGCATTTCTGGGGTGTCTTATTTGTTCATTGTCCCTCTCCTCTACCAGGATGTAAGCTTCCTGGCAGTTTGGATTGGAGCTGTTTTGTTTACCTGTTTCTCCAGGAGCTAGGACAGTTCCTGGCATAGAAGAAGTCCTCGATTATTAATACAGTCGTCCTTTGGTGTCTGAGGGGGATTGGTCTCCAGGACCCCTGTGGATACCAACACCTGAGGATGCCCAAGCCCCTTATATAAAATGCCGTAGTATTTGCATATAACCTACGCACATCCTCCCGTATACTTTAAACCATCTCTAGGTTACTTAAAATACCTAACACAATATAAGGGCTATGTAACTATTTGTCGTACTGTATTGTTTGAGGAATAAAGACAAGAAGAAAAAGTCTGTACGTGTTCAGTACAGCTACAACCACCATAGGCCTAAGTACATAGTAAACATCAGCAACGACGGAACATTTTTCTTCGAATATTTTCAATCTGCCATTGGTTGAATCTACAGATGTGCAACCCACTGATATGGAGGCCCACTGCGTCTGCTGAATGAGTGACCGCTGGGCACACTGTATTGCACGTTGCTGTTTTTACTTAATAAGTGAAGTGCTTTGATATTGTATACACAGTACCTACCTGTAAGAGTATGCCACTCTTTCTTAGGTGCAAGGTGCAACAATTTGTCCTTTACTTTCATAGAAATGTCTCAATGTATGCAAGACTGCTAGATCCCTAACAATTTCACCAGTGTGGTCGGCCTTAGAATGTTTCTGTGGGATTTCTCTCTTACTCTCTGTCACATATGTAGATATGGCTAGGATACCGACATACGCCAATTTCTGCTCACCACGTCCAGTTAGGATGGTGTCATCCCTCTTGCCCCAGCGCAGTTATCCAGTCAGTGGCCACTGATCCCTTGGGGGAAGGACTGGAGGTCTTTTTAGACATACATTTGAGGTGGTGGTTGTGGTATAATAAGAAAAATGTTTAGTCTGTCCTGGTTCCTGGTATAAAGCTCCTAAAAACCTGGGGATTTCCTGAATGATAAGGGCGATGGGAGCATTATTTGTTTTAATGGAGCAAGTTTTAGGGGGCCTCTAGATAGCTTCAGGTTGGGGACAGGTGACCAGCAAGACTAAGCCTTGATTAGAAGTTTGGAGCGTTCAGCCCCACCTCCCAATCTCCAAGGAGGGGAGAGGGACTGGAGATTGAGAGAAGCGCCGATGGCCAATGATTTCATTAATCGTGCCTGTGTAATGAAGCCTCCATAAAAACCCCTAAAGGGTGGGGTTTGGAGAGCTTCTGGGTTGATGAATGTGCTGGGAGGATGACGCACCCCAGCTCCAAGGGGACAGAAGCTCCTGGACTTGGGACCCTTCCAGACCTCACCCTCTGTACCACTTCACCTGGCTGTTCATTCATATCTTTTGTAATAACTGGAAGAGTAACTGTAGCTTTTTCCTGAGTTCTGTGATTCATTCTAGCAATTTATCAAACCTGAGGGGAGGGGCTGTTGGAACCCCTAACTTTGTAGACAAGTCAGACAGAAGAGTGGGTAACCTAGGGATGCAATATTTGAGACCAGCATCTGAAGTGGGGGGCAGTCTCATGGGACGGAGCCCTAAAACCTGTGGAGTCTGGTGCCCACTCGATAGTTAGTGTCTACATTGAATTGAATTGTAGGACACCGGTTGGTGTTAGAGAATTGGAGAAGTGATTGATGTGAGAAAAAAACAAACTCTCGGTTTTCCTCAAGGGGACTCAGCACCCTCACCCATTTCAATGGACTCTGGGTCTGAAAACTGACACAGGTCTGGGTATTGACAAGGGACCATAGTTTTCCATAGCGGTGAATGACAGCAACCTTCAACTCACCCACTCTTTACCTATATCTCTATCTCTCTATCATCTCTATCTCTAGCTCTATCATCATCTCTGTCTCTGTCTCTATCGCTGTCTCTATCTCTCCCCTTTTATTCCATGGTAGTATCTACTCCCATCAACACCACAGGACATATCAAAGGCACCGGTGGCCCCGTTTTTCCTCCTTGCCTCTGGGCCTAGTCAGATGGTGGGTTCTCAGGTCTTACGTAGAAAATCCCTCTAACATTCCCCTCTCCCTGAGCCTTATAACCACTTCCTGTGTCAAGGTTTTGGCATCTCCACCTCATTGTCATGTACAGGTTTCATGGCCATTTACACATACTGTTAAGACTAGCTCCAGGTACCTTGCTGGGATACTGAATGCCACTTTGCCGGTGAATGCCCCAATGTCAATAAATTCTCTCCAGTCCAGCCGTATTTTCTACTCCCCTGGTCGTTCACCTCCGGTCCCCTGCCACGTGGCTTCCATTAGTCTCCATGACACGCGTTGGGCAGGTCTGTGATTCCTTGGGTATGTGAGCCGATCCTCTGGGAGCAGACTGGACCTTCCAGCTCAGGTTGTGGTGAGAGCCAATTCTGATTCTTGGTCTGGAGGTGATGCGTGATGATGGAGACAGATCTTAAGAAAAGCAAGTGACATCTTACAAGGCATCTGCTTTCAGTGAGGTCTTTGCACTGTCTCCAGATTAGGGAGTGGGCTGCTTCTGATGGCTAAGAGTTCAGGGGGAACTTGGGGGTTCAACGTGTTCAGGCTCTTCCACCACCCAATATCCCCATCCCAGGGTCCCACTCTTGTCTTAGTGGGGTTCCTGAATTTGACAGTGATCTTTCAGGACTGCACAGTCAACCTCCTTTGGCAGTGCTGTCTCCCTTACAATCAGCTGCTGAGCCTGACTTTTCACAGTTTGCCCTGTAGCTGCAGGAGACTAGAGTCTCCTTAAAAACTGCTGTCAAGCTCCCCATGATTTTTACATATACTTAAGTTGGCTGTTAGCTACGCTGAGCCGATCGTTTTCCTTTCTGCTCGGTTGTCGATGTTATTAGTAAAAGTTAGCCTACTCTATGTTTCTTATAATTATCACTGCCTCCGTACCATCAAATGCTACAGGTACCCCACTCCCCAGCTCAGTTTCACCTTCCACCTGCACCCTACCTCCAGAACCACAGATGAAACCTCAGTAATTTTGATGCCACTTCATACCAAGGGTTATCTCCCCCCCACGTACCACTAGCAATCAGGTGCCTATTGCCGTCAGAACAATAGGCAATACAATTTCAAATCCTTTCCTGAGAGTGTTGACGTAAGGAGCACCCTTGGGACCAACTGTCTTAGGGGCCAAGTGGTGCGGTGTGGCCATGAGACCAGGTGGGGAGGACTGTTTCTGCAGGAAGTCAGCTGGAGCCCAACCAGAGATGGTCACTACAATGGAGAGGCCAGGACAGCATATGTCAGAGGCTGGAGGATGAAAGGCTCTGATGAGGCACGAAGGGATGTCTGCTACCCAGACATGTCATAGATTTTCTTTCCAAACAAGGCTTGCCCTGTTTGCATTTATTGATGCAACGTGATGGATAGGTTTACTTCTCATTCTGGCAGCTTATTTTATGTTACGCTTTGTCTCTGAGGGCTTTCTTTGTCTTGTGTCTTTTGCTCTGTTGTCTGTGTTTCCTTCAGGTTATTGCACTGAATTTTGGCAATTTGGCACTCTAATTCTTCTGGAACTACCTTACTTTGTCAAGACAAGATGTGTCCAGTAGGCTAAGACGTGATCTGATACATAAAACCTAAAGTTCCACGCACACACACGTTCCTGGTTTGTTTTCCTGTTACCTATTTGTGCCCTATGGGAATCCTGATAAATTCTGTGTTGCCCAGCGCTCATCAAGAGAGGAAAAAAGAAATTCAGTGGTTTAATAATTACATGCAGGGCCGGCCCGGTTGGCTCAGGCGGTTGGAGCCCCGTGCTTCTAACTCCAAAGGCTGCCAGTTCTATTCCCACATGGACCAGTGGGCTCTCAACCACAAGGTTGCCAGTTCGATTCCTCGACTCCCACAAGGGATGGTGGGCAGCGCCCCCTGCAACTAAGATTGAACTCGGCACCTTGAGCTGAGCTGCCGCTGAGCTCCTGGATGGCTCAGTAGGTTGGAGCGCGTCCTCTCAACCACAAGGTTGCCGGTTTGACTCCTGAGTCCCCCAAGGGATGGTGGGCTGCGCCCCCCACAACTAGCAACGGCAACTGGACCTGGAGCTGAGCTGCGCCCTCCACAACTAAGACTGAAAGGACAGCAACTTGACTTGGAAAAAATCTTGGAAGTACACACTGTTCCCCAATAAAGTCCTGTTCCCTTTCCCCAATAAAATCTTTAAAAAAAAAAAAAAGAATTGGGAAATCTTTTAAAATAATAATAATAATTACAAGCACAGCTTTAGTGAGAATGTTCCTGAATGAACTTCCATTTTGACCGGGATTAACGAGAACCAAATCCTCCACTGAACAATGTTACCTGTCTGATGGGCGGAATAATTTTCTCCCACCAGCTTCTGGCTCCCTGTGCTTCACACCTTGTTTCCTCTCCCCTCCCCACCCAGGTACCCCTTACCCTGCTGCTTTGTGTCACACGCTTTGTGCCCTCCAGCAGGAGGGTGGCAGGACACTTCTACAGCAGGACAGCTGACAAAGAATTCTAGGTGGGAGACCACATAAATCTCTTCCACAATCCAACTACATGCGTCCCATATCAACTTCCCCTCACTCAGATCCACTCCAGCGCCATCTGACGTGAGATGAAGAAGGATTCCAGGCAAAGAGAGAGAGTGATCTTAACTGACAGCCCCCACACACTGCCTTAACCTATGGAAATTTGACCAAAGCATGCGACGGTGTGAACATATTGTTGGGGCTATCCATCTCTGTCCTTAAAAAGGGGCCGTGAAACTGAGGGGCCCGAAGCTTAAGCTTTCTCCATGTTGTACCTGGTAGTTTATAATTTTATATAGAGAAACATCCATAACCTGCATATAGGTGTGAGAACGTCCAACAAAGTTCTGGTTTTTTTCCGCACGATGATTGATACTTTTTAGGAAATAAAAACCAAAACCTTTTAAAAACCATTTTTCTTGCTCTTTTAGTCCCCGGGTCTTGCTGGTGCCTGGTCTGCTGATGGCTCTGATGGGGGAAGTCATGGGCCTGATAAACAGATAACTCTCCCCAAGAGAAGACTTCCAGCAGCGCTCACTGTCCAGGAGCGCTTCCTGTGATGGTGGAGATGTTTCTGCCCCGAGGTTGCTGGCTACTGAGCACTTGACATGTGGCTGGTGAGACTCACAACTTGAACTTTAAATTGGGAGCTATTTGAGGGGAAAGGAGAGAGGACACAGGAAGGGGTAGCAGGAGGGTGGCCATGCCATCCAGGTGGCTGCGACCAGCCTGGGGAGTTGTTTTGTTTAGTTGGTTGGTTGGTTTTTAAATCATTTTATTGAGCTATGATTGACATACAAAAAGCTGTGCATATTTAATGTATACAACTCGATGAGTTTGGAGGTAAGTACACACCCATGAAACCATCACCACAACCTATGCCACAAACATATCCATCACCTGCAAAAGTTTCCTCAAGTCTTCTTTACTTATTGTTACTATTTTGTGTGTGTGATAATATAAGATCACCCTTGTTAGTAAATTTTCAAGTACATAATACAATATTGTTCATCATAAGCATTGTGCTGTAACTGAGCTTTCTGGGTCTTATTCATCTTGTATACCTGAAACTTTGTACCCTTTGCCTATTACCTCCCCGTTTCCCATGCCCTCCGCCCCTGGCAACCACCATTCTACTCTCTGCTTCTGTGAGTTTGACTATTTTGGATTCCCCAATGTAAACGAGATCATGCGGTATTTGTCTTTCTGTGTCTGGCTTCTTTCACTTCCAGTTTCATCCATGCTGTTGCACATGACAGGGTTTCCTTCTTTTTTAAGGCTGAATAATATTCCATTGTATGCATATAGCACGTTTTCTTTTTCTGTTTGTCCATTGATGGACATTTAAGTTGTTTCCATGTCTTGGCTATTGTGAACGGTGCTACAGGAATATGGGAGTGCGGCTACCTCTTTGAGATCCTGATTTCAATTCCTTTGGACAGATACCCACAAGTGAGATTGCTGGATCAGATGATAGTTCTATTTTTGATTTCTTGAGAAACTTCCATACTGTCTTCCATAGTACTGCACCAATTCACATTCCCACCAACAGTGCACCAGCGTTCCCTTTTCTCCACAGCCTCATTAACAGGTTTCTTTTGTCATTTTTATAATAGCCATTCTGACCGGTGTGAGGTGATCCCTCACTGTGGTTTTGATTTGCATTTCCCTGATGATAAGCGATGTTGAGTAGCCTTTCACGCGCTTGTGAGCCACTTGTGTGTCTTTTTTGGAGAAGTATCTTTTCAGTTCTTTTGCCCATGTTTTAATCAGGTTATTTGTTTTTTGGCTATTGAGTTGTAGGAATTCCAGAGCCTGGGGAGTTTTGAAGAGAGGGAGCCAGAGTGCAGTGCTGCCCAGAGGGGTTTCCTGCTAGAGTTCTGTGTCCTTCTTTCCCAGACATTTTGGAGCAGCCAGGTAGGCCAGACAGGGTGGGCTGACCAATCCATTAGGCACACTGCCTAGGGCCCACGAAAATGTCTTCATTTCTTTTAAAATCAGAAGAAAAGAATGTGGGAGCCAAAGAAAGTGTTTCAATATGTAACAACATATTCATCCTTATGTCAACCCAGTTACAAAATATAATTAAAAAAAAATGTTAACGGAGGAAGGAGCCCTTGAAAATAAAAGTGCCTAAGACCCATGAACGTCACGTGTGGGGGGAGAGGGTGCTTCTTCTACTACTGACTGCTCATCTTGGGCTCCCACGTACCTACCTGGCTACCTGCCCTTTGAGGCTCCCCCAGAGGCCACACCTGGACTCCATGAATGGGCCCACCTGCCCCAGATGTTGGCACAAAGGAGTCCCGGGGTTAGAAGAGACCCCTGAACCCAGGCTTGGACAATGTACCCCTAGACCATGCATACTTGGGCAAAGGGCAGTAGGAAGCTGGGTAGGGGCCCCCCACACTGTGTGTGTGTGAGTGTGTGGGAGGGACAAAGAGGGGCAATGCTATGTTCTAGAGCGAGTTAATTCATCTTTACAGCTCCTCGGATAGTGACCCATTTGACAGAGGAGGAATCGGGCTCAGAGAGGTTGAGGAACTTGCCCAAGGTCACACAGCTGGGATTCAAACCTTGGTATGTCGTGGGTCTGACACCCAAACCTGGGCTCCTTTGGCACAGATCCCTGGAACCCTCCTTCCACCGCTGTTGGGACCTCGGGCGGGCGGGGCATAGAGTAGCTTCCATGCTGATCACACCGCCCTCCCTAATGGACTTTCCCTTCCCTAATGGAAACCCATTCTTTCAGAGCTGGTCCTATAGGCTCTCTGAGCCTCAGTTTCCCCTTTGTGGGTGTGTTGGGGCAGGGGTCTCCCTTTAGTAACAAGGAAGAGAGAGAAAAGAGAAGGACGTTCTAAGGCCCCAGCCGCGGGTCTTCCCGGAAACCCCCTCCCACCGCGCGCGCGGGTCCCTCGGGCAGGAATGGGAATCGGCGCCTTTAAGCCCGTCGGGAACGCCCGGGTCGGCCGCGCCCTTCCTTGATCTGTCGCCGGGAATCGCGGGTCTCTGCGTGTCCTCCTGGCGCGTCCCCTCGCGGTACCCCGGGTTTTCTGCGCAGCGGCGTGGGGAGAATGAGCCGCATCTATCAGGACAGCGCGCTGCGGAACAAGGCGGTGCGGAGCGCACGGCTGCCCGGGGCCTGGGAGCCCTCCACCCACCAGGGGTAGGCCTCGCCCGCCCCTCCCCGCGCCTCCGGCCTGGCCTTCGTCCGCTCTCCCGCCCCAGCTTTCAACCTGGGCTCCCGGATTGGAGAGGGGGCGCCCAGGGTCGGGTGCGGGTGGGAGGAAAGGCAGGACGTGCCAAAGCTCCTCCAGCGCGCCCGTCGCCCTGAGGCCGGAGCCCACCCCCCCAAGACACCGATGGGCTTAAAACGCCCTTGCTGCCCCGGACCCTCGGGAGAGAGTCTGGTCCCCACCCCCAAACAGGGCTGAAAAGGCGGTGCTCGGTTCAGCCGACCTTTGTCTCCACCCCACCCCCGTAGCTGTAAACGGCAGCCACTTGCCACGCTGCCATGCTTTCCTTCAGGCCTTTGTGCGGGCTGCACTCCCTCTCCAGAAGTGGCCGGAACCGCGGGTGGGAGTCCCCTTGGCAGGGCTGGGGGATGGCAAGGCCTGCCTGGAGGCCGGGCTGGGATTGCAGGGCCAGGCCTTCTGCCCTGGAGGCGGGGGTTGTGGGAGGGAATGGACCGTTCTGTTTGCAGGTACAAACACTGAAGGATTGAGGCGGTGAGGAGCTGGGTACAGTTGTCAGGTGTCATCCCCATCCCATCAGCTGTCCCACCCCTCTCCACTTCTGTGATTCCAAAAAAGGAAGTCCACAGGTTCTGCTTTTGAAAACTAGAATGGGGAAGCGGGTCCAGCTCCTCTCCGTGGGGACCCTGTGATCTTGGGCTGGTCACAAAAGTTGAGTCTGGGTTTCTCCACCTGTAACGTGGCTATGAGAACAGGAATATGAGAGTGCTTTAAAACAGGTGAAAAGGAAAAATACTGTATAGCAGCCTAGACCCCCCCCCCACACACACACACATAACATAGGTTAAATAAAGAAGTAAAATGTTCTATATTTGTTAAGCACTGAATGGTATACCAAACACCTTCACCTGCATGATCTTCTGTCATCTTTGTAGAAGCAGTGAAGTGGCTGTTACTCTCCCATTTTGTAGATAAGAAAACTGAGGCTCCAGTTACAGTACCCCCTGCAGGAGGGGCAACAGCTTGGTCCTGTAGCTTGACAAGGTCCCTCCTGCTCTCTGGGCAGCGTTCCAGCCTTTGGGACCCTCGAAGGAATGGAGGCTCCATGGGGGAAGCACAGAGAAGAGGGCTGCTTAGTGCCTGGCCTGCTCAGGGACCAGGTGAAGTGGAGACACCTGTGGGACTTGCTTCTGTCCCAGGGCGGACTCTCACCTGGCCCATGGAACTTCACCATTCTTTCATGAGGACTGGCAGAACGAGCCGATCCCTCCTGTTCCTCATCCCCAGGGGCAACGGCGTCCTGCTGGAGGGAGAGCTGGTTGATGTATCTCGTCACAGCATCCTGGACGCGCATGGGAGGAAGGTGAGCATGTTTCCCTCGGCGGCACCCAAAGGAACCGGCACTGGCTTCGTGGTGCTCACCCACCAAGGTGTCTGCCTGTGCTTGGCTCAGCCGGTGCCAAGATGTGGGGTCCAGCTCTTTCCTTGAGGGGCTCACAGGACAGGGGGGAGGTGGGTCAGGAGATCAGCAGCTGAAAGGGGCCACTGAGTGGGAAGTGATCGCTGAGGGTTGTTCTGAGCAGCGGACAGATGGGAGGGCCTGCGTGTTTGCTGAGACAACCGGCCAGGCCCCGAGCCCACGGGCCCTGTTTGGGGCCGCCATTGGGAGGGTTGAGAGGACGAAGGGGTGAGGTGAGTGGCTCGGGACGAAGGCCGTGGTGCAGAGTGGGATGGAAGGCCCTCGAAGAGGTCCTGTGGCCTTCGGGTGGAACAGGTTTAGAATGGCGAGAGGCGGGCGGGGTGGGCAGGCTGAGTGACCGTGCTGGGAGGGCTGAGAGGCCAGGCTCCTGTCGTCTGGTCTGGAGGTTGTCACTGCTTGTCCTGATGGGCAGGTCAGAGTGGGGTGTCGGCCGGCGTGGGTATGAGGTCAGCAGTGACCTTCCCCTTTCTGGGTACCAGCTCTGTTCCCGGGAAGTTCTGTGTACTGTGAATTTTTTGGAATCGAATTACTTTAAAGGTACTCCCTTCGCTTTCTCTTTCCATGTCCCCTGTCCTCACATGGCCCCCAGGAACTAGTTTGTCCTGATTAAATCTGGCACCTGCCCCTCCTGCTTTCTGGTTGCCCCCGACGCTCATTCCTGTCCTGCTGCCAACCTGTTTCCTGAAAGATATCTCCGAGGGTCTCTCCGCTGCTCACAAACCTTTCAGGATTTATTCTTGTCTGCCCAGTGAAACCCAAACTCCAAATGCCAGCTCAGGGCCCATCCCAAACCAATCCCTTTTCCATTCTTAGCCTCCATTAGCCCCATGTTGCTCCAATAGGCTTTAAAAGCCTGTCCTAGACGTTTAATACTCTTCCTGCACCCTATTTCCACAGTTACAGCTTTCACCACCTTTGAGATGTCACCTTCTCTGTTTCTCCCAAAAAGCGGTTTCCTCATCTTTAATCCCTAGGAGCATTTCACCTGCTTTTTATTTTTTTTAAATTTTTCTTCTTTTTTTTTTTATAAATTTTATTGGGGAACATTGGGGAACAATGTGTTTCTCCAAGGCCCATCAGCTCCAAGTCGTTGTCCTTCAGCCTGGTTGTGGAGGGCGCAGCGCAGCTCCAAGTCCAGTCACTGTTTTCAGTCTTTAGTTGCAGGGGGCGCAGCCCACCATCCCATGCGGGAATTGAACCGGCAACCCTGTTGTTGAGAGCTCACACTCTAACTAACTGAGCCATCCGGCCGCCCCTCACCTGCCGTCTGTGACTAGAACAGCTGACAACCAGCATTACAGCCCACTTCAGGCTTTCCGCTGTGCTTGCTCCTTCATTCTCTCATTGAACCCCTATGCCATTCCTGAAAGCAGACATCGTATCCCCATGCAACAAGGGAAATGGAGGCTAGGAAGGCTGTGCCCCAGGGCCCACGTCTGTTGGAAGAGGCAGAGTGACCACCCTCAGAACTGCCTTTCAGTGCCGTTTCCAGGACACCTTGGCTGCTTCCTCTCCTGGGGCCCTTGGAGCTTGGGTCATGGTTGTCTGCATATACTTTTTGTCTTGGCGACGTGCAGGCCTTGGCGTCAGGTCCTAGGCCCGCCCTCTCATGGACGTCTGGCATGGTTCGTTATGTGTGGCATGTGCTTTTACGAAACACAGGAATGAATAAATGAATGAATGAATGAATGCATATTGGAGTGGGGCATCTGTCCAGCTTGAATATCTTTGGAGCCGAGGTGGGATTCTGGGGTACAGAGTGAGGTTGAGGAGGGCTGCCTGTGGGGAGTGTGTGATGGAGGGCAGGGGACTGGAACAGCCCCCCTACTCTCTTTGCCTGGCTCCCAGGAACGCTACTACGTGCTGTACATCCGGCCTAGTCGCATCCATCGCCGTAAGTTTGACCTCAAGGGAAATGAAATCGAGCCCAACTTCAGCGCCACCAGGAAGGTGAACACGGGCTTCCTCATGTCATCCTACAGTAGGTGTCTGCTGCCCACCCCCTTGGGCCCTGCTGCACTGCGGCTTTCCTTTGTGTCCAGGCCTCTCTTGGCCGCAGAAAGGATCTTCTCAGCATGGTTGGCTTTACAGCCCATGTCTGGCCTGAGGGCCCCCATTCACTCAGGGGATCCCAGTGCCCCACCTCATCCCAAGGGCCTGGCTGGCCTTCCCAACTCCTGCCGTCTCCTGCATTCTGGCGGAATCATCCATGAACCTGGCTCTGCCTTTGTGCAGAGGCCAGGTGGCCCAAGGTGGCCTCCACTTTCCTGCCAAACTTCCCATTTGATTCTTGGGCCCTTTGTGATTTCATTCCTCTCTCCACGTCTGGTGGTGGAAGGATGACCTTGGCTGTCTGCCCCTCTGTGAGCAGGTTTCAGGTAGAGTGGGAATCCATCCATCCCGCTATCCTGGTGTTCATTCCTGCTTTCAGTGGCTCATCAATTCTCTGAACGCCTAGTGAGCCTCTGCCACGTATCAGGCCCGGAGCCCATGCCTGTACCGCCCCTGGCTTGAGCTCCTCGATGAATCCTGGCAGGTTGGGTGCTCAGAGTCCTACCTTCGGGAAGCACACTCAGCCGTCACCTGGCTCCTGAAAAGCCCTCCCTAAGTGCTTGCTCTTCCAGAGGGAATAATGCTCCCGCGCTGTGTGCCTGCAGAGGTGGACGCCAAGGGGGACACTGACAGGCTGACACCCGAGGCCCTGAAGGAGCTGGTCAATAAGCCCGAGCTGCTTGCACTGACACAGAGCCTCACCCCCGAGCAGACAGTGGCCTTCTGGATGCCTGAGTCAGAGCTGGAGGCGATGGAGCTGGAGCTGGGGGCCGGGGTACGGCTGAAAACTCGAGGCGACGGCCCCTTCCTGGGTGAGCAGTGCAGCCCCCACCGAGGCCTGAGGTTCCCATATGGCGTGCAGGGTAGCCTGGCTTCCTGTCCAACGCTCCTCCTGCTGCTCAGAGCTCATGGGAGCTGGTGAGGTCTGGCCTCTGTGGGAACATGACCCCCTAAGATTTTTCCTAAATCCTGGACCAGAGCTCTGAGGCCTAAAACCTAGACACTCTGGATCCTGGGGTGCCACCTAATCTCGTGGTTCCTGAGGGTGGCCTCTCCTATCTGGTGCTTTGGGGGGTCCCACCCGGGGTCTCCCTGAGGTCCACTCCCAGAATGAAGAGAACAAGGGCTTAACCCAGGCCTCAGGGACCCCAGCAGAAGGGGCAGCCCCCCCACTATGTTTCCGCCACATAGACCATTTAATGTCTTCCCTTCTTTCAGATTCATTAGCCAAACTTGAGGCTGGAACAGTGACCAAGTGTAATTTTGCTGGTGATGGAAAGACAGGGGCATCGTGGACAGACAACATCATGGCTCAAAAGTCTTCAGAGGGGGCCTTGGCGGAGACCCGCGAGCAGGGGGACGGGGCAGAGGACGACGAGTGGGTAGGTCAAGGGCAGTGACCGTGGACCTGGCATTGGTGTGGTTGATCTCTTGGCAGGAGTTTTGTAGGTACTGGCTGTTGTTGGGTGTAGGACAAGGAGATAGCAGCATAAGCTTTACCCTGCAGCCTTGCTGGAATTCCATGGAATTTCTGAGAGTATGTTTAGCATCAGGAAAATTCCTTCAAGGGTGAAGGATGACAACCTGGGACCTGTCTCTTTTGGTGGGTCTGAACTGTGCCACTCTTCAAGAGAGACCCAGAGATAACATAAAAGCAAAGGATGGAAAGAATGGACAGCGGAGAGGAACCAATGAGACTTAATATCAAGTCTCCAGACCTTGTCACATCGATTGAATACATGAGCCATGCTGAGGCACTTGAGCCGCGGAGTTTTTCTCCTTTGTGCTGGGCTCCCTGCCCACAGTGGCTGGAAAAGGGCTGACTAGGTCCTTAATAGTTTTTTGTGCCAAAGGTCAACCCCCTAGTAAATCCTCAGCCTACTCAGAACTGATTTGTTTTTCTGAAGTAGATTTCACTTCAAGATTTGAATTGATGTTAAAAGACCCCAAACTGAACATTTGAAAACACAGTCACAGAAAAATGGGCTATTTATCTAGGCGAAGATGATGACATTTGTCAGAGAAAGCAGGAACGGGTAGAGTAGAGGGTTTGGTTTCCTTTTTTATCTCGTAAAGTGAGTCTTGTATGTAAAAACAATTGGAGCTGCCAGGCTGGCTCCCTGGGCCGGGTCCGAGGAGGTGGGCCCCAGGCAGGTGGCTGAGGGCCCTACTGGTACCATTCTGTGGAACCCTTATTTGTCCGCCAACTTGAAGAAGACTTTTATGAAATGTGCTCTGTTCACCTCGCTTTACGTTACCCCCAGGACGACTGAGGTTAGTGGGAAATGGAGTGTCTCCGGGGCCCACCAGCACTGTTGAGAATTTCTTCCACCGACTTCAATTCTGGAGCTCGAGGAAGCAGCCTGCCCAGTTCTTCCACACAGCCGCCATGGGACACCCTTTGCACAAGCTCTGCTAAGATCAAATCCAAGACCACGACGTTAGCGGTGGGGCCCCCACGCTGTGGCTCACGGAGGGTCCCTCCCTGGATGTGAGTTTAGCCTTCTTAGACATTTTCATGCCGGCCCCTGCCCTGAGTGGCAGCCTTGTTTCTAGAGGCAGGTGGTGTGCGAGTCCCGGGGTGTGGGGGGGCAGTCAGAGGACCTGGACTTGGCTTTGGTGCTGAATTGGGGAGCGTCTGTCATCTGCATGCAAAGTGGCTCAGCGAAGAAGTTAGCAGGGGCTCCTTCCTCTCTACCTCTGTCCTTGTACTTCCTGCTTTCCTTCCACACCTGCCCCACGCCCCACGGCTGAGTGCTGAGGTCTCTGCTCTCCTGCTCGAGCCTCCTGTCCCTGTGTCCTTTTCTTCCCCAGGGCCACCAGCTCTTTATTCCTCCTCCGGTTCGCTGCTTCCTGTCCTGCCCGGCTGCTTTCCTGGGGATGCTGAGCTCAGGTTTGCTTGGCTGTTCGCCGTCTCAGGCGTACTCTGTCAGGCCACATTTTTGATAACCCCTTTTCTGTTGTTGTTTTGTACCTTGGGAACTTTTCATGAATGAGTAAATCTTCAGAAAATGATTCCTCTACACTGACTGGGTTATTATCTGGTGTAAACAGTCTTCCAGCTGAGCCAGGTCCCTATAAGAAGGAAGCCATTTCTTTTTGGTCGTGAGCGTTGCCTGACTGGGTAGTTGTGCCCACACCCATATCTGTGAAGCGACCTAGAGTTGAAAGCTACGTGTCCTAAGAGTGGGTAGGGACTTGGTGGCAGGTGAGTCCTGCTTCCCTCAGGGAAAAGGGGTGGTGGTGAACTCACAATTATTGAGTCCTCTGATGTATCAAACACAGCACTAGATGCTTTCCATGATAATAATTACAGCCACTGACTGTTGAGTGCTTCCTGGTGCTAAAACCTGTGCCAAGCATTTGCGGTATCTTACTTAATCGTCACAACAATCCCACACGGCACATATGATTATTGTCCCCATTTCCTTCCATGTGAGGCTGAAGCTCAGAGGCTCCACTGATAGAATATAGAGGAGAGAGCCAGGCAGTCAGATTTCAAATCCACATTCCTAACTCCTGGATTATTCTGCTTTCACATGCGAACTACAGAGGAGAAATGGGGCCTCAGAGATGTTAAGCGACTTGTCCGGAGTCACACAGCTAATAAATGGCGGAGCCAGATTCCAATCCAGAGCTGTCAGAAGCAAAGCATATGCTCATTCCCCGTTCCCTGCTTCCTTGGCCTACAGAGGGGCCTTGGACACAGTGCCCCAGGCAGGTCCTGGCCCAGTGAAGCCGGGTTATATTCCCAAACATTAGGGAACGTCCCTAAACCCGTGGCTGCTAGTCTGCCCAGGCTGAAGTCGGCTGTGCCGGTATCAGCAGTTGAGTAGGTAGTATTGTGTTTCCAGCATTTGTTATCATGGCTCAGACTTTTGTTTGCTCTCCTGCATGTCTGAGCCTGGGTTCAATAATCCGGCTGTGAGGCTTGGGACTCACACTTCAGTTGGGCCACCTGGTGCACTGCCCATGGGTCTCTTCCGTTCTCGTTGCCCTTTTCCTTATGATCTCTCACCTCCATAATTGTAGAAGCCGCCTCCCTGGTGTCCTGTGTCTGAATGGGCCTCGCTCCCTGTTGAGCATACTGGGACCTCAACCATGCAGGTGGCCAGGATAGCCGGAGGAGAACTGGGGACACTGGTTGGGGGTAGAGGCACCCAGTGAGGGCATCCTGCTGCCCAGAGTACTGTGGCCAAAGTGTATGGCAAACTCCCATGGGCAGGCCACCATTCCAAACAAGGAGGCTCAGTGTGTCAGTGGGGGAAGCCCTGAGCAGCCAATGGGCTTGTTGTCTTCCGGGGGCTCCTGTAAGAAAAAGGCCATTTGGCTGGAGCTCAGAGAATGGGTAGGGGTAGAGCTGTCTTTGAGATGAGGCTGGAGAACGGACATGGCATCTTCAGCATAAGCGTTTTGGGCCTTTATCCTTAACATCTTGGAAGCTAATGGTCCCCTGCGGGAGTGAGATCTGATTCCTGTATTTCAAAGGTCACTTGGCTACAGAGAAACTGGAGGCAATGAGCCCAATGAGGAGATTGCTGCAGTTGTCAGGGTGAGAGTCTGGAGTGGTTTGGTCTATAGCGGTGACAGTGGAGACAGAAAGAAATTCATGTTGACAGAGGAGGAAAGGGACCTTCCAGCAAGAGAACAGCACCAGCAAAGCCATGGAGGTGGGGGGCGTGGCCTGTTCCTGGAATATGCAATTTCTATACATGGTTGTTATCATACTATCCCTACACATGAAATTTGATCATCTTTTTAAAATTGTTATATAATTACTTTCCATATTGCTGCATAGTCTTCGTAACCATTTGTTTTTTAACATTGACCACCATAGCTCTATCACTGTCCAATTTGGGGATAATTAATTGGTTTGTTTTAGGAGCTAATATAATTAATGTGTCAAGAACTGTTTTAAATTGTATCTCCCCTCAATCTCACCCACCTACCCACTTCCCTCCATCCCTCCCTCCCCACTATATTTTTGAGTTATTTCTTTAGGGACAGATTTCCAGAAGTGGGATTACTGGGAACCTAGGAATTTTTTGTAAAGGTCTTGTTATATTGCCAAATTGCTTTCCAAAAGGGTTGTTCTAAATTATAATTTCACCAGCAGTGTAGGAGAGGACCATTTTCATTGTTACACTTGCTAGAATTGGGTATGATAACATTTTTAAAAATTATATTTGATAAGGTGAAAATAATACTTTAAAGTTAATATTTTAATTTTAATTAGCTTTGCCCCCCATTAATAGTGAGCTTAAACATTTTTTTCATTTTCATTTCCTAGACATATTTCCTCTTTTGTTACTCAGTTCCTTTGCCCATTTATCTACTTAGGGGGTAGGTCTTTTTAGTTTAACAGAGTTATGTATATTTTACATATAATCATTTGCCATATTTTAACAACTTCTTTTCCATTTTTATTTTTTATTTCTTCCATTTTTAAAAATGGGTTTTATAAGCAAAATCTTTATATAGATATATCTGTTGACTCTTTGTGATTTTTATTGCTTCTAAGCTTATATTCTCTTTTGTTGTTAGATTCTAAATTTAATTTTCTTCCATTTTGGTTATTATCTGGTTTTATATTTAACTCTTTAATCCACTCTGCCTTTAATTTGTGGAAGGATATGAAGTGAGATAAGTAAATTGCTTAATTTCAGATTGCTAACCAGTTATCCCAACAAATTTGTTGATTTCCTTTCTACTATTAAGATGTCTCCTACATTACGTATTAAATTTTTGTATACTTAAGTTATCCATTGTATATATATTTTTTCCCAGAATTCATCAATTTATTTTTATTTTTATTTTTTTAATTAAAGTTTATTGAGGTGACAATTGTTAGTAAAGTTACATAGATTTCAGGTGTACAATTCTGTAATATCTCATCTATATATCACATTGTGTGTTCACCACCCAGAGTCAGTTCTCTTTCCAATACCATATATTTGACCCCCTTTACTCTCATCTACCACCCGCCTCCACCCATCCATTATATTTCAATAAGTCTCCCTATGATGTCAATTTGAACTATCAGAGTAGGTTTTATTAGTTGGTAGAGCTTAGGTCCCCCTCATTCTTCTGTTTTAGAATTTTCTTTGTTATTCCTTCTCAATCAACATTTAGAACATTTTGTCAAGTTTCAGTGCATATGTACTGCCTTTAGATTTTTTTAAATTAAAAAACTCTGGCTACAAGAGTAATAACATTTTTTCCCCTAAATGTTAATCTTTATCAAGGTGCCAAATACACTAGCCAAGAACAATCACAGGTACACACCCCATAAAATAAGATAATCCCTAATATCCAGCATTCCATTGAAAGGGAATCCAGTAATCTTTTTCAAAAACCTTTCCGAATTTTCCTGAAAATACAAAGCAAGTTATGTAAGACATAGAGCCTCACATATTTCTGAGAGTGATAAATATTTAGTTGGTTAGAGGACGGGGCAATCCACTTGGTGAAAGATGTTATTGCAAGGTAAATTAGGATTTTACACAATAAGGTATGGAAAATTACTCTAAATTCTCAAGCAGAGGGAGTAATACATATTTATTTTAGAAAATTAAAAAAAAACAATATATAATTCCACCATCGTTTTTTAAATCACATAGGTAGTTACATGCCAGGTACTGCCCCAAGTGCTTGTAATTCCTTTTGTGTTCATAACAACTGCCTAAACACATTGATTTTTTTCAAGTAGAAAAACCCCCGTTTTACTGTAAGTGAAACTGATACTATGCCAGTTTTACAGATGAAAACACTTGCCCAGGGTGCACAGTTGGTCAACAGAGCCAGGGTTCTAATCTGGACAGTGTGGTTCCAGGTACCTATGCTGAATGTTATGAAGCTGCCATTCCATCAGGCGCAATTATTCATATTTTGGTGTATCTACTTCCAAGTTTTACAAAGTGGGGTATCCCTGTACGTACTTTGTGTAATCTTTTCACTTACGGATGTCATGATCATTTCCCTATACCATACATCTTTTATGTGATTTTTAATTACTAATTTTTCTCAGATGCATGTGGATCAGTGCATTTAACAATTTCTCATTTTGGAATAATTAGTTTGCTTCCCATTTCCCTCTGTAATCACACTGCTGAGATGTGCGTTCTCACGCTTAAATCTTTTCACATATCCATAATCATTGTATTACATATTCTAAAACTGGAAATGCTGGGTTTAATGTTCTATGCATTTTAAAGGCTTTTGATACATGTTGCCAGTCATCTGAATAGGTGATTCCAATTTCCAGTTCTATCTGCAATATTGGGAGACGTGCCTCAATCCCCCCCCCCCCCGACTGAATCCTTTAAAAAACAACCCAAAAACGTTACCTTTTAAATGAAATTGCATTAAAGATCCCTTAATTCCACCATTCAGTGGAACAGAATGGATAGAATGCCAAAAAATAAAAATAAAAATGACCTTAATGTGCCCCAACCGGGGAATGGCTAAATTAGCTGGCATCTCACACCATGGGACGTTCTGCAAGTGTTAAGAGTAAGACTGGACTGTGTTTTCGCGCATACGGTGCGACAGTGAGGCTCCTGCCGGAACATTTGTGTATCTTTTTTGGATCTGCTTTTCCGACGTGCTCAGATTTGCGCCGAGGCAGGGATTCTGCGACAAGGGGTCAGTCTGGGTGGACACAGATCCGGGCTCGCGCGCGTCTTGGCCAGGCACTGACTGACCAACCGACGCTGGCTGAGGTGACAACCCTCCCTAGCCTGGGTGTCCGCACCAGCCTCCCTCTGGCGAGCCCGCTGTCCATCCTGGAACGTTCACCGCGGATTGCGGGGAAGCCGGACTCTTCGCCGTCGGGCCTCTGGGCGCCAGGACAAGTTCCCGGCGGCTACTTTTCAGCAGCGCACCAACCGGAAGTGTCCGTGTTGTGGCGGAAGTTGACGCTTTGTGGAAGCCCCCGGTGTTAAGAGAAGCGTGGCTGGCAAAGATGATTCAGGCGATTATGGTTTTCAACAACCACGGGAAGCCGCGTCTGGTCCGCTTCTACCAGCGTTTCGTGAGTGCGGCCCACTTGCATCACGTCCCTTCAGGGCCCCCACGTCCCCTTCCCTTTCGTAGGCCCCGACGCGCGCAGCCTTCTGACCAGCTCGGGCTCCGGCATCGTGCATGACCCTCGTACTCCTTAATGTCCGTTTCCGGACCGAGGCCAATGTCAGGCCTTTTGCCCCAAGCCCCCTGCTCTCCTTGACCTCTTCCTGGATCCTAGGCATTCCTGTATCATTTTTTGACACCACTTCTTAGGTCTCAGGGCACTATAAGTGACGGGATGGGGGAGCACACTGAGAATGGTTGAAGTCACTTTAATCTTGTTGGTTGTTAAACTGAGTTTCACGAGGAGGAAGAAATAATGCAGCTTCTTAAAGTTTTTGCTTTAGCCAGGGGGTCTGGAAAAGCGCTTTCTTGGAATAATTTCGCTTCAGTGTTGGCTGGGATTGTTCAGGGACTGGATACTCTTCACTCCGTAAAATTGGAAAAAGTCAGTTTAAAAGTGGGAAATGATGAGAAATTATAAATGCTGCCACATGAGGGCTCAGTAAATGATAATGTAAACTTGAATTTTACAGAAATGTTTCTCTGGAAACACACAACCATCATTTCCCTCCTATGTTTTCCCCCGCTCCCCGCCCCGTCTTATGTCTTGGTGACTTGGTAACGCTTAACATTACATACATAATGAATAGATTGGTGAAACCGAAGGGGGGAAAGAGAAAATGTATGTTCAAGCGTTAACTCCACCTTTTTTACCTTTTGTGTCTGTTGACAAGTTAATAAACCTCTTTCAGACTTTATTTCCTCTTCTGTCAAGTAGACATGAAAAAAATGTTTTTAATTGGATTTTTTGAGCTAGACTACATTTTATTAAGTAATCATATCGAGGTGAAGATATTAACATTCGATATAACTACTCAATTTGTATTTGTATTTTTATGTGTGTGAAATCTTCCCTCCGTTTTTTAAAAAGTGTTATTGACTGCTATTCAGTGGTTATTAGTAGGTGCACAACGTTATGCGACCATCACCACAATCAATTTTAGAACATTTTCATTACCCCCAGAAGAAACCCCTACCCATTAGCAATTATTCTGAATTTCCCCCTCAATTCCCCTAGCCCTAGGCAGCCACTGATCTACTTTCTGTCGCTCTAAATTCACCTATTCTGGACATTTCATATAAATGTAATCAAAGAATATATGGTCTTTTATGACTTTTTTTTCACTTAGTACAGTATGTTTTTTAATGTTCATCCATGTTGTAGTATGTATCAGTTCTTCATTACTTTTTATTGCCGAATTATATTCCATTGTATGGATATTCCACATTTTGCTTGTACGTTCATCAGTTGATGTTTCCTGTGGCTCTTGTGAATAATGTTGCTATGAACATTCATGTACTACAAGTTTTTGTGTGGACATGTTGTGGGGACAGAGGAGTGCAGTTTCCAGGCTCTCGGCCTCAAGTGGAAAGGTGCTGGCTCAGGTAGTAAATGGCTATCAACTGTGGCTAGTTGGCCATCAGGTGTAACCAGTGAGCCACTGGCCACTAATATAACTGCTGTGGCTACACTAGCAGCAAATGGGGGCTAGCAAGAAGATGGTGGCTGAGGTAGCAAGCGCGGACTGCAGTTAGCAAGTGGGGTTGGTTGGCAGAGAGAAATGGATGGCAAGTGGCGGATAGTATGGCTCCTGCTTCCTGTGTCTCCAACCCCGCCGCCAGCAAGACTTTAGTGGTATGACTCCCCTATCTGTGGCTCCGTGGGTGTTCCTTTTTGGCCTCACCATGTCCTGTGTTCTTATGTGAGGAGTGGGACCAGAGACCCCGCGTGACACCTTGCATGACACATGTGTTTTCATTTCTCTTGGTTATATGCCTAGGAATAGAATTGCTGGGTCATACAGTAACTTTATGGTGAACTGCCAGGCTGTTTTTCAAAGTGGCTGTACCATTTTATATTCCCATCAGCAATGTAAAGGAGTTTCAATTTCTCCACCTCCCTGTCAACATTTGTTACTATCTTTTTGATTAAAGACGTTTTACTGGGTATAAAGTGGATTCTCATTGTGATTTTAATTTCCATTTCCCTAATGACTAATGATGTTGAGCATCTTTTCATGTCCTTATTGACCATCTGTATATTGTCTTTGAAGAACATAGGATTTTCATAAGAACCAGATTAGCTCATGAGTGAAGATTACCTTGAAAACGGTTGAATACTGAAAGATATGAGGGATTATGAAAACAATTGAGGCGTGTATGCAGTTGGTAGATTACCTTTTTGTTGAATTAGAAATTAGGTAGCCTCACCATTTCATACCACTTCTCCACTGACTGTGGCCACTTCCCCGTAGAGTCAAATAGATGTTTCTGTCAGTTTAAAAAAGTGCTGATGCTTAGTATGTTTTGTATTTCCGAGTACACAGAGCTAATCCTTTAACTCCTGGCATCTGTGAGCTCCGTGACTTCTTTAAATGGAAACCAGGAAAGTAGTGATTGATTTGCTCACACTTACAGTGGCCAGTGATGAGCAAGTGTTCATTTATCCGTTCAGTAAATACTGAGAGCCACTGTGTACCCATGGTGAGTAAAGTTACAAAAAATGATTTCTCCACAATGACATTTTACCTTTATTTCTTTTAAATAACTATTTCCAACCTAAATTCAATGTTGTAGAAAGAAAGGGATTAACATCTCTTGAATCGATTTTCTGACTCTTCGGGCAAGTCCATTCTGAAGGTTTTCTTAAGCTTTGCTACTCAAAGTGTGGTCCCCAGACTAGCAGCATTGGTATCACCTAGAAGCTTGTTGGAAACAGTCTCAGGACTTACCCCAGATCTGCTAAATCAGAATCTGCATTTTAATACATTCCCAGGTGATTTATTGCACGTTGCGGTTTGAAAACGCTCTTCTAGGGCTTTTCATTACTGCTGTAATGACTGGTTCTTGCTCCCATCATCCTTTTTTTCTAACCATACTTATTATGAACCTCACATGTATAAATACAAATCAAATGTGAGTTACCAAGAAATTCCATCCCAGTTGCACTTGCTCATAATGCAGTAAGTGAAAAAAGTATAGCTCTGCAATTGTTCAAAATTCTTACTGTAGATAGAACTGTTTCTGTCTTTCTCAGTAATAACTTTGTTGGTGAGTAACACTGCATCTTATATGTAATACCTATGTTACCAGTAGAAAAGATGGCAAATTCAGTTTTTTAAAACATGTACATGATTACCTCTTGACCTTAAAGTATTAGACCTATTGACATTGTTATTTACCCTGTTATAGATGTTTTGTAGGGGAAGACAAAATATTTCAGGACCAGGCCTTTTAGTAATTCTTTGACCTTGCACGATAGTTTATCAGTTCTCCTTTCCTTGGTTATTAACTATAAAGAAATCTTAGCTTACCTATGAGGACTGTAATGGTTAGTGACTAGATAGCTAGGTAAATGCACCCGGTCTTAATTCCTGTAATAAATAGGCTTGTCCATTTTCCCATAGATTCCCCTTTTATTTTTTATCTAATCATTTGTATCTTTTCTGGAAGCCGATACTAAATAATCTTTCCCGGCTTGGAAGCCCTTCTCTCCCTGTCCATCTCCATCAATGAGATGTATTTTCAGACATCCCCACTGAATTACTTCATTTCTTTTATTCCGTAGCCAGAAGAAATTCAACAGCAGATTGTTCGAGAGACCTTCCACCTAGTTCTCAAGAGAGATGACAACATCTGTAACTTCTTGGAAAGCGGAAGGTATATAGTCAGCTTTAGTTTTCTCCCCGTATCTCCTCTTTGGGGCGGCTTTCATCATTACTGCTTCTTCAGGCAGTACTCAAGTGTCAGGTGGGTACCCGATGCACTCTGAGCTGATCTTAGCATGATCTGCTAAGAAAGAGAGACCCAGTTCTGTTTGGAAGGTATTGAATGGTTGTGCTTCAGAGATGACTCACTTAGATGTTTGCTTCCTGGGAGGGTGGGCAGAAGAAAAGGTGAGGTAAAGTGGCTTTGGGCACCACTGCCAACCTTGGTTGCGTTCACCTGGTAGAAATGGCCTATTGTTTGGCCTGTCTTCCTCTTTTCTGTTGGCTCCGTTCTCATTCCTTGGGACAAGGTTTCTCTTTGATTTTTTTAAGATATAAACGTTTACATGTTTCCCATTTCCGCAGTTTGATTGGTGGCTCTGACTACAAACTGATTTATCGGCACTATGCTACCCTCTACTTTGTATTTTGTGTGGATTCATCAGAGAGTGAACTTGGGATCTTGGACCTCATCCAGGTATGTGTAGTCAGCTAGTGATGACAGCCACTTTAGAGTTTACACTGGATTTTTTTTTTTTTTAAGATTTTATTGGGGAAGGGGAACAGGACTTTATTGGGGAACAGTGTGTACTTCCAGGACTTTTTTCCAAGTCAAGTTGTTGTTCTTTCAGTCTTAGTTGTGGAGGGCACAGCTCAGCTCCAGGTCCAGTTGCCATTGCTAGTTGCAGAGGGCTCAGCCCACCATCCCTTGGGGGAGTCAAGGAGTTGAACTGGCAGCCTTGTGGTTGAGAGCCCACTGGCTCATGTGGGAATCGAACCGGCAGCCTGAGTCACCGGGCCGGCCCCATACTAGATTTTTGAGTAACCATCCTGTAGAACCTTTTGTCAGTCTCTTTCTTGATAACTGGTAAAAGTTGCCAGATGTCCACCAGATGGTGCTGTGAGAAAGCTCCTTAGCAAACCTTAAAAACTCTTAGAGCTTTTGGATTCATTGGTTTCTACTCAGCCCTCTCACTGCCCTTGGTTTTCATACACGATTCTGACATCAATTCCAATGTATGTGTGTTTTTCAGCACCATCACCAAGCAGCTAACTCAGTTCTCCATGGACACTGACCAGGTGTCCCATAAATTTAACTCAATTCTGACACTATCTGGAGATAGATACCAAATGTAAGACCAGGTTGTCTGTCCCCTGTACTTCTGACTGACTGGCTGTAAAACAGAGGTTCACATGACTTCCTCCTCAGTTTTACTTAATTTGCTAAGGTAGCTCACAGAACTCTCTAGAGAAACATTTTACTTACTAGATTACCAGCTTATTATGAAAGGGTATAACATAAGAGCAGCCAGATGGAAGAGATATATAGAGCAAGGTTTGGGGAAAGAGCAGGGAGCTGGGGTGCCCTCCCCAGGCACACCATTCTTCCAGAATTTCCTGGTGTGCAGCAACTTGTAGCTCTCCCGATCCCTGTCTTTTTGGGTTTCTATGGAGACTTCGTTACCTAGGCATGATTAATCAAACCATTGGCCACTGGTGGTTGATTCAGTCTCCCACCCTCTACTCATGGTTGGTTCCCTTGGCAATCAACCCCCATCCTTTGGTGCTTTCCAAAAGTCACCTTAGTAACATAAACAAAAGAAACCTGTATCACTGAAGAAATTCCAAGGGTTTTAGGACGTCTGTACCAGAAATGGGATGAATACCAAATATTTCTTATAAATTACAGTATCACATCATGTTTTGAAATTTTTTTAACTGTCAAACCAAATGATACTTAAAAATTCATACTTTTTTTTAAATTTTCTATATATTTCTATATATTTCTTACAATTCTAGCCTAAAACAAAGAAGGTTGATGCTTTAGTTAGTCTGTGCAATCTTGACATAGTAAAATATGATTTTTGTTAGGCTTTTTGAAAATTAGAAATGGCTTACAGATTCTTTTCATTACCTTCGTGGTAACTGAGACGTGTAAGAACCCTAGCTTAGAAACCATTAATTTAGTACGATTCTATCATTTTATACATGTAATCTAGGTGGGCTTCTTTGAAGTGACTTGAGTAAAGTCACGTAAGTAGAAAGCACTCAAATAGAAGCTTGCATTAAAACCTAATTAACAACAATGTCAACTGTAATTGGGGGAAAAAATCAAAAACCAATTTAAAAAAATAAGAAATTTAAAAAAACCTAATTAACAATTATAGAAAAGAAAACTCTAGCTATAAAATATAAACTTTACATGCTTACATACTATTAATATATTTTATTTTGTTAAGATAAAATTAAAAAAGCTAAATTTAATATACTGAGGGACAAATAAATGGAAATCTTGAATGTGTATTTTCATTTTAAATACACCAGACTCTTTTCTAAGACGTGACGTTCTTTTTAGACATGGCAACTTTTAATTTTATTTATTTATACCCATTCACATTTAGAAAATTATTTAAGCTGATTAAAAATTTCATACATCATATTCACTCATACATAAAAGTATAAATAAATAATGAAAACATCTAAAAAAAAAAAGCCTCACCTCTAAGATAATTTTAAATGCTTTCTTAATACCTGAGTCAAATTGGACATTAAAAGTCAGTGTAGCATAATAGGAAGAGCTCAAGATGTAGAATTAGAAAATCTGGGTTTGAGCAATGTACCGACCATCTATAAATATAGAAGTATTAGGTTGTAGATTTAAATTGTGACAACGTACTTTATAGTATTGTAAATTATAGAATGTTATAGAAATGTGCATATAATAAATATATTAGAAAATAAAGGAAATACAGTGACAATATATTTTTTAAATGGAGATGTAGTTATTAGAGGAAATGCATTTCAGACACCTATACTAACAAGACAGAAAGAAATGTAACTTCATAACATAATGGACATTTATTAAATATTTAGTATGCATTGGGTTTGGAAAGCTTGATAAGTAAATGGTGAAAATAATGGGAACTAAGAGGCTTGATCTTTGAAACGACAATAAAATCAGTAGTTGGCCTAATATAAAGAACATAAACATCAGAAATAGAAAACATCTAAATGTTTTTAGAGGATCATATTCGTAGTTATATTACCAATATATTTGAAATAGCTGTCTACAAAAAATATTCGAATTAAATGAAAGAAAAGGCACTTAATCCAATATCAGGAGGAAATAAGGTTTAAAAAAAACTGATTCCCTTTAGACTGAGTAAAAATTTTTTTAATGTTGAAGTACAATAAAACCTCTATATTACAAAACTTATTTTTTAAACTCAGTAAAAACTCTGCTACTTGAGTGTATTTTACAGAGTAAATTGATTGTGATCCAAAAGCCTCTCAAAAAGAAAATGTTACCTCAAATATTGCATATTAGTATTGATACAGAATCACTAAATAAAACCTTAGCCAATAATCAATTGGACCAATGAGTCATGAGACCTGACCTGGCTCTTGTTTCTGACTCTCCTAATGTGGCCTTAAACAAATCTTTTAAGCTTTGTTGGCCTTAGGGTTTTTGTTTTATATTCTGATTCTTCTGAGTGTGTGTTTGTTTCGATTAACAAGTAGATGTTATTTTCTAGCTCTAAAATTTTTCCTCCCTCAGGAATACTACATACTAGAAGATTTGTTCATTGGGTTCAAATAGTCTTTATCCCAAGGATACAAGTTAGTTTAACAAGGAGAATTTCCCAGAATCTATTACAGCACAAAGAAAAATAGTGGAAATGATTATAATTGTGTCAGTAGATGCTGAGAGAAATGAACATCCAAGTTATATTCCTGAAATACTCTTAAAATTGGAATGGGAAGCATTTTTATTTGATTATTTGGTACATGTTTATTTAATGTAAATTATTTATTGAAGAAATAATACATTTATGTGGTTCAAAATACAAAAGGCACACCAAGAGTATACAGTGAAAAATATCTTCTCTCCCCCATAATAAACCTACGTAGTTTATTTCCCTAGAAGCAGCCAATTTTAGTTTTGAAACCAAGAGCCAGTGTTATCTCAGTGGAGAAATCTACAGGCATTCATGTAAACAAGATGTCTCTTACTATTTGCAGTAATGGGGGATTGGCTTTTTACTAGCCTTAAGAATACATGTTTGCAGATGAAATTATCTACCTAGAAAATCCAAAACAATCAACTGGAAAACAAGTAGAACTAAAATAGAGTTGAGTAAGGGGACTGGATACAAGTTTAACATGTAAAAATTAATAGCTTTCCTTTAGCAATAATAAGTTAGGAAATACGTTTAAAAGGGAATAGCAAAATAATAGCAAAAAGGTCCATAAGATCCCCAGGAATAAATGCAAAAAATATACAAGACCTGTATAAAGAAAACTTTAAAACCATTGAAAATATGAAAAAAGCAAAATAAATAAAACGCCCTTTGTGAGTTGAGAAAACTCATTACAATGTCAGTACTTCTAGATTATAAATTACTGAAAATCTTAACAGAATTCCAGTAAGATTATTATTTTATATATTATTCTTTTGTGTGAAACATACTGTATGTACACAGAAATATGCAAACATGCCTATACAATTTAAAGGACGCCAATAAAATAAAACTATCCCTCAGATTAAGAGACAGTACATTGCTAGTCCCTTAAAGCCCCTGTATACCCCTCGTTCACTGCATCCGTCCTCAGACTTTTGAGTTCATCATTCCTTTGCTTCTCCACCTGACTAAATATTCCCTAAATATTTTACTTACTTTGGAAAAACTGAGTGACAAGCACAAACTTCGCTGTGTTGCGAAAGGGTAATTTGCCACTTTTAGGTGAAGGTGGGTCACGATCTAGCTTCAGTATCCCTGAGATTTTAGTCTGAGGGCAAGATCATGTGTGTGAACCCCGAGAAACTTAGAATGATTTGATATTTATTAAAAAATGGTATTTTCCCCCAGCTTCATTGAGATATAGTAATTGACAAAAGACACTGTGCAGTTTAAGGTGTACCATGTGTTGATTTGATACCACTTATATATTCCAAAATGATGACCACCATAGCATAGCATTGGCTACACCTCTTACCATGTCACACAGTTGCCATTTTTGTGTGTGGTAAGAATCTTACTTTCCAGTAAATTAAAGTACAACACCTATGCACGTTAGAATGCTAGCTGTTTGGTGAACGAGGACCTGACATAACAAGAAGTCTGTAAAGTCCCAAACTGGAAAAGTGTGACCTTTTTCTAACTGTATCCAGTGTAGAAGTGAACCCCACTCGCATTCCTCTGGGGGTGGGGGTTTATGATGCTGTTACTTCATGCAGAGCATAGGTTCCCAAATACTTCTTCCTGTTGTTCAGAGTCTTGTAACTTTATCAACTGAGCTACATCAAGCTTCATCTGCACTCTTAATACCCATTAGTTTCCTAAATTTGATATTTGGGTCCTTGTTGTCAGAATTCAGCAGGCTGGGATTTGTCCCCTTCTTTCTTGCCTTGCCGAAGCATTTTCCTGTTTTCTGTTGTTCAGCACATTTCACTTGATTCACGGCTGCTGGGTTATAACAACATGCGGCTTTTCTGCTCTCTGCTGATGCTTTAGCTTGGGCTGCCAGCTGAGCCTCCATCGCTGCCTGAGGAGCCTCTTGTGTTCTTGATGCCAACAGGGCAGCAGCGTTGAGAACAGAATCTCCAGGAGCTATTTCTTCTTGTTTTTGGTTTTCAGCCATTTCTTTTTCTCGTTGTTCTTGTCATTTCTCTGCCCTTCCCACCCTCCCAGCTAGAGCTTCTTGTGCGGCCATGGCCGTGTTTCTGCCTCTGCAGAGAGGTGGACTAGCCGTCCAGCCTACTTTTGCTAAAGCTTCTTAGCTTTTCCATTCTCTTCTTTCTCTCGATCTCTCCTTGTATCATTCCTACTTCTGTCCCATACCCGGGTATTGATCTCGAGCAGGAACGAGATCTGATCCACAGTTTTCTTTCCCTGCTTCTGGGTCAGGATTTCTTCCCCTCTGTGCTTGTAGTTCACGATTTCTTCTGCTCACTATTCCTGGATCAAGACTTTTTCCACTCCCTGCTGCTTCTCCGGTGACACCTTTTATGAGACTTAGATCTTGAGTGACTTCTGCCTCTTGGTGACTTTCTTTGCATTTGTGTCTGTCCTCACCATTTTCAGATGAATTTAGTCACTCTCTTCCTTTATGAGGAGAATGTTCTTTGTCATTATGTTCTACAGACTTGTGTTTCTTAGAAGATTTACTTTTAGACTCATGTTTTATTTTGCTGTCTGAGTACGCATCTTCAGTTCAGTCTCTTCGTGCATTAGCACGCTTTTTGCTTCTCCTTTGTTTTCTTTTCCTTGACCTTGATCGTGATCTTGAATAGTGGTGTTTTGAGGCTCTAGGAGAAACATCTGACTGCTCTGTTTTGATCTCTGTCTGGGGATGTCTTTTCCGGAGCTGTTCCATCTCATTCTATATCACTAGCTTATTTGAGAACCCAGTTGTTATGGACTAAACCGTGTCCCCCCAAATTCATATGTTGAAGCCCAAACCCACACTGTGACTGTATTTGGAGACGGGGCTTTTAAGGAAGTAGGTTAAATGAGGTGATAAGGGTGGGGCCCTGATCCCCAACTGGTACTCTTATAAGACAAGGAAGAAACACGAGAGATCTCTGTTTCCACGTGCATGAACCAAGGAAAGGCCCTTCAGGGACGCAGGTAGGAAATGGCTGCGGGCGAAGAAGAGCCCTCACCAGAAATGGATCCTGCGAGCCCTTGACCTGGGACTTCTAGCCTCCAACACTGTGAGAAAATACAAGCCACGCAGCCTGTGGTATTTTATTATGGCAGCCTAAGCAGATTAATACACTAATCTTCATTTCATTAACCCTCTTTCATGAAAATAGCCCTGTGGCACAGTGCTGCTAAGAGTTACCGTCTGCCTCTCCTCACATAGGCTCTGGCCATCTTAGTCCAGAGGCCCAGCTGCTAGGGCAGTGCGTCCACTGGTTGCTTTTGACAGTCCCAGTTGCCCAGAAGCTTCCCACAGACCAACTAAATCACTCCTACGAGAGACCCCGATGGCACAAAAGAGATCTACCATTGCTTTTTCAGTTTTCTACATTTAGTTCATTAATAGCTGTAAGGTAATTTTATGTCTGTATTGAGACAGGTAACTATTTTTTTACCTCTAAGGATAGCCATTTATCCCAGCACTATTTATTAACTAGTTCATCTTTTCCTCATGGGCAGCCTTATGCACAAGGTAGTGCCCTCACCCCAAACGCTCCGGAGCAGGGAGGAGGGGGGCCATCCACAATAGAGGGAGAGGCAGAGGATTTGGTGGTGCCAGGTGTGGGAGCTGCAGGTATGGAGGCCACTTGGCGACAACAAGCTACCTTGACTTTTTCATAGCCTGCTATGGCTAGCATGATTTGAGGTCTTCCTAGAGCATCGAAAAGTATTAGCACACAAAATCAACTTTTTACTCCCGTTTCCTTGAACTTCAAAACTCAAAGAGTCCGTGCTGTGTCCCTGTGCTTCACTGGGTTTCTCAACTGTGGCTTTTCACTGCAGCTTGTCTGAAACTCAGTCTGCAGAATTTAAGACAATGGCAGTTTTTATCATGATTTGCCTTTGAACTTGGTCTGTTAAAGTTCACAATAAGTGGAAAGTGATTTTCAGAGAATTCATTTTTGTTTAGAATTGCACAGAATTCTAGAGCCAACAATGTTCATCATTAAGGCAAAAGCCCACCTTGCTTTTTGGAAAGTAGATACTATATTTGAGAGACAAATAATCATGCATTTTACTCTACCTTTGTCTTCATTTGCAGCAGGTTTGATATGAATTTTAACCTTTGAACAAATTTCCAAAACTGGTTTATGTCTTTGACGGTAATGAAAATGATTTACCAAATCTAGAAAAAAATTTTTTTTCTTTGTAAACGTGTATGTTTCAGTGTTTTGTATTCTGTCCCATCAATCCATACTTTCATTTCTTAGTATTGCACTATTTTAATTTCCAAAGCTTTGCAATGCATTTTGATACCTAGTAAGACCCGTCATATCTCATTATTGTTTTTCCAGACTTTCTTGGCAGATTATTCTTTCATATTTTATTTCTAGAAGAACTTTAAACTTTGTCAGTTTCATTTTTTAAAAAGTTCTCTTGAGAATTTCCATACTTCTAATTTCATTTTCTTCCTTTAAAACTATAGAATATGACAAAATAATCATGGGGATGTAAAGTACAATATAGGGAATATAGTCAATAATGTTGTAATAACTATGTACAGTGTCAGGTGGGTACTAGACTATTCAGGGGATCACTTTGTAAGTTACATAAATGTCTAACCACTATGCTATATACCTGAAACTAATATGAAATAATACTGAATGTCAACTGTAATTGAAAAATAAAAATTAAAAAAAACCTGTAGGGGCCGGCCTGGTGGCTCAGGCGGTTGGAGCTCCATGCTCCTAACTCCAAAGGCTGCCAGTTTGATTCCCACATGGGCCAGTGGGCTCTCAACCACAAGGCTGCCGGTTCGATTCCCACATGGGCCAGTGGGCTCTCAACCACAAGGTTGCCAGTTCGATTCCTCGAGTTCTGCAAGGGTTGGTGGGCAGCGCCCCCTGCAACTAAAGATTGGACGTGGCACCTTGAGCTGAGCTGCCGCTGAGCTCCCAGATGGCTCAGTTGGTTGGAGCACGTCCTCTCAACCACAAGGTTGCCGGTTCGACTCCCGCAAGGGTTGGTGGGCTGCGCCCCCTGCAACTAGCAACTGCAACGGGACCCAGAGCTGAGCTGTGCCCTCCACAACTAAGACTGAAAGGACAACAACTTGACTTGGAAAAAAGTCCTGGAAGTACACACTGTTCTCCAATAAAGTCCTGTTCCCCTTCCCCAATAAAATCTTTAAGAAAAAAAAAAAGAAAACCTGTAGAACACGAATTTTAATAGCACATATATACACACAAGTACAGAGAGAACAGGCGAGGAGACCATAGCAAGGAATTTTTTGAAAGCAGCAAAGAATATGAAAGCCTAGTAACTGACTCAGTAAACCCAAGGGAGCCACATCCCAGGCCAGTAGTAGCGAAAGCTGATAGCCAACCTGCTACACCCCACGGATCCCTCAAAGGCACAGAGCTGGCAGCACAGTCTCATTGGGGTGTGGGTATGGAATGAACAGGGCAAGTTGTCTGAGAACCAGCCAGATCCCTAAGTCCTTTCCCCATTTCTTGGGGGACACTAGACACAGTTGATGGGATTCCATGAACATATGCCTGGTGAGTGTGGTATACTAACTTCCCAGCCCTTTTCCCACCATTCAGTTCCTAAATTTCTGGTAGCTAGTCTTTTACTTTTCAGGCAGACGATTGTAAAATTTCTCTGGGAAATCTGACCACTCTAAGGGGAAGGAAATTTAAAAGCCCGAAGGGGTGGAGGGGAAGATCCACAACAAGTAGCCATAATTACAGAGCCTCCACTCAGGTTTTTGTTCTTATGAATAAAACAAAGACAGTCAGACATCTGACAGAAGCCTCTAACATGGATGATAGAGACTAAAACTAGCAAATAGTGAAAAGCAACTTAGAGGAAATAGAGACCATACAAAGAAAGGAAAACAGTAAGGCAAACAACCTCCTGTCTTTAAGCCACAGAGAAGTAAAAGACAAATAAAAATGGGCTGCTAAACAAACAAGAAACAAAATGATCTCTTAGAAATTAAAAACCTGAGAGGGAATTGGGAGAGAAAAGAAAATAAGGAGGCCTGATACTCCAATATAAGCAAAAAGGGTAAGAACCTGGAAAGGAGGAAATTCTCAACAAAGTTATTTGGTAAAATTCCCTAAACTGAAGGACAGAATTGCTGGATTGTAAGGCTCACAAAGTGCCCAGCTGGAGCTTGAAAACAAGCCCATAGTTAAGTGTGGTATCTTTACAGTGAGCTCTTTTGTCACAGTTAAAGATGGAAAGAGTTCAAAATAGTGCTGTTAGGAAATTATTTTGTGTATTTTTTGGCAAAATATGTATCCATTTCTGTTGGGTATGTACCTCCAAAAGTTGCTGGGTCGTAGAGTATTAGTAAATTACGGCAAATTGTTTTCCAAAGTGCTTGGAAATATAATTTCCATTTATATTAATTTGGAAGGTAAGAGTCAGAGTGGGGTACCGTTGGAGAGTGGGTGCTGTCTGAAGGGACCTTCTGGGGAGCTGGTAGTATTCCACGTCAGTACCTGGATGGCGTTATGTGATGGGTTCATTATGAAAATTCATTAAGCTGTACCCTTACTATTTATACATGTTTTCTGTTTAAGTATTATATTAAAAAGTTAAAATTGTAAGCATATTCATTACGTTGATTCGTGGAGAGGTGTTTGAAGTTAATGTTAACTGAAATTAGCAGGATGAAACTGTGTTAACACTGTAATAGTGACTTTTTTTGTACATGTATATACTGAAAAAAGGCTTGGGGGAAGGACGTCGTTGGGGGAAGTAGTTGGTATTTCAGTTTGTTATTTTATGTAAATCAGCATCTTATAAAGGAGGAAAGAAAGCCACCTGTGCCTGCTGATTATGTTGCTATACTAAAAACAAGATTGTCCCACTATCCTAGGGTGTCCCCTCTGAATTGGCATAAGTCGGGTGATCAGCTAATGCTGGTAGCTTTTGTTTTGTTTGAGAATTACCATAAGGTAAAGAGTATCATGACTACCCCCCTTTACTTTCAAATGTGATGTTTGTGAAGATGTGAATATGTTCTTGTTTCTCTCTTTACCTATTTGTCTTTGTTTCCTAGGTTTTTGTGGAGACCCTGGATAAGTGTTTCGAAAATGTTTGTGAATTGGATTTGATCTTCCATATGGATAAGGTACCTTCTCTCCCAAACCAGGGTCACTAGAAAACTAAGAGCCATGGAGGTCTCTGGCTACCTCTACATCCACGTGTTTTTCCTTTGGCTTTTTACTTTGGTGATAGTCCTAGATCCTGTTTTATGGAAAACTTAAGTGTGATAGTTTGGGGGATATTTTGCTAAGATCTGTTACCACTTTTAACACATACAAGATTATTATTAGGTCCGTATCATGGTTCATCTTTTCGTCAAGACTTCCTGGTGTAGGACAGTGAAGTCACGGGAATGGATGGCTGCCAGGCCCAGAGCGAGATAAATAATTTCATGTTGATTGTAAAATGAGTTTCGTAGGCAATAGTCCAGTGAGAGTGAAGCTATGGAATAATCATGACTCGGGCGTTGACTTAGCTAGAAAAATTGGTGTTTTCCTAATGAGTAATACAGTAGTTTGGATCAGGTGATATTCTCTAGGGAAGCTGACCGGCAGGCGAACTGAAGTAGTTCAAAGTACATCTTCTCAGATTTGTGTTGCTAGCGTAACTGGCATGGCCTCTGTCCTCATGTGCCAAAAACACGTGGGAGATAGCCAGCAAGGGGACAGAAGCTGCCACATTCCTTGTATCCAAGTGGGCACACGCTGTACCCAGTGCTGTTCACTGGTGGATGTCGATGTATCTTAGATTTGCTCGGTCCTGGTTTTCCTTCCACTGATTGTTGTCGCTGAGACCCACTTGGAGGGAGACACTGAGTTTTAGGAGAATATTACTCATCGCTAAGCCATGATGCCTGGTAATCTGTTTGCATCATGAGGCGGTAGGTGTTTTTAGATCCGTCCCTGCTAGCATTGCCGTCTACAGGACTTTTCCTGTCATTTTCCAACAGGATCTTTTGTCTCAGTTAACTCTGCCAGGGGCCTCAGATGGCACTTTCCAGGCCAGTGCAGTGAGGGCATTCTTAGGTTGGCTGTTGGAATGGACAGGTTTCTCTCTCAGCACCTGGGTTGGCCCTGGGGCTCCACGAGGAGCCGAGTGCAAGAGAATCAGAGCACCCCATCCCTCTGTAGATACAGCAGGCCCTTGAATAACGTCGTTCCGTGCAGCGTCTTCATTGTAATCCTGGAGAGAGGCCCCAGGAATGAAGCTCTTGTTTATATCAGTTGGCTGGTGAGAAAATTGCTTTCGTTATATTGCTTCAAGTTGCAGAACCTTCATGGATGTTAAGTGAGGACTTACTGTACTTGACTTGGGGCTCCCCGAGCCTCACAAGGCTTCCAGAGCTCACTGGTGTTTTTAGGTACAAATTCCCAAGCAAGGGAAGAGAAGGCACAGGTCCCATTTGCCCCATGGCGAGAGGTCTGTTGGGGCTAGTCTCCTCTGGACTGACCCCCCCAACCTCCCTCTCCCAGTGCCCTCTCTGTCAGACAGCTGTGAGAGGCACCTTACCAGTAGGAGATACACACGCTGCCTGCACACCAGGCCGTCGGCCTCTAGGAATTGCCAGCTGCCCAAACCCTGAAAACTTTCGGACTTGTGGGACAACAGCTGGTTGAGCTTGGGTCCTTTGCATTTTAGTTACAATTTAGAGTTAACTTGTAAGTTATACATAATCTGTTGGGGTTTTGATTGGAAGGCACTGAATCGATAGAATATTTGAGGACAATTTAAATCTTAACAATATCAAGTTTTATCCGTATTATGGTCTATCCATTTCTTTAGATCTTCTTTGAGGTTTCTCAGTGAAGACTCATAATTTTTCCCATAGAGGTTTTACATATTTTTTATTAAACTTATTCCTAGATACCTGTTTTTTATGTGTATGATTTTAAATATTCATTTTTTTTATTGCTAGTATATAAAAATTGCTTTATTTTTCTGTATGTTGATGTTGAATCCAGAGATTGTATTAAACTCTTTATTAAGTCTGATATTTTATCTGTAAGCAATTTGCCCATTTATTTCCAATCCTTGCACTTCTCATGTGCTGTTGAATACAAGTGGTGATACTGGACATCTAATTTTCTTCCTGATTCAAAGGGAAGCTTTCATTCTGTCACCGTGAAGCATAGCATTTGCTATATATATAGTATTTCACGTATAGGAGGGTTTTTTTTTAGTAAATATTCTTTTCAGGTAGAGGAAGTTTCTTCCCTTCTCTTCCTAGTGACTAACAGTGTTTAGTCATGAAACGGTGTTAAAATGTAACAGAAGCTTTTTCTCCATCTCCTGAGGTAATCATGACTTCTTGCCTTATCATTTTTTTTAATATAAACTTTATTGGGGAATATTGGGGAACAGTGTGTTTTTCCAGGGCCCATCAGCTCCAGGTCGTTGTCCTTCAATCTAGTTGTGGAGGGCGCAGCTCAGCTCCAAGTCCAGTCGCTGTTTTCAATCTCTAGTTGCAGGAGGCACAGCCCACGATCCCATCCAGGAATTGAACCGGCCACCTTGTTAAGAGCTCGTGCTCTAACCAGCTGAGCCATCGGGCTGCCCCCTGGCCTTATCATTCTAATATTATCTTTTAAATATTTGTGAAGATACCTGCTAGAGCAGTAAAGTAATTTCAGTCCCAACTATTTTATTGGTCATGGAAATAAAAGGCCATAAAAATTTTGTTCTTTCTCATTTATCTTATCTTTATGTAAGTGCCATATAGTATTTTGCTGCTGCTGCAATGTTTCTTTTAATTTATAGAGTTGTAATTTTTGGTTGTTCACATGACATCAGGAAATTACTCTCCATATGTCCTGTGATTTCTGAAAAGTGATGATGCAAGGAGTCAGACTCTCACTCTCCTCACCTTTTAGAGTGTCTGAAGGGGTTTCCCGGCAGGTGACTTTCTTCTAGTGGGATTTCAGGCTTATCTTTGCCCTCATCTAGAGCTGTTGCTAATTTGGGAGTATCTCCTATCGAGAGTAGAAAGTGGTCTTTTTACTGAGATAGGCAAATGACCTGTTGTAAGACAATCTAGGAATGTCACCTTGAACTCCATCCTGCTTAGTTGAAGATTCTCTCCATTTTAAGTCGGGAACTCCTGTCAGTTCCTAGGCCTTCACACTCTGCATTAGGTTGTCATGGGTAGCTGCCCCGTTCCCCTGAGCAAATGTGGCTGGAGTCTCAGGCCTGTGGAAGGGCCAGAGGTGACGATTCCTGTTGCCTTGGCAATTCGTTTAATTCTAATGAGATTTCTTTTTCAGCTCATAAGTTGTTTTTGTTGATATCCGCTTTTATCACTGCTGTTGTCTTCGCCTCTTCTCTCTCCCTTTCTTCCTGTCTTAAAGGCAGGTTTGTTCATTCCACTTCTGGAGCTTAGTCCTGTTCCTTTCTCTTCCCAACACACCCCGTAACCTCACTTCTTCACCTCGTCTCTGAGGTGTCTTTATTAGTTCCTTCTTCTGTAGCTACAGATCTCCCCAGATGGTCCCAATCCCTCCCAGAATACAGCTCCTCCCACGCTTCTCCTGCCTCTTTCCGTTGTAGTCTCATCTCTATCGTTCATTGAAGGTAAACTGCTTAAATGAGGGAGAGGTTTATACCCCCTCTCGGATTTCTCCTTCATCTGTTGCCTTTCTGGGGCCCACTAGCCTGGTTTTCACTCCTGCCCAAAATTCACTGATGATCTGACCCCATTTGCCAGCCATCAGCTCTCCTAATGTTTCTGCAGTATTTGCTGCTATTGGTCATTCCACGGAGCACGGCCTTCGTAGTCCTCGTGCCACCGTGGTTTCTGCCACATCGGCCCTCCTGGTTTCTCTCTCTCTCTCTCCCCACCGCCTGCCGGTAAATGCTGTCGTCAGTCATCTGTCACCTCGCTCTTCTGCCTCTCCTGGTTCTTAGACCTCATCCACTTCTCGTCCTTAAACTGTTACCCATTTAGGTAGTTCCCACGTCGGTGATGTGTAGTCCTGATGTATGGCCTGACTCTTGTTCTTGTTTTTCCAGCGGCCTGAAGACATTTCTTTCTCATTTTTTTCTGGTGTCTTGTGTCTTCCTGCCACTTCTCATCCAGAGCCAGATTCAGCATGTGTCTTCTGAAAACCGTCTCTCCCCCCTGCTTCCCTCTTCTAGTGGTGTTGCCAACCATTCTCGGTCGTGTGCACTCAAAACCTGTTCCCCCTTCCTGTCCGCAACAGCAAGTCAGTCCCGAAAGGCGGCGTTTCTTCCTGTAGAGTCCTTCCTGTGTCTTGCTCTTAGATTCACCAGTTATGCACATTTGGCGCACTTGCCTTTATGTCTCTAGATGCATACTTTTTTCCTGAACCATTTGAGAGTTCGTTGCCAACATCATAACTTTTCATCCCCAAATACTTCAGCAGGCGTTTCCTAAGAACAAGAACACTGTCTTCTATTTTATAACATGTTATGCCTAATTCTCTAACATACTGAATCACAACAAGTAATTAATTGACCATAACATAATTAACATATTTAGGAAATTTAACATTACTAAATACTGTTACTCAATATATAGCTCGTATTTACCTTTCCCCATCTGTCCTAGTCATGTCCTTTATAGGTACATATTTTGAGCCTCCTTCCAAGGATGGGTCAAGCACTGTCTTTAGTTGTGGTGTCTCCTGATTTTCGTTGTGTCCATCAGGTTTTACAGCCTCCCTTCTCTTCCTTGTTGATCCTGCCCACTGGAATTAGACTCGCTTTCCTAAGGCACCCTCTCAACTAGCTGCTCCCTTGATCACAGACCTGTTTTGGTCCCCCATTATCAAGCCTGGCCAGACATTCAAGGCTGTCCACAATTTGTTCCTATTATCGTGTTTCCCCGAAAATAAGACCTAGCCAGATAATCAGCTCTAATGCGTCTTTTGGAGCAAAAAGTAATGTAAGATCCTGTCTTATATTATATTAATTATATTATTATAATATATTATACCAGGTTTTATATTAATTTTTGTTCCAAAAGACCCATTAGAGCTGATTGTCTGGCTAGGTCTTATTTTCGGGGAAACACGGTATTTTATCTATCTTTATGGCCATTCCATCTGGGCCTCTTGGGCTTTTTACCTCCTAAATGGTCCCTCTTCTCTTTTTTTAGACCTTCCCTTCTTAGGAAATCTCATGCAATACCATGGCTTCTTGTTTGTCTACTGATGACTCCTAAATTGTCATCAAAACTCACTTCTCTTCAAATTCAGTTATGTCCAAAACGGAGTCTCCAGCCTCCTGCCTCTCCAGACTGACTATTTTGACTCACCTGTCAAAGAAGTTAGTGTTCATAAAACCTTTCCTGACATTCCTCCCCCGCCCACAGACCAAAACAGCCATTCTTGTCTTGTCAGTCGAGCCCCCTCCCCAGGACCCTAACTGCCGTGGCCGTGGCATGTAACGGTGTCTCGTGTTGCTTATTTGCTTGGTTAAGAGCACACACTCCAGAGCCCACCTGGCTCTGCCGCTTAGAACTGCAGGACTTGTGCCGTAGGTGGTTGTATGTGGCCCGGGAGTCATGGAGCCCCTGGCTTGTATCTGGATGTGAGCAGTCAGTACACGGAAAGTGCTTGGAACAGGGCCCCATGTGGCATTTCATTTTTTTGTTTGCCCCCCACCCCCCGACATTAAGGTAAGGATCAGACTATCTTGTTCACCATTGCGTTTCCAGATTATCAGTACACGACTTGGCACATACTGGTTGAACTCATTTCTCCATCCAGTATTCTAGGTGCTGGGGAAATAGTTCATAAAACTTTCCTGTCTCATACCTACTGGGGGAGAGAAAATAAAATCAATGTTAGGTGGTGATGAGTACGACGGAGAAAATAAAGCGGCAAAGGGGTGGGTAGATAGGGTGTGATAGTTTCTATAGGGTGGTTGGGGAGGGCATCTCTGATAACATGGCATTGAGCAAAAACCTGAAGGAAGTAGGAGACGTGGCTCTTGGGAGAAGAACGTTCCAGGGAGAGGGAACAACAAGGGCCAAGACCTTGAGGCTGAATGGAAGTGAGAAAGGTGGGGAGGATCAGATAGGTCCTCGTTGCAGAAGAAAGGGGCCATCACTGCCCCTGGGGAGGGTGTCTAGGTAAGCGTGGGTTCAAGCTTTCCAGAAGTGTTGCACCGTGTGCGCACATTGCCTGTTTATCAGCCTGGCTGTCTTAGGCCCACTGCACTGGAGAGTACAGGCAGTCCTGTCCACGGACGCTTTATTGCCTAGCACGGTAAACAGTTTAAATCGCGCTCTGCTGCTTGGAGGCAAAGTCTGAACTTAAAGCCAGATAAATTGATAGATTGTCTGCACAGTCTCCCTTTATCCTCGCCTAGGAGCCGTGATTATCTCCCGGCGTCCGAGTCGGGAGGGGGTGGCAGTGTGTGCACAGCGGTGGTAAATAGCCCGGAGTCTGCTTCCGCATCCGTGTCTGTGGCTGAGTCAGAAAGCAGATGGGTCTGTCAGCCTCCTGAAGAGAATCCACTGCGTTTCCGTCGCTGCCATTGCTACCTTTGTGGCCCTGCCTGCTTATGGCCTCAAGAATTAAGATTCACGTTCTGTAGAGAACAAGGTGTCGAGCCTGTTTCTGAAATCACACAGGTCTGCACCATGAGACACCATCAGCAGCAATAGCAGAGGGGTGCCCAGTCCCCTCTCCCTGTGGTTTAAACTGAAGGGAGGTCTTGCGGTGCCAGCCTGGAGCTGAGCACTTCCTGGGTTGTTGCCCGGTCACTACATAAGTGCGTCCCTTCAGATTTTCAGAATCCACACACCTGTAAGTGTCACGTTTAATGTTGGTCATGAAAACCAGGGAAGGAGTGGAAGGTCCCCTGCTGACTGGGCCTGACCCCCTGGGCTTTCTGGCTGCAGCTCCTTTTCCTGCCTGCAGAACGTTCCCCACAGCTCTGTCCCCAGCACCCTGCTGGCTCTCGGGCACTCAGGTGCTTGATGCACATGGGGGACAACTGTGTACCTCATTCTGCCCCGGCAGAAGGCTTGTGTTGTCAGGAGTGGGCAGCGCCTTTCCGTCTGGACCTCCTGCTACCACTTCCGACTTCGTGTGCCCCAAACCACCTGTTTCTCCTCCTCACGCCACGTCCTTCCCGCCTCCCCCTGCAGCCGCTGCCCCCGCAGCAGTATCTTCTCTTCTTGACTTTCCTAATTCCGTCAGCGATAACCATCTTGCTTCAAAGCATCAAATCGCAAGGATGCCAACCTCCCCTTCTGTTTCTAAGAAGTCACCAGATGGTATTGGTTCCTTCCGTGTTTTCTTCAGGTCCACCTCTTACTTTTTTTCTTTTCCTTTTTAAAATTCCATTTACCTGAATCCAGGTAACATGTCAGCACTAGGTAACCACAGCAGCTGTATCCAGTCTTACCCCAGCCTCCCTCACCTTGTCTAATCTTCCGGAAAATGTTTCTGGCCTTTTCCTTCAGTCTACACTCAGGCCTCCAAGGAACTCTGGACTGTGGGCTCTGGGCCCTCAGGCCCTGCCCACCCTGGGACGCAGACCCCCCTCAGGCCCATCAGTTCTCTCCCTCTGTTTTCCGTACATACCCTGCCAGTTCCCACCTCTTTGCCTTTGTCCCTGACACTCTCCATCCCGAAATATCCCCACCTTCCCCCATCAGGGCCCAGGTCAAGTTCTCCATACAGTGAAATTTTCTCTGAACTCCAGTGCGGTACTTCTCCAAGCATTTTGTCTTCTTGCTTACGCTCTCAAGTCTTTAGTCCTAATTGTTTCCAGTAGGTTGTAAACTCTTGGAATAGTGTCAGTGTATAATACTTTGTTGGTTACCTGAACAGTACAGGGCACTCAAATGTGATTGGTTGATTGATGTAGTTGATTGATTGTTCAAATTCTGGGTGGTTTTTAATTTTTAAAATTTTTATAGTACTTTTCAAATATAATGTCTGATCCACACAGCTAAAGGCCCATTTTTTAAAAACTGGAAAGGTCTAATTCTACACTTGATCTTAGCCAAAAGGGCCGAGAAGCAATGGAAAGGTCTAATTCTAATTAGAGCTTGACTTTCAAGATTATAACCTTTGCATGCGCTTGAATTTTGGGGTTCTAACTGTGTGATTTAGGCAACTCTCTTTGTGCCTCAGTTTCTTTATTGTAAAATAGGGGTAATACCATATTTCATGAATTCTTAGACTCCATTTTTGTAATATTTATGATATTAACATATCAAATCAAGATTTGCCTTAGTGGCATTTCACAGTTTTATTGGCAACATTATTCTTAGTGATACATAAAATAATGGTGTGATTTATAATTAGTGGAGTCCATCATTCGTGGTTATTTTGAGAATTGGAGTTAGTAATTGCATAGCTCAATAAATGGTGATATTGTCTTTATTTTTACTTTTTCCTACTTTATGTTGACTGTTTCCTACTCCAAATTCCCCCTTAAATCCATCCTTTCCACACCTGCCTAAAGACGCTAAAAGTGTCTTTAGTCTAACTGCTTATTTGAACTATTCAGTGGCTCTGTCTCCCCCACAGCGGTGGTTCTTAAGGAGAAGGAGGACATGCCTGACTCCTTCCCCTGCCTTCCTCAGAACCCTTCTGATGCTAAGTGACAGACACTGAGCGATTGAGGGAAATGTGTTCTGCCCGTGAATTCCCGGGACTATGAAAAAAGATGGGGCCGCTGCCGAAGGGATGGAGCTGAGGCCCCATCACGTCGCTTACAAAGACCTCCAAGGCCTCTGGCCTCTCCGCTCCCCGGTCCTGCTTTTGCATGTTGTCCTGCAGCAGCGCTGAACTATGTCCCTTGTCTGTGGGGATAGCATAGCTTTGTAAGTTTCTGACCTGGCACAGAAAGGGCTAGAGAGGATGGAGCAGGGTCCAGGGCCATTCCAGGAGCAATGCTTTGGAAGGAACAGGAACCATGGGGATGGAGATCATCTCCTTAGACATAGGCTCGTGGATCCAGGCACGGCATTTGGTCAGAGCAGGAAGAGAGAGAGAAACCTAGGGCAGAGGGTAGGGACTTATTTATTTATTTATAGGCCCTCCCACCCAGAGGGCACAGGGAGGGCCCTGGGCTGCAAATGGCTACATGCACATTGCAGCTCAATACAGGTAAGAACTTTCTGACAGCTCTTCCTGCTGCACAGTAGTGAGCTCTCTTCACCGAAGTTTGAAGGATCTATTCTCTCAGGAGCCAAAGAATAAATTCCTGCATTACGGAGGAGGTTGGACAAAAAGACTGCTTGTAATTACTATATCAACTAGTATTCATCAAGTACTTAAGTGTCAGGCACATAATAGCTAAGAGCTTTAAATATAGTGTCTTGGTTATTTCCTGTGTCACTTTATTTATCTTTAGAATAGGCGTGTCAGGTAAGAACGCTAGTTCTCCCCATTTTGCAGATGAAAAAACGGAGGTTTAGAACCAGGACACCCATTTCTCCAAGGCCACACAGCTAGTAAGTGGCAGAGACAGAGTTCAGACCCTGTACTCTCCACACTGCTCCACGGCCCTTCCTGTCCTCTCCTGCGTCAGCCTCCTCAGTGCGCAAAGAGATGTTTGGGTCCTGTTTGGTTAGCAGATAACCAGCCAGAGAGGATAAAATTCAAGAGGACAAGGCCTGGATCATTTTCTTTAGCCAGTACCGTGCTTACCATTTAGGACCAGTATTGCAAACAGGCAGGAAATGAAGGCGGATGAAACAGCTGATGAGAAAGAAGTCCTGCTAGAACATTGTTAAAAAATTACAGAGGGGCCCGCCTGGTGGCTCAGGCGGTTGGAGCTCCATGCTCCTAACTCTGAAGACTGCCGGTTCGATTCCCACATGGGCCAGTGGGCTCTCAACCACAAGGTTGCCAGTTCAACTCCTCGAGTCCCGCAAGGGATGGTGGGCAGTGCCCCCTGCAACTAAGATTGAACACGGCACCTTGAGCTGAGCTGCCTCCCGGACAGCTCAGTTGGTTGGAGCGCGGGCTCTAACCACAAGGTTGCCGGTTCGACTCCCGCAAGGGATGGTGGGCTGCGCCCCCTGCAACTAGCAACAGCAACTGGACCTGGAGCTGAGCTGCGCCCTCCACAACTAAGACTGAAAGGACAACAACTTTAAGCTGAACGGCACCCTCCACAACTAAGACTGAAAGGACAGCAACTTGACTTGGAAAAAGTCCTGGAAGTACACACTGTTCCCCAATAAAGTCCTGTTCCCCTTCCCCAATAAAAATCTTTTAAATAAATAAATAAATAAAGCTGTGAGGCATTAAAAAAAATTTCACAGAGAACTCTAACTCATAATAGGATTTTTTTTTTTTTTTTAAGGCAGGGATACCATGCAGTGGTATATTTTGCTGCTGTCATCTACACATACGCAAAGCATATGAGTGAGTGATCCTTTATTAAAGAATTATTTGTTAGCAGAGCCTGAAGAATAGTTAATGAGTTGCTGGGAGATGTGCCATTCTCTCCTCCATTTACCAGTTAGTTTAAGGCCCAACCACGTTTGAACTTGTATAGCATTTTGTCCTTTGGTCATGGTAACAAAAGTCTTCTTTTATTACATTTAATTCCTTGTATGTTTTATCTTCCTTACTTGAGTATAAGCCCTTTGAGGACAGGGTCCACATCTTATCTTCATTTCCTCTTTCCAGCTCTTAGCGTTCTGTGCTTAAGCATATTTGAAAATAGGCATTGTTGCAGATCACATTCTTTTGTTGAAAATGAGTGACTGCCTTGAGCCTGACACATTACGTTGTGTGTAGAGGGTCCATTGGGCTCACATACACATATTTAGCTTATACAGATTCAACTCTAGCCATTAGGCAAAAAGAAAATAAAATTCTAAATACAGTTGTGCTCAGTTAGTGTGTGCCTGGAGTGAGTGTGAGATGGAACATTTGAATTGGCTCTTCTTTGCACTCCTCTCACGTGCCTCTCACGTGCCTCTCATGATGCCTCGAGTTATTTTAATGCTTAATGCACATTTGCGATTGACGTAGTCCCTAAACAAGCCACTCACTTCGTCTGGTGCTCCGCTGGGGGAAGAAAGGCGTCAGTTCTCCTGGTGGAGGAACAAGGAGCTGGGTTGGACTCCATCAAGGAAGTAAGGGATTTGGGGCTGTGTATAGTTTCCATCTTACTTGGTGACCTTAGAACTTGACCTTATATAAGATGAGAGTCCACTAGATGTTTTCCGCTCTTCGTTGAAAGAACATATGATCATGTGAGTGAAAGAGAAGAAAGAAAATCAAGGGCTAGGGATTGAGTCTTACGGAGTTTCATGACAGGGAGACATCTGGAGAAAACTGTGGAAATGTCCAGTCTGAAGACCAAGGAAGGTCATAAAAGGGGTCCAGGAGACGCTAACAGCAGGAAAGAGAACGGAAACTTTACAAAGCAGATGGCCTGCTTTCTTTAGCTGAGCACTGCTGCTCAGGCCAGGCAGCCCTGTGTGCTGGAGAGTTCCCAAGGGAATCTCAGCATAGAGTAGATTCATTAATCAACATTAACAAGGAGTGGTAAAGCAAGGGCGAAGCTGTGTTCAGAAGATTCTGTTTTCGAAGTCATGGGAGTGTGTTGAAGGTTTCCGTTGAAATGGTGGCTTAACGTTTCACTCTTTCAGCAGAGCCAGGTATGGCTGATGCTTCTCTGTGTGCTCCGTGTGATCCATGGCAGTTAAACCTACAGAGACACTCCACCGACAGTTGTTGAATCCAGTTATTATGTGTTCATTTGTAGATAGATGAAAGGCAACACCCAGAAAATGAGGGCAGGCAGTTCATACATAGCATATCTTAAAACACTGATAAAGCATTGGCCTTTAGGGGCCGGCCTGGTGGCTCAAGCAGTTAGAGCTCCATGCTCCTAACTCCGAAGGCTGCCGGTTCGATTCCCACATGGGCCAGTGGGCTCTCAACCACAAGGTTGCCAGTTCAATTCCTCGAGTCCCGCAAGGGATGGTGGGCTCTGCCCCCTGCAACTAGCAACGGCAACTGGACCGGCAACTGGACCGGGAGCTGAGCTGCGCCCTCCACAACTAAGACTGAAAGGACAACAACTTGACTTGGAAAAAAGTCCTGGAAGTACATACTGTTCCCCAATAAAGTCCTGTTCCCTTTCCCCAATAAAATCTTTAAAAAAAAAAAAAAAAAAGTTGGCTTTTAGAATGAAAGTGAGGACAAGAGAGCAGGCCTATGTACCAGGTTTTTGGAAGGTGTTTTCATGCCCTCTTCCCCTTTTGTTTTCTTCTAAAATGAAATATAGGGAACTAGAGTCTGACTCAAATGATTTTCTCTTCCCCTCTCAATGTCAGTCCACTTAGTGTCTGTCCTCTGTCCCCTTTGGCTTATTAAAAGCCACCACACCCTCTAGCGTGGCCAAGGAAATGATGCGTCTCCCACCCTACCAAGAATCTCACTTCTTTGTTCACACCTGAAACAATAAAGAAAGAAAAATCTCACCTCTTACTCTCTGGAGGCCTTGCCTAGGAATTCATGAACCCAGGCAAGCCAGGAAGGGGAAGAAAGTAATCAGCACTTGGTCTTTATATAGTATATGAGGTGTCTCATTAGTGGTTACCAAGCCTTTTTTAAAACTTGAGTGTTGCAATGTTAGCATCCTTACATTCCAATACAAGCACTGTGCTCTTCTTTGGTTTTTGTTATTAGTTTACTGTCTTCTTTGGTGACACAGTTGTTTTAACAAAGGAGTGAGAGCAGATCGTCGGGGACGTGAGCCTTGTCTTTTGGGGTGTGACAAGCTTTTGTCCTCCAGTGCAAAACCCCTAGCGAGGGATTCATCCAGCCTAGCACTTTCTGTGGAGGTGATGGAGCTTGGGGTGTGGTGGGCGTGAACGTGCCACTATGTCTTGGAAGATCTTCGCTGCCCTGTCTGCCCATGGAGTTCTGCTAGAGGGGTTCCTGCCAACCCTACAGAGAACTGCATTTTACTGTAGAAAGTGTGATTCAGGTACTTGGCTGTAGCTACAGGGCTGCTCCATGGTACCACGTACTGGGTGGCACCACGGATTTATAAAAGTCAGCTTTTGTGAGCCATTGGCCTGAGAACCTTACTTACATCTATAGAAAAATACATCATCAGCTTCATACTTAAAAAGCTTTTAGAATGTGGCCAGTTTAAGGTTTGGAGACTGTGTTTTTACAAGAGGCAGAGTAACGTTTGTTATCTTCCGGCTCCAGATGAATTTGCTTCTGGTGATGGTCTCCGTTGACCCGGGGTTACACTCAGAACTTTTTTGACGTCAGTGAGAAACATCCCTTGTCCTAGGACGGGGTTGTTGAAACCGACTTGTCTCCATCGCCAGCAGTTCCGGAGCGGTGTCCCTAAGGAGCGCCTCTGTCCTTGCAGTGACGCTTTTCTTTTCCCTCTCAGACTCTGTCAATCCTGACATGAAACTAGCAAGCTCATTTTCACATACTGTTGTCTGTCGAGGTTAACACTTGGTGTCCCAGCAGCAGAGCGTGTTTTTCAGGGCCAGATGGGGAACCAGGCCACCTCAAAAGGCCTGTATCTCCTCAAAATCAGGCCTCAGAGCCAGATGAGTCTCTCCTGTCCATTCTGCCAGCATTTATGAAGTACCGCTGTCACCAAGCATCGTGCTCGGCGTTGGGGACCCTCAGGTGACTGTGACATAGAACCTTCCCTCAAAGGAAATCACAGTCGAGGAGAAGACATAGACAAGTAAACAGGATGGCAGTGCCCTGAGTTAAGTACCTCCGCGGAAACGCGTACTGAGCACAGCACTGTCACAGACGAGTGATATCTCATTGGGTCCTCAGCCCTTCTTGAGTTTGCCTGGCCCAAGCCTTGTGTATTTAGCACCTCAAATCCTAGAAGAATATCTCCAATTTTTACAGAACTGCTTAACCGGATCCCCATGAAGAGTCGGAGGTAGTGAGCGTTAGGATTAGCAAATGGCAGCAAAGTTGGCAGCACGACAAGCCCTTGTTCCAGTTTGGAGAAGTGCTGTCTTGCCTTCCATCAGGAAGTCCCAACAGGTCGGACAGTCGTGGAACTGCCCTGATGCCTCCCAGGGTGCTTTTTGCCTTTCTGTGGAACTGCTGGCCACGCCTTGGCTGGCACAGAACCTCAGATTGAGGCTCTTCGACTGGAGAGTCACACATCTTCCAGGACTCCCCAAGCTGTCCCCAAGAGCTGTTGAATCCTCAGCATGCGACAGATTTGCTCTCCTCACTTTATCTTAGTAAACGGGTCACAGAAAAACTTCGTGGGGAGCCCAGGACAGAAACGTACAGGTCCCCATCTTGACCAGGACACACATATTGCCTCTGGGGAATGAGGTAGAGGAGGGCTCAGTTAACTTACATTGACAGAAAAGGAGAGAGGGGCCACACTGGATGCCCAGTGGATCCATGCATAGAAGCGAGTACCTTCTGGGAGGGAGCATGATGTGACAGCTTCCTAGGCAAGAAACATGAAAGAGGACAGGTGTCCAGACGTGTGGGGAGGAGAAATCGAGGCTTGATAGTGGGTTAGATAGCGTTCAGAGGAATAGATGTTTTGATTCTGGTAATCATCCCTACTTTTTGACCTTTGAAGGGTTTTAAAAAAGAATATTTTTAATAGGACAGAACTAACTGTAAACTCCAACTTTCAGTCACGTGAAGTGTGGCCCTAAATTTGTGTATCTTGATGTTGTAAAACATCACTTTCCATCCAGTATTTATGTGTTGAACTTTCAGATTCATCGTGAAACTATTTCCACTGTTGCATTCCCCTTACATCAAGATAATCCGTTGGTTTATTGGGGTTGTCGTAATCTTTTTGTTCAGATGAAACTCTTCCTGGTTGTGATTATTCCTAGGTCAAATTGCCACTGTTTTTCTCTGAACAAACGCTTCTGAATGCGTTTTGCTGATGTCATTATTTCAGGTGGTTGCTGAATAGCAGAACACTGTGAATTATTAATGGATGATTCCTATTTGTTCAGTGCACACTGTGTTAGGCTGGGTTTAGGACTCTGGGGGACCTTTACCTCTGCTTTCTTCTGTTGTGGTTTGTATTGCCACCTACACGACTCAGGTTGGAGATTTCATTTTTCCCGCCTCCCCTTGTCAGGTCGGTCCTTTAACTCTCAGGTTCTCCGAGGTGTTTTCTCACGTCTGTTACTAACTAGCACCCTCAAGAGCAGTCCATCCTCAGCTCCTGTCATCTGACGGAGCCATTCTCTGTGATCTGACTGTATCCCTAGTGTGTTACGGACGTGAGTTTCGATTCTTGGCCGCCTTCTGCGTACACCTGTGCGTGACAACCTCCAACTTTCCCAAGTTCCCTCCATCTTCACTCAAAGAAATGTTGCCTGTCTATCATGGTCCAGTTCTTTGTCAGCGGAAGAGGTCTTCCCCAACTTGCCAGGTGACTGGGCAGCTGATCCCTAGTTGCTCATTCTTGCTCATAGATAACCACGTGAGTGACTGCTCACTGGAGGTCAGTGTGATGTTTTCAGACCCGTTGATGCCAGTTATACTGGCATTGTGAGCATGTAATTTAGTTAATAACACACAGTTAAACCATGCATGAGAAGAGAGAAACGTTCTGTGAAAAGGCGAATGCTTTGGAAAGGCAAATTACTCCAAAAAGGAAATGAAGTTGAATTAGGTTAGGGCAAGATAAATACAAGGGCCGAGAGGTGGAGGGTTCCAAAAAACCTAGAAGGATTCTGTACTTACTCCTTCCCAGGAGCCTGAGTTCTCCCTCTGCTTTAGAGAAACGAGAAATTGTGGAGGACGCATGATGGGTAAATTTAATGCCAGAAAAATAGTGTAGAATTCGAGTCAGCAGAAAAGAGCTTGTTGGCCCTAAGTCAGAAGTTTTGTTCATAGTAAATGATTGTGGGTGTGGACCTTGGGCGGAGTCCCAATAAAAGTCATGACTATATTGTCATTCCATGGGTTGTTGATTTTGAAATGATAGCCATCAGCTCTCAGTCATTGCGGATAGAAAATCGGGGTTCATATTCAACCTACCTCCTTTTTCCTGTCTTCCTAATTTTTGCTAGGCAGAAATTTTTGTCAAGGCATAAAGCGTGGACATTCTGTTGTCACTGTAATCCCGTTTAGTCTTAGTCCTACCGTTAATGTAGACTCAAATGCTCATCACCAGTCTTGCTGCCACAGATTTTCCAGTCATCCCTTGGCTGCCAGAAGTGTGTCCTTTTGTAGATTCCTCAAGAAAGACTCATGGGAACGACAGTTCCCACTTAACTACTCTTGATTGACAATCATCTGGGTATCACATTCTCAGGTCACATCACACTGTCTCTCCTTGAGAATTTTGTAGGTATTGCTCCTACAAAAATACCGAGATTTGTATCCCTCTTTTAAGTGATTTGATCTTTTTGCCAGGTTGCAGAAATCTCCCCGTGAAGGTCTGTCTTGGCACTGAGTGTTCAGGGTCTCTTTTCCCTGGGGTACAATGTGCCCTTTCAGTATGTATGTAAATCCTCTGTGTCTCAGACACGCCTCGAATTATATTTTTATGTGTATGTGCTGTTTATGGACAAATCTTTATATAATCGTTCCATTCCACGTTAGTTTTCTTTTATGCAGATGTTATACATCTCCTTTGCTGTTTTCTGTAACTCTCATTTTCTCTATTCCTTTGAACTCTTTTTTGTTTCACTGTACTTGTTTTTTTTCATTTCTCTCCCTGTCATTCCTTACTATGTTTTTAGCAGTGTCTCTTCCCCCTGTTGTTTCTTCCAGTTTCACCTTCATTTCTGTACGTTTTTTTCTTTCCACTTCTTTGCTGAGCAGTGTTAGTAGATGTCTTCTCTTTTTCTTGTCTCCCTATCTCTCGTATAAGCTCTTGCACTTCTGCGTTGAGCTCTTGCTTTATATTTTTCTTTTTTCAATTTTGCAAAATATTTTATTACAATCTTATCTGCTCCGTGGCATTTTTCCAGTGTATAGTCTTAGTCTGCCTTTTTCTTTCCTAATTTTTTTCTTGTGTCTATATAGATCCTGTGCAGATTTCATTTTTACAACTCATCTTTAAATAGGTGAGTTTTTCAGGAACCAGCTGTTTGAAGGATGCTTGTTTAGATGCCAGTCTGTATTCCAAGCTGGCGGCAGTTTTCATGATTTAGGGTTCTGGGTGAGTTCATTTACCCTTTATTTCATCCGGCCAACAGAGAGAGGCATATACAAGAACGAGTTTTTCCACAATGCAAAGCCTGTCTTCTCTGCTGCACAGAGGCCAACTCTGTGAGGCAACTATAGGTTGTTTGTGTGGTTTCTCTAGCCTCAACTCTAGGTCCAAGCAAGGTCCCATCGTCCAAAGAACCAGGAATCTGTTTGGTCCCAGAGAGCGTGCCCTGTACCTACAGGAAGTGTATTTTTGCAGGCTTTTCTGAGCTTTCCAGCTCCCGCGTCCTCTCTGCATAGCGGCTTCCTTTCATCATTTCCTTCTCAAAAGGAAAGGAGGCCGTGTTTAAGCTCCCTGCGTTTGACAACTTTTCCACCTGTTTGGGGGCCTGGGATTTTGGTTATGTTCTAGTTTTGCTGAAAATGGAGTTTGCATTTTTATTTATTTCTCCTTTTTGCACTCAGAACACATTTTGAATAGCATTTTGAAATTCTGACTTCATGATGCAGGGTTCAAATCAGAAGTCTCAACTGACATTTCCTATTAGCCAACCGCTGGTCCCGTGTTGTGCTGTGTTAGGCCGGTCACTGCACCTTCTCCATAAAGCCTCCAGTACCACCCTGGCGTCCATCTTCTAAGCACAAGGAACATGCTTCTCAGACATATGTAAAGCCTTCCATTCATTCAGGCTGCGTGCCCTCCCTGGGCACTGTTCTAGGCCTTGGGGATAAAGCATGGCAGAATTCATACAAGATCTGTGATACCCCGAAGGCAAGTCTTGAAGTGATGCCATGTGGACCAGGGTAAGGGGTGAGCGGGGTCCAGCTCAGGACTTGGAGGACGTGTGGTGGGAAAGGTGGGGCATGAGCTCCGGAGTCGCAGAGTCCTCGGATCAGTGCTCAGTGCTGCTAGTACATGTGACGTTGGGACTGCTTACCGGCTTTTCCACGTGTCAGTGTTCTCCCATACAAAAGGCAGATTACATTCCCTGTCTCAGATGGATGTTGTGAAATTAAAATAAGTCACACCTGAAGTGCCCAGGGCATAGTAGATACTCAACAGGTACCACTTCCCCCAGGAAGATGGGGTGCGTTCAGTAAAAGGGATAAATATAATACTAGGAGTGTTGGGATAGTGACCTGTTCTTTTTCATCGTGGTGAAGTTTCTAACATAAAGTTTTCAGTATACAGCTCCGTAGGGTTAATAAGTACATGCACATTTCTGGGCATCTCATCTCCAGAACTCTTCTCATCTGGCAAAACTGAAACTCTGCACCCATTAAACAACAACTCCCCAATCCCCCCTTCCCTCAGCTCCTGGCGACCACCGTTCTACTTTCTGCCTCCTTTATTTTTACTACTGGGTATCATATAAGTGGATCATACCGTATTTGTCCTTTGGTGTCGGGCTTATTTCACTTAGCATAAGATCTTTAAGGTTCATCCATGCTGGAGCACGTGTCAGAATTGCCTTCCTTTTAAGGCAGAATTGTATTCCATTGGATGTACATGCCACCTTTTGTTTACCTCTTTTTCCGCATCGACGGACGATGATAATGTAATGAGTGCCATCATTATTTATTTAGATCTCAGTGTGTGCCAGGCAGCAAGGGAGGAGCTTTGCACAGATTATCACATTCAGTCCTCACCAGCATCCTGGAAGGAAGCGGAAACATTGAAAGGATAATTTGCCCACGGTCACCAGCTGATAAATAGCAGAGCTGAGAATTAACCAAGGTCTGCCTGACTTCAAAGCCCGTGCTCTCATCCCCCGCCTTGCGTGCAGCCAGGCCCCTCTACCGCTGCTCATGGAAGATTTGTGTTATGATACGCAAGGTGTGACGGAAAGCCCCGTGGTCTCACCTGAGAGGTGGGTGATCCGGGGCTTCCGTGTCCGTGACTCAGGAGCCAGTGTCGGGTCCGATTACTCTGCCGCTGCACGAAAGGCCACGACGTTTCTTTTGGGGCCACACCAGCTCCCGCAGCGCGCTCTAAGCCTTCCTGCTTCTGCTTCCCCTGTAGGTGCACTACATCCTACAGGAGGTGGTGATGGGGGGGATGGTGCTGGAAACCAACATGAACGAAATCGTGGCTCAGATTGAAGCTCAGAACAGGCTGGAGAAGTCGGAGGTGAGCACACCGCTGTACTTTACCCTGGGTGGTTCACCAGGTCCTGGGCAGAAGGAAGAGTGGGTACTTACGTTGGTTTGTATTTCTGTGGAACCTTAGGAATGTTTTACACTCACCTTCTTCTTTGCGTTCATCAAAGCTCATTCATTTGAAGGCCAGGTCAGAATGGAGTTAAGAGTGTGAATGGAAAAGCCAGATGCCACGGGGAGGCAGTCAGCTTCTGGCATGGGAGGTCTGACCCTTGTTTGTGGTTTGTAATTCCTTCTCTCAAAGCCACCCATTCCCTGGAGGGACCCAGAATCCCCTTCTCTACGCCCAGTGTGGTTTGCTAGTTTGTGTGCCGTATGAGTCTGATCTCCCAGCAGCCATTTCTCCTGGTGTCTTTCAGACCTCAGAGTTGCCAGTTTCCTTATTTCCAGTTAGCCTTATAAAAAGCTATTGTAGAGTCTGGGCTGGGTTTGAAAATATCATACCCTGGTCCACCCCCACATGGTGCTGGCTTCATGCCGATGCTCCCAGTAAGTCTCTCCTATCCCGAGGTCTCTCCATCACCGTCATCAGCCTTACCAGGGAGGAGAGGTGGCGGGGGTCCACCTTCACACGGCAAAAATGGCAGAACAGATTCCTGCTCTGTTACATGAGTGTCTTAAAGAGCTTCCTTGCTCTGAGTAGCAGAACTTGATCTTACGAAACCAGGAATTCTTTCTGTAAGGCCTGGCAATCCTGCTGAAGATTTTCCAGACCACAGATACTGTGGCAGCTGTAGTTCTAGAAATGCGGGCTGGAAAGCTTCCAGGAATAGTAAGTGAGTCAGAGGCAAGGGGTTTGGAAACCAAAAGAAATGGAGGACTTGCTCTGCGAGGGTGGATCTGAGTTGGTGTCCAGAAGGTAGGCAGTAAGGAGGAAATGGTTCCGAGAGGCCTTGTCAAGCCCTCCCGCTCTCTGCACACGGGTGTGACCCTGGAGGGTGCGGACTGACTGCTATCAGTCCTTCTGCGTCTGGATACACCCCACCTCCTGCACGTCCTGCCCCCCATCTTGCTGCCATGTGACATTTGGAAAGCCACTTGTTTTCCGTCTCACATTATTAGTTGGCAGGCATTTACCCTAAGCTGTGACATTCCTTTTCCTTTTAAGAATTTTCCTGTGACTGCTCTTGTCTATGAGAGTCTTCGGTCTCTTGAGGAAAGAGTTTTGTTATGTTTTGTAACCTTAAAAGTGCCCCTGATACCGACCGTGACTTGGTGAAACCACCTCCGATCATTTCAGCAAGCATTTATTGAGCGCCTGCTGTGTACCAGTCTCCGTTAGGGGCTGGGGCTATAAAAGTGGGTGAGCCACACGCCTCCCGTAGGAGCGCAGGGTTTGGACCCCTATGCCATAGTCCCCCACGTCACCTAATTGTTTTATTGGCGACCATCCAGGTAGCAGGGAGAAAAAAAGCAAAGCTCGCGTTGTGTGTGCTCAGGTTGGACGTTTGCTAGGCCTCTTTCCTTGTTTTGTTTTCTCCAGCGTTCCACAGATGACACTGAAAGTTTGTCTCATACCCACGTCTCATTTCTCCTCAGGGCGGTCTCTCGGCAGCCCCCGCCCGGGCCGTGTCTGCTGTAAAAAACATCAATCTGCCGGAGATTCCTCGGAATATCAACATCGGTGATCTCAACATCAAAGTCCCCAACCTGTCCCAGTTTGTGTGAGGGCTGAAGACTGGGCTGAACTGGAGTCCTTGCAACAAGCGAAGCCAAGTCAGCCCCGCAACACAACCCGCCCTGAGCCCTGGAAGGCTCAAGCCTCGGGTCCGAGCCTTGATGTCGTGGAGCCGGGAAGGGAGTCCTGTGGCACTGCTGGCACGTGCTCCGCTCTCACATGTGCAGCCTGGCTGGTCTCTGACACACGTGGCCACTGCAGATGTGAGGGGGGCCCTGGCTTCCCCAGTGGAGGGTCAGTGTGCCCAGACACTTGCACCCTCTACCTCCCACGTGCAGCCGCTCCCAGGGGTTGGGGGCTATATTGAGAGGCCCCCCCGCTTCCCAGAACCCCACCACTGGTACCTTCTCCAGGTCGTCTTCTCCCTTAGTGCCACGACATCTGACATCCTATAGCGTTTACTTTCGCTGGTGAGGGGCCATGAATAGAAAAGAGCTGACCCTTCAGGCCTGGGGGTGTGTTGATTGGCAAACAAGGGCAGGATCTTAGGAGAACCATGGCCTCCTGGCTCTGCTAGGGTTGTCATACCCAGAATCCTTTTGTATAGCCAAGCTTTCTGATTACCCCCTCCTGCAGAGTACATCTCCCTACTGCCATCGTCCAAACTCTGCTGTCACAGGTGTTTATGTGCAGGACACAATCCAAATCATAAGCCTGGTGCATGCCCACCACGTTTCCGCTGATCAGGAGAGCACCCCCACCACAGCCATCTCTCTAGCACAGCTTGAGGTGTCCCCGCTCAAAGGGAAGAGGCTCTGTGTCTGTCGAAGGTAAAGCTGATAACATATGAAACATCTCAGAATTACGACTCTCTCTGGGCGTTAAAACACGTTCTCCTCTGTCGCTGTGTGACGAATGATGACTCTTCTCCAAATGGGAAACCCACCGCCGTCTGCACCAGCTTCTGGACTAGCTTCGGAGACCTGTCAGCATTTAGGGGCGATAAGAGCCCTCCTCGGAGTAGCCCTGCCTCGAGGCCAGGTCAGGGACGGTGTGGCGCTCACTGCTCCGCCACGGCGCCCACTGGCCAGGGGCCCAGACTGTGCGCAGGCCTCCCGATGCTGTCGCGGAGCCCAGCGGGTGGCGCCCCGCGGGCCCATGTCCCATCATACCCGCTCCCTCTTTGAGCATGCTCCCTGTGGATGCCCATTGTCCAGGCAGTCTCTTGTCCTCAGGCTTTCCGGTCCTCTCCGGTACTGCCCGTGTTGAGCAGAAGCCTTCTTCTGTTGGAAGAGGGCAATGTCGGCGAATACATCTGATGTCAAAACCTGGTGACATTCTGTGTTTGTTTTTTTTTTTTACGGACATTTCAGCCCATTCACATCCCTCTTATATTTACTGAATATGAAGTAGGAACAAAGGAAGGAAACCAATGTTTGTTTTGCACCTGCTGGAAGGTGACACAGGCAGGATCCTTCCACAATCTTTAATCCAGACATTGTCATCTCCAGTTTCCAGGTGAAGAAAGTAAGACTCAGAGAGGTCAGGTAACCTGCTCGAGGCCACACAGGGCTAAGATTTGAGACAGTCTGCCTGCCCAACTCCAAAGCCCCCCCTTCTTTTCCACTGCTCAGGATGACTTCTCCCAATTTCATCTTCTTTCTTGCAGATAAGGAGACTGAGTCTCACAGAGGTTAAGTAAGAGCAGGCTTGGTTTTCTGAGGTAGCCAGTGACAACATCGCAGAGTATAAGAGCTGGAGGGCCCTCTGCGTGCCTGCACTGAAGTGATAAGGAAACAGAAACCCAGAGTGTTAGGTGCGTTAGGTGCGTTGAGGGTCACGAAATAAGAGCCAAGTCGTTTTTCTTGATTTGTTTTGTGGTTTAATGCATTACAGCAGGAAGCCACATGTCCTGGAGTTCCTGGGATAATCTTCAAATGTTTCACCTGTTTTTTGTGCCCACAAACCATTGGCTGGTCCTGTAGACTCCCAACAGTGGGCACCCCAACCCCACCCCTCGCTGCCTCTAAAAATGGCATACAGCTTCAGCCTGGTTTTGTGTATGGAAAACTCAATCCCTTTGAACAAGCCACAGTCATTGTTCATTAACTACTTGAGGTTGCCTACAAATCCAACTAGCTTTCTTGTCTGCTATCAGCAAAGCCGTACACTTTTTTTTTCTTAAGTGAAGACGAAATCCTTGGCCTGTTTTTGGAGAGGGGTACAGATACTGCCGCTGAGGGGTGTCAGTTATGAAAATAGAAGCCGGGTCTGAATTTGGGAGTCCTTGGCCCTGGATGGTTTTACACAGAGCGTTTCCTAAAGTGGTACAGGATACTGGGTTTTCGGTGCTCGCTGCCAGTAATTAAAATCTAATATTCTGCCATTAGGCAGTTTCTGAGTGTCTGGTGAGCGCCAGGCTCGGTTCAGGCTCTGCTTCCTACTTTGGTCTCTGGAGTGCTCAGATTGAGTCTGACTGGCAGCCTGGAGTCAGTGATTGTGTTGCATGGAATGCTTAAAGGGCCACCACCCATTTCCCACCCCCAGCTGGCCCCACCACGTCATGGTCCAAAGAGCCTGTCTTAGTTCGAACGGCTGTAACAGAAATACCATAGACGGGGAGGCTTACACAGCAAACATGTCTCACAGTTCTGCAGGCTGATCAAGGTCACGGTGCCAGTAGATTTGAGGTCAAGCTGAAGACCCGTTTGCTGTTTTATAGACGGCCATATTCTTGCTATGTCCTCACATGGCAGAGAAAGCTCTGTACCCTTATAAGGGCACCAGTCCCATCATGGGGGCTGTACCCCCATGACCTCCTCCACACCTGATTATCTCCCAAAGGCCCCACCTCCAAATGCCATCACATTGGGGACTAGACTTCAACATCTGAATCTGGGGAACACAGACATTGATTCCCTGCATTGCACCGCTCCTCGGGGCCTGGTCGTGGCCCTGTGCTTCTCACGTTCAGGATGAAGTCCGGATACCGTGTCTTCTGTTACTCAGGCCTCTGCCCTCCCTCCCTCCACCTCCACCTCCACCGAGCCTCTCTGGCCCCAGCTTTGCCAGAAGAGAAACCAGGGCACTGAGTAAAACCAGGCTGCTGGCTAGGTCCTGTCACGAGGACAAGTCTTGGGGAGGGTTTTTCTTCACGTGGCCATCTGTCCATGGCTTTGCAAAGAGGACGCAGCAGTGAGGGGTGCCTGAAGGTAAAGGTCAGGAGTGAGTGCGGTAGCCCAGAGGGAGAACCCCTTAAGTATGAGAGACGGGGAGCAAGGGGTTGTCAGCCCCCAGCACGCATCCTGGTCTTGGGCCTCCCTGTCCTCTCCCCGCCCGCCTGCCGAGAGGGGGCCCCCTCATTGTGGGATATGTTAGCCTCATACAGCAGCGTGTGGTCGGTGCTCACAGGTGCCGATTGGCTGCCTTGTGGTTAAGACTTTGGCCCCGGGAGCCCTGGAGGCTTCCACATCTGCAGCGTTCTGGCAGCTGTTGGTAGATTGCACACAGGCCCCCTTTAAGGAAATAGTTCCTGAAAATGATTAATCTTTTCCAAAAGACTTTTTAAATTCTTTCCTATTACAGTGAGTGAATGTTTTAAAAAGGAAATACACTCATGTAGTTCAAAAATTAAGATAATAAAAGGCTGTTCAACCAGACTCTCACCCTGTTCCCCCAAACCACACAGCCCCGCCATCCCTGGTAGAAACAAGTGTTTTCAATTTAAAGGATTAAGAAACCAAGTCCCTGGATTTTTGTTACCAAAACTGAGAGTGTATCTTCTGCTGTAGGGAGCAGGGGCCTCCCCAACCACCCCTGTAAAACAGCACCCCGCATCCCCACTGCCTCTGCTTGCCCCGCCTTTCCTTGCCCGTGGCTCTCTGACGTCTGTATGTTTGGGCTGTAGGTACTGTCTATTCCCTGCTGGCATGTATGCCCCTCGAGGGCAGAGGTTTCTCTGCCGTTCAGTGCTGTGCCCCAGCTGCTGTCAGCATAGCGTGCAGTAAATCACTTGGCTGAGTGAATGGTTGAGGCAAACAGTCATCAATGACTCACTGGAGCTGTGTTCTCCGGGCCTGTGCTCAGCACTTTGGAACAAGGGTTAGGGTTGTGGTATTGGGAGTGGCAGGTGAGGAGGGCCCCGGGGAAGAGAAAGGCAAAGCCGGTGACCGCGGAGCCCGAGTGATGGAGGACCAGTGAGGGTGTGGTTGCCAGAGGAGGAGGTGGTTTGGGAGGGAGAACGATCCAGAGTTTGGAGGTGGAAGTGTTAGGTTGGAGTTGCCTAAGCGTATCTGGGGGCAGATGTCCACCAGGCAGCTGGGAATCTGGGAGTGGGCCGGAGAGGAAATGAGTGTCTGTCCCAGAGAGGTGGTGGTGGAGGCCGTGGGGTGAGGGACGTGGTCAGAAAATGAGAGGATTAAGGATCTAGCCTGTGGGCAGGGGAAGTGAGAGGAGAATCAAAACAGAAAAGGAACTTCAAGTCAAGGGAGGACTCGCCATAAGGGGCCCCTGGGAGCGGCCGAGGCAGTGGGGGCTAGGAAGAGCTGAGCTCTCCGGCTTGCGTTTGGTCCCAGCAGGCCTCCAGGGTGTGGCAGTGAAATGAGGGAACTTGGAAGGGTTGGTTCTGCCGAGCTGGTTGGTTCTGGTGGGGCGGATCCAGGCCTCAAGGTGGTCCTAGAAGAGTACGGGTCACAATCCAGCGCTTTGACACAGCGCCCTTGGAATATCAGCGTCACCCATAAAGGCGTGCCAGTAACTCCCGCCGTGGAGGGTTATGAGGGTTCACGAGCGGACCGGTGTGGACCCCGAAGGGCTCCGTAGGCACTGGCTGCTGTCGCCGGGGCTCTTGCAGAGGGAAGGGGAGTTGACTTCAATGCAATAAGCTGGGAGGAGTTTGGAGGTGTTGGGCAGGAGAGACGGCCTGGCACGGAAGAGGGACCAAGGTGGGCTTCAAAAGGGGGGGTCTGCAGAGGGGTGATGGGGCAGTGGATGCTGGCCTGGCCCCACCAGTGGCGTCCCGTGCCCATATCTAGAGGCCACCCCTGGATAAATCTGTAGGAAAAGTGGTAGAGTCTCTGCAAGGTGAAGTTTCCTTTACGATGAGTTAGAAGACAAAAGAGCAAACTCATCACGGTAGAACCAGAAGTGGGGGGAATTCCCTTTCCCCAGAGTCAGCAGAGAAATCCAGAGGTCCTGCGGGCACAGCCGGAGGGCTCGGCCTTGGGCTAGGGCCAGGGGGAAGACCTCTGGCCAAGCAGGCCGGGTTTCGAGTTGGGGTCCTGTAGGGAACGCCCCACTACCCATGGCAAATGGTATCTTTGGGCCTTCTCAAGAGTCAAGCTCACCTTTTTTTTCACCTTTGACATCAGGTTGGCCTCCTGAGAGCACTTGGGAACGGTGACTCCCCTGCCTCCTGGGCGTGCCCTAGGTGTGCCCTCCACGCCTTCCAGATGGCAGAGTGAAGGTTGTCTTTCACATTGATGAGAACGAGGACCTTACCTGGCACAGGCTGACAGCCAGCCTGAGGCGGGCCCTCCCTGAGCCTCAGTGCTCGCTCGGGTTACAACCTTTCCTGTCAGGTCACCCCACGCCCAGTCCCAGCCCCAGCCCAGCCCTGCTGAGCTGCTCCCATCTCTGCAGCCCTGGAACAGGTACGACTCCAGGCTGGGTCAGGCTCCCTTGGCCTCCACGTGATCTCTGTGTCCCACATATCCTCACAGGTGGCCTTTTGCTCTGAGCCTGCAGGCCCCAGCTTTGCTCTGAGTGGGGCCTCAGGTGTCCCAAGTAACAGTACGTGGGATGGTAGAAGTGGAATGAATGTTAGGTCATTGTTACCTTTGTCCTGTCTCTGTGGGGTCTCCACACCCCCTCCCCAGTCCTCCCAGGCTGGAAGGGACCCCTGTGTCCTTAGCCCTCAAATGTACACAGCAGACAGAGCTGGTGCCAAGAGCAAGGGCTCTTAGCTGGTGTGTGGGAGATGTGGAAAGACTTGGGTCACCCCATCTTGGTTCATTCATCAGGGAATAGCCAGCTTGTCACTTAATCGTCACCACAGCCCGTGAGGCAAAGTGCTGTTACTCTCTGTAGTTGAGGCACAGACAAGCTTCTTGTCCAGAGTCACTTAGCTAGTAATTATCACAGCCAGATTCAAAGCCTGGCACTTAGTGGCCACTGTCCACACCCTGCCTCCCCACAAGACCAGTGTTGGACACTGGGATCTGGGCTACCCCTTTCCTGAAACCTCTGCCCAGGTGTAGATCCCAGGCCCATGGGCCCACTTCTGTGCTGGGGGCCACGTTTGGTACAGATCTGAGTGTGAGGGAGAGGACGACCTGCCTCCAGGGCAGGTGGCGCTCATCCCAGAACAGTTAGGAGCCACCCTGGAGGGCTGGTGTCCTCACACTGGGCCTGTGAGGGCCTTGGGCCTCACTGAGCATGTGGAGGCCCCAGGAAGACTCCTGAGGGCTTTGAAGAGAAATGTGAGGAATGCCGCAGCCTGAGGGCTCTGCTGGCGGGATGTGGAAATGGAGAGGACTCTGGGCTTCCAGGGGCCACACTGTCCAGCGTCTCGGATTTCAAAGAAGGGTATTCTAGAAAAGGGCTCAGGCTGCCAGAGCAAGAAGAGGAAGCCCTTGGGAGGTGAGACAGGTTAGAGCAGGTCTCCCAGGTGCCAGGAAGGTGGGGCCCCACCGGCAGCTGGGAAGGACCCCTGATTTTCTCTCTGATGCTGGCGGCAGAGGAGGCTGTGGTGCGGGTGTGGGGTGAGGGGGGTGTGAGCCACCTGGGGAGTGGGCAGAGGCTGCCGTGGAAGAGGCGGAGGAGGGCCCCACGGCCCTGCTGGTGCAATGGGTTGAATGGTGGCCCCCCAAAAAGATATGTCCACGTCCTAATCCCTCGACCTTATTTAAAAAAGGGGGTGTTTGGTGTAATTAAGGATCTGGAGACGAGATCATCTTGGAGTATTCAGGTGAGCCCTAAATCCAGTGACAGGTGTCCTTATGAGACACAGGGAGGAGCTGGCCCTGTCACCGCAGAGGCAGAGCTTGGAGTGATGCAGCCACAAGCCAAGGACCACCTGGAGCCACCAGAGGCTGGAAGGGCCACGGGAAAGGAAGGTCCTGCCCAAGAGCCTGCGGAGGGCGCTTGGCCCTGCTGGCTCCTCGATTGCAGACTTCTGGCCTCCAAACGGCAAGCGGATCACTTTCTCTTGTTTGAAGCCACCGTTTGTGGTACTTTGTTATGGAGGGGGGCTGCCAGGTGGCCTCAGGGTGGGCAGAAGGACGGCTGCAGAGGGTGACAGATGGGAAAGACTGTAGGAGGGAAGTGGGCAGAGGCCTGGAGAGTGGGGATCCGGGAGGGGGACCCAGGAAAGGGCTCTTTCAAGAGATGGCAGGGCCCTGGGAAGAGGTACAGGAGGGGTGGCAGGGGAGACCAATGGGGAAACCCCCAGAGCTGAGAATTCCTGGGGAAAGAGGCTGATGCCCCAAGGAGAGAGGCTGGAGGGGACGCGAGAAGTGCCAAGCTGGTCAGACACTGACAGAAAGCGTCTGTGGAGGTACCATTGCTCATGGTAAACTGTCCACACCTCATCTAGTCTCACAACAGCTCAATGGAGGCCTGCCCCCATTTTACAGATGAGGAAGGTGAAGGCTCCGAGTTGCCCAGCCTGTAACTGTCAGACCGTGATAGGAAACCACCTGTGTGACTGCAAAGCCAGCCTCCTCCTGAGCACCCTGCCCTGCCCTCGGGAGGCTCCCACAGCTCGAGGTCAGTGCACTGGGATGGGATCCCCCCCAAGGGTGCCGGGCTCACTGCCTTCCTGCCCTGCCTGGCTTGTCCCTCCCTGTCGCCCTGCCGCAAAGACCTCTGTGCCTCCCACTGGGCTCTGGCTTCACTCTCCCCTCCACAGCCTGGGCCCCTGCTGGGCCCAACTTATATCAATAGGCCCTGTCCCATTTCTCCCATTTCCTGCCTCACCAAGACGGTTTGCTCTAAAAGAGGCTCTTTGTCCTTTTTGTCAAAAAATGTGTTTTTAATCAATTTTATAATAAAACCCAAACTGAATTCTTGAAAACAACAGCAATAAGAAATTTTTTAAAAATCTCAGTTCCAGGGGCTTCCCAGTTTCGGGTACCCGCTCCCTCTTGGGAGCTGCAACCTCTTCTCCTGCTTTTAATAAACTATCTTCCTTTACAAAAAAAAAAAAAAATCTCAGTTCCAGGAATTGCTGACTCCAGCACCACCCTCTCCAGCCTGAGCGACAAGTCCAGTTCCCCTCCTCCCTTCCCCACCCCTCCCCACCAAACTGCAGCTTCTGGTCACCAAGCCTCCTAAACATCCCCTAGCCGCCCCCTCCTCGAAGCCCCTAGGTCTCTGCCTGCAGCTGGGTTCCTTCACCACTGGAGACCCCCTGCCCCCTCCCAGCTGCTCTCCCTGCCTCCCTTCTGACCACCCCCCCACACACAAGCTGGTTCCCAAACTGCCCCTAGAGGCTCTCTCTGAAAGGCATATCTCACTTCAGTGGCCTTTGGTCACTATTCATAGAGGCTAAACTCCTTGGCATGGCACCCAGGGCTCCCGTGTCCAGCCTTCACCCACCCCAGCCTTATGCCCCACGATGCACCCTACCCCCTGCCTTTTCATATGCTGTTCCCTCTGCTTGGGACACCCTCCCTCCACCTGTCCATCAGACTAATTCTCAAGACTCCACCTGAATAGTTCCCTCTGTTAGCTGACCCTCCCTAAGCACTTAGTGGCATTCCTCCCCGCAGTCATGAGGTCGTGTGGAACTTGGTTCATTTATTCACCTGATACGGGCCAAGTCCCGTGCTAGGCACTGGGGCACAAGCACAGGAATAACAGGACAGGCTATCCTTGCTGCGGTCGCCCAGGGAGACCGTGAAGACAGGTACCACCTGCATGCACAGAGCGGAGCTTGGACCTGCAGGTAGTGTGTGCTCCTTCAACGTTTGTTGACTGACTGACCAAATGAGTGAGTAGTGAATAGCCGTAACCCTTCTCACTCCTGGGCAGGGACTGTACCAGCCTCACAGAGTGGAATTAACTGCTTGCAGTAGGTGCTCAGTTCTCAGACACACTGCTCCGAAGGAAGGGGAACAACTGTGTAGGGAACAGGCAGTGAGGAGACTAAGTGCTCTGCGCACCTCCGCCCTCTCCTGCCTACACCCACATTATTTCCCATCTCATGGGCAGAGGGAGGGAGGCCTGGGAAAAACTCTCTGTCCCAGTCAAGGGCCTCCAGCTTGGAGAGGGGACTTCAGGGAAAGAGCGCAAGCTGCCTGGAGCTGGTCCCTGCTCCACCCTGACATCTGGCACTGCCGCCCCAGGGCTCTGCCCAGCAACCCCAAGCTTGGAGCAGGGCCAGGGTCACCAAGGGGCCCCACACGGGACCAGCAGGGCCCAGCCCCTGCCACCTCCCCCCTTCCCCACCACTTTCTTGTCTCCTTTTTAAAACAGTAAGTAGTCTAATGGTTTTGGTAGTGGTGGTGGTCGCTACAAACATGTATGTTTGTTCTGACAATTCAAAGACTACACAGGTATATAAGGACAAAAACGGTAGTCTCTCCTGCCCTCCACCCCCACCTTTGGCATCAAGGTGACCTTACTGAGACCAGTTCGGTTCTCTGTCTGGCACAGGTGTTCCTGCTCTGTCCCCTACACAAGTGGCTGGGTCCCCAGAGCGTTCTCATGAAGACGGGGGTCTTCGTCAATGTATTGCTTTGGCACTTGGTTTTAAACTTACAAATAGACTTTGGACATCATTCCACGGTAATAGGTACAGAATTAGCTTGTTCTCTCTCACTGCTCTGTAAAGTTTCCTATAGATGGGCACTTCAACCATTTTTTTTTTGAACAAGGAATTCTGCAATAAACCTCCTCCTATATATCCTTAAGTTCTGGTTGGATTCCCCTGGCTTTTGGACAAATTCCCCAGAGCAGGGTCACTGAGTCAAGGGGCATATGCATTTACATTTTCAGTAAGTCTTGCCAGTTTGCTTTCTCAAGTGGTCAGAGCAGTTCACAAGTCGTCTTGGAACGTGTGCAAAGCGCTGGTTCTCCACACTGGGAGTGCTGTCGCCTAAACCCTCGCCAGTATCCTGGGCAAATACTGACATCTCATTGTTTTGAAATCGTATTTCCTGAATATGACTAAGATTGAACATCTTTTCATGTGTCAGCTGGCCGTTTTTGTTTCCTCTTCTGTGAGTTTTTGATTCTAACCCTTTGCCCGGTTTTCAGTTGTGGCATCTTTATTTTGAAAAATCACCTTGTAGGACATTTTTGAACATTATTGATATTAACCCTTTGTTTTAGGTGTTGCAAATATTATAGCCCAGTATAAATTCTGTATGTTTTTTGCCATACAGAAGTTTGTAGATACTTACATGATTTTTTAACTCTTTATTATAGAAATTTGAAAACATATTCAAGAGTAATAAGAACACTGGAATGAATTCCCACCTTGTCCACCTCTGTGCTCCAACACTGATCACAGTGAAACTAATTCCCCCCACCCCATGTGAAGCTTTCCTTTTGACGTTGCATGTGGCGGTTTTTGTAATGCAGAAATTTTTGCTTTTATGTAGTCCAATTTCTCAGCCTTTCTTTTTGTGGCTTCTGGGCTTTTGCGTAATACTTAGAAGGGCCTTCCCGCCCCACGATTATTAACAAAACAAAACAGATTCTTCTAGTACTTCTAAAACGTGATTTATTATGTCCTAAATGGTGGCATAGTATTTTTGCACATGGTGGGCCGTAATTTACTTAGCCAATCTCCAATAACTGGACATTATGTTGTTTCTGATTCTTAACTATTTTAAATCATGCTGTATTGAGCAGCCAGCCCTGATTTCCCCACCTCATCTGGATTATTTCAGAGCAAACCCCAGAAATCAAATCATTTCATCCATAAATATAAAAGTTTAAAATTGTTTATATTGTAAGATCCATTAATCCTCCAGTCTTTCTGTCTTCCACTTTAATTGTATTTATATTTTGAATACATGGAGTATTCACATGGTTCAACATTCAAAAGAACAAAAGGATACATTGAAAAATCTGTTTCCCACCTGGCTCTCTAACTGCCCAGTTCACCTCTGGGGAAACCACCAGTATTACCAGTTTCTGATGTATCTTTACAGTCATTGTATTCATACCTAAGAGCGAATTATGTGTTTTCCCTTTCAAGATACAGCTAACAAGCTACTTGAACAAAGACCTGCACCCAGCTTTTATTACTTAACAACATGTCTTGCACTTTGTTCCACGGAGAGCATCCCTGTTCTTTTTCACAGCTACATAGATTCCATTGCATGGAGTCACAGGAAGAGAGCGCAGTTCTCTCTACTTGGTAGACACTTCGGTTCTTTCCAGCTACAGACAGTGTAGCCACGGAAAGCCTTATACATTCACCATTTCACTAGTGTGTCAGGCTATCTGTAGGATACATTTCTAGACGTGGAAGTGCTGAGTCAAAGGGAGCCTATGTTTATATGTTTAATAAATATTACCAAATTGCCTCTACCAAGGTTGAGTCAGTTTGCACACCAGCCAGCATCGCGGGTGGATGCCTCTCTCCTCCCACCATTGCAAACATACTGTGCTGCCAAAGTTTTTGTGTTTTTTTTTAATCTTTGCTGATCTGATAAGTGAAGAATAGTATTTTTAGAGATAGAATTTTCATGCATCTTTTTAAGAGAGTTATTGAGTATCTTTTCACATGTTTAAGGGCCCATTTGATGTCCCCTTTTCCATTAACTTTCTTCATATCCTTTGCCTATATCCCTCCATTTCAGTTCATATTAAAATGATTTATGGGAGCTCTTTATAAGAGAAATCAGCCCTTTGCCTATGTTTCCCACCCATTCCACCCCAGCCCCAGTTAAAAGTTTTTCTTTTGACTTTGCTTATGGTGTTTTTTGCAATACAGAAATTTAAAATTTTTTTTTATATAGTCAAATGCATCAATGTTTCCTTGTTACGATTCAGGTTTTGTATAATATTTAGAAGGAACTTCACACTTGGGGATTTTATTTTAATTCTCCCATGGTTTCATTAGGAAGTTATAAACATGATTGGCTTTTCATGGTGGGATAGTGTTTCATCATGTGGGAAGACCATAATTTATTTAACCAGAACATTTAGGGTATATCTGAGTTTCCCCGATTATAAATAATACTGCAGTGAAAAGCCTTGTCCATAAATATTCTGTCATTAGGCTAAATTCCTGAAAGGGACTTCATTCCTGTCCCCACACTGCCGTCCAGAAGGGCAGGCTGCTCTCTGTCTGTCAGGTAGCATATTTACTCCTCTCAAAATGCCGCCAGAGCTAAGGCAGAAAGCCTGGTGGAAGATCCCCTCTGGCCTGATTGAGCCTTTCCTTGGCTTGTCAGCGATAGAGGGGCTTGTGTCAAATATGCTGGAGGACGAGCCAGGCAGGATGAGACTGGAGGGCGAGGGGGAAAGCCCAAAATAGCTGCTGGGGTCTCACTCAGAGCCTCCTTACTTGGCACACAATTCAATATTCCAATCAATTTGTGGCCTGGCTTTTAAGAGCCCAGCAACACATTAGGAAGGAGAAGAAGGCTGCTTCTTAGAGGAACCCTGGCCCACCATATAGTTTCCAAAGAGAGAGCAAATGCAAGTGTAACAGTCCGTCAGAAAGCAACCAGTCTGGACACGGATCCCAGTAATGCCTGAGGAAGAGCTGACTCGACTGGGTAATCTCTACATTTGCTTCTAAACCTGCGAGTCTGGAAGGTATCTTGAATGTTGTGGGAGGCAGAAAAACACCCCCTCTCCGAAGCCCTCTTCCTAATTCCTGGAATGTGGGAATGTGTCATGCCACATGGCAAGGGAATTAAGGTTGCAGATGGAATTAAAATTGCTGTGAGCTGACCTTAGCATTGAGAGAGTACCTCGGGTTATCCAAGTGGAGGATCCTTAAAAGGAGAAGCAGAAGGCAGGAGGAAAGTTAGTGTCAGAGTAGTGTGAGGTCGGAAATTGCTGGCTTTGAACACGGTAGGGGCCACAAGCTGAGGAATGTGGGCAGCCTCCAGAAGCTGGAAAAGGCCGAGAAATGCATGTTCCCTGAGTGTCCGGAAGAAAGAAAGCCCTGAGGACACCTGTGAGTGTAGCTTCAGGAGACCCATCTTGGACTGGACTTACAGAAACGTGCAGTTGTTTTGAGTTGGTGTTAATTTGTTACAGCAGCCACAGGAGAGGAGCATACTGCTACCGGCTGGCACTGCTCAGTAAAAAGGTGCTCAGAGAAGAGGAGGACCCTGCCCCTGTCGGCACAGCCCCTGGAAGCAGACGCTGGGTGAGAATCCAGCGCGTCCCCCCTCTGCCTTCTTCCTGATAATCCCCTGGAATCACAAAAGTTAAATTACGTCAGTTATCCGGAACACCAATTTTAGGGGGAAGTGGGGTGCGCGGTTTCTTTTCCTAGATGAGTGGGGCTCACTCCCCACCCCAACTCGAAGGGCCAAGCTCTGGGCCCCTCCCCCAGTGGCAGATGCCGTCCAGATGTGGAGGGATGCGGCCATGGGGCTGGGTCACAGCGGGGCGCGGTCAGGGGGCAGCAGGAAACCAGGAACCGAAGAGAGACTCCACGTCCCGCCGGTTGGGCCGTCGGGGAGAGGACGCGGCGCCCCACACCCAGAGCTCCGGGACACCCTGGAGGTTGGCAAGCAGACGGGGGAGTCCCTGCGCGGCTGAAGGCGGGCGGGAGCCCTGAAAGGGTTAACCCCGCGAGGAGGAGTAGTGGTCGGGTCAGGTTACTTCCCTTTAAAAGCCGGGGAAAGGAGGAGTCTGGTCCTGGTGGGGCCGTGTGAGTTACTGGTCCGGCTGGTCGTCCCGGGAGGAGGCTCCCACGGTCGAGGCAAGTGGAGCGTGGTGGAGGAGCGCGGAGGGGGTGCGGCCGGTTGGGGGGCTGCAGCCGGAGTGAGGGGGACCCGCCGCCAGTGCACGCAAGGAACCCCACGTCTGCTGCTGACCCCTGCTTCTCGGACCAGCACACTGAGGCCCAGGGAGAAGCAAGAATTCCTTTGGCCAAGATCCCGCTGCGATCTTGTGGCCCAGTCGGGACAGGGGACATCCCACCTGGAGAGGTGGCCCCAGCGCGGGGAGGGGATTGCTGGAGCCTCTGGGGAGGAAAGGTGGAGAGACCGGCTGCTGGGGCGGACTGAACCCTGCTGGAGTCCGAGTCAGGGTGGTGGGACGAAAGGTGCGGGCACGTGGGGACCCAGCACGGCAGCTGGGCACTCAGTCTCGTAGTGGGGGGGAGGGTGGAGCCGGAGAGGGAAGGAAAAGGACCTAGACCACAGCTGGAGAGTGTGGCCCCGGAGCCTATGCATCACCTTTGCAATTTTGCCTCTGTCCAAAGCCCTCCCTGGCCCATCCAGGAATAGGAAAGGGCGCTCCTATTTTCACTCACCCATTTTACAATCGTGGTCTCCCTCCCGCCTACCCACCACCTCATCGGGCCCTTGTTCTGGGGAGGGGTACTCCAAACGGGGTTAATGGAATCCTTACCAAGTACCTCCAAACCCCCAGCAGAGCAGTGGGCAGGGGGTTTGCTTTGGGTTTTGTGACTTGCATCCCCTCCTTCCATCCCAGTCAAGGGACCGCACCAACCAGACAGTGTCCTTGGGGGATGAGAGCACCTGAGGTCTGACTGTGGCTTAGTGTCTAAATGGCCTGAGCGTCTCGGCGCCTTTGTGTACTCACCTGTAAAAGCGGCATCTTGGACCCGTTGGGTACGCAGCTCATCTGTTTTTGAGGTAGGGCAGTAGACCTGTGGGGTGAGGGTGGGGAGGAATGAGAGCACGCCAAGGGAAAGTGGGGCTGGGCCTCCAATGCCCCCGAAGGGGGGGGACCTGGGGAAGGCAGGTGACTCCTACCTCTCTGGAAGTGGGCAGGCATCCTGGGCCCAAGTCCAGCCGTAATCCACTAGCCCCCCGTGGAGCCCTAGAGTCTAAGGCTACACTGTCGGTGGAAGGTACTGGAGAGAGCTGCTCCCATTTCACAGATGGGGAAATAGGCCCAACTGTGTGAAGCAGCCCATCCTGCCCTGTGCGTTCACCCAGAGCCTTCTGGGCAGTGGGACCCAGTTCGTTACCACTCCCACAACCCGTATCCTCCAGCCCTTTTGCTGCAAGAGCTCTATTGCTAAGCAGTCTGAGGAGACAGGTAGGGGTCTCCGCGTAGGAATGGGCTGGGCCATTCGAATTGGGCCTAGTTACTGGGCTGTGGCCCTGGTGGCAGATTCAGGACTCCTTGGGGGGGGTGGGGGAGCGGGGGGGACGGGGGATGGCATTGATGGTGGGCCAGCTGCTCACACCGAGGCCCCTGGGTGCCTTCATCCATCATCCCCAGCCTGGGTCTGTCATCAGTGGCTCCGGCTGCACCTTTGGAAGCTGAGCTAGGGTCCTCCACAGGCCTGTGTCTGGTAGCAGCCCTCTCTGCTCCCCACTTCCCAGAACCAGCCCCAGCTCCTGGCACTGGTCTGGAGTCAGGGAGTTCAGAGTCTCCAAACTGGCTTCCAGCAGGTTCCCAGTCTCTCACCTTTCCTTGTTCCTGCCACCCCGGCTCTATGCCCTTTAGTGTGTCTGTTCAGAAGAAGGGACCTGGTTTTCCTAAAAGATGATCAGAGGTTTCACTCCACCCAGATCTGCCTTCTGTAATATGCGATCAGGTGTTGTTATGTTAAAAGGTATATGTCTCCTGGGCACTGCAGAGTACAAAATGTGGGGTGCTATATGGGAAGATGCTTTGGGAGGCATGTGTAGTTAAGCCTATCGAACCTGCCACTAACGAGATGTGTGACTTTGTGCAAGCCACTTAACCTCTCTGTGCTTTGCCTTCCTCAACTGCCAAATGGTGGTGATTATCCTGGTGGGGCACATAGTAGGTGCTCAGTTAAAGAGATGGCAGTTGCCAGGCAGGATCCGCAGCCCAGAATTGCTCCTACACAGCTAGTGTACCTCCCCCCCAATCCCATGAAGGCCCCTCTACCCTGAGTGCCCTGCACTGGGCTCCAGAGGCCAAAATAGGAGCTGACTTCCCTCCTATCGGGGGGCCTTGTGAAGTTCTCACAGGATGGACAGGCTCCCAGAGGAAGCGCCCTGGGGATTGGCCCACATCCAGTCCATGCAGCTGTGAGTGCAGGCCTCAGAAGCCAGGGACCTGCGGGGCCAGAGTTTGTTCTCGACCCCCACTCACTGCTTCTTCAGAGCAGACAGGTGGGCTTCAGGTTGTCCCCTAGCTCCCAGCCCACCAGCCCTGCCCTTGACAGGATGGAGGGGGGACCAAGAGAGCGTAAGCAGCAGCTCACCCAAGGGTGAGGGGCTGGGATCACACAGCAGTTCTCCTGACTGCTGGTCGTCAGTTCCCTCCACCCCAACCCCTCCCAGGTTCCTGGGGTTTTTGTGTGTAAATAGAGGGCAACCCGTCCCCCCACATCTGAGATGAAGCTGCGTTTTCCAGGTCAGTTGATGTCTTTTACATGTGTGGCTCTGTCCTAAATATTCTCTCACATGATCGTTGTCAACCTTCATTTATTTATTTGTTTTTTTTAACGAGAGGAACTTTTGTTCTCTGGATCAAAACATAGGCATGTATTTATAAATAGATAAACCCATGGAAAGGCTGCTTTGGTTGAGATGGGGCTGGAGGTGCTTGGTTTTTCTGCGGTCAAGAGACGAACAGTCAAAGGAACACAAACATTTTGTTCACCGGCAGAAAGGTCCCACCCCAAAGAGAGCCTGCAGGTGACTCCATCCCCAGAATCACGCCAGATGCAGCAGTGATTCCCAAAGTGGGTGCATCTCTACAAGATGATTTTAGGGGCTATCCAGATGAATAGTTTTGAAATCAGTAGTCATGAATTGAAACGTGTGTCGGAAAAAATATGACATAACACATCCAACCATGATTGATTGCGTAGTCATGATTCCTCAGAAGGAGAGTAAGGAGTGAATTGATGTAAAGAAAAATATTAAGTAAATCACGTATAGGAGGCTCACAGAGGTGGTTTGTGGATGCAGTCTAGGACCCCAAGAAGGAGAGTGGGGGGATAGAGGGGAAACCTGACCTCAGTGAGATTCCAGGGGCTTAATGACAGAGTTCCATCTTTAACCACTGTCTCTCATTTCCGTGATGCGTCCATTCCACAAGCTGTGTTACCCGCTGGCTGTGCACTAGGTGCTTGTCTGGGGAGGAGGGCACGGTGCTCATGATGCTCAGTCTCCGGGGTGCTGGGGGCAGGGCTGTCCTGGGATGGCATCCCCGAAGTGAACCTCCGGGAAGAGTGGGTGGTAGGTGACGGAAAGCCAGAAGTGTACCAGGCCCAAAGAGCAGCTTGTGTGGGGCCACTGATGGGGGCAGAGCCTGGTGGGCTTGAGGAATCACGAGAGGCCAGGGAGGCAGAGGAGAAAGTGCAGTAGGGCAGACGACAGGAGATGAGACCAGAGAATCACAGGGAGGCTGGATCACGCCGCACCTATAAGCCATGGCGAGGATTGTAGATGTTGTCATTCATTCAACCATCGTTTATTGGGCTCCTGACCTGTACTAGTGTACAAAGTCACAGAGCCTTCCCTTGGGATGCCGAGGTCCAGTGGCAGGCTTTGAACATGTAGATGGCCTTTTCATAAGTGCTGTGACAGAGGCATGAACCAGAGGCCAGGGACGCACAGAAGGGCTGCCTGTACAGAAGGGCAGTGACATATGAGCTGGGTTTTGAAGGATGAGTAGGAGTTTGACAGGAGGGAGAGGAAAGACATTCCTGGTGGCCGAAACAGGATGAGCAAAGGCACGGAGATATGAAAAAACCCAGAGGGTGTGAGGAAATGCCAGCAGTTGGAGCCACAGGGGGCTTTGGAAATAGAGGCCAGAGGGTCAGGCTCACAGAAGGTCTTGAGGCTCAAGCCAGAATTGAGGTTTTATTCCACGGGCAGTGAGGAGCCAGAGACCAGGCTTGAGCAGGAGAGGAAGATCCCTCTGCCAAAGTGTGTGGCAGGGTTGGGTGACAGGGCAGGACAGCACTGCCACCACTTCCTGGTGGGGTGTGGAGGTGGCCAACGCTGGGCTACAGCAGGGGGCGGAAGGAAGGGGCCCTATTCTGTGTTACAGAGGTGGGGGCTGTGGAGCATACCCCTCTCTGCGCCCCCAGCATGGGCTGGCCTGGTGTCCAGAGCAGGGACCTATTACAGGGCAAATGGGCCCTTTCCAAAAGAGTAAGATTCCAGCCAGCTGGGCCTGTGGTCCATGTCCAAAGCAAACAGGAAGAGACCACTGTGGGCCAGGCGGGGCCTCTTTCTTTGTTTGGAAAAGGGATTAGGCCAAGTGGATTTGTGGGTCTTTCTGCTGCAAAGGTGGGAGGGGGCTGCAGGCCTCCTCCGGGACATGGTGAAACACAATTCAGGGGGATGCATGGGTCCTGGGTGCCAGCCTTCAGGGGTACTATAAAGATGGCCTCCCTTGGCAAATTCTAACCCTGATGGACGGAACTGGGAGCACATGCTACATTACCATTGTGTGTCACTGTTCTTTCTTTCACCATGTCCAAGTTGCAGCCCTGCTCTGGGCACTTGGCTTCCTGCTAGTGTCCCTTGGCCATCAGTCCAGGCCTGGCAGGGGTGGCTGCTGGCCACTGAAGTGGACAGTCCACACTGCCCAGACCACAGCACCAGGGGCAGGTCTCCAGAGGGAGAGAAGGAAATGCTGGGGGCTCAGAGTACATTCCATCTGAAAGATGGGCACCCAGGATTCCCATGAAGACCCAGCACTCAGCCCCTGGCCTCTGCTGGCCAGGTGACAGTTGGCAGTCCTTCCCTCTTGCAGTTATGCCTGAATGAATTCATCGCTGGGTGCATTCCATTTTTTTATGCAGGCTCGGGGGTGGCAGGCCCAAGCCAGGCAGGGAGTGGCAGATGAATGAGGTCCTCAAGGAGCTGATGAGGTGGCGGAGCAGACTGATGCAAGTCTTGAGATGCATTTGGCCTCCACAAGGGTCCTACCTGTGTGCCCCGGATGGAGGAAGGCTGAGAGAAGACGGCAAGAGTAAGGGCAGGGACAGAACTGGAGATGGCCTAGAAAGACTCCCATAAGGCGAGACTCCTGAATTGACGCATTCATTCATTGGCCCATTCATGCATGTGTGCGTTCCCTCAACAAGTAGGTATTGAGCACCTACTACGTGCCAGGCATGTGTCGAGTGCTGGCGAGCAGAAGCAGCCAAGGCACTGCTCTCACGGGGCCTCCAGTCCATGAGTGAGACGGGCAGGACTTAAGGCATCAACCACACAGATGAGATGGGGAACTTGCTGAGTTACAGGGCTTCAAAAAAGAGGTTTGCGGCGCTAATGGAGCTCACAGGGGCTTGACCTGGGCCGGGACGTCACGCATCTTCTCTGAGAAAGACTTGCGGGGTGAATAGGAATTAACCAAGACAAGAAGGGAGAGAAGATGGCCCAGGCAGAGGGAACAGCACGTGCAAAGGTCCTGTGGTGAAGGGGCTGGATGAACACCAGAGAGGTTGGAGAACCAAAACAGAGGGGAGCGTGGTGAGAATGAGGCTGGACCGTGGGCAGGCTGATAGCACCCGAACTGGTCAGTCCCTTTAGAATATTTGCTGTGGTTCCAAGACAAAGAGGAAGGTTTTCAGCAGTAGTAGAAAATCATGATCCAATTTATGGGGTGAACAGGTTTGAGGGGGCCTGAGTGCAAGTGGGGAGTCCACGAGGGTACAGCGGTGTCCACAGAAACAATGAGAATGGCTTTGACCAAGGACATGGTGAGATCGGGGTGTGGGGGGATTGGATGTGGGGGTCAGGGCCAGGTCTGAAAAACTGGGCTGGTGGATGGAAAGGTAATAACGAACATTGCTTTACACGAAGAACGTATTTTATTGAGTACGATAAGGAATATCTTCATTTTTACCAAGTATAGGAAAAGAGGCAGTCGATGAACTCGGAGTATGAAGCGGGGGTGATTTTTAGGTTCTACTGTTTGGCGTTTAATATGTTTTCTCATTAAATCTGTCCAACAAACCTCAGCGGTGAACACTATTCTTGTTTAAGAGGAAAGAGATCTCAGGAAGATAAAGCTACCTGCCCAAGGTCACGGCTGGGAAAAGGTTAAGCCTCCACCAGGCTCCTCTCTTGAAAAGGCAAAACAACTTATTGTTTTCTACTCAGTGAGCTGATAATTGAGGAAAACCATTTATTGGCAGGAAGGGCAAGGGAGGGACACCTGGGAGCCCGGTCTGCTCTGGAGGAATGCAGGGGAGGCTGGGAGCGCGTCACTGAGGAACCCAGGCATCTTTCCAGCATCCGACCACAGGGGAGACCCAGTGTGTTCTTGACCCAGAAACTGACCCTCCCTTCTCTGCGTCTCCCACCTCTTGCTGTAGGAAGTCCTTCCCTGACTCTAACCCCGATCCTCCTGCTTCTGCCCCACTGCCTCAATGTGCACACAGCTCAGTGCCACCTGCCCGCTACCCTACCCTCTGGGCCCAGGCTGCCCCCTACCCTTCCGCCCTTGGTTGGGCAGGCTCCAGGGCAGCCTGCAGCCTATAACCAGACACTGTTTGCTCCCGGCAGGTGCACTATTCCTGGATCTCTTCTCCGGAGCCTGGGCAAAGCACACCCCTGCCCAGTCCAGTGACCTCCGGCTGTCTGAGGCCGGGTTAATTTTTGCCTAGTCTGCGGGCTGTGGGCTCCTCCCCTCCGGGATATAAGCCTGGCCCCAGGCGGCCCTGTTCCCTGCCTGCCCTGAGCCTCCCCCAGCTCCCTCTCCACCCTCACCATGGCCAAGCCCCACGTCGTCCTGGGCATACTGCTGGGCCTGGCAGCCGTGAGCACCATTATTGCTCTGTCGGTGCTGTACTCGCAGGAGAAGAACAAGAACGCCGAGAGCTCTCCTGGTGTGGTCCCCACCAGCCCCGCCACTACCGTGAGCACCACCTTGGACCAGAGCAAGCCGTGGAACCGGTACCGCCTCCCCCGGACCCTGGTGCCTGAGTCTTACAACGTAAAGCTGCAGCCTTTCCTCACCCCCGACAACAATGGCCTGTACATCTTCAAGGGCTGGAGCACCGTCCGCTTTACCTGCAAGGAGCCCACCAATCTCATCATCATCCATAGCAAGAAGCTCAACTACACCACCCCCAACGGGCACAGGGTGACCCTGCGGGGTGTGGGGGGCTCCCAGCCCCCCACCATCGACAGGACCGAGCTGGTAGAGCTCACCGAGTACCTGGTGGTGCATCTTAACGGCGAGCTGCAGGCGGGCAGCATGTACGAGATGGACAGTGAGTTTGTGGGCGAGTTGGCCGATGACCTGGCAGGCTTCTACCGCAGCGAGTACATGGATGGCAATGTCAAAAAGTAAGTGGGACCTGCGTCTGCCCGGTGGGGGCACGTCCTCAGTGCTGAGGAAGAGCTAAGGCCGAGGACGGCCTTGGCTTTGATGCCTTGGAAACTTCTGGAGCCTTTGGCTGGCTCATTGCTCCAAACACAGCTCTGGTGGAGCAACTACTGAGACCACAAAGCCTTTCCCTGAGGGCCTCCTTACCCCACATTAGGGAGTCAGGGATAAGTGATGAAAGTGCCCTTTGGATAGCTAGGAAAACTGAGGCTCCGAGGAGAGAAATTGCCCTCAGTCTCCTAGGTAACAGGGATGGAGCCTGCCAGGACTTTGACCCTGAGTCCATAAGGTTATGCCAGAGTCTGCTGGCCTGTTGGGAACCAGAGGCTGCCTGTGGGAGATGGGGAGGCCAGGGATTAAGCCAGAGCATCCTTCCGTGTACCCCTTCCCCTGCACCCCCAGCAGCCCCCCAAAGTCCTCTTCCTCCCCCCACGGGTGCAGGCATTGTGCCGGCACCCCTCTAACACCTGGTTTGGGCAGGGTGCTGGCCACGACGCAGATGCAGTCTGCAGATGCCCGGAAATCCTTCCCATGCTTCGACGAACCGGCCATGAAGGCGACATTTAACATCACTCTCATCTACCCCCGTAACCTCACAGCCCTGTCCAACATGCTGCCCAAAGGTGAGCGGGTCTGTCCGGGGGCCACACAGCCCTGGGAAGCCAGCACCCAAGGGCTGGGGTGCAGGGTTGGAGAAAGGGTGCATGCCTGCATGCCTGAGTGCTCCATTCCCAGGCCCCAGTGTCCCGTTCCTGAATGACTCCACCTGGAGCGTCACCGAGTTCCACACCACGCCTGTCATGTCCACGTACCTGCTGGCCTACATCGTTAGTGAGTTCACAAGTGTGGAGCAGAAGGCGCCTAATGACGTGTTGGTACGAAGCTGCACCTCCTTGCCCTTCCCCAGCCTTGGCCGGGCCGGAGGGATAGTCCTGTGTCTTCTCATCCCTGTCCTAGCCACTGATTGTGGCCAGTGTTTGAATCCCAGTTCTGAGTCCTCTTAGCTGAGTTCTCTGACCCTCAGTCTCTGCATCTGAAAAATGGGTCTGTCCTCATGAAGGGAGTTCCCGACTCAGGGCTGCCAGACAGATGGTGGCTCTGACTGCTGTTTTTCCCCAGAGGCTCCTACCTGGGACTGAAAGCCCCTCAGAGGCCCCCAGCCCTCTCTTCTGTGACCAGACCTCCCAGTTTGACCTCGTCCAGGCCTGGAGACTCCGCCCACCTGCACCAGGACCCCAGAGGGGGCCCCTGGTTGACCTCCATCCTTTTCGTAGATACGGATCTGGGCTCGACCTAGTGCAACCGCGGCAGGTCACGGCATGTATGCCCTGAACAAGACAGGCCCCATCCTCAGCTTCTTCGCTCAACATTATAACACAGCCTACCCACTTGAGAAATCCGGTGAGTGTAGGGCCCGCCGTGGGGGGCAGCAGAGGGGGCCCCGCACCCAGAGGCCATCCTGCCCACTGCCTGGCTTCCCCAGACCAGATCGGCTTGCCCGACTTCAACGCTGGCGCCATGGAGAACTGGGGGTTGGTGACGTACCGGGAGAACTCCCTGCTGTTTGACCCGCAGTCCTCGTCCAGCAGCAACAAGGAGCGCGTGGTCACCGTTATTGCTCACGAGCTGGCGCACCAGGTACCCCCCATAGGGAGTGCAGAGAAGGACACGGGAGGCTGAGAGGTGATGGCACAGGTCCCGTCTCTGCCCTCGGCAGCGGGCAAGGTAGCAGGGGCAGTCACAATGGCAGAGAAGCGCTGAGCCTAGGTCTGGCATGTTTGCACACTCGGGAAGGGTCCCTCTGGGTGCTTTTAGTGACTGCAAGGCCAGAGTAGCTGGCCGGGCTAACCCCCCTCCCCTACAGTGGTTTGGGAACCTGGTGACCGTGGCCTGGTGGAATGACTTGTGGCTGAATGAGGGCTTTGCCTCCTACGTGGAGTACCTGGGTGCTGACTATGCAGAACCCACCTGGAACCTGGTGAGCCAGCTGTGCAGGGGCCCTGGGATCTGCAGGCCGGGCAGGGGCGGGGGAAGCCGTGGGTGCCCCCTTGCAGGCCAGTCTACTGACGGCTGCCGGGGATTCGCAGAAAGACCTCATAGTGCAGAACGAGCTGTACCGCGTGATGGCCGTGGACGCGCTGGCCTCCTCCCACCCGCTGTCCGCCCCGGCCTCGGAGGTCAACACGCCAGCCCAGATCAGCGAGATGTTCGACTCCATCTCGTACAGCAAGGTGCTGCCATCTCAGTGGGGGTCGTGGGGAGGGAGGGGGGGACCTGGCCCCCAGGGGCCCCATGGAGCCCCTGTCCCGGCCCAGTGGGGTCACAGGCCCCTGCTGGCTCAGTACAGCCAGCTCAGCTCCCTCCCCGCCCTCCCCAGGGAGGCTCGGTGCTCCGGATGCTGTCCGACTTCCTGACGGAGGACCTGTTCAAGAAGGGCCTGGCGGTGAGTGCGTGTGGCCAGCCTGTGGTGGCGGTGGTGTGGTGGGGCGCTCTTCTCCAGCCCTTGCCCCTGGCCCCTGAGCCCTGGCCGACCACAGAGGTTGAGTGGGAGAGCCCGGGGGATACCAGCTTTGCCCTCACCGTGGCCTATCTTCCCACAGTCCTACCTCAATACCTTTGCCTACAGCAGCACCACCTACCTGGACTTGTGGGAACACCTGCAGAAGGTAAGTAATAGCCGGCCCCCTGGAAGCCGTTCTGTGGGGGTCTTGAGATGCTAGAAGACCTTAGGGCAGCACATGTATGAGAAGGTGGCCAGCTGCACTGCTTACCAGCCCAGACAGGTCATTTGGAAGCTTGGTTGGTCATCTGCAGAACGGTCGCTCCTTGAAGGTGTTGAGAAAGACTGTAGGTCAAGAGCCCAGCAGGTGACCTTCCTCACGCTGTGGTGAGCTCCTGACGGCCGCCGAGGAGTCCCCTCACCTCAGTGCTGAGGAAACGCGCCCCCGCAGTTGCCATGGGCCCTTCTGGCCCCTCCCAGGCACGACTTCCCACACCAGCATACTCAGCACACACGGACCCTCCCAGGTGGTCCCACCTTCACTCCTGTCCGCTCAGGCCCCGAGCAGCCCCTGCTGTGGCGCCAACCCTCCGACTGCCCCCCACCTTCTCCCGCCCCTTCTGCCTCTCCTGGGCTTGGAGTTTGCCAGGCCCCCTCTCTTCCTCTCCCTCACAGCAGCACCCTCCTTCCCTGAGGCCCTCCTCAGCCCAACTGACCCCTCCAGTCCCCGGATACGCAGGCTCCACGGCCAGTCCGACCAGGGAGAGGAGTCGCAGGGCTCTGTCACAGTCACAGCTGGGCTCCAGGGCCCTCCTGCCAGTTCCCTCTGCCGTGAGCCGGGCCCACACCTCCTCTTCCCTCGGCCCACTGATAGGAGGCACCTCCTTGGCTCGGTCCCTCCCCTGCACTTCCTCTGTCTTCTTGCACTGCCTCCTTGCCCCACTCCTCCTCTCCTGTAAAGCTGAGCCCTTCTCCACGCTAGGTGCCCCTCCAGCTCCATGCTTTTCTCCTGCTCCCTCTTCCCCTGAGCCCCCTCTCTCTGCAGCCCCCACAGCTCCCCTCTCCTCGCAGCCTGTACCCTCTGACATGCTCTTCTGCCTGCCTTCTTGCCCTGTTCTTAGGTTTTTATTTTCTCAGTTATTAACAGATGTTGTTGGGCTTTTGTTGTTATCACAAAAGCAATGCACGTGCATGGAAAAAGATGAAAAAAGACCTAAAAAGCCAGTAACAATCACCCTAAGCCTGTTCCCAGACCCCGTCTGGGTGCCCATGGCCTTCTCCCTGGCCCTGACTGTGACACTGGTTTCCACTCACCTCTGTCTCCTCTCCCTTCTCATTGTCCTTGGGTAGTTCGGCTGAACAATGGGCATCCTGGGCCCCCCTCTCCAACACATACCCACCTATCTCAGATTGGACCACACAATGGGGGGGCCACACAGATATGATTAATCAATACGGAACAAACCAGGAAGTTCTCGCTCACCCAGCACTGGGCAACCAAGGAAAGACAGAGCCAGGCTGGGCCCCAACTCCTGCCCCCAGCCCAGTGCTCCTCCCCCGGGAAGCGATACCACAGGGAGAAGTCGGCGGCTGCCGGGGCTGCCCTGGATGGGCGGGGTGCAAGGGGGCCAGTGAGCTGACAGCTGCACCCTCTGGCTCTGCCCAAGGCTGTAGACAATCAGGAAAAAATCAAGCTGCCCACCTCCGTGCGTAACATCATGGACCGCTGGATCCTGCAGATGGGCTTCCCCCTCCTCACCGTGGACACCAGGACGGGGAGCATCTCCCAGCAGCACTTCCTCCTTGACCCCACGTCCGTAGTCACTCGTCCCTCAAATTTCAGGTGAGCAGACAGGTCACCGAGGCAGGCGTCTTCGTGAGGGTTCTGAGGGGCAGTTGCTCTGGGACCCCCAGACCATAGCAGGCTCTGGTCTGCTGTAGTCCCAGCCCCAGTGGCTGTAGACAGGCTCTTTCTCTCGGGCCAAGAAGATGGGGAGCTTGGTGTCAGAGCCAAGCAGAAAGTGGGAGCCTAGGCAGCATTGCTCTTTGCTGGCAGCGGCCAAGAGCTGATGTCTCTCACCGCCCGGCCTTTGGTTCTCTTGTTGCAGCTACCTGTGGATTGTTCCCATCTCGTCTATCAGAAATGGTAAACCGCAGGACAAGTATTGGCTGGACGGCGTCCCACAAAGTAAGGCAGCCCTGTCCTCGTGGATAGTAGCCCCCACCCAACACGCCCAGCTCCTGGCCCATGTTCTGGAGATTACGGCAGCCTCAGAGAGGGCTTCCTTCATCATTTCATTCACCAAATGGAGCCAACTTCTTTGGTTCTAATCTTTACTGTGCTGCTGCCCAGCTGTGTGATTCTGGGCAAGTTACCCTCCCTCTCTGGTCTCCATTTCCTCGTCTATAAAATGGTGCTAAGAACACAACCCCATTGAGTTGTGTGAGGATTAGAGGAGAAACTCCACGCAATATGCTTCAAACAGTGCCTGGCACATAGAATGAGCAGCCCTACTCTGCCAGGCACTGAGGAAACCTAGGTCAAGGCAAGCCGTCCTCTACCTAAGCCAAGGCTGCAGATGAAGGGAAGGAAGGCAAGCAGTTAAAACATTCCAGAGCTGTGCTGAGGGCTTTAACAGGGGCATGTATAGCCTCTGGGTTACTGGAGCACAGGAGCTGGCAATAAGGAAGATTCAACTTCATGGAACAGTCAGGGAAGGCTTCCTGGAGGAGATGAGCTGAGTCTTAGAGGAGAAGTAGCAGTTAGCTAGGCTAATGGTGGCAGAGAAGAGTATTCCAGGCAGAGGACATAGCAAGTGCAAGACGTTAGAGGCAGGAGGGAATGTGGGGACTGAGTAGCGGTCCCTGCAGGCTGCAGTAGACAATGGCTGTGTCCTTGGGCCAGGAGGAGCTGGGACAGGTGGGAAGTGGGCACATGACTGGGCCTGACCTGCAGGGATGGAAAGGTCCCCTCTGGCTGCCAGGAGAAAGGATGGAAGGGAGAGAAGGAAAGGAGGGGCGCTGAACCCCATGGAACTCAGGCAGCATTGAGGGAGCAACTGGATGGGAAGCCTTGGCTTCCTACTGGGTGACTGGGGTGTGATACAGCGGTTACAAGCTGAGAGAGAGGAGGATGGAGAGGACTAGAGTCTGAGTGGCCTGGAGGTTTGTGGGTAGAGATGTCCAAGCAGCTGCCACTGGCCCAGCCACATGGACCCTGTGCTTGGCAGGGCGGGCACTGAGGTTCAGATATGGCCCGTGGTCTGTCTGAGGTCACCAGCCAGCCGGAGGCAGAATTTGGCTCGGCAGCCTGGGCCTACACCCCTTCTCTTCCCCTTTCCTTGGCATCGCCCCAAAGGCTTGTGGGTCAGCTGGTGCCAGGCTGCACAGCAGCCTGGAGAGGAGGGCCAAGGGTCAGCCTGTGGTCTTCCGGGCAGCCTCACCCTAGCCCTGCTCTCTCTCCACAGATCAGAGTGATCTGTTCAAAACCACAGGCAATGATTGGGTCCTGTTGAACCTCAATGTGACGGGCTATTACCAGGTGAACTACGACGAAGACAACTGGAAGAAGATTCAGAATCAGCTAAACACAGATCTGTCGGTGGGTGTCTGCCACCCCACCCCGTCTCCTGCCCCAGGCTCAGCCCAAGGTCACCCCGAGGTCACACACTCCGTTGCCCCTTCTAGGCCATCCCTGTCATCAATCGGGCACAGGTCATCCACGACGCCTTCGACCTGGCCAGGTGAGTGTCCCCTTCCTCCTTAGGCCCAGACTGGCTCTGCCGGGGAAGGCCTGGTGACTTCAGCAAGTGCGTTTCCATAGTGAGAACCAGTTGTCCTCACCATGTGCCAGGCACAGAGCAGCGGGCTCCCCGCACTCTGTGCACCCCTCCCTACCCCCGCCCCCACCCCAAAATCGTCAATGTTACAGCCCATTTCCCAGATAAGGAATCTGAGACTCAGAGTTTGTGTACCTTGCCTGAGGCACGTGGCGCCTGACAGTCAGACTCAGGCCTGTCCAGCTCCAAAATGAGTGTATTCCATGGCACCAGTCTTTTCCTGAGGGCTAGCTGTGTGCCAGGCTGCTGTGCTGCTAGGTGCCAAAAAGTCTGGGAAAGACAGGACAGACGAGGTATAGCATGGAGAAACAAATATTGAGCACCTGGTGTGCTGAGCTCTGTGATACAAGTGATGTCATGCACAAACATGGACAGATGTACAGATAGCATGAGGAGGCGTGAGAAATGCCAAGAGGGCCAAGCGAATCGGAGGACATAGGCTGAGTAGAGAGCGCAGGCTTTTTGTCCTTGAATCTAAGCTCTGTCTCTTCGGGGCTGTGTGGCCTTAGACAAGTCACTTGGCCTCTCTGAACCTCGGTTTCCTCATATGTAAAATGGGGATAATAAGCAAGGGATTGTGACGGGCAGTGGGTGAGGGCGGAGCCTGGGCTAGCCTTGGGCCACCACCCAGCACCCACGCCCCAACTCCTGGTGAACACTGGAGCTGGCTCATTTGGGGCTCTAGGACCTCGGGCTCCAGGAGGGGGCTGGACTGGATATGGGTGCTCACTTGAGCCCCTCTGTTTCTCCTCCAGTGCCCAAAAGGTTCCTGTCACCCTGGCGCTGGACAACACCCTCTTCCTGATCCGAGAGACAGAGTACCTGCCTTGGCAGGCTGCCCTGAGCAGCCTGAGCTACTTCAAGCTCATGTTCGACCGCTCCGAGGTCTACCCCTTCATGCAGGTACAGAGGGGCATGGCTGGCAGGGTGTGAGGACCGAGCAACTTAGTGAGGGCAGGAGGATTGGGGGGGAAGGGAGTAAGGGCTGAACAAGAGAGCAGGTCGGGCGGCCCACGGAAAGGACCTGGACTTCCGGTCAAGTGTGCGATTTGGAAGTTGGCACATTCAGAAGGCACAGAAAAAGACACTGTGCTGGGGGGCAGGAGGCCTGTCTCTCCCCAGCTGTGTGGCCTTGGGTAGCCCTCTTCAGCCCCAGTGAGTCCCTCTGTGAAATGAGCAGGCCCGTACCTGCCTCAACTGCCAACGGGGCGGAAAGGGAGGGAGATCCAGGTGTTAATAGGTTTGAGGCATGGGGTGCTGAGGCTCCCACTAGGGAGACCAGGGGGAAAGCGGGCTCCGTGGAGATATTCATTGCACTGTGGTTTATAAAAGACCGAAAGAAAAAAAAAACCCAAACACTTAAACGTCTAATAGTTGGGGATTAGTTAAGTAGGATGATATCCTTTTGATGGAATATTACGTAGCCATTAGATCATACTTGAAGGGATCATTTTTTTATTAAAAATTTTTCACATTATTAACTTCCTGTCATGGTAAATGAGGTGTTATGATTAATGAGTTTAACTCATTTTAATTCGTTAATCTTCCTACCTTGGATTCACCCCATCCTCTTAAGGAGGTTCAATCACAATATTGGGTCAACTCAGTATTTAGCTTTGTTGTGATTATTGAACTAACATTCTCTGCTGAGCCATGTAGAATACTGTGATTTGCTTTTTCCTGGAGGAACCCTCCCCTTTTTTTTTTAGAACCCCACTCAGCTCCCATGTTGAGCGGCTCTCTTGTTCCCTGAGCCCATGGGTTCTTCCTTTATATTTTTTCACTCATAGGGGTGCACATCTTCTAAGAGTTTTTATTTTTCCTAATTAAATTTTTTGGGGTGACACTGGTTAGTAAAATTACATAGGTTTTAAATGTGCAATTCTATAAGACATCATCTATATATCACATGGCGTGCTCATCACCCAGAGTCAGTTCTCCTTCTGTCACCATATATTTGACCCCCTTTACCCTTCCAGTTTCTGAGATGGGGCTCATAAGAGGTGGTGTTCTGAAGTAAATGGTCTGAAATGTCTTTATTGTGCCTCCATGTTGGATTGAGAACTTAGCTGGCTTTAGAAGTTTCTAGGTTGGAGTTATTCCTCAGAAAATGTCAGGTCTTGCTCCACTGACGTCAAGCCTCTTGTGTTGCTGTTGAGAAGCCCAGAGCCTTTCTCATTTCCAGTCCTTTGAATATGGCCAGTTTCCCCTTCTGGAAGCTTGTGGGCTCTTCTGTCAATCCTGGTGGGCCTTTCTCATCCTACTACTCTTTCATTCTGGACATTTTTGCATTGCTCCTTTAAACTTTCTTCCTTTCTTTTGTTCCTTTCTTTCTTTTTTTTTAAGGGTCTCTTTTTCTGGGACCCCTGTTAATCCAACTTACTGCTCCTGTACTGGTCCTCCCATTTTCTTTTCTCTTTCCCAGAGTGTTGACTTTGTTCGACCCTCTGGGATATGCCCTCGGGGTAACACACCAGCTCTCCTCTACAGAGTGTGTTCATTTCTTCTGTTGTATTTTTAAACTTCCAAGGGTTGTTCCTGGCTCTAGCATCCTGTGCAGTAACTTCTCTGAACTCTCAGAGGATATTCATCACAGGCTTTCCCGAAGTTTTCTTCTCCATTGATTTGTTTCCCCTGTGTCATCTGTTGGTTTTGGTCACCTCTTTCAAGTTGGAGGCTGAGCTGCCCCTTTGGATTTGAGAGTGAGATAATAAAAAGTGATTGGAAGCTCCGTGGGGAGGTGGGGTGTGTTGCCTGTGGGTCTTGTTGTGGAGTGACTGGGTGGCCACGTGACTCTTCATGGGGACCCTCAGAAATCATATCTGTGTTCCCTTGAGACCATTCAGTTTTCAGAGTGTTATCCTCTGTCTTATGCAGTGAGTCTGGCGGTGCTCTCTAGAATCAGAGTGGGGACGGCAACTGGAGACACCTCCATTCAGCACGTAAACTTTTACGTGTGGTCCTCTCTGCAGTCCAGCCATCCTCCCACTGTGTCTGGTGACCCGCAGTGCTGAACCCCTCTGATTCAGCCTCGCCCATGGTGGGGGGTGTGGCCTGCTGCGAGGAGGGCCGTGAGGGCTGGGGGTTTGATTATCCCCTCTGCATACTTGGACTCGCTCGCCTTGTTTACAGCCCCTGCCTCTAGTGCTGAGCCCGCCACAGCAGGTCTCCTTGCTTCTGTCTCCACCTCCCCTGGCAGGCAGCTTCCCTGCTGCACATCTTCTCCCTCTCGAAAACCTCTGACACCTGCCGCGCTCTGCCTTCCAGCCCCTAAACTGTGTGGACCCCTTACCCACTCTTCTCTCCTTTCCTGTTTTCTTTTTTCTTGGGGGTTTATTCTTTCTGGGTTTGGATATGGATTTCTGTTGGCGCACATGACAGATGATTACGGTGTTGAACCAGAGTCTGCAGAGGATTTTAATAACATGGGTGAGGCTTACATTACAATGCCAGGTAAAAAGTGCAGCATGCAGAATTGTAGCTATGCAAGGTAGAAAAGAAAAAAGAAGGGGGAAGTGCATCAACTTGGAAATCATAGTTTTGGTAAGCTCCTGAATGGTGATTATTTTCTGCGTATTTTCTGTGTGTTTTGTAAATTCCCCACAATACATACAGAATACTTAGGAACAGGTGGCGGGGGTTGGTGGGACCCAACCCTACATTAAGAAAGGGTGACACTTAGAGCGTTAAAACTGATGAAGCCTTGAGGAGGAAGGACCTCAGATCAGTCACCTGAAACCCAGACTAGTGCTGGCCCCGCCGAGCCCTGTCTGGCTTGGTCGAGGCCCCCAGCCTCTGCCCTCTTTGCCTCTGTAGATGGTAGTCCTGGCTCCGCCTGCTTACCCACATTGCAGACTCCATGGGACTCCAGGCAAGTCAGGCTTGAATCTCCCCTTTGAAGCTACTGATGTTTTCTTTCCCCCAGAACTACCTGAAGAAGCAGGTCACACCCCTCTTTAATCATTTCAAAAATGTCACCAACAAATGGACTAACCGCCCAGAAAAGCTAACAGACCAGTGAGTATGACCTCTCCTGGGTCTGGAGGTTATGTGGTGCCCTGCCCTCGTCCCCTTCTGCAGCTCCTAACTCCTGGCCTGACTAGGGCCACCAGATAGGGAGTGACCCCCGCCAAGGAGCCGGAGGCCCTGCTGGAGGCTGTGTGTGGCCTGTGGGCCCATCTGGCCTCTTTGCACAAAGGATCAAACTGAAACTCTGAGGTCCCCTCACCAACCCGTTCATTCAGATTCTAGGCGTTGAAGCTGGGGCTGGACCCTGGGCCAGCCCCTATGGGTCCCCAGGCTGCCAAAGGCGCAAAGCAAAGAGGGGGACCCGGAGGGCAGGGTAGGCTGCATGCTTAGCGCCCCAGCCCAGCCTCCCTGCCTGCAGCTGGGGAGTCTTTGCTACAGTCTGGGCCAGGCAGCTGACCAAGTGTCACCTGGGGCAGGTACAACGAGATTAACTCCATCAGCACCGCGTGCTCCAGTGGGGTTCCTGAGTGCAAGCAGCTGGTCACGGAGCTTTTCAGCCGGTGGATGGGTAACTCCAGTAATAACCCGTGAGTGTGTCTCCCGCTCCTCCCCATTGTTCATCTGTCCGTCAAGCACACTGCACTGTCCTCCCCAGACCCTGCTTTCACCCTCCCTGCTACTGCTCCACCCCTAACATCCCCACCCATGCCAGGATCCACCCCAACCTGCGGTCCACTATCTACTGCAACGCCATCGCCCAGGGTGGCGAGAGAGAGTGGGACTTCGCCTGGGAGCAGTACCAGAAGGCCACAGTGGTAAACGAAGCCGACAAGCTCCGAGCAGCCCTGGCTTGCAGCAAAAAAGTCTGGATCCTGGACAGGTAGGACTGGCTGGCAGAGCTGGATGAGATCCCTTCCCCACCGGGGACCGGGGTCCCAAAGTTGGGGAGAAAGACCAGCCTCACAGGTGTCTCCACACTGTCGTTCACGGGGTCCTCAAACCTGTGCAGTGGGGTAGGATGTTCCCATTTTGCAGATGATGACACTGAGGCTCAGAGAAGCAAAGCAACTTGTCCAACGTCCGAAGCTATAATAAGTGATAGAGCCAAGATTTGAACCCAGGTCTGGGCCCACGTCCTGTGCTCTTAACTGCTGCAGCTTCTCAGTCTTTCCTTGTCAGTGATTCAGTTTCTTTCTCTTTAAGGGCTGTGATGTAGCTGGACCTGGGTCTTACTGAACATCCAGCTGTGCAGCCCCCAAGTCTTGATAAGGGCTCCTGGCTCCCATTGTGTGCAGCATATGCCATCTCCTGAAAAGGCCACTCTCAATGTCAAAGACAGGAGTGGCCCCCCTACCTGGGGCAGGGCTCGAGGCTCTAGTACCCCTTCCTCCTCCCGTCCCCCCATGACATATTTACCAAGCACCAGATCAATGTCAGCATGACACTTGACATTGCATAGCCCGTGACCCTGCATAGGGGACTCAGTGTCCCATCTACAAGAGGGAGGCCAGACCAAGGGGTCGTCAGCCCCCAGCATGCCAAAGGGATGTGGAAAGGACGCAGAGGGGGCGGAGGGCAGGGTCCTTTGCCAGCCTGGGTTCTCTGTCGAGTCATCTGACTGCAGCCCTTGGAAGTAGTTACTGACGCAGCATCCTGTCCTCACAGGTACCTGAGTTACACACTGAACCCTGAGTTAATCCGGAAGCAGGATGCCACCTCCACCATCATCGCCGTCGCCGGCAACGTCGTCGGGCAATCTCTGGCCTGGAACTTTATCCAGAGCAACTGGAAGAAGCTCTTTGAGGAGTGAGTCTGCTGAGAGCATGTCAGGGGTGCCCTTGGGGGTAATCTGTGTGCACAGGACACCACAGGGTTGGCAGTGGGGGGTGGGCACTGCATAGTGGTCAGAAATGAACCCAGCTTGAGGTCGGGCCGGGGGAGGAATTGAAAGACCAGGCGGGACATGGGCCACCCCTTTTCCTACTGGGAGAAAGGAAGTCTGGCTGGTGGGAGTGATTTCGGGAGTGATGGGAACGAGGACACCGCAGAGAAACCTGTGTGCAGGTGCCTAGTGGGGTCTCCTTAGGCATGTCATTCCATCTCAGCTACAGGATGGGGCCGGTCACAAGGTAGCGGTGTGGATAGTCAGGCACTGAGTATTATAAGCTCCGCCCCCTCACAGTCCCTCTCTCCGCCCTGCAGTTACGGTGGTGGCTCCTTCTCCTTCTCCAACCTCATCCAGGCAGTGACCCGACGATTCTCCACTGAGTACGAGCTGCAACAGGTAAGAAGCCGAGAACCTGGGGCCCATCCCCAGTCTACGGGGGCGGCCGCCATTCAGCTGCCACCGAGTATGATGACGGAGAGCGGGCTCCATGGTGCCAGGCCTCTCTCAGTTACAGGACAAGCTGGGTGTCTAGACTTTTTAAGTGGTGACGGTTCAATCCAAAAAGTTCATCTTGGCATTTCTGTACAGGCAAAAAAAGAAGAATGTCATGAACTGCTGTGTACCCATTACCCAGATTGAATAATTACCAACATTTTGCTAACATTTTTTGGGGGTGGACGATTTTCATGCAAAATCAGTATTATTATATAATTTCACCTCTATATATTTTACTTATATCTAAAATAAAGGAATTTTTGAAATATAATCTCAGTCATTAGCAAACCTAAGAAAATCAACAGTCATCTTATACCCAGGCCATTTTCCAATTCTCCAAGTTCTTTTTAAAATTCTTTGTGTAATTGATATGTATATTTGAGTTAGAAGCCAAAGTTAACTCACTGCATGAGGTTGATTTGTCTTTTTTTTTACATTGAGATATAATTCAGGTATCGTAAAATTCACCATTTTAAATGGTTTTTAGTATATTTACAAGGTTGTACAACCATCACCATCATCTAATTCTAGAACTTTTTCATCAGCCCCAAAAGAAACCCCGTACCTACCGGGTTTCCCCGAAAAAAAGACCTAGCCGGACCATCAGCTCTAATGCATCTTTTGGAGCAAAAATTAATATAAGACCCTGTCTTATGTTAATATAAGACTGGGTGTAATATAATTAATATAATATCATATAATAACAAAATTATATTAATTTTTGCTCCAAAAGACGCATTAGAGCTGATGCTCCGGCTAGGTCTTATTTTTGGGGACACACGGTATGAACAGTCACCCCCCATTCCTCTGTCCCCAGCCCCAGACGATCACTAATCTGCTTTTTGTCTCTATGGATTTGCCTATTCTGTATATTTCATATAATGGACTCATACAACATGTTGCCTTTTGTGTCTGGCTTCTTTCACTTAGCATAATATTCTCAAGGTTTATCCATGATCATGTGCCATTGTATGGATAAAACACATTTTGTTTATCCATAGATCAGTTGATAAACATTTGGTTGTTTCCACCTTTCGATTATTATGAATAACATGGCTGTGAGCATTCATGTACAAATTTTGGAGTGCACATTATGTTTTCATTTCTCTTGGGTATACACCTAGGAGTGGAATTACTGAGTCATTTGGCAACTCTGTGTTTAACTTTTTGAGAAACTGCCAAAATGTTTTCCAAAACAATAGGCAGGAGTTTACCTCCTCACCAGCAATGTAGAGTTGCAATTTCTTTATGTCTTTGTGGACATTCGTTGTTTTCTTTTTCTTCATTCTAGCCCTCCTAAGTGAGTGTGAAGTGGTGTCTCATTGTGGTTTTAATGTGCATTTCTCTGAGGACTGGTGATACTGAGCATCTTTACATGGGCTTGTTGGCCCTTTGTATGTTCTTTGGAGCCAGGTCTATTCAAATCCGTCACCCATTTTTAAATTGGGGTATTTATCATTTTATTGTTGAGTTGTAAGCTTTCTTTATGTATTCTGGGTATTATGCCCTTATTAGATACATGATTTGCAAATATATTCTCCCATTCTGTGGATTGTCTTTTCACTCCCTTGGTAGTGTCTTTTGATACACAAAAGTTTTTTATTTTGATGAAGTCCAACTTTCTTTTTTCTGTTGTTGTTGCTTGTGCTTTACATGTTGTAGCTAAGAAACAATTGCTTAATCCAAAGTCACTTAGATTTACACACCGAGTCTTATCATTTTAGCTCTTACATTTAAGACTTTGATAAATTTTTACTTCATTTATGTAAAACAGGGATCCGGTACCATTCTTTGCATGTGGTTATTCTGTTGTCCGAGCACCATTTGTTGATGACCATTCTTTCCCCCTTTAATTGGTCTTGGCACCCTTGTTGAAAATCAACTCACTGTAAATGTGAGGGTTTATTTCTGGAGTCTCAATTCTATCTCATTGATCTGTCTGTCTATCCTTAGGCCAGTACCACTCTGTCTTGATTGCTGTAGCTTTGTAGTGAATTTTAAAATCAGGAATATGAGTCCTCCAACTTTGTTCTTTTCCATGATTGTTTGGCTCCTCTGTGTCCCTTGCGTTCCTTTATGAGTTTTAGGATCAGCTTGCCAATTCCTGCAAAAAAGGGCGACTGGAACTTTGATAGGGATGACACTGAATCTGTAGATTTTGGGGGAGTATTGCCATGTTAATAATATTAAATCTTCCAATCCACTCAAAAATTTATTTTTTTTCTTTTATTTAGGTCTTCTTAATTTCCTTCAACAATGTTTTTAGTTTTTAGCATACTAGCCTTATACTTCTTTTGTCAAATTTTTTTCTAAGTATTTTATTCTTTTGGATGCTATGGTAAATGAAACTGTTTTCTTAATTTCATTTGCAGATTCTTCATTGCTAGTGTGTAGAAAAACAATTGATTTTTGTATATTGATCTTGTATCCTGCAACCTTGCCGAACTCATTAGTTTTAATAATATTTTTGTAGCTCTCTTAGGATTTCCTGTACAGAAATCATGTCATTTACAAGTAGAGATAGTTTTACTTCTTCCTTTCTTATCTAATTGCCTCAGCTACAACCTCTAGTACTAATACATCTTTTAATCTGCACCATCTGTTTTTACAAAAATACCATTTATTTGTTGAAGCAACTGGATCATTTGTAGTGTGGAAATGGCCACATTTTGAATTTGGCTGGTGGTTTCCTTGTAGTGTCTGTTTAATTTGTCCCTCTGTCCTCCCTTGATTGGATTGAGATTGTAATTCATTTAAAAACTGAGGGTCAATTCTAGGAAGAACCTCACAATGGAGGCTACATACATGTAGGAGCCAGATTCTACCCCGGGCCGTCCTTTTTAAACCTCTGCCCTAGATAACGGATTTTGCTCCAGGGAGAGGGACGGACTGGCACTTCTGGTCCTGAAGAACAGGCTGTGGTCCCCATTGGGGTGGGGGGTGATTAACATGGAGTGGGAGCCGAGCACTGGGCCATGAAAACTCAGCCTGAGACTGAGAATCTCCCTTTTCCTGGCAGCTGGAGCAGTTCAAGAACAGCAACATAGGCACAGGCTTCGGCTCAGCCACGCGAGCTCTGGAGCAAGCCCTAGAGAAGACCAAAGCCAACATCAAGTGGGTGAAGGAAAACAAGCAGAAGGTGTTAACATGGTTCACAGACAACAGCCAATAGTCCCCGCCCTTCATGTGAGATGCCCAGGTGCATATGTCCCAGTGACCCCTGGCTGGGCCCCCCTTCCTGGAGCCCAAGGCACCAGCACCCTCCCTTCAGGGACCAAGTCTCTGGCCCACGTCCTCTCCCCTCTGCCTGTGGGGTTAATCCAGCTCCTGATGGCCAAACTGTCCAAACACTTCCACCCCTGCCCTTGTGCCAACCCTCCCCCAGGCCTGGCATGGCCCCTGGGGCCCAGAGCCTTGGGACTGATCTCAGGGAAGCCCAGCTCCAGCGCCAGGTGAGCAGAAGCCCTTATGGACTAGGAATGGCCTTGTGGGGGCTGCCCTGCGCCTTCTCTCACCTTTCCAAAAAGACCCTGAAACCGGACACTCAATAGGACACCAGATCTTTATTTTTTTTTTTCTAAGAGAAAACATAGATAAAGGATTTCTAGATGAGCTTCCAGACTCATTACTAAAGCAGAGAAGGAGTGGGTCTACACAACAGCTGGGGAGCCTGGGATGGAGGGCAGCTGGGGTATATGGGCAGTGCTGTGGGGGTCTGGGCTCCCCCTACCCAGGGAGCATGGGAGGGGAGACGTGCCCACCTGCTGGCCCTTCCCGTGTGTGGTGTCCGCACAGTGTTCATTTCATCCGAATTCTCGTGGCAGGCTTGACCTGCTGGATGCTGGGGAACCATGGGGAGCTGGGAGGCCTGCAACTGAACTCAGTGGTTCCCAGGGCGGCGTCGGGAGAGCCAGGGCTCGGGACCAGGTCTAGAGGAGTGCTTTTCCAGAAAGCAGGACTTTCCACAGTTCCAGAAACTAGGGTTTGTCCCCGTCCTAATTTGCGGCAAGGGAGTAGGGTGCTGTCTGGGCCCCTCTTCCTGCACCCCAGTCAGCACACCTGGGACACCTGGGATGGTAAGAGAAAGGGACTTGTACTGAGGGCAGCAAACCCTGGGTCCCAAGCCTGGTGTGCCCACTTGCTGGCCAAGAGCATGTCCCACTCTCTCTCTGAGATCCATAGTGGGTAGGTGCGATATCAATTTGTAAAGTAATTGTTTTTAAAAGTAGCATACAGAAAAAGGCAGGTGCCCCCTGATCACCTTGGGGAGCCATGCATAGGTCAGGGCCGACTCTGAGGAGAAGGCCTGGGACCCACAGGTTCCACGGCCCACATTGGACTTGCTGGGAATTTCTTGGTAAATGGTTTGAAGCTCACCTTGGTCTCAGCCCCAGGAGGCCCAGCTGAGCGTCTGACGCTGGTGGGAACGAGAGGGAGGTCACAGATAGATGGCTGCAGGGCTCCACCTGATCCACTGAGACCCTTGGGCCTGGGCTTTGGAGTCCTGAGGCCTGGTTTCGGTTCATGGCTCAGCCACTGCTTCTTGGACAAGTGACCAAAAGCCCTGGGCTTCCGTTTCCTCATCTGCACGATAAAGATGATTGAGCCTGTGGCTGGTGTGTGGTGTGGCTCAAAGGCATCTCCCACTTACCCCTTGGCCTGCTAGGTAAGGAGACCTGGCTCTTGTTATGGTCCTGTCTCCTGGCTCAGGTCCCCAGCAGCCCTCTGCCCTCACGGCCACTTCCCCTGGTGCAGGCAGACAGGCTCCCTGCGCTCTACTGGTGTCTGCACATCAAAGGGTGGGGCGGGGCTGGCCCTGTGGGGTCCCCCACCAACCAGGTCCCTGCATCCCTCAGCCCAGCCCCTCTGGGCTGGCGCTTCCTGACGCCAGTGCCCAGCAGCAGTGGCTGGCACTTGAAGTGGGGAGAGAGTGCAGGCCCCCTCAGGTGGTGCCTGCTGGGGGAAGGATCAGCCCCACCATCAGAGTCCCTGGGGGAGAGCTGGCCTCCAGGCCAGAAGAGTCGGCAAGGATCCGAGTAGTCTCTGTGCCTGGCGCTGGGCTAAGCATTTATGCTTATGCTCTTTATCTCATTTGGTTCTCAACAGTCCCAGGAGATAAGGACAGTCTTTATCTCAGTTCTGCTGATAAGGAAACTGAGGCTCAGGGAAGTTTAGTCACAACTCAGTAGAGCTGGCTCTCGAGCCCCTGCATGAGTGGAGCTGGTCTCCATTTGGAGCTGGAGCAGGGTCTGTGACAAACATGTTACGTTGCTGGGCCACCTGACAGCTCACAATGCAAGGCCCTGTGTGGCTGGAGGAAACTGGTTTCCCAGCTGCAGCAAGGACACGCAGAGCCAGAGACCTGCCTGCAGAGCCTTCCTTGCTCAAGGTGACATGCAGAGCAGGAGCCCAGGAGAACCCAGGCTGCTCACTGCCTGCCCAGTGCTCAAGGCCGGGCGGAAAGCAGGGTCCGAGGATCAGCAAGCAGCAGCCCGGGTGCAGTGCCCTCTCCTGCCTCCCCACCCTCCAGGAGGCTCCTCAGGAGGCATGTCCTCTCCTCTGTGGGGTCACTGAGAGGCCTGGGTGAGGCACTCGGCAAATGTCCAGTCTCACAGACGGTGACTGGGGTCCCCAGGGTATGGGTGGAGCAGTCATCCCAGGCAGGGCACCTGCCAGTCACTTAGCAGAGAGGTGCAGCGACAGACCAGACCAGACGGCTGGGGGCAAGGGGCTGAGCCTTCCCTCCCAGACGGTGAAGAGAGGGGTGGGCTCCTCCTGGAAGAGTACTCATTGAGAGCTGGAAGAAGGAGCCTGCCAAATTCTAGAAGATGCTCTGGCTGCCGGGGGTGAAGGCCAGGACTCTCTTGGGCTCCACTCCAGCTCTTGCAGGGCTTCGGAGCTGGGGGAGCATGGTCATCAGTGACTGGACCAGGGATACCTATCTCTGTCCCTATAGGACTAACCCCAGGTGGGTGGGGGCCAAAGGAAAGAGACGGGCAATTGTTCAGTTCTGCCTTCAGTGCAGATGCTGTGGCGAGAGCCAAGACCTTGAGTTTTCTGGGGTTTCTTGGGAAGGAAAGAACACTCGACAGGGAGTCAGGGCCTTGATGTCTATACCCAGCTTGGGGGTAAAGAGACTCTGTAAAGAGGTAATTATGGTAAAATGAGGTCATGTGGGTGGCCCCTAATCCCATAGGACCGGTATCCTTATAGAATGAGAGTAAAACACAGACACAAACCAAGGGGTGACCATGTGAGGACACAGAAGGGAGCCAAGGAGAAGCCTCAGAAGAAACCAGACCTGCAGACATCCTGATCGTGGACTTCTAGCCTCCAGAACTGTGAGAAAACAAATTTCTGTTAAGTCACCCAATTTGTGGTATTCTGTCAGGACAGCCCAAGCAAACAAATACACTGACCTAGTTATGTGGGAGCCACTCAGGCATCCTTTGAAAACAATGTCTTATAATTGTGACAGAGTCCCACAAGCCAGCAGGGATGCACCGAGGAGAACGGGGAAGGGCAACGTGATGGGTCTGAGGCAAGTGAACAGGTCCAAGCGTCGACCCCCTCCTTGTGCCACCTTGCACAGCAGGCCAGGGGGAGCCCCTGCACAGTAAAAATGGTCCAACTGGCAAGTGAAGGCCCACATCAACCTTGGTAGGCTTGGATTTGGGGAGGGAAGAGCAGCATGGCTTGTTTCCCACAGGATGGCAACATTTTTCTTTTCCCAGAGACCATAAAACACAGGTTGAAAGAAGAAAAACAAACCAAACCAGATTTTTCTTGTGTCTTTTCTTTAAGAAGCAAAATCAAAGCATATAGGCTTCTGCCCTCCCCCCTCCCCGAACCCATTCCCCCACCACTCCCAGCCCTGCCAACTTCATGGTCAGGCGGCTGCTGTCTTACTGCAGCTCAGGCTGTGCTCTGCAGGTCTTTCTGGGGGGTGTCTAGGAGCAGAGGGCACTGCCCCAGCCCCAACTCCAGCCAGGGGGCCACCAACTATCTATTTCAAACACTGCTTCCGTGAAAGACATCAGTTGGGAAAGGGACCCTTGACTAAAGGAAAGTTTGAAAACCACTGACGTCGCATACGAGGGTGCTCACACTACAGGCCAGACTCCCAGCTGAAAAGGGGACAGCAAAGCCATTAGAAGATACCGAGGTGGCCCCCCTCTAAATCTTCTTGCCAAAATTCAGGGCAGCCACTGAGCTGCAGGCCTGAGCTCTGGAGAGGGCTTTCATCATTGAGCTGGAGGGTGGGGCCTGATCCCTGGTCCTCGGAGCTGGGGAGCATCTCTGCACTGTGGCTCCAGTATCCCCATTGGGTCTGAGGCTGGAGTCTCTGGCATGCTGAGCGGGGCAGGAGGGGAGGGGTTTCTGGCAACAGATAGGACTCTGGAGACACAGGGATACCCTGTAAAAGAGACAAGAGCAGTTGGTGAGTGGGCTACTGCCTGATGCCCCGAGATCTTGACCTTGGATGCCCCCCCTGAGTGCCCTGGTGCTATGAATGCGGTGGGCAAAGTGGTGAACAGTAGCTGCTCTGGAGAGACGCCCCCCAGGGCTCAAATCCCAGCTCTGCTACCCACTATCTATGAAAACTCAGATAAGCTCTTTTAGTCTCACTTTTCTTATCTGTAAAATGAGGATGATAATACCTGTTTCACAGGGTTGCTGGAAGGTTGAATGAGTCAATACATGTAACGTGCCAGGCATGGCGTCGGGAACACAGTAAGGGTTCAGTAAATTTTGGTTATTAATATGCTCTTTTATGGTTACCAGCTCAAAGCCAATCTTGTCAGGAAGCCCCCAACCCTAGGGCCACAGGGCCTCCCTCACTCCCTCCCCCCAACCCTTTTTGGAGCACTTGGAATAAATTTCTTGACAGTGGCCATGCCACCTCCAGAGGCCATGGTGGAAGGAGCAAGTCTGAGGGCTCCTCCCTCTCCCACCAGGTTTTGAAGACCTCTAAGTGGGGGTGGGGGTGGCCTTAACTCCCCAGGGCCCCATCTCTTTCTCCAAGGAGGTTAGCATCCTGTCCATCCTTCCACCCCGAACTAGGGTGGGGTTAGATGATGGGAATCAAAGAAGCATGGGATTCTCTGCAGATTAGAGCCCACCCACCCCGTCCATTTCCAACTGAAGCGTAGGGACCACCCGAGGGAAGCGGGGAGGACCTCGGTACCTGGTACACTGCAGTCAGCTCCGGAGCCGCGGGAGGCGGTGTCCAGGGCGTGGCCTGGTTCCCGGGCTGTGGGGATGTCAGCGTCCCGGAACGGATTTGGGGCAGCGTCCAAAGGGCCGCGTCGGGGGCTCTCCCTTGGGACACGTGCGGGAGCGACTGCATCCTGGGGCAGTAAGGGGGTGTCACCTGGCGACCCACGTCAAGGACCCTGCTCCCCAAGCGCTCGGGCGCCGCTGGGGCTCCGGGACAGGTGGCGGAGGACGCCCAGGACCCCGCGGCGGGGGCGGCTGAGCCCAGGCCGGGGCCGCCGTCGGGGCAGAGCGGGCAGCCTCGAGGGAGCGCCGCGTCGCTGTGGCGCCGGCGCCGGCGCCGCAGGTTCTCCTCGCTGAGGCCCAGCACAGCCGACAGGTGGCCGATGTAGCGGATGGCCAGGCGCAGCGTCTCGATCTTGGTCAGGCTCTGGCCGGCGGGCGCCACCGACGGCGGCAGGTAGCGGCGCAGCTCGTGCAGGGCGCGGGCGAGCGTGCGCATGCGCAGCTTCTCGCGCTCGCTGGCGCTCTGCCGCTGCTGCCCGCCGCCCGGGCCCGGCCGTGCTCGTCCTGGCGCCGTCTGGGCGGCCTCTGCGGCGCCGGCGCCGCGAGCGGAGAGCGCGGGCTGCGAGGGACCGCGGGCGCCGTCGCAGGGGCACGAGCCCGACGAATCCGAGGAGGAGGCTGGGGACGTGGAGTCCGAGTGGCCGGCCCAGCGCCAACCCTGGGGTAAGATCCAGTGGTCGAGGCTCTGCAGGGAAGGGGACTGGGCCATGGCCGGGCGGAGGGCTATGGGAGGCTGGGCCGGCCACCTCCGGGCCGGAGCTTTTATCTGGACCAAAGGTGTGAGGTGGCCTCCCGCCAGGTTACAGAGAGGTGTCAAAACCCACAGAGCCCAGGGAAGGTCTGGGCAGGGGGGCCCTGGGAAAGCGGGCCCATTTGCGAAGGTGTGGATTCTGACCCCTCAGGGGCTCTAATGGAGGCCCCTGCAGCCCGGGAAGTGTGGGAGGGACAATTCGCATCTGGATGGAGTTGCTAAGCTTCTCACCGGGTACCCACCCACCCCGCCCCGTCCACTGCGAAGGGTGAGTGCCCAGGAGTCCGACAACGGTGGGCAGTGCCATGGTCTAGGGCTGTCCCTCAAGTCACTCATGGACCCCTGTGATGAGTGGCCGCCTTACTCATCACCAGTCCCTGCGGGCGGGGCTGTGCCCAGTAACTTACACCCAGTGTCCACACCTGTGCTTGTAAGGCATCAAGACAAGCCTGGAGGGACCTGCCAGCAGTGATGGGGGGTGGGGCAGTGGGGTGGGAAAGAGACATACAGGTCGACCTTACCTGGGTTCTTCCGAACCTGCACTTGCTGATTTGCTGAGTGACACTGAGAAAGTCATCTTGCTGTCCACAGTTAATTTCTGTTCCTGAAAAATAGAACAGAGCAGCTTGGAAAAGAAGAATTAATGGGGATGAAATGGGGGAAGATGGGTCCCCCACAAGCAGGCCAGAGTCAGACCCTTTTCATTTGCTGTGTGACTTTGGACAAGTGACTGAACTCCTCTGAGACTCAAGTTTCCTCATCCTCAGCAAGAATACAGAACACCCACCACCTAGGGTGGTTGCTGGTACTAAGTGGAACCGTCCATGGAACTACTTAGTATGGACCTGGTAAGTGGGCTAAATGTTTGGTGCTATCATTTTATAAAGAAGGTTACTTACATTTCAAGATGCTTGTAGGCATTATTCATTTAATTCATATTTATAATATTTAGCAACTGGTAAATGTCAGGCACACCAGGGTCTCAGTTTTATGGGAGAAATGAGTGAACAGGTCATTATATAATTAGTAGGCCCACCACTAACTAGCTGTGTGCCCTTGGGCAGAGCCCTTAACCTGTCTGAGCCTTTTGCTCTATAAAACAGGAATAATAATTGTATATCTACTCACAGGACTGTTTTAGTCTCATAGTATCAACTTGAACATGGTAAAGTTTATAACGTAAAAGCTCTCACTTCTCAGCAATACTTACATTTTCAAGGAGGTGTCAGTGTCCTTTGTGATCTTCCGAGAAAAGGCTAAGGGTCACAGGAGGGCCAGGGACTGTAGAATTTGGCCACAGAGGTGGAGCGGTCACAGCGGGTCCTTGAACCATGAATAGGACTTGCTTAAAGAGAGAGGCAGGTAAAGAGCATTCTGGATGTGGGAACGAATAGCATAAGCAAAGGACTGGCAGTGGGACTTCCCAAGGTGCTTCAGGAACAGTGTGCAGGGTGGCGATGGGGAGAGCTAGAGCACACGTGGGTGGTGCCAGGCTAAGAAGTTGGGTCTTCTTCCCAAGGCAATGGAGAGTCAAACTGACTTTTGAGAAGAAGTGTGACATAAAAAACAACTCAGTAGCCAATAATTGAAGGCCAACACAGTGAGAATGAATACATTCTCTTTGTAAGAAATGGAAACATTAGAGAGAAAGCTGAAGGCCCTGTAAGCCGTCCCCAAAGGTAATAGCTATTGTTAGGTTACCATGTGTCCTTCCAGACCTGGTCCATTGCATTCACCTCAACATGTCTCCTTAGAAAACACATAGCATAAGTTAGGTAACATTACGACACGTGCATGTCCGAGCCTGTAACTTGCTCTTTTTCCATTCAGTAGCATATTTTAGAGCATTCCATGTCATGGCATATTTAACTGACTCGTAGTTGGTCATGGGTGATTTGTGTTCATCTGTTTCAATCATAGAGGATCATTTAACTGGGGGATAAAAGATGTAGTGGCAGGAGGTGCAGATAGACGTTCAATGATGAAATTGCATCACTTTCTCCTCAGAACTTATTTTAAAATATATTGGAGAAAAAAAATGTTTATGTTACCACTGTAACATTATGATGAAGTAAAAATTGACATGGAATAACGCTGACCAAGGCAACTAACTGTTGTTTAGTTTATTCTAGCTGCAATGAATGAGGAGAGGAAATGTTTTAATTTGTCCATAACACAAAAAGAAGATGGAATTGGTTAAGCATGCTGGATTTCAAACAGGCTCTCTTTGGAAAGAAGCAGTTAGTTATACAACTTAATTTCAGGACTTAAAAGGGTTTAAATCCAAGGTAAAAAAAAAAAAAAAAAAAAAAGAGCTACTTTTTCCTTTGGGTACTGTGGACTTAGAAAACAGTCAGTCCTACACTTCTGAGGTTGAAATAATGGCAAACGTAGTGTATGTACTCGTATATCACCATTTATTCATCCAAAGCTGCACAATAGTATGAAACTCTGCCAGACTGTGCTATCAAGAAATATATGTACATGGAATTGACAGTTGTAAACAAAATTCATCAAGTTTCATATATATTTCTTGATCTGGGTTCTGAAATTTCAGGTTGATGTACTGTTGATCTTACTGACTCGTTCTTTTTAATGGCCATATAATATTCCACAGTGTGCTCACACCGTCTTCAGTGTCTTATTGCTACACCTTTGGCGTGTTTTCAGTTTTTGCCAAACAGCGTTGCCTTGTGCACAGGTAGCTGGATATGGAGTGGTGAAGTGGCCATGTGTTCTCCAGAATGGTTATGAATTTCCAGAATTATTCCTCCTCTCTCCCATTCCACCCCCATTCATCAGAGCCAGCCTGGAGGGATTGCCTGTAGAAGGATTTGGTGAATAATGGGACTCCACCCAGCACAGAGCCCTGCACGCTTTTTCCTCTCTAGGATCCCCTGGCCTCCTTCTGTCTACCTTTGAGCTATTCCCAGAACCCACGCCTTAGACTATGCAATGTCAGAGCATGAGTTCTGGAAGGTGGGACCCTGGGCTTGGTTTGCTGTGGCCCCTGGCTCTTCACTAGGCCTTGCAGCCAGGCTCTAAGGGCCAGGGACACAGTGTCTGTCAGCCCCACTCACGAGGGGAAAACCAAAGTGCCTCCTCCCACTGGGCCTCCCTTTTACACAGGGAAGCAGTGTAGCTTCATGGTTAGGAGGCCGAGCTGGGGAATCAGACAGACCTGGGTTTTAGAGTCCCAGCTCCACCCCTTACCAGCTGAGGAAATGGTGGCTAGATTTAGGAAACATGGTCAGTAGAATGTTCGTGAGGATGGCAGGGACTTCTGGTTGCCCACACAGCATGTATTACAGCCTCTGTTGTTCTTTCTAACTTAATCACAGGGCCCGATAGTACTGTGGGTGGTTATATGCCCCGATAAAACAACTACAGTTCCCACCCTGCCTAGCAGATGGAATGGCCAATGAAATATTAGAAGTATTGGATGGGGCTTCTAAGAAAGCTCTTTAAGGCAGAGAGATCCATTCCTGTGGCTCTGACCACTTACATTTTCTTTGTACCTGGGAAACATGTGATGGGTGTAGCTTCAGCAACCATTTTGTGACCTTGAGGCCACCTCAAGGATAGGAGTCACACACGAAGGATAGGGGAGCAGAAGGAAGCCTGAGGCCTCAATGCCAATGGAAGTGCCATACTGGTCCAGAACTCTTTACTCCTGAAAATCTTTAATGTGAGAGAAAATAAATCACATCATTGTCATTTTGAGCGTGTGCTCTGAGTAGCCAGACACAATTCCTGTCCACATAAGAAAGACGTTCCTGGGGTGTCCTTGCCAACAAATGGGGCCAGGTAAGCTGGATGACAGTTCAGCTACGAGGATTCATAACAGATTCCTTATTCCCCCAGATGAATGGCTGGATGTTCACTTGGAGGCAGGTCTCGGGATGTGCCAGCGGCTCTCTTCCCAGCTTCTCAGGGGCAGCGTCATGATCTGGAATGAAGATGAGAATCGATCTAACGTGGGGCAAGATCCAAACCCAACACGTGAACTGGGTAGCACCCAGGACCTGAGGAGATCCCAGCAGGCCGGAAGAACCCATCGGACCTAAGAAGGTAGAATCCACGGAGCCCCGCGTGTCCTCCCTTTAAGTTCAGGGTCTGGAGGCAGATGTAACCAGCAGCAGGTCTGGAAAAGGCGTGGCCGTCCTTGCCTTCTATGCATCAGGAGGCGTGAGAAACAAAAGCGATTCCCTTCCAATTGGCAAGAAACGGGGTCTTCACCCACAGGGCTGGTCTCTCATTCCCTAGGCAGGGTGGGCCATACCCAGAAAAGTGCTCAGACCGAGGGGCCACAGTTATAAGCAATGGGACAAACTGGGGAGGGAGCTTGGTGAAGGGGCTGGAAGCCAGGTCACCAGAGAAATAGCTGAAGGACTTGGGGTGCTTTGTCCAGAAAGCACACAATATGGGGATGTGATGTCGTCTCCAGATACTTGGAGGAGAATACTCCAGGGAGAGTCTGAAGAACTTTCTAAGTTGAGAGGGGCTGTCTCAGGAGTGAGTGGCCTGTTTCTGCGCAAGATCCGGAAGAGGCCCGATGAGAACACGTATGCAGTGTGCAGTGGATGGCTGTTGTTGCCTCTCAACCCTGACAAGCTCCACAAAACAAGGGGGGTGGACCTGACAATCCCAAGGTGCTTTTAGAGCTGAGGCCAAGAAACAGGGAGAGACAGGAACTGCCGCCTCAGGGCGCTGGGCAGCCTCAGGGTGAGGGAGCCACAGGGCACCTGCAGGGCGTCCTGCACTGGGGTTGCAGAATGAGGTTTCACAGGCGCTTCCGCACTCGGAGTCTCCCGCCCTGCTCTCCTGGGCTCCTGAAGCTCTGGCTCAGATGGCCAGCTGTGGGGCTGGAACCACAGGGCCACTGTGACCTTTGGCTGAGCTTCCTTGTGTGGCACCAGTCAGCTTGGCGCTGAGGCCGGCAGTGCCCATGTCACGATTCCTGTTACATAGGTGAGGGCACGGAGGCCTCCATCCCATGCTCCGTTTATTGACATGCCAGGACTTTGCCCCTGACCGCCTGTCGGATGAGCAGGGCAGAGGCCCAGGTTGGGCCCTGAACGTGCCAGGCCTGCTCTTGGCGGCCTTGCACAGGCCTCATTGTTTGTTTACCCCCAGCCCCAGTTCTCTACCTGCTCTTTCTCCCTGGGCGGGTAGTGCCGGGCCCCCAGGATCGGGTCCAAGGAGCTAGAACCAGGTTAAGGCCTGGCCTCTGCCCGGTAGCTCTGCTTTCCCTTCCAGGCCCTGGGGGTGGACAGGCTCTGGGAACACGGGAGGGAAGGAGGCAGGCTGCGAGGGGCTGCAGGGGCCGTGTGGTATTCTCATTACCAGCCGAGCAGTGAGGGCCAGCCCAGCCGACCCCTTGGCCACTGTGGCTGCCTTCACACCTCCACTCTGCCTGTTGACACAAGGCCGCTTCCCTCAGGGCAGAAGGTGTTAACTTGGGAACGAGGGTGTGCAGGGGCCTCCAAAACAGCCAGGCAGCAGGCCCCCTCAGAAACCCCAGAATGTGCTTCTGGGGTGGGGGTTGGAGGTTGCAGGTCACCCCCCATCGCCCGCCCCTGTAGGCCCAGGGAAAAGGCAGGGTCTGTGTCCCTGGGATGGCGAGGGAGCGAGGGAGGAAGTGGAGGAGGACGGCTCCAGACGGCCCCTTACTACAGGAGCCCTGAGTCAGCCTGCCCAGCTGCTGCCCCTCCCGGCCCAGGGGCTGGTGCGTGCCTCTGGGCACAGCCAGGGAAGCCCAATGACAAGGCCCTGCCAAGCAGGGCACCGTCGGTGTCACTGGGAGACCCAGAGCCCCACAGCCACAGGACAAGTCTCAGAGCAGTGGCTGGAACTGGAGCTCCCCCTGACCAGGCCTCAGGCCACCTGTCTTCCCAGCACTTCCACAGAGTAAGTGCCAGCGCCGGGCCTGTGGCAGCCATTCAGTGCTCAGACCCCAGGACTGCAGCCTCCTTCTGTTCTCCTCCTTCTCCAATGGGGAAACCAGGCCCAAAGAGGTCCCATCATTTGCCCCAGTCCCCCAGAGCTAGGATTTGAACCCACAAAGACCATGTACAAGACCATTGGGAAATACCAACTGGCTGGGGGTGAAGGCTGGGGCGGGGTGGTGAGTTCGCTTCCCTCTGGGAGCTGGAGCTGGAGGAAGAGAAAGAGGAACAAGGCAGCTCTGCGTCTATGGTGGCCCAGTGTGCTGGGAGCCCACAGGCAACAGAGGTGCTCCCTGGCCAGTCAGTCATGGGGCAGGTCACAGGACGGAGGGAGGGACCTGAAATGGTGGATTCTCTCCAAGTGGAGCTCGGGCATTCCTGGCCGTGGGAAGAGATGGGAGTGGAGAGGTCCAGGGCTGCTTTGGGCAAAGCCAAGAGGGCTGGAGCCCCAGGAGGGTGTGAGAGGGCCTGGACAGGCAGGGGGAGGGGGGTGGAAATCCTACAGGAGGCAATGAATCCACAGAAATTCTGAGGAAGAAAAGGAGCTGGAAGGTGAAGGGCTGGAGGCAGGACACCGGCCAGGAGACTGCGGTCACATCAGAGCTGCTAGAGCCCGGGCAGGGGCGCTGGGAGTGGGCCGAGGAGGGCAAGGCGGGAGGGAGAGCGTGTGGAGGAAGGTGGGAAGGATGACCACTACTGGCTGGGGACACGGGAGGGGCTAGAGGCCACCAGTACCCAAGGAGCTGCCCCGCAGGTGGCAGGTATGGAGGAGGACTCCCTGCTCTTCCTGCAACAAAAGAGCTGAGCTGAGGAGGCTGGTGTGGAAGGGCCTGCAGAGGCCCCACAGCTGCCTGGTTCAGAGCCTGGGGCCCAGGAGGGGCAGCCACGCCTAGAGCTACCTGGGCCTGGGTTCAATCCCCCTGAGCCTCAGTCTCCTCATCAGTGAAATGGGTGCCCTTGCTGGGAGGGTTAGGTGTAGTAGCACTGTGTGTTCAGCATGTGGGACTCCACAAGTCCTGTCTGCCTTCCCTGTTGGATAGGAGTGACCATCTGTGGTCCTGGGGCTCCTGGAAAGGACGAAGAGGGAGACTGAGTGATACCCACTCCTGGAGCCCCACACTCTGGGAGGGTAAACCCAGCCTTGAAGGGGCTTGGGCCCACCTGCTGGAATGTGGACAAGCTTGGGGCTGTGACTCTGCAAAGTCTCCCTCCCTCTCTTCCTTCTGCCTTCCCCCCTCTCTCCTTCCTCTTTTCTTCCCTCCCTCCTTTCATTAATTACCAAAGCAATGAATGCTTGTTACAGAAAAGCAAGATGGTATAGACAGTCAAAAAGAAGGGAATTTTAAATGCCTCCAGTTTCATGCACCCAGAGAGTTCCACGTCAGCAGGTAGCCCCACATCTCTGTACCCCGGCCTTTCTCGGCACCCCTACAAATACCTGAACACATACACAGAGGCATTGAGAAAGAGCATGTCAGGGATTTTTGTTTTTCCATTTTTTGAAGCTTCTGGTATATATATTTTCTTTTATAAACAGCTTTATGGAGATATAATTTACATACTATACATTCACCTGTTAAAGTGTACAATTCAATCGTTTTTGTATATTACATTTACAATTTTTTAAATTGTGGTAAAATATACAGAGGGTGCCAAAAAAACGTATACACATTTTAAGAGATGTGATGTATGTAGCAGTAGTTCGCCATCATCAGAAGTGTCTGGACACTGATGGGAACCACTTTGAGCACCTCTTGTAATTGCACAAGTCAAATGTGACTATATATTGAGTATTACAATTTTAATACAGTTTTTTCCTTTCTTAAAATGCGTTTCTTTTTTTGGGGGGGGGCATCCTCTATATATAAGGTTAAAATGTGCCATTTTAACCATTTTTAAGTATGCAGTTCAGTGGCATTAATTGCATTCACAATGCTGTGTGACCATCACCACTTCTATTTCCAAAACCTATTTATCACCTCAGGTAGAACCTTGGTGCCCATTAAACAACAGCTCCCCCTTACCCACCCCCCTTCTGCCCCCAGCTCCTGGTAACCTCTAATCTGCTTCCTGTCTCTTGAATTTGACTGTTTTAGATACCTCCTGTAAGTGAAATCAGACAGTATTTGTCCTTTGGTATCTGGCTTATTTCATTTAGCATCATGTCTTCAGGGTTCATCCACGGTGTAGCATGTGCCCAACTTCATTCGCTTTCACGGGTGAATAATATTCCGTTGTGGACACAGACCACAGTTTGTCTATCCACTCATCTGTCAGTGGACATTTGGGTGGGTTCCACCTTTTGGTTTTTGGGCCTGTTGCTGATGTGAATGTTGGCTTTCAAATATCTGTTCTGGTCCCTGCTTTCGATTCCTTTGGGTATTTAGAGAGCACGTTGTTTGGCGACCGACTTTTCTCACTGACGTATTCAGATCATTTTCCATATCAGCAGATGGATTTCCCAACCGAGATTTTGAAGGCCTGCCTAGTACCCCCTGGTGTGGTGGTAACAAGGTCTCTCGTATACACTGAGGCGCCTTAACGTTTTCCGCATCGGGACATCCTTACACCTATAATTAAAAAAGTGTTGTTTAATTGCACATTCATATATGAACGCAATCTCCTTGTCAAAATGTAACATTACAGATAAACTTTAAGTCTTCCTCGACCACCTCCCATAGCCCGGCCCTGCCCTCCCCACATACCAAATAAGTCCTGGTATGTTATTACGGATTTGGTGACAATGCCATTTACACAGTACACCTTTACAAAATACGTGCTGTCGTTTGGTGACTTTCTAAGCACGGGGCTGTTTTAGATTCTTGTTTTCTTATGTGTTTGTTTATATCAGTAATGTCACATGGAGTGGATTTTTCTGCAACTAGACCCTGTCACTCAGCAGTATGTCTTCACTTGAACCTCTAAGCTTTTCTAATCAGGATGAATTCCTGTCAGGGGAACCACTGGGCAAATGCCGAGGCTGTTCTGAAGCCTCAGGCCAGCCCTGGGGAACCCCAGAGGTGGGGACCTGGTTACGGCCAGCCAGCAGCACATGCTGGCACACCTGCGGTGCCTCTCCAGCCTGGATGCCCGTGCCAGGTGCTCACCATGCACACACGCAGGGCCTGGGCTGGGGCATCACCACCAAGGGTGAAGAGAACTTCCTTGGCTCAGGCCAAGGGCCAGATCCAGATTTCTCTTGGTGGGAGACCTCCAGAGCCGAGGACTGAGTTCATCCTCTCCTCAGTTTTAGGCGCATAATTGGTGCTGATCATGTAAGACCCTTCCCCTGTTTGACTTATTATCTGGTCAATTTAATCTCTATCCCCTTCCTCTAGATGTTTCCCACCCCATCTAGGGACGTCCCCATCCCCCAGCTTCTGGCAAAGGTGGCCGCCCAGAGACTCCTCACTCCCCCAGGCTCTGCCCAGGCATTCTAACTCCGTCCTAGGAGCCCCCCACTCTGCTTTCTCTTGGGTCTAAAGTGGGGTGCCCTCCTTCCCCTGCCCCTCTGAGGGAGGACCTGGAACTGCCTGAGGGCCGAGCGAGTGGCTTGGTGTGGAAGCCGCTCACACCAGGGTTTCTACCAGGCGGCCTGGGCTGGCTCTGCGTGCTGCCCCCTCCTGCCAAGATTCGTCACTGACCTGGCAGCTCACTGCTGCTGTGAGCAGTCGCGAGGGCAGGGGCGGTATTGGAAAGGGCCCGAAACCTGTACATCTGGCCTGCAGAAAGCTCTATCCTATACTTGCTGGAGGGGCTAGTGTTGGACGCGCCCCAAGTTGGCAGCTAAGCTGGGTCTGCAAATCCTCACCTGGGAGCTGGCAAGGGCACAGAGCCCAAGGCATGCCCCGCCTAGAGTTTGGTCAGCTTGTGTTTTGACTGTTTTCAGCTTGGCTCCTGCCATCCTGAGCCAGTACCCTTCTCCTTCCTCTAGGCTGTCTTGCGCTGCCTCTCTGCACGCAGATGCGTGTTTTCCCAGTGGACACATGAGAAGGCGAGTGGCTGTCAGGGTCACACGGCCTGTCACACCAGCGCTGAGCCAGCTTTACCCACTTTGTAAGGCAGCCCCAGCATTTCTGACACATCTGCTTAGCTCCCGGTACCTGTCACTCGCGCCCTGCGCTGGCCCTGCTCCAGGAAGGCCTCTGCTTGGAGGTAGGTCTGCGCTTTCAGATCCCAGGATCCCAGCTGGCTGGGCAGCACCCTCTGCTGGCTGTGGCTGGGAATGCAAGCACACGTCAGTGTACCCCGTCGCCTATTCGTTTATACACTGTTACCCGTTTGCATGACTCGGGGGTCAAAACTGTGGCCTGAGACTGATGCCTTCCCACCACAGCCTGCAGGGCTCTCAGCTCTCAGCAGGTGATCGGGAGCCCCTGCTTCACTTTACAGCTGGGGAAACTGAGGTACTGTGTGACAAGTTTCCCCACATTCACATGTCTGCATCTTCCCTTTATGCGGGTTTCCCCACCTTTCACTGTAAAGCGTAGACCACCCCTTGCCCTCCTGTGCTAACCCAGACGAAGCGAAGAAGCAGACATGTGACACCCCTGAGGAGAAAGTGCTGTCTACTTGGCCTGCTTTCTCAGCCTGGCTCCTAGGACCACGGAGATTCTGGCACTTCCTCTTGAGCCTTTCCCAGAATCTGCCAAATCTCTCTCCTTTCCTGCCACCCCCTCCCTCCTCATCACCCCTCTGCCTCCTGTGACTTCCACTGGCTGCGCATCCAGCTGATCATGGCCAAGATAATCAGATTATCATGGGTCCAGAATAATCTATTCCATATGGCTTGCCAGCTCAGTGGCTCCGGGAGCTGGAGGTGTGAGGAGAGGGGGTGATCTCAGTTGGAAGGGGCTCCCTGGGAGCTTTGGGGGCCGGGCAGTAGCTGGGAGGCTGCTGGGGAAGGAGGGGGGCAGAGCCTCTGACTCTCTGGGCTGCAGGTAACCTCAGCCCCTTCTGCAAGCCAAGCTCATCCTCATCTGTCTGCGACCCGAGGGGTGCTTAGGACCCATGGTGGGGGGCCAGCCACTCTCTGCATTGGGGGGTGTTCACTATAGGCCTGTTTCTCAAAAATGGCCGAGTTTCCTAATTCTGGGGAGATTTTACTTTTCAGATCCAGACTCTCTGGCTCCATCCTCAGGGATTCTGGTTCAGCAGGTCCAGGGTGGGCTTGGAAACCTTTTTCTTTGTTCATCTCCACAGGTCCCTGTGACGTGAAGCAAGGTTCCATGGGGACTGGAGGCCTCCAGGGCATCGCCCCATCCTGGCACCCTCACTCTCAGGCCATCCTTCCAGGAGGAAAGGAGCCCCGAGTCCTCAGAGGAGGAGACGGGAGGTGGCAGGGGGCAAACACAGGCTGCGGCCCCAGACAGAGCCACATGGTCCCCTGCTCTGCCCCTTCTAGCCAAGTGACACGGGACAGCCTCTCGCCACTCCGTGTCCTCATCCCCCAAGTGAGTCAGTAACATCCACATCACAGCGTGCTTGTGAGTTGTGACCCAGCCAAGCCCAGCACGGTGACAGTGGTGAACTTCACGTGGTGCTGCACAAGCTTGTGCAGTATGATCTGGCACTCACAAGGTCGGCGGTCAGCACGGTGGGCGTTACTCCCCTACTCCCCCCAGGCACAGCAGCAGAAGCTGGGGCCAGACAGAGTGAGTGACACAGGTTGTATATGGCAGGCCAGGGATTGCAGCCTCACTGGCCACACTCCAGAGGGGCGTCCTAGGCTCTAGGAAGGTGGGGGCTACGTCAGTAACAATCATGCCCCTGAAAGGTCTTGTCTCGGGCTGGTATGAGGTGTGATGGGAAGACTCCTGGCAATAGGGGACCCCCAAATTAGGAGCTTCCCAGGGGATGTGCCTGCTGACGCTAAGCAGGCTGGCGGTGGCAGAGCTGCTTCCTTCTCCCGGGGCTCTGGCTCCAGTGGGGATTAAGGGCTGCAAGGGGAGTACTGACATAGCACCTCTGATTAGCACTCCTATGTCAGAGGGGCTGGCCGGGAAATGAGGGCACTGGGCTGGGAGGTGGGAGGGGGCAGTGCCCAGGACCGGGGCTTGGCCTGAGGAAGCCAGCTGGTTCCTGGTGGGTCCCAGCCTGTGAGGATGCTGCCCTGCCCTGCCTGCCCCTCACCCTGGCCAAGGACCCCACTGAACTCTCACCTCTGCTCAGGGGGGCTGTGCCCCGGCCTCATTTCCCAGCCTTACACTTTGGCAGGAGAAGGCAGGCTCGAGAGGGGCAGCAGGAGCCACTGGCTCGGCACTTGTCAAAACACAGGCCTCCGAGGTGTGAAGTCCTCACCCCAGCAGGAGGGCATGTGGGCCCTGCTGCCCGGAGAACTCATTAACTCCCGGCAGCTCCCAAATGAACCTACCAGAGAGGCCATGATAAGGAGATCAAAGACAAGAGAGGCATGGGGAAAGGGAAGAGGGAGGCTGGCTGGCAGGAGGGGGGAGAGCCCAGGCTCGGCTTGGGGGTCCCTGCTCTGCCCCCACTTGGCTCCATCAGGCCCATGGACCGTAGCCTTTGCACAACCTGGGCCCAGAGACGCCAGGGGCAACAGGAGAGGGAGGGACTCCCACGTGGCACCTCCAGTTTATCAGCCTTTAAGGCCGAAGACCCTGACTCTTTCATGCCATTTTTGTGGGCTTTTTGTTTCCACACTCACCCTTGGGTCTTTTTATCCCTCCCTCAACCCTGACACCAGAGACCCTTTTGTCACACACCACTTATGGCGCCTTTTCCTGTTCCAGATCTCTCTATGGCTCCCATGTAGACATTTAACGAATGTTAACTATTAGGTTCCATATCTGAGAAACCTCAGGGCCCAGAGCTGTTTTCAGGACAAACAGTCTGCCTCCCATGCATACAGCCTCTTGTCCAATTATGTCTATTTGATTTTGTACTTAATAAAACACAGATTTCACTTTGGGGCATTGTTGACTACAAACCAGTGGAAATCATAATCATGTGGGAATTGGAGGGATTTTTTGATATTCAGAAGGCTGGCAACAGGGTGCCCAGACCCTCTGAGATCCCTCTGAGGGGTGCCCTGCTACGTACCCCCACCTGTCCAGCCTTCACCCTGCACCCCCTTTTGCGCTGTACACAACACTGCCAAGTTCCAATTGCTTGTTCCCTTGGGTCCAGCAGGATCGAAGGGGCCCCAGTCACTGGGTTCCAATACCAGGTTCTTGGCTTGGACCTGGAGACCACCAGGCATCTATCAGCCAGGGGCAGACCCTGCTGACAGCTGCAGGCTGATGGGGGCCCTCCTGGGCCAGGCTCTCCTTGGAAGTAGATGGGTCCTATGCTGTGTCCCCAGGGAGTGGGCTTCTCCCTTCTCCCCAAGGGTGGTTTGGTATTGCCCCTCCTGGATGTGACCCTGGACATAAGCATTCGGGGGCTGCTGGGACAGACAGCAGAGGGGAGCGTGTGTTAGAGGTGGTCAAGGGCACGGAAGATAACAGAGACAAGGGAAGGGGGTGGTGGTGGGCAGAGATGCCCAAGGAGAAGGTAGCAAGCCGTTTGGCTTCCTTTCCTACAAATCAGCTCTCCCATCAGTCTCCCAGGGCTGGAAGCCATGGAGGATGCAAAACTTTAGATCCCCAGCACTGGAAGAGACCCTAGGTACCACTTCTCTTGAAGACGTGAAGCCAGACACCAGGTTCTGCAGTCCAGCTGGAGAGCATCTCGTGTGAAGTAGCTGTAGCTGTTACGACAAGGTGCAAACTCCAACCAGAGGGGTCAGGTAGACAATACAGATTATGAGATTTCCTATGTGATAATCATGGTGTCTGCAAATAGCTTTATTTCTTCGTTTCCAATATGCATGCTTTTCTGTTTTCTTACTGCCCAAGCTAGACCCTCCAGGACAATGGTGAATAGGCTTAGGTAGGAGGTGACAATCTCGTTTTGTTCTCAATATTAGGGTGAAAACTTTCACTCTTTCACTATCTAATATGAGGTTAGCTGTATGTTCTTTGTAGGTGCCTTTTATCGGGTTGAGAACGTTCCCGTCTATTCCTCGTTTATTGGGAATTTTTATCATGTAGCGGTGTTGAATTCTGTCAAATGCTTTTTTGTGTGTCATTTTCACTCACATTTCATTGGCAAAGCCTATTATACCTACCCCAAAGTTGCAGAACACCAGCTAGAGATGAGTGGTGGCAGCCATGGCAACAGGGGAAGGCCCTGATCCTGCCCAGCTTAGGGGGTCCTGGAGGGCAGCGGGCTCACCCCTCCCTCGGCTCAGATGGTCCAGCAACCTGATCAGATTCTGCCAGCTTGTCGGATGTGCCTGGGATAGCGTCCTCATAGTGTTCCCCTCTACTCACCGCCACCAGGGACGGTCGCATCCAGGACCAGTCTGTCTCAGAGAAGGAATGGATCACTATTTCTCTCACTTGTAGCAGGAATCATGCCCTCACCCCCAATCCCTAGCTGATTCTACAGACCTGGATGCAGCATGACCCTAGGACCCCATTATATAAAGTGGAAACGAAGGTGCAAGAAAATTTATTTGCAAGGTCCCCAACAGGTGAGGGCAGCCCCAAACCTACCTACTGGACCTCCAGGTCTCTCTGATCGTGCTTCCTTTAACCTGCTGAGCTGGCCCAACACCCGGAGCTGGGCGCAGGCAGGAGGCCGGAGTGGCTGAGGACGGTGCCCATGCGAGGCCGGGGGCGGGGGTTGGGGGGGCAACCTGCTGCAGCCCACCGGCCGGCACCTTCGCCCTCCCCTCCGTTGGTTCAAAGGGTCAGGCCCCGCCCCCTCCAGGCCCTGAGCCAGCTTTGATGTGCTGATGTGGCCGGGAAGGGGCCACTTCACACCTCGGGCTCGGGATAAAGCGGTCCCCGGCCGCCTGTCCCCAGACGCGCCGCCGCTGCCATGGCCCAGTCCCTGTGCCCGCCGCTCTCCGAGTCCTGGATCCTCCCCGCGGCCTGGGGACCAGCTCAGCCGCTGCCACCCACCGACAGGGACTGCGGCTGCTCCCCCGCCTCGTCCCCGAACTCCTGGGGCAGCGCCCCGGTTGGCAGCCCCGGGCCGAGACCCAGGCGGCCCGGATCTCGCGCAGCCCCTCGCGTCGCGGCCGCCGAGAGGCGCGGCGCCCGGAGCAGCCGCCCGGGCGGCGGGCAGCAGCGGCAGAGCGCCAGCGAGCGCGAGAAGCTGCGCATGCGCACGCTCGCCCGCGCCCTGCACGAGCTGCGCCGCTTCCTGCCGCCGTCGGTGGCGCCCGCCGGCCAGAGCCTGACCAAGATCGAGACGCTGCGCCTGGCCATCCGCTACATCGGCCACCTGTCGGCTGTGCTGGGCCTCAGCGAGGAGAACCTGCGGCGCCGGCGCCACAGCGACGCGGCGCTCCCTCAGGGCTGCCCGCTCTGCCCCGACGGCGGCCCCGGCCTGGGCTCAGCCGCCCCCGCCGCGGGGTCCTGGGCGTCCTCCGCCACCTGTCCCGGAGTCCCAGCGGCGCCCGAGCCGCGCGACCCTCCAGTGTTCTACGACGAAGCGGCGTGCCCGGTAGGGCAGGCGACGGAGCCGGACCCGGCGTCTCCGGTTAGTAGCTCGTTCCCGCGCTTCCAGGAGGGCGCCGCCTACTGTCCGCGGAGCTTGGCCGCGCCCGCTCTCTCCCGAGCTACGTGGCTGGTGTGCCCAGGGCGCCCAGGCGGCTAGGGGAGGGAGAGGACACGCAGGGCACGGGTCCTTGAGAGTGGAGCCCACAAGCGCGGACACCCACGCTCGGTGCCCAGCGCTGAGGGCCATGCTGTTCCCGCTCCCTCCGCAGCTCTTATCCGGCGACGTGCTGGCTCTGCTGGAGACCTGGATGCCCCTCTCGCCCCTGGAGTGGCCACCGGCCTGAGTAGTTGAAGTGACGACGGACAACTGGCGCCCTGTCTCTGAGCACTGAAGCCTCGGCACCTTCGAAGCGACCCCTCTCCAGACTCCCTCTCCTGGCTGAGGGCACCTGGGATGCTGGCATGGGCATTCCTGAGGGTGAGAGCCTGTCCCCACCAGGACCACCCTCCCTATCCCCTCCCGCGATGGAAGGAACCATAGGGTAGACACTTAGAGGCAGGCAGGAGGCTCTGCTTAATATGTATTTATTTATTTGTGAATAAACTGTGCTGGTGTCAATTGGCAATTTCTTCTTTCTCTGTATGGACACATAGCTCCCTCCCTCTCCTCCAGAGAAGACTGTAGGACAATTGAGAGAGTGTCTTGCAATCTTGAGCCCCCAGAGTGCACAGGCTGGGACCTCCTTCCTCCTTGCCTCCGGCCCTGGCTTAGCACCTCCTGTACCAGCCTGGCAGGGAACGTGCTTCATATGGAAAAGTAGCAGAAAATGGAGTCTGTCCATTTTTCGTTTTTTAAACCTGGTCGGGAGCTAGAGAAAAACCAAAGTTTCTCTAGAAAATACATCTCATTTAGTGAGTACGTATTGTACTTACTGTGTCGGGTCCTTTACACATTTTATATCCAAATAACCATTTGTCAGAAGGCTCAACTAAGGATCAACTAAGGATCAGCACTCGGCCCCTGGTAGGATTTTGTTAGGTCCATTCATTCTGGGGCCTGAGGGGACACCAGCTCCACGGGGCCATTTCACATGTCCCGAGTCCTTATTCCCTTTGTGCTGGAGCATCCTGGCCTGGACTCTGGGACTCTCCCATCTCCTTTCACTCATGTTTCCTTCCCATGGGAATTACGTAGGGACGTAAAATAACATCCGAGTTTATGTGACCTGACCTCCCAGAGGCCTAGGTGCATGAGAGGCCCATCTGGCTGCATCCAAGCCCACACAGCTGACCTAGGACAGGCAGGCTGCCACATTCCTGTCTACATTGGCTGCTTTCAGATTAGAGAATTGCTCTGTGGGGAGAGGGGAGCCTTGAGCCCAGAAGGAGCCTGGATGATTGGGTCTGGGGATCTGGTGAGCAGTCAAGCCTGGGGGCGGGGCAAGGGGGAGGTGGGCAAGGGGATGTAGCCTCTCTGTCTAAGGGTCCTTCAGCCCTCTGTGGATACCCAGTTCTCCCCTCTGGCCTCCTCAAGCTTTGAAACATAGCCATGGTATTTGCTTTTTATAAGAACTTTATTGAGATCTAATTTACATACCATAAAATTCCATACCCCTTTAAAGTATATAATTGACTGGTTTTAGTATATTCATAGTTGATGTAACCATCACCACTATCTAATTTTAGAACATTTTCATCACCCCCCCAAAAGAAACCCTGTATTCCACTCCCCCACCCCCATCCCACTACTCTATTGTATTCTGTTTCTAGAGATTTGCCTGTTCTGAACATTACATATGAATATATCACATGCCGTGTGGCCTTTTGTGTCTGGCTTTTTTCACTTAGCATAAGGTTTTCAAGGTTTATTCAATGTTGTCTGTGTTTCAGTCCTTCCTTTCTTTTTATTACCCAGTAGAATCCCATAGTACGGACAGACCCCAGTTTATTCGTCCACTGATGGGATGGGTTTGTTTTGAACCCACCTCGGGGATCATTTCCAGGGCTCCAGTCCAGGTCTGGAGGGGCAGTAATTCAGAGTGGGGTGGAGGGTCACTGCCCTGTAGTTGGGGCGCACGTTGGCCACATTTGGCCTGCAGAGTGGAATCCCAAAGCAGAGACCCAGCTGCGGGGGAGGGACCTCACACCTTTGCTCATCACCTCACCTTCCAGCACCTCCACCCCCAGCTCACTCTCCCCCTCCAGGACCCTACGCAGGTTAGATGGGAGCGTTTCTCCAGGACCCTACACAGTTTAGGAAATCTATTTGCATGGCAAAGGCCCTGCGGTTTAGAATGGGGAATTAAAGTTATTAGCAAGTCTTTTCACAGATAAGTGGGGCTCGTTGGCCAGCCCCTCCCCTGCGGAGGGGCTCTCCTCCGTCAGAGCTGGGCCGCCCACCATTTATTAGCATCTGGGTGTGATTTTCATTAACAGGTCCCTGCTAATAAGACCAAGGATTGGAGGTGGGAAGGGTCGCCTCCCAGCACTCCCCGTCCCCACCCCTTCCTGGGCCAGCCCCACCGCACAGCAGCCGGAGGAAGCCCTGCGTGCCCAGTCAGAGGGACAGGACAGTCACCAGCGCCAGGTAGGTGAGCCATGGACACATGCTCTCAGTTCTCAGATAACCTGTGAGGTAAGCCCCAGCGAAGGGGGAGGTCTTAAGGATGCGAAAGTGCAGTAAGGACCGGCTCACTGATAACGTGGCGGTCCAAAAGTTCAGTGGCTGCACTGGGATGGGGCCCCAGATGTGGCTCCAGCACCTGGGTGCTTACCCACGGGTGCATCTCATCTCGCCTGGGGCCCTGGCAGGGTGCCTCGGTCTGGCGCTGTCTGGGGGCACGCTTGCTGGAAGATGGGAGTGAAAGGGATGGTGTCAGCATGGGCGTCCTTTCCCGCAGAGCTGCTTGCATAGCCGGACTGATCAGAACTCACGTGAGGGAGAAACAGACGTGTATAGAGCGGTGACCATGGGCCAGGCTCTGTGCTTAGGACTTTAGATTCACCATCTAATTTCAAGTCACTTTAGCCTCTGGGCCAGAGGTGAGGCAGGTAGGTACGTCATTTTACAGGAAAAGGTCAAGGCATTTTTCGCGAAACTAGTTCGTGGCTATTGGGGTGGGGACAACTGTGAGTGGTAGTGGACAAATCCGGTCTTTGGAACAGCCCTGGCAGTCAAGCGTGCGTGCATGCATGCATCTCGGGTGTGAAGTAGAGCTTCTAGGGCACGGGCAGGAAACGCGCTTCTGCTTGTTGACTGCACATGTCGCTCCCGCTGAGGCAGCTGTGCTGTGTAGACGACGCTGGTGCTGGATGGGCCAGTGTGTGAAGGTGGGGCAGCTAAGCCGATCTTCCTGTATTCAAGACAGGTACTCAAGGACGTGCCAGGCTCACACTATGAATTGGGGGCGGAGGAAGGGGAGTGTCTTCATCTAGGAAAGGGGACATGCAGCTTGTCAGTTCCAGCGCCGTGAGGAAGGTGTCATGCTAACGGAGCTTGTGTATGACCCAGGGGAGGAGGTAGATGGGGACACAAAAGAAGCTGCCATCACAAACCCTATGTGCAGTTGGCTTCTGTGGGCAGTTATCACGGGGGAGGCTGCAGTTCTCAAAGGCACCACATGGTGTCCTCAGAGAGGCAGGCATAGCCCTTTAGCTGCTTTCCTGGGAAGGGCAGTTACTAGAGAGGGGAAAGGTGCCTCTCTGCCCTGCTCCTCTGCCCCCCAGGTCCTCCAGCCTCTTCTAAAGTTCGCAGGCCAGCAGGAAAGGGGCAGTAGAGGCACGGTTCCTGCCTGCCACCTCTCCTGGCACCTCTGTCTCGTACACCAGTGTGACCTCAGGCAGTCACTCAACCACTCTGAGACTCAGCCTCTCCAATGCGATTCCATAAAGGTTATGAGCCAGCACAGGGAGGGGAAAGAAGTGGGTGGAGGAAAAGAGGGGCCACAGTAGCTGGGGTGGGTGGGTGTCTTACTCAGTTGAGCAAAGTGGCTCTCCTGGGCGGGTGAGGCGAGTGGTCCCCGCTGGGGTTTGGACCGTGGGGAATGAACACACCACAGCAACTCTGGAGTCTGGAAACAACATTGCTGTTTATTTGGGTGACATATCTGTCTGCCTGAGGGCTCTGACAAGCGGCATAGTGGTTGAAGCCCCCCAAAATAGTAGCTCTCCCCTTCCTGGCTCTGTGGAGGTCCCAGACTGCAAGTCCAGGCCCCTCGGGCCTGCTGAGCTGCAGTCCTTTGGGGCTGTGTCTCTTCCTCCGAGGGCCTCCTGGGGCAAAGCCTGTGCTGCTGAAACCCTTCCCCAGGGCCCGGGGCTGCGGCCCCGTCACTTCTTGGTGTTCTCTGTCTGGAGAAGCAAGGAGTACCTGTGCAGCCGGGTCCAGTGCTCCTGCTGCTCGTTCTCCTTGTTCTCCCGCTTCTGAAACCTGGGGCCACACAGAGGGAGATGAGAGGAACCTGCTTTGTGCTGTGGCCCCCACGCTGGCCTTCAGGCTCCCAGGGCTGACCTTGACCTCCCTGTGCTCATATCAGGAACTCTCCAGGGGACACACGTGTGCTTCACCTCTGTGTCCTCAGGACACACAGCAAGCACCCAAAACACTTTTACTGAAGGCCTGAGGGGTAGCATTCTAAACCGGGAGGTGGACAGTGGCAGATGGCACAGTGACGTTAGGAACGGAAGTCTGTTTGCATGGACCAACATGAAACATGTCAGAATGCCAACAACTCCATTTAATAAGCTAGCAACAGGCATGGGTACAAGTGTTGGGAAGACCAAAGTGACCAAAACAGCCCCTCTTTGTCCCCAGTGTAGTAAGGGTGATAAGAGTGAGAGGACATTTGTAGAAGGAGGCGTTTAAATGCAACAGAGGTTATAATGCAGATAGGAAGAAGAGATGGACCCTGCCTGCGGAGATAGAGTTTGAGTTGGGTCTTTTAAAAAATAAGAGGGTGGTTTGTTTGTTTGTTTCAATAACAAGTGAATGCATGTTCAGTACAGAAAAATGAGAGAAGCCCAGGCTCCACCCCCATTCTGCATGCAGAGTTGGCCCCTGCAAGCAGGGGGGGCGGGGCCTCTTCTGGGAAGGGGTGCAGGCTGCCCAGGTTTCCGCCTCAGCTGCCTGAGTGAACGGGCGGGCAGTGTAAAGCTTAAAGCAAGCAGGAGGAGGAGCGCTTTTAGGGGGAAGACAGTGATTACAGCTTTGGATCCATTTCGAGGCTCTGCCCGGGGAACACCACGTGGAGATGTGTCTGCTACTCAGTACGTTAAAGCCTTTTTAACCTAAAAAAGTAATCTATACATTGCTTTAAAAAAAATCAAATAGATTGATTTTATACGATTAAAAGTAAATAAATTACACAAGTTAATGATAAGTCATTAATATATAACAAGTTATACAATTGTATACAAAAAGCATACAATTAAAAGTGAATCTCTTCACTTTAGATCCTTATTTTCTTTTCCCACAAGCACGGACATGCAGATAATCCTGTTTTTAAAAGCTGAAATAGAAGTGTGCAACACACGGTTTTGCATCCTGCTTTTTTTCACTGAAAACAGAGCCTTGACATCAGTTCCGGCAGCTGCACTCAGATCTGCCTCTTTCTTTTTCCCTGTTGGTGACACTTAGGGTTTCCAGTCTTTTGCTAATGTGATCCAGGCTGCAGTGAAGGCCTCTGGGGCCGTGTCTTTGCCTGTGTGTGGTGGGGGGAGGCAGTGTGTGTGCAGGTGGGAAACTCGGGCTTTGGACCCGTGCGGCTTGTGTTTTACACCCTGCTCCTTCATTTACAAGCTGGTGCCCTTGGACGGGCCATTTAGCCTCAGCTTCCTCACTGTATGGCAGGTATAATAATAGTAAAAAAATAAGCTGTGCGCACAGAGCGTTAGCGTTGTACCTGGCACACAGTGGGTGCTCAGTCAAGGTTCATTTTAATTGCGCTCCTGCTGATACGTAAGTAAGTGACGGTGACATTGCTGGGCCAGGGGATCCAAACAACATAGAATCACTGAGCGACCACCCAGGAGGCAGCCGAATAGAGGGAACTAGGACAAGGTTTAAGAGGAAGACCGGAAATAAAGCCATTAATGTGTTAAAGAAAACGGGGGTGAGTTTTCAAAAGCCACGTTGGTGCGTCGAAGGGCTTTCTTTGGTGACCTAGTGCTGAGGAATGGCTCACCTTTCCTGCACGCGCCAGGCAGCGTCCTACAAGGAGGTACGACTGCCACCCATTTTATACCTGAGTACACTGAGGTCTGCCCCGTCGTGCGCTCGAGGTCCCCGGTGCACCCCCGGTCATACTGCAGGTCTCGCACCCCGAATTTGAAGCTCTTTATAACCGCCTCTCGGTGAAGCCTAATGGTGTGTGTGGGGGGGCTGGAGACTCGACGCCACATTTGAAACTTCCCTTTGGCTGAACAAGCCACCAACATTACTCCTACCCAGAGACAAACTGGGAAAAACTAGTCTCAATATACTGACAGAGAACTCTGAACATCGAAGGAAATGAGCCCACGCAGAGGAAAAAGACCGAAGCCACGGAAGGAGAGAAACATACGAGGTACATACACCACAGAAGACACGCGACCTCCTTACTTTCCAAGTGACAGGATTTCCGTCCCTCATGTCTTGGCCAGTGCGGAGAAGGGGTAAGGACATGGAGTGACCAGCATCTCTCCAGGCCGGTGGGTACAACTATCACAGTTACAGATGCAGGGACCCTGGAAGGCTGCCCCTAGGGATTTACCCTACGGAGACACTGGGACAAACGCACAGAAGGGACCGTGTGAGGATGTCAGGAAGGTGGGGCCTCCCCAACGGTGAGTCGGCCGTGGTTGGGGAGCAAACGGGAGAAGAGGGCAGCCGTGAGTTGGCTACAGTTCCTGGGAGCCGGGCGCGGGGTCAGGGAAATCAGGGGCTGTGGAAGTGGGAAGGTGCCTGCTTGTTTGCTAACATGGGACCATGGGGGGCACATGTGCCGTGATTAGGACCAGCTGGTGGAGGGGAGGAGGTTGCACGGACAAGAAGATCGTGGTGTCCTGGGGGAGGGGTGGCCTGGGACCCCAAATGCAGGAGGAAGTAATTGTCTCATTAGGGGCCGGGTGGCTCTTTCTCTGAATCAGGAGGCGGGGGGGGGGGGGGGGGGGTGTGTGTGTGTGTGTGTGTGTGTGTGTGTGTGTGTGTGTGTGTGTGTGGTGTAGGGTGACTGTGATGCAGATTACAGAGCAGCCAAGGGACCGCAGTGCCCTGGGAAGCAGAGGAGGGCTTATCCACCTCAGTGGAAGCTGGGCAGGGCGTCCTGCGTGGAACCAGCCTGGCAGCAGTGTGATTCCCTTGGGAGTGCTCAGGGCCAAGGAGGGATTGGGGAGGTGCCGGGCTTATCTGAGGCTTGGCATGGACTGGCAGGAACCCCCCGGAAAAGCCCTCTATGGCACCCGAGAACGCCATCCCTCCACCATCAGCAAGCAGAGGTTTCTCCCTCCCAGGATGGCGTAACAAAGTACGGCTGCTGTCTGTTGTTTATAAGTGAGGTACTGACAGGGTGTGCGAACATCTTCCAAAAAGATGCACCATCCATCCGCAAAGTGGGAGGGCAGATGGACTTCTGCTCTTCCCCACAGCGCCTCTGACTTCAGGCAGCCTGACTGCTTGCATGTCGGGTCTATGCGTCTATAGATAATTTTCCAGGCAGTCATCCCTTTGTCTCTCAAGAAAGGCAAAGGTAAGTTAGGATGGACCCCCCATTTCCACACCAGGGATAGTAACAAAGGCAGTCAGAACACCACCCCTCACCCTCCTCCTGCAGCCTCAAGGGAAATGTCACCTGGTGTCCCCATGGGGCCCGCCTGGTCCTTCACCAAGGGAGCCCAGTGGGCCCCAGGTCTGCCGGGTCATCCCAGAAGCCTCTGCCGGCAGAAAGCTGGGTGGGTAGAACCTGTACCTTTCTTGGCCTTGCATTTCACAGGGAATAAAGGGAGAAAGGGAGGGGAGGGGAGGGCGACTGTTTCTGTCTGCTTCCTGGTGTCTTGAAATTTCTGTCTGTGGTCAGAAGTTTGACCCAGCTGGCGGTGGCAGACACTAAAACGGAGGGAAGCCAGATGGAAATGGTGCCCTGGAGGCCCGGGCTGGATGGGAGCAGGAGCCAGAGCCAGGCTTGGGGGCAGCAGGAGGGTGTGTGGCTCTTTCACAGGACTGGCCTCCTTTCAAAGCCCTGAAGGCGGGCTCCATTTATACTGCTCCTTCCCAAAGGCCCAGGGCAGATTTTGTGAGAACAATTTGGACAGACTCTTGCAAGTCTCAAACTTTGACTCTATTGCCACATGAACCCATTGCCTTAAAGTTTCACCTCGTTTTAGGGCCAATGGAAACTTTCAGACAAGCTATAAATAGAAAAAAAAATAGGCTTAAAATCTTTGAGGCGTCCATGGATATGTGTGGTAAGCAACAAGAGTAAAATGTTAATGGCAATCTAGGTTGTGGGTGTGTGGGTGGGACTGAGATTGTTTTCAAAGCTGCTGTGCGTTTGAAAGTGTTCATAATATGGGTGGGTACCCTTTGGGGAAGGCAGATATCAGGCCTCAGAGCAAGGAGAACAGGAAGGCCTTCTTTAAATGGTAGTGCCTCCCGATTTATCGCTGGGACCCGGTTCAGAAAATGGGTGTTTTTGGAACACTGTGATTAGGCCCAAGTAAATATTCCTTCGAGCACGGCTTGCAGCAACCACAGGGTGCGTCCCTCCCAGCTACTGCTGGGTCCCTGGACCCGAGGAGAACATCCCTAAGTTCCCTCTGCCCTGTGCCCCGGTGCCCCACCGAGGCAGTCCCACTGACTTCGGCCTCTTCCTTGCACCCAGCACTGTGGCCCCTTCCCGGGAGGGGTCGGGATGTGGCGCCTGGGAGTTAAACTGTTGACCTGGAGCAGAGACAGTTGGGGGGTGGTGTGGAGGAGACTGGAGGAAGTCACGGCAGAAGGGCCTGTCTTCTCAAGAGAAGGTGAAAGCTGAACAGGCAGCATGATCTCAATTCAGTGGAGTATCCGAGGAAAAGGCCTGGAAGGACATGCACTAACATAATGGTGTGGCCGGGATTTTTGCTGACGGCATTATGGGTTACTAAGTTTTCTTTTTTGCATTATCTTGTCTTCTACATTTCTACAAGTGCAGATGTAACTTATAACAGAAATAATGAATATCGTTTGCAACGGGGAATTACTCTTATGGCAGTGGTTCTATCCTTGAAACCACGTTTGCGGGCTAAGTGGGGTTTGGCAGGGGTCTGAGTACTAACCGCCCCGGCACCGGCGCCGTGGCTGAGGGAGGGAATGTCCCTTCGGGCCTGAGGCTTCCTGAGCTGACCAGCTCTCTGCTGGCCCGTGGTCTGTTCCCACCCACCGGTAGGGTAGCCAGTTAGCTTTGGGTGAAGTGGGGTGGCTCGCCCTGGCTAGGCCGGTAAAAGGAGGGGTTTAGACAGAAAATGGACAGAAATGTTAACAGGCTCGTTAAACAGTTTGCTGAGCGTCATCAGGCCAGAGCACAGGGAGACCCATGCCGTGCCCTCCCCCAGGGAACAGCCTCGCTGTGCCATAACCTCGCCTCATACTCGTGACTTTCTGTCTTTTTTTTTCCCCCTAAGCATTGTTTTAAATTTACCAAAATAATGCTTATTTTTTGTGTGTGGAAAAGTTGCAAATACGGACAATACTGAAAAAACAAAAACACATACTTCATCATCCAAATATAACAACTGTTACTATTGGTGTATACATTTTCTGTCTTCTCTCTTTTACTTAATATCAGGGATTAGACTGTAAATAGTATGTCATCATTTCCTCCACCTTTTTATTTTGGAAAATTTCAAACCTGTAGAAAAGTTGCAAGTAGTACAGTGACCCTTCACTTGTGTTCACCCGCTGTTAACATTTTCTCTCCCTCTCTTTCTGTCTCTCTCTCTAAATATTTTTCTGGGTTTCACCCGCTGTTAACATTCTCTCTTTTTGGCTCTCTCTATACATGTTTTCATGGACCACTGGAAAGTACGTCGTAGACATTGTGATACTTCACCCTTAAATTCTTCAGCTGCACCTCCTAGGAACAAGTCATCTAGTATCAAAATAAACTTCCATGTGAGGAGTAGCCAAGCATTCTGGGTAAATGTTCAAGCAGGGGAAATGTCACCTGTTCCCTTCTTCATTATCTTCCTTCCCCAAGACCCACTGGCCACATACACGCCTCTCCTGATGAATAGCACGCTTCCCTCCGTGAGATACCAAAAGGTCCCCCCAAAACCCACCACAACTCCGAAGGAAGTAAATGCGGCAGGAAACTGCAGTCATGCGGGGAGCTGTGGTGCCCCTCGTCGTGATGTGTAGAATTTTCCCAGGATTAACCCAGAGGGGACCCATCATCATGGTTCTTGTACCTCCATTCATTGAGTGACTACCCTGTGCCTAGCACTTTGCATGTATTATCTCACCAAATACCTTCAAAACCTGAAGATTAGGCATCATTGAAATATCCAGAACACAGCCTGGCACATAGTAGGTGCTCAATAAAAACTGTTTGAATGAATGAGGAAACTGAGGCTCTGAGAGACTAAGTAACTCACCCAAGGTCTCACAGTAAGCGGTAGAGTCCGAACTGAAACCTGAGTATCTACTCTGTTCCTCTTGAGGAAAGAGTAAGTAGAGGAAGGGAGACGTGGTCGTGAGGGGATGTTGTGGAGAAGGGAGCAATCCCAGAGTCTCCGAGCTCACACTACAGACAGACCTCCAGTGCCCGGAAGGGAAGAGACCTGCCAAAGTCACTGGCCTGGGATGAGAATACAGGGCCCCGCTGATGATTCTTTCCACCTAAAATGTACAGTCAGATCATGGCAGAAATCAACAAGATTTCGCGAGTCCCAGAAATCTGTGGTGCATGGATCAGAAGAGAGACCTGATTCTCCAGAATGGGTTGAGTCACTTCCTTAGGCTTTCACAGCAGAAAGGATGCAAGTGAGTGCTGGCAGGATGGGGGCGGGGAAGGCAGAAAGGGGCGGGTAAGAGGAGAAATGCCAGCCATAAGCGTCTGTCTAGAGTGGATAAAGGAAAGGGGTCTTGGACCGCTATGGACTCTATGGGCCATGTGGTCTCTGGTACAGCCTCCCTCTGCCGCTGAGCCCCAGAGAGGATGTGTGTAAGCCCATGGCCTGACTATCCCACTGAGGCTTTCTTTATAAAGAACAGGCAGTGGGCTGAATTTGGCCCCCAGGCCGTCATTTACCAACCCCTGCCTTCAGTGACTGTGTCTAATAGCCCAGCTATGCTTTAGAAAAATCGAGAAGGCAGAAAAAGAAAAGACAGCTTCGACAGGAAGGAAACACCAGCTGGAGCCTTCTTTCCCACTGGCCTGAACTCAGTCCTCCCTTTCTACCAAGCCGAATGTGAATGGGAGTGTGGTTCACGGGCTGCCATCCATGGAATCCTTCAGTGAGGGGAGACTGTCAGTGCCGAAAGGGTCTTACCACCAAACCACCTCCTCTTCCTCACCCAGAGCCAACCCCAGTTCTGTGCCCGGGGGGACAGACCCAGAACTCTACCTCCTCTGCAGGAAGCTCTCGCATCTTTTCTCCAAGGGCAGCATCTGGGCGAGGACCATGCCATCCGTCAGGTCAGTTTGAGAAATGGTGCAGTTCCTTACGGTGTTTTCCAGGAGTGGGTAGGCGTCGAAATGAAAATAAAAGACAGAAGATTGGATGTCGCTGGCACTGTCGGTGGACTCTGGTTCCCCAGGAGGGTCTCCTAGGATGGAACAAGAGCGCCGTGTTCTGTATGATGATGATTTTCTCGGTGGTGTCTGTGGCCCAGGTGGGTACGTGGGGGCTGCTCTCTGCTTACAAAGTCTGGGTCCCTGGGGCTGAGCTGTGAGGGGCTCACTTGATCTGCAGCAGCAGGAGTCCAGAGACAAGGCCACTGGCATTTCCTCTAAGTGCCTGGTGAGGACTTTTGGTCTGTGGTGGCCGGGGGCGAAGGGTGGGAAGCAGACTGGTCACCCTAGGCTTTGTGAGGGGACTAAGAGTCAGGGAAATGGTCAGCCGGCCACACACCTGGGCAGCAGCCCTCGTGGTCCCCCTTCCATACCTCGGAGCAGGAAATACGGGTGCTGTAAAGACACGACGAACACTGGCGTCCAGTGCCCCGCCGGATGGTGGGCTCCTGGAGGAGCGAAGGCGCAGACGATCTGAGGCTTGGCCACATCCAGGAGTTGCACAGAGCCATTCCTGGAGAAGACCAGCACCTGGGAAGCAGAAGGACAGTGAATGGGGGTTTCTCTACTACGTCACTCACCCCAGTAGGAGTTAGAGAAGCAGCTGGACATAGAAGTGACAACAGAGAGAACTGACGAGCTCTGGGGCTCACAGCCCCTGTCCCTGTTCAGGGGAATGGCAGGTGTGTATGTGAACCCCGTTGGGGCCACCACCAGCAGCAGGCCCTCATCCAATGCTGTGTCTGTCCCCAGTTTGCTCTGGCTTCTCTTCCCAGCCCCCTGGCATCTCTGCTGCAGAGCCAGCCTCCGCAGGGCCAGGATCCAGTTCTGCATCGGGCAGATGCCCCTCCCTCCCACCTCCCGGGCGCCTGCTTAGTCCAGCAACACGTCCTCACCTGAGAGCTGAGTCAGCCTGTCTCCTGCCCAGGCCCTTCCTCTGCAGATGAGCACGTGCCACTCACCCAGCCTTTACAGAACCCTCCCCGACCCTGCGTCCTCCTCCCGCTGCCACACCAGGTACCCTTTCTCACACCCACGTCCTCCCGCTACTCCCCCTCCCCGCGCTCCATCTGTCCCCCGTGGACACTAGTATCCGCGAGGTACTTGGTTTCTCTTCAGCACAGGAGGGTCTCCTCCCTGAGCTTCCAGGAGTCCCTTCCTGGTGGCCCTGGGGTGTCCCTGTTAGTCACTGGTGAGCTCATTTTCCCTGTCCTGTCAGTGATGGTGGTCCCCCAGCGAACCCCTTCTCCACCCACTCCTCGCTGACCAGGCGTACCTGCTGGCCCCATGGCTTTAACTACCAGTACCCGCTGGTGAGCACACAATCTGCACTTCCAGCCCTGGGCTCTCAGCGCCTCCTGGGGGGGTCCTACCAGCCCTTCCCCCCTGGCAGGGCCACACCACAATCACCCTTTCCCCCCATGCCTGCGTCCCTCCAGCGGGCCCTGTGAGGCTTAGGGAACCAGGCTCACTGCCTCCTTGTCCTTAGGCCACAGCAAGGCAGCCCAGCACTGTGGAGCCTGCCTCCTCACTGACACCCCTCCCTGTCCGTGTGTTGCTCCCCTGCTCCATCCCCTACCCCATACAGGGCTCATGCACACCCTCCTTGGTCTGGCCCCTCTGCCTCCACCTGGCCTTCCTGTGGTGCCCGGACAGCGTTCTCCCGCCTCCATCGTGCTGCCCTCTTAGCTCCCATGGCTCGGCTCAGCTGTCCTGTCACCTCCTCCAGAAAACACCCCCCCCCCCCAGTGACTTCTGCAGGTTGTTAGGGGACCCCTGTCTCTGGTCCATGGCACCCACTGCGTCACGTACCACAGCTTTTCTCATGTTTAGGGCAGCTGCCTGGGGACTCACCTGTCTGCCCTCCTGAATTGTGAGCTCTGTGAAGTCAGCGACTGTCTTTCCTACCTGTGTACCCCAAAGCTAGCCTAGCGCCTAGCACATGATAGGCCTTCAACAAATGTTTGTGAAGGAAACATGGAGACGTTCACTGAAGAGGAACCTACCATACCGGGCAAGGCTGGGACGGGGGCCACTGCACAGATGGCCTCATCCAGGTGCTTGACAGGCCTGTGGGAAACGGGACACACACTCATCCTTGGAGTTTCAGAGCTTCGCTTTCCTCTCCTAGGCAGAGGTCCTGCAGGAACGCTTGTATACAAGCATCAGGAGGCATGGTGGAGATGGTGCGTCACAGCAGAAACTGGGAGCGGTACAGTGGGATACAATGCAGCGCGGAGGGTAGGAACGGGCTATGCAGGAACGGGCTATGCAGGTGCGAGGCTCGCTCATGAACAATGTTGCAAAGCAAGTTAGAGAATAAATAGCACTGAAAAGCGTGTTGGTGGATACAAAGAATATGACGCCACTTATGTTCCCTCCATATGCAGTTAAGCAGTAAGTTGCTTGGAGATACCAGCATATGGATGTGGCTAATTTTTAAAGGAATTCAAAGGAATGAATTTAGAAAAATGAGGTGATGGATTGGAAAAAAAAATTGGCCCTAATGTTTGGCAGCAACTCCCATCGGAAAGTGGAGTCTGTCTTTCCACTGCTTGAATGCAGGTGTGACCACATGACGAGCTTTGTCCCAAGTAACACAAGCTGAGGCTGGGAAAGCATTTGTGCAGGGCGGCTGCCCTCGCTTGCTGCTGGGGACCCTTCAGCTACCAGGGGATGAATCCTGCAGGAGAGGCCACCAGAAGGAGAGCCAAGTGCCCTGGCCACAGCCTACCAACTGCCAGGTGTGTGAGTGAGGCCAGCTTGGACCGTCCAGCCCTTAGCCGGGCTGCCCGCTGCTGCAGGCACATATGAGAGCTGAAGGAAGACCCAGCAGAAGGACCGGCCCACAGAGTCAGGGGCTAAACAGTGACTGTCCTCTGAAGCCATCAAGCTGTGGGATGGCTTATTGTCTACAGCAGTAGGTCAGGCATGAGGCAGTTACCTCTGAGGAAGAGAGAGGAGGTGAGCAGGGAGCAGGCCACAGCCTTACCTGAACTGGGGATGATATACTTCTTACGCTCAGCGGTGGTTATGGGGGAGTCTGTCTCCCTCTGTCTCTAGCTCTGTCTCTCTCTCTCTGTGTCTATCTGTCTGTCTGTCTGTCTGTCTGTCTCTCTCTCTCTCTCTCTATATATATATATGTGTATACTAAATACTTATTGTATAGATCTTTTGCATGCATAAAATATTTCATAATTTAAAAGAGAGAGAGCCCTTGGGGAAACTGATAAAAGGCTGTGGTTATTCTGGCAAAACTGACCCTCGTGGCTGTGTGGGACATGAAAGATGTCATCTGTGCCATCATGCAGTTTTGTTAGGAAGATGTTATATACCCCCGTATAGGAGACACTGGTGGTCTTGAGAAGCTCGTCGGGAGAGTGGTGCCTATAGGAAAAGTGGACTCTGGTCGGAGAGGTGTCAGTGTTTCACTAGTACATAGCGTCGTCTGCCCCATCCTGCCCTCAAGCCACTGACCTCTCAACAAGCACACGGCTGGTGGGTCCCTGGGTTCCTTTGGCTGCCACCAGATGGAGAGACGCGTCTGTGCACAGCACCACACACATGATGTGGGATTTCACTGGACCCTCAGGATACATGTTCTGTCCTTTGTGGACTACGAAGTATTTTAGGAAGTGAATGCTTTGGCAGAAACATCCCTCAGGAAGAGCGATGACCCCAAGAGGGAATCCTGGAGAGCAATGACACACAAGCAGGTCAGGAAGGGGATGGGGATGCAGCCTTGGGTGCTGGGATGTGGACCCGCAAGTTTAGGAGGGATATAAGGACAAAACGAAGCACTGGGCACCCCCTTCAGGGGCCCCCTTCTGAGTATGGAGTGGAGCTGGGGGGGGGGCAGGCTCAGCACTGGAGCTGAAGGAAGGGGGCTGCAACCCCGCCACGCACTGACCCCCAGCTGACCATGGAGGTCGCGGTGCAGCAGGGGCAGTGGTTTCAGGCACGAGAAGGAGGTGCTAGGTGCTAAGTCCTGACCAGGTGCTAGGAGACAAATAACAAGAATTTATCACCCTCCAGAAAAACGAAAACACGCTATTGGGCAAGGGATTGTGAAATGACGGTCATGCTTCTGCTCTTGACATAACCTTCGCGACTTCAGTAATGCCGTGGGTGCGACCAGTAAACGTTCAGGAGCGTTGTTTTAGCGGTGTTTATCTTAGCACTCAGTGGGGAACACGTCCCCGTTTGAAACAGCCACCGAGTTCCTCAGATGGAAAAGGCCCAGGTGAGGAAGGTGTCATGGACGGGACAGAAGGCCCCCTGAGAATAGCCAGCTGTGCTATCTGATCACGAGCTCCCCAGTAATCAGGGCGCCATGTCTGCGTCTCCTCACCTACGCGTCTGCCGGGAGGGCTTCCAGGGAAGAAGGCCACCTCCACTGTCAAATGAACCACACATTTGTAAACTGACAGACCACTGATTCAGTTGTGGCTTTTGTAAAAGTTGGGTTAGAGGGAGACGCTCCCTTAGAGGCTGGTCAGTTTGGGGTAAATAGATACCTTTGCTTTTCTGCATCGACAGAGCTGGCCCCAGGGACCCCACCGAGGTGCCACCCACCCAGAAGAGCTGCTGGTCGCGCACTGACCACTGTGTAGGTCTCTTAGCTTCAATAGCAAAGAGCCTCCTGCTGCTGGGGTGGGGGGAGGAGCAGGAAGGAAGACCTGGGGGCTGGGAGGAGGGCTGGGGCCGCTGTAATCTCAGGTGCTGTCTGGAGGGTGGCGGTGAAGGGAACGGGTGGGCTCCGGGACCTGGCGTCAGGCCCAGCACAGCAAGCACTCAGTAACCGTATCGGGGAGCGGACGTGTTAGCACCGGTTAGGTCCAATAAATGTTCGTTGAATGAGTGAATGAGGCGAAAGCAGGACCAGCACCCCAGGGTGACTTCAAGAACAGTGGATCTGAAAGAAGGCCCGGAGCCTGCAGGAGTTCAGAGCTCCCGGAGTCTCAGTCCCTGGAGATCCATCCAGGTGTTAGGCAGAAGTGGGGGCTCACCTTCGGCCAGGTCCCACAGTGTGAGCACACCGTCCTCGCAGGCCAGCACCAGGTAGGAGCTGGAGGAGCTGAGCTGAGACACGGCAATCGGCGCAGCACAGGGCCACACGCCCTCGGGGTCTAGCGGGAGGATACCACTCCACTCACCAGCCTGCCCCCCCCCCCCCGGACCCCGCACCCAGCCATCACCTCCACCTGGACAGCCTGAGACCTGGACTCGACTGCCCGTCTGGGACGTGGGCAGGAGCCCTGTGAGGACTCCCCAGCGCTCAGCTCTATATACTGCTAGCTCCTTCCTTAGGATAACGTGACAAGTCACACTGCTGTTCCACTGCAGCTAACAGTGAACGAGAGCTGATTAGCACTTCACGCATCATTTCATCGAGTTCCCACCAGGATCCCATGCGTTGGGTCTGGTTAACACCCCGGTTTCACAGATTAGGAGACTGACACACAGAAGTGACTGACTCGCGCAAGGTCACACAGCCAGTCAGTACAGAAGCTGAGATTCGATGCCAGGCTCTGGGGTGGAAGGAAAGAAATGCTTCCCTTGCAAATCTGTCAATGTTACTTTTGAAGTATAATTTAAAGTAAAACATAAGTGTAACAGCTCAAGGAATTAATGACAAAGTAAACTTTGCTCATGCAACTGCTTCCACAAATTTGTAAAAAAAGCAAACAAACGACCATCCGTATTTTCCTGCATGCATTTCAGTTTCAAAGAGCTTTCACATACGGAAATTCTGGATTTTGCTCTTCCCAACAAATGTGTGCAGTAGACAGGGGTGGTGTCATCAATCAGCTCTACGTCTCAGATGAGAAACGGGGATTGGGGCGTCAGATGACCGGCCTGAGACTACAGTTTGTGGACAGTTGGGCTGGGCCTGGACCTTAGCTGCCTAAGGAACCCTGTGGACCTGACTGGGCTTTGTCCCTATTGATCTGTCGCCTTTAAGAAACATGACAGCTCAGAGACAGAGCCTTCGGGTCACAACACTGCCACTAAGCCACCCCCTTCTGCCTGCACAGCTCCACTCCCCTAAAGCGACACTGAGGTGTCAGTCACGTGCTTCCAGCAAAGCTGAAGGACACGGTCTGAGCGTGGGCAGCCCCCATCTCAGCAGTGACGTACCAACTCTATCCTTCAGGGTCCGGTTAAGTGAATAGAGGAAGAAGTTGTGATGTCTAGTCCAGTGTATGCCCAGGACACAGGCTACCCCTGGGAAAGAAGAGAGGAAAGGGGAGTCGTGTGGGGGGTCTGGGTGGCCGTTGGCTTGTATGGGAGGTGTTTGCCCAAGAGGAAGTTGGTTTGAAATCCAAAGTGGTTTGTTCTACTAGACAGCACCCAACAAAAGGGTGAGCTTCCCAAGTGGAGGGGCTGAGCCTCCCAGGAGGGCTGCTCCTAGGGCCAGCTAGCCTTCGTGGGCAGGGAGAGCGAACAGTCACACCTGTCCGCATCTGCTTTCGCACCTAGATCAGTCATGTCCATGTGGAGGTCAGTGTTCTACAGAACATCTACAAAATGAAGTCATATTCAGAAGCAGCCTGGTGGCATGCACGCTCACACTCGCCTCTGTGCCAGGTCACCCCTGAAGATAGTGCCAACCTCCATTATTGGGGAACTGGGCTAGGAGGACCACACATCCAACCAGGAACTGTGCAGCTGCAGCTGGCACCTGCAGCTGGCACCTGCTTTCCACTTGGTCCCCTCCACTGTGCAGGTTTGCTGCGTGGAACTTCCCTAAGGGGGCTCACTGAGGCATTCCCCCAGCACCCCATCCGTTCATTTACCTGACGGGCTCTTGACCTCCATTGGCATTGCCGTTATGCAGCTAGGAAGGAGGAAATAGAACGTGGCCGTACTGGGAAAGAAAGAAACACTAGTCAGAGCCATGGCAGGCTCCTTGGCAAGGAGCAATGCTGGCAGACTCGGTACTAGGACCAGAAATGGGTAGTTAAGAGGGCCCTTCCCAGGGGTAAGAGCCACGGGGCAAATCGCATTCTGGCTGGTCCTGGTGGGCGCAGACCTTGGAAGTTGTTGAGAGCAGGGCGGGCGGAGCGGTGGAGTCTCTCCCAGGCTGGGAATAGCACCCCACCCTTGGGGAACACCCCTTAAGGACCTGACTTGGGTGATGGGCACAAATGCTCTCTTGTCCTGGGGCCGTACAACCAGTGGTGTGTTCATAAACTGGCTCTCGTTAAAGAAAAAAAAAGCCCCGATTTCCTGATGTATAGGGTTTGTAGCTTTTTCTGGTAGAAATAGTCCCACGATGGACAATTACCGATGGTTTCACAACTGGCACAATTCCTAAGTGCTTAGCTAGGCAGTACACCCTTGAACCTTGCTGGGTTCCAGTTCAGGTCTCAGGTAGTTGCTCTTAGGGCTCAGCCCTAGGACTTCGTGCCCTGAAGTGAGGAAACTCAAGATCCACTTGATGGCAAGATGAGAGGTTTCACTTCCGTGTGAAGCCAGAACATTCCTGAGATCTACAGTAGCTGTGAGGAAAGCTAGTTCCTGAAACCAGCTCCAGCAGACACTTCAAACGCTTGAGCTCAGTTTTCACAGTCACAAGGTGGGGTGAATGGGGCCAACCTGCTGACCAGGGTTAGAAAGTGATGTATCTTTTTTTTTTTTTTTTTTTAAAGATTTTATTGGGGAAGGGGAACAGGACTTTATTGGGGAACAGTGTGTACTTCCAGGCCTTTTTTTCCAAGTCAAGTTGTCCTTTCAGTCTCAATTGTAGAGGGCACAGCTCAGCTCCAGGTCCAGTTGCTGTTTTTCTAGTTGCAGGGGGCACAGCCCACTATCCCTTGCAGGAGTCGAACCGGCAACCTTGTGGTTGAGAGGACGCGCTCCAACCAACTGAGCCATCCGCGAGCTCAGCGGCAGCTCAGCTCAAGGTGCCGTGTTCAATCTTAGTTGCAGGGGGTGGAGCCCACCATCCCTTGCGGGACTCAAGGAATTGAACTGGCAACCTTGTGGTTGAGAGCCCACTGGCCCATGTGGGAATCGAACGGGCAGCCTTCGGAGTTAGGAGCATGGAGCTCTAACCGCCTGAGACACCGGGCCAGCCCGTGATGTATCTTAATAATTACACATTAATATGTTACATTTAGGAAGACTGGGTGTAGATAGAGAAACATGTTAGCAGTGGTGACTTATGGTCCCATCTCTGGGATCTTCTGTGTTGTCTAGGTAATCAGGAAAAAAAAATAATTTAAGAGATGCTATCATACATAAAAGTGTAAAGTAAGCTCTATTTCTCATCTCCACAGCTATCTACTCCTTCTCGAAATGCATGATCTCAGCCTTTGTTCTCATTCTGTTTAAACAGTCTCTGTACAATTTGTCAAAAGATCTGCTGAAGTTCTCAGAAAAATCCCCCAAACCAGGAAGAGCTCTTAGGCCCCAGATTAATTCAGGTCCTCGAGTTGATTCCTGTGTGTGCCCAGAGAGAAGCTCGGGGGGAGGGGGGGTCCCGGGGGGGCAGGGGGATCGGGCCGGCCCTCGGCCCTCCTCCCGGCTCACCTGAGCGGCTCCTCCTCCCACTCCCCGTCCAGGTACTTCTTGTATGTGGCCTTGAAGATGGCCGTGTGCTGCTCCCACTGACTGTCCTTGATGAAGTGATTCTGCCCCGAGCCCAGCCCGTAGCTGTCCTCTATCTTTGCAAAGACTTCCAGGGGGCTTTTAAAGGTGGTACCTAGGTTGCAAATATTCCAGAATTGGTCACGCCACCTGGCTGCCCCCTTCCGGATGTCCCCCTCCTTCCTCCATGCTTCCCAGTTTCCTGCAGAATCCCTCCTCAGCCGGCCGGCCTTGCTGTGTCTTCTCTTGGCCTCTCTCTGACCCCACCGCTCGGGGGGCACAGGCCACGAGCAGCTGCGCTCCCTCCTTTTACTTCTGCAGCCCCATCCCAGTGCCATTTCCTGATCCCGGATGACAGCATCTCCAAAGGAGGCCGAGGAGAACGTTCACGATGTCACTGGAGACCCGAGGTCACTGCTGCCGTCCCCTCAGCTAGGAAGGCCCCACCCCGACCAGGACTGTCCCTATTCAGCCACCGCTGAAGACCCACCCAACTAGGTGGCCCCAGTCTCCCCCTGTGCTTACATTTGTCCAACTACCTGTCTGGACGCTTAGACATCCTTCATTTTAATGTAGTGAAGTTTATCCTTTATTGTAAGTTCTTTTCGTGTTTTGTGTAAAAAGCCTTTCCCTACCCAGAGGTCATAAAGCTATTGCCTTATATTATTTTCTAAAAGCTTGATTGTTTTAAAAGACTTTCATATTTACTTCTGTTATTCATCTGGAATTTATTTTTGTGTGTGATATGAAGCAGGGGTCAGGTTTCACTTTTTTTTCCATATGGACAACCAGCACCGCGTATTGAAATGACTGTGCTTTATCCACTGTTCTGGAATGCTACCTCTGTCAGGTATCACCTGTCCATTTATGCTGGGGTCTCTCTCACCTCTGTCCTGTTTCACTCATCTATTTTCCTCTCTACTATATTTCTATATTTTATATATATGTTCCTTTCTATCTATGATTCACTCATCTTTCTATCTTTCTTAATTACTGTTGCTTATAATAAATCTCGATGGAACAAATCATATCATCACGTTCTTTTACATGAGTGCATTGGCTCTTCTTGGACTTTCGCATTTCCCTCTTTGTTTTTAATGGTTGCAAAGTATTCCTTTGTATGAGTGCACTAGATTTGATCTAACCAGTATTTGCCTCCATAAATAACACTGCGTGAACATTCTTGTAGCTGCATCCTTGAGGTCATGTGTGAGTATTGAGAGGATATGCTGTGTCCTCTGCCTACAGTGGACTTCCCTTCTGCTCCTCCTGACCAACTCCTACTTATTGTCCGAAACCTTCCCAAAGGTCCCTCTGGTAAACCTTTGCCTACTCCCGGGACAGAGTTAGTCACTCCTTCCTCTATGTTTTCATGGTGCTGGGTGTTCCCCATTGCTGCACTTATCACATCCTACTATGGCGGTTTCTTTCTATTCTGCCTCAGTGGACCAGCTGCATCAGGGCACAGGAGTTGTGTCCTACTCATTTCTCTGCTTGGCCTGTATTACTGGCACTCAGCAAATACAGCAGGTCTTCAAATAACGTTTCCTTATAATGTTGATGAGATGCTGTGGGGACTTAACTCTCGTTTATCTCAATTAGTGTGTGGTAAAACTTGTTTCCTTATACATCATTTCACTGAAAGTCATAGAACCTATTGACGGCATTAAGTAAGGACTTACTGTACCGATTAATGAACTAACACAGGAATGTAGGAATGAGTGAACTTCAACTAGCACTCAGGGAAAGATCTCTCTCTCCGGATCTCCCAATTCCGTTAGTTAACTGTATACTCGTAACGTTTGTCATTTTTGTCTTTAGGTCCCAGAGCTTGTGACTTTAAAAAAAATTCCTCTTCAGAACTATACTTGTAATTCAGATATTGCTGCTAATAAATACAAAAGATAGGAGTGTGGAAAAAGGCAAAGAAAGACAAATTTGAGAGATCAGTGGCAAAAGGAAAGAGAATATTGGTTGAATCATACTGACCCGTAACTGGTTTGGGTGGTTTGATCTTCATTATGTGAACTGGAAGACTCAACTTAATGTCTCCTTTAAAACAAATGTTTGTATCCTGCAATAAGGAAAAGACACAGATAATTAGCTGACAAAGGAGATAAAAAAGAATCATTAAAAACATTCACTCTAAAAGAAGGCAGAAAAAGAGGGGAAAGGAAGAAAAACAGGTGGGACAAATAGAAAGTAAACATCAAAGTGGTAGATTTGAACCCAAGCATATCAATAATCACATTAAATATAAATGGCCTAAACACCCCAAATAAAAGGTAGAGTTTGGCAGCATGTATAAAAAGGCAAGACCCAAGTATATGCTGCTGAAAACTCATTTTAAATATAAAGTCACAAATATATTCAGAGTAAAAGTATAGAAAAAAATAACCTCTTGTAAATCTAATCAAAAGAAAGCTGGGATGGCTGTATTAATATCTGATATTATAGATTTCAGAGCAAAGAATGTTACCAGGGACCAAAGGGTCATTGAATAATGATAAAATGATTAATTCATCAAGGGGCTATAACGTTCCAAATCCGTTTAATAACAGAGCTTCAAAATACATGAAGCAAAAACTCATGGAAGTGAAAGCAGAAATAGATAAATCTATAACCTTAGAGATCCCAACACTCCTTTCTCAATACTTGACAGAATAAGTAGACAGAATTAGTGCACTCCCAGGTAGGGTGACCGACGATACTAGTTTGCCTGGGACTGAGGGGTTTCCGGGGATGCAGGGCTTTCAGTGCTAAAACCAGGAAACCCCTGAGTAAGGTTATAAGAAGGAAAAGCAGTAAGGACGTAGAGACGTGAATAAGTTGACCAACAGCAAAACACACATTCTTTTCAAGTGCACATAGGACACTTACCATGATAAACCGTATTCTAGGCATAAAACAAAATCTTAATAACTTTAAAAGGTTTCAAATAATAGAATTAAATTATAAACCAAAAAAGGAAAATATCTGGAATATCTCCAGTATTTGGACATTAAATAACATGTTTGTAAATAATCCATTGGTCAAAAAAGGGGGGTAAAAAAGCAAATTAGGAAGTATTCTCAAGTATTTTTGAAAATAAGGACATACCATATCAAAATTTAAAGGATGCATTTAAAGCAGTGCTTAGATTGAACTTTATAGCACTCAATGCCTATATCAGAAAAGAAGAAAGACCATAAATCCGTAAACTAAGCTTCTACCTTAAGAAACCAGAAGACCAGGAAATAATTAAACCCAAAGTAAGCAGAAGAAAGAAAGTATAAAAATCGAACTGGAAATTAAATAGAAAACACAAAACAACAGAGAAAAAGAAATGAAAAACTGGTTCTTTGAGGTCAATAAAATTGACAAACCTCTAGTCATGCTGTTAAGAAAAAAAGAGAAAATACAAATTACCAATATCAGGAATTAATTACTAATATCAGATACATAAAAACAGATTTTACAGATAATAAAGGATGATAAGGGAATGTTATGAACCACTTTGAGCCAATAAATTTGACAACTTAGAAAAAATGGACAGATTCCTTGAAAGACTCAAAATACAAAAGTTTGCTTAAGAAGAGACAGATAACCTGAATAATCCTTTACGTGTTAAAGAAATGGAGTTTGTAGTTCCACAAGGAAAACTCCAGGACCAGATGGCTTTACTGATAAATTCTATCAAACATTTTAGGAAGAAACTTTACACAAACTCCCAGAAACTAGAAGAAGAGGAACACTTTCAACTTACTATATGAGGCTAGCGTCGCCTTGATAGCACAACCAAAGGTGTAATAAGAAAGTACAACTAAAAATACCGTTTATGACCACAGATACAAAATTTATTAACAAAATATTAACAACATAAAATCAGTGAGTTAGATCTGTGAACAGTTTATTTAAAAGGTACAAATAGGCTGGCCCGGTGGCTCAGGTGGTTAGAGCTCCGTGCTCCTAACTCCAAAGGCTGCCGGGTTCCATTCCCACATGGGCCAGTGTCCTCTCAGCCACAAGGCTGCCAGTTCAATTCCTCGACTCCCGCAAGGGATGGTGGGCTGTGCCCCCTGCAACTAGCAACGGCAACTGAACCTGGAGCTGAGCTGCGCCCTCCACATCTAAGACTGAAAGGATAACAACTTGACTTGGAAAAAAGTCCTGGAAGTACACACTGTTCCCCAATAAAGTCCTGTTCCCCTTCCCCAATAAAATCTTTAAAATAATAAAATAAAAGGTACAAATAAATAATGTTAAGGACAAGAAAGGGGAATAACTTAAGACATTTATTTTTACAGTATGAATATTTACATATTTATGATATGCAAATATACTGTATAAATATACAGATATTTACATATATCTATATGTATTTACACTAATTAAATGAATTATGATTGAAATTTGCTCAAAATTTTTTGAAATGATGGACTAATCACCGTGGAAGAAATGGGAAACATAATAAAAAATTGTACAGCTAAATAAGACTCCAGGACTTTTTTAGACCTGAGGTTGTGGGGGAAGATACCCAACTTTCTTTATAAAGCTAGCACAATACTGACACCAAATGCTGACTAGGAAACCACAAGAAAGAAACCACCACTACTATAGGCCAATCTCAGGTATGAACATAGATACTACCTGTGAACATAGAACCATCAGTTTGCTTTGCTGATATTTTATTTAGGGTTTTCATATTAGCAAGGCAAATTGATAGTGTAATTAAATGAATTATTGCCAGGTATGGACTGCCCAAGAATGGAAGGAAGAATGTTTCAACATTAGAAAATCTATGAATGCAATCCACTACATTAGCAGATGAAAGAAGAAAAACTCATCTCAAAAGATGAGAGAAAAGTATTTGATAAAATTCAATATCCATTTCTGATTAAAAAAAAAACCCAACTCTTAGCAAACAAAGACTAGAGGAACACACGCTTAACTTGCAAAAGGCGATTTATGCTAAAAGCTATAGTGAGCTCCAAGGTTAACAGTGAAACACTTGAATCATTCTCAGTGTCATGGACAGCCTACTGTCACCACTATCATTCAACATTTCACCAGAGATCCTAGAAAATGGAACAAGGCAAGAGCAATAAATAGGAGGGAAAATACTTGAAAGAGGAAAAGTTGCAGAATTTACAGTTACGATCGTCTGTGTAGAAAAACCCAAAAGTAGCAGCTGGCAAACCATTCGAACTAATAGCAAAGTTTAGCCAGCAGGCAACAGCTGAGACTGGGAAGGGAGGCCCCCAGGGTGTGACACTGAAGGAGGCGCTCACTCACAGGCCCACCCTGCGCCTGCCTGACCCTTTGTGTTTGCCCCTTAAGTGCCTCACTGATCTCACCCTAATCTTGACCCTGGGAGCCACGTACAGAATCAACATCCAAAAATCCATAGCTTTCCTATGCTCCAGTGTAGGAGACATTTGTCATCTCCTTGGCTCTCCAGCCCTAAACACGCTCTCTGTTTTGAGGGGCCTCCTCCATTGTGTGAGTCTGGAAGACTCTGTCTCCCTCTAAGGAACTGAAGGGGCCAAGTACTCCACCCGTCCGTTGGAGGTTAGTGTTGGCACATGACCTAGGCTCAACCAGTTGCATGTTCCTGCCCAGGGAAGGACACAGAGGTCCCCAAACAGTAATTAGTCACTGTAGAGACAGCCATGTAAGAGCCCCAGGGAGAGCCACCGTGGGAAGTCCAGCCTCATCTTTGCTGGCTGTATCTCCTGGGCTGCTGATATTCAGCAGTGGAGGTGGTGGAGGCCTGGCTACAGCGTCTTCACTGCCTTCCCTCCCTCGGTTCCTTCCAATTTTCTGAAACTTGATGTCCGTCCAATTTCTTTGCTGCAACTAAGGACCCGATATAGCTGTGGGCTAGCAATAGCTAGCTGGAAAATATAGACGGTAGAATGAACACGTGCATTTAACTCCTCTCTCTCCCGAAACCCTATGGAAGTGACAGAAAGATGGGGTTTGTTTTTGTTTTTGTTTTTTTTGCAAGGAATAAATTTACAAGGAATAAGTGAATAAAAGAGGAGACAAAAGCAAGAAAAATTGAAGCTGGAAGGCAGGTGGCTAAATGATTTCGCAGACCCAGGAAGGGAGAAAGAGTAGGAGCCCCTGATTTACACCACAAGCCCCCTAAAACTCAAAAAGAACGGCAGCTCCAGGTATCTCTGGAAGTTGAGGTGCTGGTGGAACTAGTAACGGGCTTGGTTGAAAATCTCTTTAAGAAACATTTAAACCCTGTCTGTCTCCCTAATTCCAACACAGATTGGAATCTGTGTTGTCAAAATCAACACAGATTTTGACAGGAGCAAATTAGGTTTCATGGAGCCTGAAGTACCTACAATTTGGGGGCCTCTGTAAGAAAAAGAATGCAATTTTGAACACAGAATGCCCTTGGCCACCCTAATACCACCCAATATGGGGGAAATTCTGACAGAGGGATAGTTTAAGTAAAAAGACACAGAGGTCTTAAGTGATTGTGGCTAAAAAATGTTACTTTTGCCAATTTTACAAAAATATGTGACCATGTGAACTCATGGCTAGGCCCCCTCTCAGGGCCTTGGAAGGAGCTATACAAGGGAGGAGCCCTGAAATTGAACCTCCCTTCAGGGAAACCCACCTCCGCACACATGACTCAGAATAGGGCCCATCTTCAAGGGACATGAGGCACAAGATTAAGTCACAGAGAAACTCAAAACAGTGCCCTGGTGGGACATTTTACTAGCACATGTGATACTTAAGGTAAATTTCAAGTCAAAATAAAAATCTCTAACATGCAACTTAAATCTCTCTGGAGATTTTCTCTCTGTAGAGTCTCTTACCATTTCTAAATTATCTGAAGTCATGGGCTCAAGAGTGTTCTGCGAAAAAAGGAGGAGACATTAATTCACAATGGGGTTGATGTATGTTCCCCTCCCCCTTTAATCTGAGATGCTCTCTCTTCCCCCGATTACTCTTGTGAGTAGGAACTCATTCAGTAGACACAGAGGACCACTATTTGTGTGGTCCTCTGGCCAACAGGATTTTAACACGTGATCCCCATTCCCCAGGAACTTAAAACATATTTGAGGAAATAAACAGTGATGGTAAGAGGAAATATGAATGAGCAGAGGTAGGATCAGGTAGGAGGAGACCATTACAAAACTCTAGGGTGAAGTGAATACTTCCGATTGGCAAATTACATTTGCAATGTTGACAATTTTATTTACCTACCTCTAAATGTAACTCACCATACAATAACTGTCTCTGTAACTGGCATTAGTCGGCTGCTTCTCAGAGTATGGGAACTGAGTGAAATAGGGTGAGAAACCACCCCGTTCCAAGGAGCTTTTCCCAGGTGGAGAATAAATGTCTCCCTCCCAACATACCTGTCGGGCACCTGAATATGATACCAAGGGGCTGGCTGATAAAAAGCAGCAGAAAGTATGGTCTTAACAATTCAGAAACTTAGCACCTGAGTCAAAGTAATAATAAAAAATAAATAAAAACAAAACAAAACACCAGTAACTTCTAGTTAAGAAGAAAGGACTTTCATGCACAGCACGATAACTAAAAATCAACGCAGTGTGTGTGCGTGAGGTGTCAAAACAGAGGTACAAAGAAGAAAATTCGGTAAGAGTTTAGAGGAGGACGATCTCCGGGCTGGTTACGCTCCCGATGATACAGAACTGCCCCCGCCCCCGCCCCAGACATTCACTGGGGTAAAAGGCATCTCTTCAGAGCCTCTCTGAGCTCAGCAGTGAAAGCGAGTCTCAGTCGCCTACACTTACCATGTCACTCACTCTTTATCGCCTAGTACGATAGGTTTTAAAGACACACTCATTAATATTAGTTGTTGGTTAAAAATAACAGTAAGTGCACATCAGATAGATGAGCAAATTAGGTTTTAAAATAACATTTACTGAGGAACTCTATTTTGAAGACACGACACAAGGCCCAGGGGTCACATATAATTACACTGAAATGGTCGCGTTCCCAGCTTCCAAGAATAAAATGAAGAAGATATGTCTGTATTCCTGCACATGGAGAACAACCTGTGTACACCGTAACCTGGGAGACTGAGTAGAATGCGAGGCATGAAAGCATTATTTCATCCCAGGAGGCAAGAGTCAGGACAAAGGGCCCCCCCAAGAGAACGGCCTGGGAGGGATGTTGGCGGAGCGGCAACTCCCAGACAAGGAAGCTAATGCGAGGCCCACTCCCGAAGACACTGTGCTTTTCAACGACCGATGGTCCCCAAAGCAAATCCATTTGGGAGACACGGGCCAGGGTGCCTGTTCAGCCTGAGATTCCAAGGAGGATTTGGGTCAAAGGGTAGGAAGAAACATAGCCGTTGAAACAGAGATGTTTCCTACCAGTTGCGGCTGTCTGCCTTTTTTCTTTGGATTCAGAGCAAGTTGGGGGTGCTCCACTTCCTTGAGCCAAGACTCCTTGGGCAATTTATACACATCCAGCCAAATATCTCCGGCTCCTGCATTGAGAAACCAAGGGAGCCATTGAGCAACTGCAAGTAGGCGACAAATTTCCTCTGAGAAATAGCCTGTCTTCTCAGAACCCCTGGCACAGAGCCCAGGAGACACCCACAGAAAAGCAACTTTGACCGACCGAAGGAGACGTCCTTCTGCCATGGTCACTGCCAGTCCTCACTCCTGGACAGCTGGGGCCCCCCCGTCCAGCGCCTTTTCACACTCACTGCATTGACCTAACAGTTCCTAACCCAAGGCTGCTGGGCCCGCTGCCTGTGTGTTCTAGGTTCCAAATGGTAAATCCTACTGACATTTGGTCTTGCAGCGATTCCTGTCTGGGAGGAAGGTGGCTTAGGTAGAATCAATAACTGGGAGGGACGTGGCTGAGAAAGGTTTAGAAATGGGAGAGATGCCTCAAGAGAATTCTTTGGACCAATACTCAAGGAGATGACAACTCCTGGGGTTTGTCTTATCATAGAAATAAGCTCAGCTTCCGTACCAAATACCTGCCAACCAGGGAAGGTTGCTTCCAGAGGGATGGGATTCTGGCTAAAAGTTTCCTTAAGAAGTGATCACCTGGTCACCTTGATTTCAGGCTCTGGCCTCCGATACTGCCAGAGAATAAATATCTGTTGTTTGAAGGTACCCAGTTGGTGGCCCTTTGTTATGGCAGCCCTCAGAAGCTACTACAGATTGTATAAACGTTTCCTTTGATGCATAAAGTGTTATGAAATATATATTTTCCTGAAGCACTTAACATTTGAGGGACCTGGAGCAAGAGTATAAACAGAGGCCCATGAACCATATGTCTAAATATTTAAGAGTTAAAAATCAAGCTAACAATCGTTTGAATAAAATGTTCTATCACCATAGTAACAATCGCAGCAGGCTAGATTCAATGATGAGTGCTAAAATTAATGGGCAAAACGTTAAGGAGGAAAAGGATATTTGCAGAGTCTCCAGGCATCCCCCCCCCCCAATGTTTATCAGTTATTGTTGTGGTTTCAACATGTATTTAAAAATTCTTTGATCCTCCTACCTCCAGAAGTGGTGCTTAAATCCTCTCTTCTTGAGTGTGGCTTGGAGAGGGAAAACAGTAGCTCTACAGTGGAGGAACGTGGCAGACACCACTTTAAGGTTAAGATCAGAGTAGTGAGGCACGTTGCTGTGTCACCTACCTCCTGGTACAATGCAATGAAAAGAGCACTTCACCTCTGTGTGTCTTCCCCATAATCTTTAACCCCAGTTGAATCATGGGGAAAAACTCAGACAAATTGAAACTGAGGGCCAATGCACAAAATATCTGACTGGTACTCTTTAAAAGTGTGAAGGTCACGAAAAAAAGGAAAGACCAAGGCATTGTTACAGAGAGGAGCAGACTAAAGAGACGTGATAACTAAATGCAGTATGGTCTCCTGAATTGAACCTTGGAGCAAAAAAATTAGATCAGTGGAGAAACTGGTAAAACCTGGACAAAATCTGTAGTTAATAGTATCATACCAATTTATCTGCTTACGTTTGATGAATGCACCATGGTTTTGCTAAATGCTGGTAGGGGAAAACTGGGTGGAGAATATAGAGAAACTCTGTAAGGTCTTTGCAATTTCTGTAAATTATTTCTAAGTAAGAAGTTTTGGGGGTAAGTGATTGTCTGGAGACACTGCAAATCTGAACCTTCTTCACAGCCTTTGGTTCATCTTACCTTGTAGCAGGAAGGCTGCAAAGTCTCCTCCTTGAGAAATCTCCATCTTTACACAGGTAGTTTGCTTGCTGGTGTCATCCTGAAAAGAAGAGAGATGCTGCTGGAGTAAGCTCGGCCTGTCGACAGAGCAGGGGTGGGCAGTTCAGGCCCTGTGTGTTCCCGCCAGGGAACGGACATCCTTTCAAAGCTTGAGGCATGAAAAGATGTCTTTTTGTGGATATGTTTTTATTCCTCTTGGGTAAATACCTAGGAATGGAATTCATGGGCAATTAATTGAACTTTATAAGGAACTACCCATTTTTCAAAGTGGTTGCACCATTTTACGCTCGTACAGCCAAATATGAAAGTTTGTGTTGCTGCGTAGCTCATGAGTATTTGATGCTTCTTTTTCATTTTAAGCACTGTAACAGGTGTGCAGTGGTGTCTCATTGTGATTTTAATGTGCATCTTTCTGTTAACTAATGACATTAGGCACTTCTAAAAATCAGTTATTTGTATATCTTCTTTCGTAAAATAGTGCAATTCTTTTGCTGATTTTTTATTGGGTTGTCTTTTTATTATTGATTTGGAGTTCTTTATATATTCTGGATATACTTTAAAAGATATATACATTGCAGATATTTTCTCCCAGTCTGTCTGTGGCTTGCATTTTCATTTTCATAATAGTATCGTTACAATAATAATTATTATTGGAAATAATTATAAATTATTACTATTAAGAACTTTATTAACAGATACTTGCTTTTGTTGACTTTTTTGGGAAAAAAGTCGAGTTGTATGTAATGTTTTATTACAAATTAAAAATAAGGTTAAAAAATCTCAACTTGGCAAGATTTAAAACAATTGAAAAAAACTTTAAAGCTGGATTGAGGAAAACAAGGCTTTTTAAAAAACCCATTTGGTATTACCAAAAAGAGACATCTTTAGGTAAAAATAAAAACCAGATAATGCCCATAGTTCTAGTTATCTGGAAAACTGAAAAACAAACAAAACAAAACAAAACAAAAAACAAGCACTTTACGTCCTCTGCTCGTCTTACATTCACTTCTTACTGCTGGAATTTCACATTCATTTCCTGTTGGATGACAGACCGGGAGATGGTTCAGGGGGTCAGCCTCAGAGGATGATGGCTTTTCAGTGGAATTCTCGGCTGCTTTCATCCCTTGGCCATTTTGTGGCTTAGGTTTTCTGTGCTTTTGTGTTGGTCATTGAGTCGTGGGGATCCAGCGTGGAGGTGACTGCTGACCTGGGGTCTCATCTCCTTGATTTTGCTTCTCCTCTTCCCTGCTGGCTTCTCCAGGCTTTGGCATTCCCCTCACCCCCCCCACACAGTTTCTGTCTCACTGGTCTACCCTGTTCTGTGCCCTGCTTGTCAGCCCCTCCATCTCCTCACCCCGCTTAGGAGGGTTGGAACACCGGGGCGGGGGGTGGGTGCCAGCAGGGTCCCTGCACACAGGCGGCATTATTCCTGGCGTTACTCTCCATGGCAGTCTCTTCTATCCTGGATAGAACCGTATCTGTTGTTCTCATGGAGCCTTCTGACTTCCCTAAACCTTTGCTGCCATGACCTCCTTGCCCCACTGGCAGGTGTCGCTCCTCCCGGGGGTGGTGTGGGTGTGGGCAGGGCCTTCTTGCCCAGGGTTGTGGTGCTGGGGTGTGAGGGTCACTAGGTGGGGCGGCGGTGGGGTATCTCAGGGCTCGCTAGGGTCTGCTGTTCACCCCTGATGCCGAATGAACTCTAATAGCATCTTTTGATGCGCAGAAGTTTTAAAAAATTTTAGCAGCTTTACTAGTGGTACAATGACATAAACTAAACCGCACACGTTTAAATGTACAGTTCGATAAGTTTGGACATATGTCTATCGCTTGAAACCATCATCACAAGCAAGACAGTGAACATAACCATCACCCCCAAAGTTTCCTCCTGTCCCTTTGTAATCCTTCCTCCACCTCACCCCAGGCAAAGACCGAGGTTTCCTATCACTAGATTGTATTTTCTAGAATTTTACAGAAATGGAATCATACAGTATGCATTCTATTTCGTCTGACTTCCTTCACTCAGTGTAATTATTCTGAGATTCATCCGTGTTGTTCTGTGTGTTCCTTTTTATTGTTGGGCAGTAGTCCTTGAATGGATGTAGCACGATTCGCTTACCGTTTACTTGTTGGTGGACATCGAGTGGTTTCCAGTTCTCGGCCATTACAGACTGAGCTGCTGTGAATATTCCTGTGCAGGTCTTTGTAAGGAGATAGGCTTTCATTTCTCCTGGGTGCCTACCTAGAAGCGGAATGGCTGGGTCATATGTAGGTGCACGTTTAACTATTTAGAAAACTGCCAAAGTGGTTGTACCATTGCGCTTTACCAGCAGTGGTGTATCGGAGTTCAGCGGTTCCACAGCTCTGCCAACACTTGGATGGTCAGTCTTTTCAGTTTAGGCCTCCTAATAGGCGTGCAGTGATAGCTGGTGATTTTGATTTGTAGCTCTCTGATGACTAATGAGGTTGAACATCTTACGTCCCTTTCGTTATCCATTTTTTGGTGAATTATCCTTTCTTCTCAAGTCCTCTGCTCATTTAAAAAAAATGGGTTGTTTCCTTATTTTTTAATTTTGAATTTGGAGAGTTCTTCATATATTCTGGGTACTGGTCCTTTATCAGGTATGTGATTTACAATTATTTTCTCCATCTATGGCTTATCTTTTTATTCTTTTAACAGTGTCTTGCAGAACAGAAGTTTTTAATTTTGATGAAATCCAGTGCCAGTTTTTTCTTTTATGGTGAGTGCTTTTTATGTCCTAAGAGATCTCTGCCTGCCCCAAGGTTGAAAAAAATATTTTCCTGTGTTTACTTCAAGAAGGATAATGTTTTAGGCTTTACATTTAGGTCTATAATCCATCTCAAATTAATTTTTATATATGGTGTGAAGTAGGATTGAGGTTTATTTCCTCCCTTTTTTTAATCCAGCATTCTAGCAACACTTGTTGAAAACACTTTCTTTTCCCCACCACATTGCTTTGGGGCCCATCAATAATATTTTTACAAGACAAATGCAATTAAACATCTACTCTGAGCAATACCCTCTCTTTTTTGGATTCATTAATTTAAAAAAAAAAACAAAAAACCAACCATGTTCTGATAACCTACAGTATTTGCAGGCAGTGTGCTAGGAACCAGGGATACACAGGTGAATAAGACGTCCCCTGCCCTCGGGGAACTTAGAGCCAGGGGAAGAAGCAGTCACTGAACAAATAAGTATGGAGGGTGGTGAAAACATTATGATAGAAATTCTGTTCTGTGTGGCAATGGCAGAAAAGAGGGAGAGACCAGCTCCTTGGGTACATCAGGGAAAGTATCTCAGAGAAGGAGATATTTGAGCTGGTCTTGAGGAAGGAGAGAAACTGAAGACGCACACATAGAAGGTAGGGAGACAAGGAGAACACTCGAGGCGGAAGGAACAGGATGTGAAGCAGCCTGGAACATTTGGGGACCAATAAGTAGCAATCAGACTTGTTGGTCTGGTGCTTAGTCTGGACTGGAGTTCCCTAGTCATTTTCTTCTCTTGACAAGAGAAGGCATTCAGCATGTACTCTGCAGTTGACTATTCTGGAGGAGGCCCTCTGACCAGGGAGGTCTCTATTTCTTACGATCCTGGGACAGCTGTCATCGCCCCCATATTAACAGGAAACTCGATTTTTTTGGCCCAGCTATGGGAACTTACCACTTCGTTGATGGCTTTGATGAGGAAAAGACCACCCTTATAAAAATACAACAGTCTAACGATACCTGAAACAGACAAATAAGTAAGACTGTAAGACAGACAAGTGAGCCAAAGAAGAACTGGAATTTTCTGTTGGACTCTCTGAAGTTGCCATCATAAGCTCCTGCATTCTTAGGCCTCCTCCCTGGCCCCTCCACTGCCGTGATGACATGGTCTCCCTGGCTTCCTCCACCCTGCACTTGAAATGTTCAGGTTGTTCTCCTTCCTGGGTCCTCTCTGCCTACCCTGGCCCTGCCCTGGCCCTACCCTCTTCTCCTTGACCTCGGTCTACTTCATACCACCTCGCATTGTTATCCATCTGTTTCCTGTGGGCATTTTGTATTCTTCGAGTGAGTTCATAGATTCTGTGAGGGAAAGGCTCAGATCTCACCCTTCTACGTGCCTCATCTCTCAACCCCTGACAGGCTCCTCATACTGTTAATTTTGTTGATTTAATAAGTCATTCTGTCATTCTAATTCCCATGTAATCTGAGGGCTCCAGGAGAGGGTCACCACCCACCATGACTTCTTACCGTTGTTTAGGCACCTCCCAGACACTCAGAATCCGCCCGTCCACCCATAATACAGACCTTGCAAACGCATCCTGCCCACTATGGATGAGAGTCTAACTCAACCCAGTAAATCTTCATGGGATATCTGCTCCACGACCATGAATGTGCTGGGACAACCAGCCTCTGTCCTCCAATCATCCCACTGAGTGTCACTCAGACCTGAAACCAACCAGCTAGAATGCAGAGCCATCCTGCCTTCAGACCCACCTCTTCCCAAGTAGCAACGTTCCCACTCCAGGTGCCTCAAAGCTCTGCGCGCTCAGATGGAATTCTTCCGCTCACAGTCCCCTGAAGCCTCATTCTCCTCAAACGGCTCCCAAGGAGTGGCTCCCCAGCGACCCCGTTACTTCTTTACTTCCCCCCGTTACTTCACTTACTTCCCCACCCCATACACATATTCCACCACTCACCAAGCTTTTCTATTACATGTTCCTTTTCATTTCTAAAGATTTTTATTTTGAACTAATTTTAGACTTACAGAAAACTTGCAAAACTGGTACAAAGAATTCCCTTCTGTCCCTCACCTCACTTCCGCGAATGTTACCATCTTCCGTAACCATGACACGCTTTCTCTTTCCATCTGAACAGCCCCTGCCTGGGTTCAGACCTTCATAATTTCTGTCCTCAATGAATACAGTTCTTCCTGGTCTCTCTGCCTCTCGTTTTGACTTTTCCAAACTCATACCAGTGTGCCCCTCCTAAAATGCCAGTCAGGTCCTGTCACTCGCCCGCAGACACAGTGTCCTCCAGGACATGGTCTATAATTCTCTGTTCTATAGTCCCCAGGAGGGCCTGGTTTGTCCTCAGGCTGAGGGCAAAAAGCAAGCGCTGCTTTATGTGAATGGCAGGACTGCAGGGTGTGCACTCTGGGTCCACACTCCCTGGTTCGAATCCTGTCTATGCCACTTACTTTCCACATTACCTCAAATTGCCTTCTGTGGAAAACAGGAATAATAACTCATACTTACCTCCCACGGCTGTTGGGAGGGTTAAATAGGCCAAATCTGTGAACTGTTGGAATGGTGCCTGGTTAGTTACTACAGGGAGACTCTCCATGTCTGGCCCCGCCCACACCTGGGACGGAGATGAGATTGAACAACAGTGTACAGGTACATGTAAACTAGGCTAAAAGGAAGATGAAGAGCAAGTACCCATCTCATCCACAGGAACAACAAGTATTTCACTCCCCAGATCTGTGGTCCAGATGGAAGTGACATCAAGCTTAAGTTTATCCCAAACGTATATCCGTTTGGCATTGTACAGATTATAGATGGAGAATCCTTTGGCTCCTCCAATAAACACGTAGTCTTGGCAAATAGCCATACAGTTTGGCATTTGGTTGAGCTGTAAAAACAAAAAACAAAAAAGGAATGATTTTCAGCTGTTACCGTCTGCACATAATATAATGTTTCAAAGAGGGATGTGTGCCCTTCTTAGAGAAAATATCATCCCCAAACGTAGGACTTACCTAAATATCTTGCCATTTGCAACAATCAAGAAAGTATCAAGAAAGTCACAGCATTCCACTCGGGAAAGGGGCCAGAGAAAACAAAGAGGTGGAGAATAAGTGGAACTTCACCACACTAAGCGTGACCATGGGTCTTGTGATGAGTGGACAGGTGGTCCCATCCCCTGTACTTTATGCGTCTAGAACACCGTGGGAAGAGCTGTAGCTGAGGCACTGGTAGATTCTCAACCATCGAGCAAGAGAGTGACTACTACATTCAGAAAGATTTTTAAATAACTGCTGACTATAAAATCTTTAATTAACCAGAACACCCGGTTCCCCAGGCAATGACTAGATCCATTTTAATCAACATCAACCTGCCTATAATCTTTCAAAAATGCATCTGTCTTACTGAGTGAAGCTCCCTAGTGGGAAGCCCTTCCCTGGCTTAGGGGGTTTTCATTTATTAACCCCCACTGAGGAACGGGGCGTCCTGGGCAGCTGCTCCATACCTTGCTTTCCATAACCGGAGGGTAGGTGGTGGGCTGGGTCCGGCTGAGCTCCGCTTGCCTCAGCGTGTCCCTCTCCTCAATAACTTCCCACGCCCTGTCAAACAGAAGGTTCACCAGCTTGTTGATCATCCGATAAGGCTGAGGCAGGGAGTCCCGCTCCCGGTCTGGATCCCTGAAGACATAATCCTCGTCGTCATCCTTAGACCAGTCCTTCTCTGTCGGGGATGGCACCTCCAGTAGCCCCTTTTGTGTAAACATGGGCAGCCTCATCTTCTGGGCGCGACTTCCAACGGGGGATGACATCACAGAGGGCAGCTCTGGGAACATCTGTGAAACTCCGAAAAGCTGACAAAAGAAGTAAGCAACGTTGCTTTGGGGAAGTAACTAGAACACAGTGTATCATCTTCTCTAGCACAATAGCCTATGGGGACTATTGATCCTAGAGACGGGCACTCTCCTTATTTCTTACAGGATTGTTACCACATTGCTCTTCATTTGAGTAAGGACATCAGCAGAGACAGGTATTGACTATGCACATTTTCCAGGCCAGCCCAAGATGGCGTGTGCTATGATGGGAAGAAAGGAATCCGCATTTTTGTTGCTTTTCTTCACCTCCGAGAGGAGAGCAGCTGTCTTTCTGTCCCAAATAGAATTCACCCATTCTCCTACAACTACGTCTTCCCCTGGTTCTTCCGTCTCTGTAAATGGCTGTGCTCATGACTCCTGCCTTTCCTTTCTCTCACCTCCAATCACAGGCAGTTCAACCACCTCCAGTAATTGCTGCCTAATTTATTCCGTTCTCTCTATTCCCGCTGAGGCCACCCAGGAGTCCTGCAGGCACAGTGCACAGAACCTAGGAGATTTTTCAGGGACCTACAGAAATGTTTGTGACTTGAAAAAAATTGACAAAGAAAAAAAATCCACAAAATCAAAATAATGAAATATTTACAAAAATAGTTACAACTTTTCAGCCTCACTGTGTGTGTGTGTGCATAAAGTTTAAATCTTAAAGAAAAATAATCTGTACTTTATGAAACTCAAACTTACAAATTTTAAAAAAGCGTTCAAAAATTACAGTTTAAAAGTATTTAATGTGGAACATCGGGTACATTTAAATTTTTTTTTTTAATTTCAATTACAGTTAACATGCAATATTAGTTTCAGGTTATTTCCCGTCCAAATGATGACAGGGCCTGCAAGAGCCTCTTTCCCAGCTTTCTCCTGAGGGCAGACCCCGCTGCTAGTGTGTAGCATTAGACCTGAAAAGTGGCCAAGGCCTAGCTGTTTGCAGGAGAACTTGGATGTGGCTTGGAGTATCCACACACCGTATGCAAGGCCCCTCTCAGTGATGTGGATGGGAGCCAGAAATAGGAAGAGAAGGTGGGTAGGAAAGGACTGGAGGCCAGCTCTCCCCACAGTCCCATATTCCAGATGTGTTTCCAGGTATTCCAAAAGGCCCAAGAATCCTGAATGTGAGACTGGACTTCTAGATCATTATGAAAATATATTTGTCAAGGTAGGAGAACAGAACATATTTAACAATTTGTCACTTTGATTTAAAACTTTTAAATATTTAAACATGTGGTATTTGGGTTTCCATGTTGTACTCCTACTCCAGTGCCAGCAAATGTTAGGGGCAGGCCGGAACAAGGGAATAAAGATTACAAAAATAGGTGACCTTGTTTTATAATTACAGGGGATACATTTTATAAAATCACTGCTAAGGAATGGGTAAGGTTCCATGTCTTCAAGCCCCACAGAAGGAAGGTTCAGTGGTGCAATTTCACTGTAATCAATTTTTGCCCTCACTTTGTTCACGTCCCTTGTAGGATTTCCTTAAGTAGCGATCTTCGTTCAGTGTTCAATAATCCCAATAGAAAATTCCCTCACTGTTCCTGGCTCTCATGCTAGAAGGACACTCCACGAATTTGCTTATCTCTGCTCCGACCATGTCTTTCCCCGGAGTTGGGACTGGTGTTGTTGGAGGTACAGAGGCACAGATCTGGGAAATGATTAGGCCCCGCAGTCCCCCAGCAAAATCTCAGGGGAAGCTCCGTTGGGGATTCCACCTGGGGAGCCGCGGGCTGCGGGGTGGCGCGGGGCGTCCCCGGAACGCCTGAGGCTGGGGAGACGGGCACCCTCACAGCCCTCTCTAAGAGACCCTGGATGTGGAGGGGAGTCCCGGGGCAAGTGGGGAGCCGAAGCACCGCAGAGCGGAAGCAGAGGTTTCACTCACCTGGGCCTGCGGCTTGGTGTCGCCCTAGTAACCACAACTTCCGGCCCTCGCCGGAAGTCTCCAAATAGCTCTTCCCAAGGTGCCCCGGCCCCAGGCGGGGAGACTCCGTGTGGGCCGCCGCGGGTGGCTGAGCCTCCTGCGGGGACCCCACGGCGCCCCTGAGGACTCGCGTCCGAGGCCGGGGCGACACTTGGCCTTGGACTGGACGCCATGGACGCCTTCACCCGTTTCCTCAACCAGACCCAGGGCCGGGACCGGCTCTTCAGGTGACTCGGGTGCCAGCGGCCTCCACCTCTCCCCCTCCCCCGACCGCACTTGGGTCCTGGGTCTCCCCACCCCGAGAAGGAGGGAGCAGCCCAGTGGACGGAAGCAGGGAGGAGTCTCCCGGCTCCCGGAGGGAGTTGGACTCGAGCTCCCCTCACCCTGAATTCAGTGGGGCTGGGCGGAGAGGCCGCGTCTGGGTAACGAGTTTCCTCCCCTAACCTGGGGAAGACTGGCTTCTCTGCTCAGTGTGCTTCCGAGGAATTTATTTTGAGAAGACAGTTTGGGTTGGCATTTGTGGCAGGGAACCAACCCCTTGGTTGTGGCTTCAAATATCCCATGATGGGCTTATGGAGAAACAGGAATTTTAGTTATCTTCTTTATCTTCCTTTATTGTTCTGTCTACCTCAGTGAGGTACTGTAGCATGAGTTTTGTGAACTGGAAAACAAAATGCAAGCATGGAGAGCCTCAGAACTAACAGCTGGAGGTACACGCTTTGGTATCAAAAATATTAAAGAGATTGTGGATTTAATGCTAATTCGTTGGTGATGCTTTTTTAAAAAGAAATCTGGTTGATTCTTGATCCATAACAAAAAAGATGAGCTACAGTCGCTGTTTTGTTGAACAGCTTTTCCTCGTCTTCTGAGTGTGTAAGTGCTAATGCAAACAGCCCGATGAGAACAGCCCCAGCAGTGAGACTGGGCGGCAGACTTCAGGCCAGATCCTGTTCTCAGTGGGTCGCACCTCTTAACTCATTTAACCCTCATCACAATGCTATGAGGATAAATCATCCCCATTTCACAGTTGGACAAGCTGAAGCGGAGGGTTCATACCGTGTTTCCCCGAAAATAAGACCTAGCTGGGCAGTCAGCTCTAATGGGTCTTTTGCAGCAAAAATTGATGTAAGACCCGGTATTGTATTGTCTTATATTATATTTATCATATTGTATCACATCACATCAGACCCGGTCTTATATTATATTATATTATATTATATTATATTATATTATATTATATTATACAAGACCCGGTCTTATATTATAGTAAAATAAGACCGGGTCTTATATTAATTTTTGCTTCAAAAGACGCATTAGAGCTGATTGCCCGGCTAGGTCTTATTTTCGGGGAAACACAGTAGGTAGTAAGTGGCAGAGCTGAGAGATTTAAATTTTCACAGTTGACTCCAGTGCCCACCTCTTTTAATTACCAAGCCAAACTACCTTTTAATTCATTTATTATCCAAACTAATTAATTTGAAAGAATTTATGTATACAAACTTCCCTGAAGTAGAAGCCTACATTTCCAGTGGACTCAGAATGTACCCTGCAAGGTTTATCAACGACGTTGGTTAATAAAATAATTTTTTAGGATATACTTATCCAGCAAGATCTGAAATCTCTAGTATTCATTTCCCAATCGCTTTGGTGATCTGTACCTTCTGTGAACAAGCTGGCATTTATAAAATAATGCCTTATTTTGGGACACGTGTCTCTTATTAGACCAAACCTGAGAAAGGGCGATTTGTTGGCATAACCAGCTGGTGCCCGCTAGCCAGGAAGCATACTTTAAGGTGGGGCCGGGGGGAGGTGATTGTTTCCTTTTTAACTTCATCCCCAGTAACAAGGGCACCATTTTGGAAAATGTGCTACATTTTAATTGAGAGTGTAGGGGTTCAGAACAAGTCACCCCAAGATGTACCTCTGTGATATGTGGATTATTTTGAGCTAAAGGCAACTGAGACCCTGTGGGTTCAAGAGAAACTTCTGCCCTCTTTTAACTACCTAGAAGAATCTAAATTAGGGGCCTTGCCCATAATGGGTGTCACCACCAGAAATAACTTTTTATGACCTGTCTGTAGAGTAAGGCAAACTTCTGGTTACTGAACATCTGCTCTTACCTTCCTGCGAATGGCCTTCCTCCCCCCTGAAGCTCCAAGGTGCCTTACCTCATCCTTAGCTCAGAATGTCATCTATACCTCAGTTTCCCTTTCTGTCTCTGAACCTCTCATGTCTCTGACTCATGGATATGGGCTTCTCATATGTATGTATGTATTAGGTTGGTGCAGAAGTAATTGTGGTTTTTGCAATTTTTAACCTTTTAAACCGCAGTTACTTTTGCACTAACCTAACTGGTCATTTTTCTCTTGTTAATTTATCTCATGTAGATTTAATTATTAGGCCAGCAGAAAGAACCTTGAGGGTAGAGGAAAGTTTCTTCCCCACAAATGTAATATTTATAGCATAAAAGGGATTCAAATGCAGATACAGGACAGTAGGAAACAGGCACCTACTTTATTAAATAGACTGCCAAATGCATTTAGGTGTTTGATTATGGGATATAAAATTTCCCATGTTGTAGATGTTAGTAAAGCATTATTTGTAGTCATGGCAATAATCATTTTATTGAATATTTAGTTTTATTAAACATATAAAACATATTTTATGTTTTTTATGTAAATATGTATTTTATGTAATATACTAATTAGTTTTGAAAGAAAAATATATATGTTTATTTATGTATTAGTGTGTATTTGGTCCTTAAAAAAAATTAAAGTGTTTAAACCGTGGATTTTTCATTTGCTTCTGATTTGAATGTGTCTCCCGTCATATCAACTTGATTAATGACTCTGTTTTCCTTGAAAATAAGACCGAGCCGGACAATCAGCTCTAATGCGTCTTATATTAATTTTTGCTCCAAAAGACGCATTAGAGCTGATTGTCCGGCTCGGTCTTATTTTCACGGAAACAGGGTATATGGTAAAAACGTGCGTTTTAGAAATCTGAGAAATCATTGTGCACTGGAGAAAATGAAGACTATGGATCTTGGCATACTTAGCATGAGGGAAGTTTCTGTGCAGTTTACCACTTTGGCAGTACCCGCTTCTCTGTGCCAGCAGAAGGCCTTCCGAGGGACTGAGCTCTGGATTACCGCCAAGTTCTCTGCCATTACCTTTGTGTTGCATTTCCATCATGTGCTCTCCCCTTTGGCCCTGTAGGGTGACTGTTGCAGAATTTTGCTCTAGTAAGAACAGCTTACATGAGATATGGTCTTGGAAACCTTGCCTTTACCGAGGCATGTTTCTCCTTCCCGTACTTCATGAATCAAGTTTCATTTGGTTTGTGAATTATTCTCATTTTCTTTTCCATTTCAGAGCCACTCAGTACACATGCATGTTGCTTAGCTATTTGTTAGAGCCTCAAGCTGGCAAAGAGAAGGTGGTAATGAAGCTCAAGAAATTGGAGTCCAGTGTGAGCACTGGCCGTAAATGTAAGTAGCCTGGCTCTTGAGGGACGTGGCTCCTGGTTTAGATCCTCAGGCTCTGTAATTCACAAAATCCTTTCCAGTCAGTCCAGTTTGTTGAGGCAGTTGACCAGGAAGTCTGCCCTCATGGAACAACAGGCCAAAACATTGACTGTTTGGCTGCCGACCATTCACCCTCCTATGTTCACAGTTGGCGCTACACCATCTCTCTGTTTAATCGTAACCCGTAGGACGCACATTGTGTTAGCTCACCTTTAGTTCTTAGAATCACAAAAGGTTTCGGTAGCCCTTGACCTGAGCTCCTGGCTGCTGGGAGCCCTTTGTATTCTCTAGAAGAACAGAATAGTGGTATCCTGGACCCCCTGCCCTTTCCGTTTCTTCTTTTGAGGGATTGCTAGAGGAAACGAACGGATACACTTTCTTAGACCATTTGTGCCACGGTTTCATGTTAATGGCAAAAAATGAAGCCAGTGTTTTATACTCCTTTTAATTCACTTGAATACTAAATCATACTGGGGAATCCCATCCTTCTGATAACCATTGGGCACCTGACTCCTCGTTGTTTGAGGAGAGCCAGATGTTGCTAGAGTAGGTGAGCAGAGGCGTTGGAATGTAGAAATCAGAACGTACTTCACAGAGGCAGAGTTCTGAGCTGTAGGGGAGAACTCAGGTCACGTGGTGTAAAGAGTGACACAAGGTTTAGTGCCAAATACGTGGTAGAGGAAAAGAAAGGTGTTTGGGAGGAGGTGGAACTTGAAGTATGCCTCATGAGAGAAGGAAGGAGGGTGTTCTTGAAGGATGGTTTTCCTCTAGTGAAGGCTCAGAACTGTTACGAGCAAACCATTGTATTGGAGGATCAGTGAGAAACCTAGTTTGACAGAGAGAAGACTGAGTGGTCAAGCGAAATGGGAAGACTAAGGTGAGCTTTTCTGGATGGCTTTGAAGGCCAAGATTAGAAGTTCTCAGATTCTTTAGAATATAGGAGCTCAAAGGCCCTTTCGAGGTCACTAGTCTTTGAAGTTCAGAAAGGACTTACCCAAGGTCACTCAGTCAGTTAGTGCAAGAGCCAGAACTGGAACCCAGGAGTATTCATTACATACTCTGTTTTGTGTTATTTTTGATAAAAGAATAGCAAACATTCTTCTGAGATTGTAAGTTTCCTGAGGGTAGCTACTTCTGAGCTTTGGCTGAGTCTAAGATATAATCCTTTAAGGAATGTACTTCTTTCGTATCCTCCGTAATGTTTAGGACTATGTAACTCATTCCGAGTAGCTGCTCAATAAATATTTCATTGATACATACCCAATTAATTGAATTACATGCTCAGATAAGGACATGCTTTGCAATGGTTGATTTAATTCAACGAGGAGTCACATACGACAACATTATTAGTTGTCCTAGCCACTAAATTCTACCATCTTTACTTTGTCTTCTTGACAGTAGGGAGGCAAAAGGGGTTTGGACCAGAGAAATGGCAAATTGATCATGGCGTTTTCTGCAAAGCAGACTTTTGTCTGGGAAGTAAATAAAATGTAAGGCATCAGGCAGCCCAGAAGAATGTTGCATCTGGAGTTCATGTTATCAGAGTACCTACCGTCCCCCTAAAGAAGTGTAGCTGGTAATAGTCAAACGTGACAGTCCACACTCGTGATTGACCTTCCCTGAAGTACATTGTAAGGCAGTGTGAAGTACTCACTGGAAGGGAGGCGATCCATTTAAAGGACCACTGTCTTTCCTGCCTGCCAGGATCATTTTCGGTGTCCTTAACATACTGTCCAGCCCTTCTCCTTTCCTGAGCAAAGACTGACTCTCAGATGACCGACTGTTGTTTAAAAAAACCAGTGCTGGCCTCTCACCCTGATGCAGGGACCCTGCCTTCCTGTTGCACGTTCGTTAAGTAACCATCAACTGTTGTGGCTTCTCCTTGCAGGGTTCAGACTAGGCAACGTGGTCCACGCTGTGCAGGCCACTGAGCAGAGCATGCACGCCACGGACCTGGTGCCCCGCTTATGCCTGACACTCGCCAACCTGAACCGTGTGCTGTATTTCATCTGTGACACCGTCCTCTGGGTGAGGAGCGTAGGGCTCACGTCCAGCATTAACAAAGAGAAATGGCGTGTGTGGGCCGCACGCCACTACTACTATTCTCTCCTGCTGAGCCTGGTCAGGGATCTGTATGAAATCGCCCTGCAGATGGAGCAGGTTGCACATAATAGAGCAAAGCGGGAGAAGACACCATCCCAGGACCCAGGGTGCAGCGTGGCCGATGAGGAAACAGAATGGCTCCAGTCCTTTCTCCTCCTCTTATTCCGATCTCTGAGGAAGCACCCTCCTTTGTTCCTGGACACGGTGAAGAACTTGTGTGACATCCTGAACCCTTTGCACCAGTTGGGGATCTATAAGTCCAATCCTGGTGTCATTGGACTTGGAGGTCTTTTGTCCTCTGTCGCAGGCATTATCACTGTGGCATATCCTCACATGAAGCTGAAGACCCACTGAGGTAGTTTCAGGCCGAAGACTTGTTACCTCTTAAGTGAAACGGACGTTTGCATTGGGTACAGACCATGTCACAACGTGCTTAAAGACTTGTTCACGACAGCGTTTAGTGGCCTGTGACGTGAGCAGAAGTCGGTCCAAGAATGGAGAAGGGGAGCACATGAAGATTTATATATGTTTCTTAGAGTGCTGAAGGGACTTCTGAATGCCTGAGTATTTTCCCTTCATCTAACATTTACTGAGCATCTCTTACGTGCATAGTAGGAGCTTCATGTTTGCTGAATGAATAAAAATGGAAAGAAAACCATTGAAAAAGGCCCAAACTAACAATTGAACAGTACTGTACAGTAACCTTTGGGCGGTGTGCCTCGCTGCTTTTGCAGACTGCGGCAGGTCTGAGGCACAGCCCTCTCCCAGATCTAGTAGAGGCCCCTTCTTCCTCTGAGCAGTTACCCGCCCCCTTCTTCCACAGATGCCAGCGCCAGGGTGGAGGGGAGCTGGGCTTATAGCCGCGGAGATTGCTCATGCTTACATCACCGCGCTCCGCTCCTTGTCCAGAGTGGAATCAGAAACACATCAGGCACCTACATGGTATAAACTGTGTCTTTAGGTAGTCCAGCGAGTAAGCAAAACTCGGAAGCAGATAGAAAGAACTTGAGGTAAAAATAATAATGTGGAAGGTCACAACGGCTATCTGTGACAGATGAGGAAACTGAGGTTTAAAGATTCTCAATCCAGCATCTTTTCCATGATATTTCACTGCCTTCTGGATGGAGCGGAAAGGTGAGGCTCTCCAGAGTCCTGTACGAAAAACCTCTGTGAGAACATCTGTTGGTTAGTGGTTTTATAATTTATTCTACAAAAATTAAAACTATGTTTAGATTTAACTAGATTGTTGTCTTTAAAGCCACGTGACAGTGTGGGCCCTTCTAAATTAATTTTCATCAAAATTTATGCAATTAAATTTCACAAATACTCTGCTTATAGAAGGGTTGCCATTTTCTGTGATAAGTTAGACTTCATATGTGTGGGGCGGTTGGAGAAGTGGAAAGAACAGTAGGGACTAGTGAAGAGGACATTTGAATATGGAGTCAAGGCCATTCACTCATTCCTTCTTCCTGTCTTGGGTGTTGGGTTCTTATTTGGGATTACTGATCTTTAATTTGACAATGTGAGGTAGAGAAATAGGAGCTGATGGCAGCCCTACCTGTAAAGCCATCTCGTTTATCTGAGTGGAAATGAAAAAAAGAGACGTGCACCAAATAAATTTCCCATAAATGTGATTGAGTTTCTTAAAAAGTAGACTCAGGTCTTTGGCTCTCTGTTTTTAAAATCGTCAATCAAGATACAGGATTTGAAAAAAAAACATTTTTGGAATTTTAAGAGAAATGAAATCTGCTAGATCAGGGCAAATAAAAGCTTGAACTATTTTTACTTTGTTCAGAATCTCTACTGTAATAGACCGTGTCTAATTAAATTTCTAGACCAAATTGCCTCATGTATCTGTGAATGTGTTCTGGGAATGGAGAAGCGTTCAAAGGAAGGCGGCCTAGAGACAGTCTTACTCAGAGTTTACACGGCCGGTAGAGTGAGCTGGTAAAATGAGCTCTCGCCTGGAGGATCCAAGCTGAGGAGGAGGAGGATGTAGATGTAGAACGCCTGAGTCGAAAGAGACCCCTAAGATGGTCTCGCCCAGGCTGCTACCCGGGAGAGGATCCTCTCTTTCAGCCCCGTCAGTGGTGTTTTGGCTTCCGCCTGGAGAAGTCCGCCTTGAATCTGCAGCACCAGGTGACGGCGGGCGGCCTCCATCCTGGTACTTTTGTCCTCTGTAAGTTAGGTTGGGCGGTGGGAAGTTTGGGGAATGTCACCTCTTCTAGACTTTGGGAAAGCCTTCCTGGTGGCCCGGTGCCTCCCTCCCTGTGTATCTTGCTCCTTTTTAACTAGCCCTTCCCACCTCCGAGCCTCCACATTCGTGAGGGATTCTAAAAATCAAAGCCGTTCCTAATAGGTGCACAGGCCAGCACATTCGCCACTGAACCTTGTTGCCCGAGAACTTGCTATTCAACACTGAATGTCTGAGTGCCTTGCCTAGTTATGGGGCCCACTGTGCACATGTGGGGGGGTGGGGAAGGGAAGAAGGGAACCGCGTCCTGCAGGTGGCTGCTGGAAAGTGGACTCTCCCCGAGGGACTGTCCTCAGCCCTTTTGCCACGTTCACTTCTCACCCACATTCTGGACTCCCAGCTGCAGCGGACAGAGGACCAGTTTTGTCAGCAGAGCTTCCAGGCACAGAGCCCTCTGGCCCACAGCCCCTTGTCCAAAGGCTCAAGCCGCCCTTTGGCCCAGGTCGCTCTCCAGACACAGCCTCGTGGGGAATTTGTCCTGAACCTTGGAGAGAGGCCATGGGCCACTTCTTTACACACGTCCCTTCTCTCCATCACTGTCGCATGTTTTAAAAGTCCTGGTTGGACCCGTAAGTATTAAATGTACCAGGTATTACTCCTTTTGAGGGCTCCCTGCTGGACTCTGTCTCCCTTTCCTGCTTTATCATATCACAGGTACAGAATCGATTACCAGGGATCTGTTGTAAAGCTCCGTTCCTCCCCACCCTCTGCCTCTTTCTCCCACTGCCCACAGCACACCACTTAGAACAGTAGGTACAAGTCTACCAACAAAGGAAATAAGTTTCGTCCTGCTGTCCATTTTAATTAAAAGGCCCTTCTTAGGCAGTCTGAAAACTATGGCTTACGCCATCGTCCTCCGTCATTTGTAGCCAGGAACTAGAACTCGGGCTCCTGCCTGACTCGTTGCTAAGGAACAGGTGCAAGTGAGGTGGTAGTTCTTGGGTGGTAGATCACTAATAGGGTCTCGGTCAACACTGTCACTTTTCCAGACTTGACAAAATCCGGTTGGCTCTCCCGCTGCCTCTGCTGGCATCTCAGACCAGGTAGAGTTCAATAAACTTCCTTGAAATCTTGGAATTTCCAGAAGCTGAAATTGTTCCCTGAAAGGCTGGACTGTTAAGGAGTCAACCCCAACTCGGCTTCTCTTCTTCACTGAGAACAATTTCTCTTCATAAAGAGTGGTACATTCAGGTGAACTGTGTTCCGTGTGGGTTTTAATCTTACTGTCAAAATCCATTCCTGATTGGTAAGTCCTAAAGGATGGAATGGGTTTAAAACATCTCCACAGGACCCTCTGTGGAAAAAGAGCCCAAGATACGGAACTTCAGAGCTTACGAGTTTAATGACATACCCCAACCTTTCTGGAAAACAGCGTTTTGAGAACGGGGGGCCAGAAACATGTTACAGAACTGACATTTCCAGGCTCTGGAATAGTAACTCCTCTGAGCCTGGACGTCCAGCTCCTCGATCTACCTCCCACTTGGCTCAATCTTACAGAAGTTGGGATATGCCCAGGGGACCCTGGGTCAAATAACCATGACAACCGATTGACCCGGCTTTCTTTTCCTTTGCCCTCCTCTAGCAGGGAGGTGTTAGTAGCATTGCCGAGACTCCTCAGAGCAACTGGAATTCTGCCGGAGGAGACACTGCAGCCTGGGCTCTGGGACTGAGGCGGCATTAGCTGGAGTGAGTGTTGGGTCGTGGGCCATCTGCCTTAGCCGGTGGGTGTCTGAGAGTTAAAGAAGCTGGGGGTCAGGGTGTCCTGGGAATGTTACTGACGATGAAGAGAGACCTGCAAGGTGAATGACCAAGAGTGTAGACAGTCTGGAGCCACTGGCTTTTCCAGAATGCAGCCAACAAAATAGTGAGTTTTAAGAGTGACTACGTTCTCACCTGGTAGAGCATAGAGGGAAGGACTGGCAGATAGGCTTGCTTAAAAAAACAGGAATTAAGGCAAAATTTCTTCATTAAAAACAAAAAAAAGATGACTAACCACAAGACCTATTTTTTTAAGTCTCTCTTGGCCCCTCATTTAAGAGACCCTAACCTTCTAAGGCCTCTTCTCTCCTAACACTGTCTTCATTTTTCGCTTCTTACCCTGAACCCTCCTTCTCGGAGACATCAGGCTTGACAGGCAGGCTGTAGGGCCTCTTCCTGTCGGACTCCAGGACATTCCTCCTCGAGGTCTGTGACATTCCCCCTCTAACCTCATGCCTTCTGCTCAGAGAACTTGAGCTCCCAGGCAGCCTGGGTCCGGTCGGTGGCCCTGAGAGGTAGGGGACTGTGGGTCTCCAGCTGAGGGCTTTCTGATAGACCTGGGGCCCTCTGCTTTGCAGCCTAAAGAGCTCCGATGGCTGTCAACAAGGGCCTCACCTTGCCGGACGGAGACCTCCCCGTAAGTAACTTGGGCTCTATGAGATGGGGGTGGGCAGTGGCTGGGGGAGGACGGAGTAGGGAGGGAGGCTCGGGGGACGGAGAGCAAGATGCGTCTGGGTGATACTCAAGTTCATTGACCGTTAGTTACATCGTCGTGATTCCTGCCCTCACTGCCTTTTGCAGGGGCCGGTAGAGGATCTGGGCTTGGGGAGTGCAGGGGCCTATTAAAACCTACGCACCTTGGAGAAAAAGGACAGAAAAATCGCTGGGCGGGAAAGGAGAAGGAGGGAACTGTGCTAACCCCTGATGCAGAGCCTCCCATTCAGTACTGAGCCTTTGCGTTCTGTACCTCCAGGGTGTCCTTCACGTTGGGGTCTATGTAAATGGCACCTCGTGGAGGTCCAGGGTGCACAGCCCGTGCTGCCGTATGTGGGAAGCGGTTCGAGGGGCAGGGCGTCCAGGGTTGTGCATCTCGCTTGCTTTTCCCTGTGACGTGGAATGCTGACATGTTTAGGTGTCCTGCTGCCTCCCGGCAAGGCCTCTGATGTAGGCACGGTTCAGCTTGTTAGTGAAACTAAAACCTTGTGAACCCACGCAATACCCATGCTGTCCCAGGTTAGGCTTCAGCTGCCCTTTGCTCTACGCATCACTGTGTTCAGTTTTGTGTCGACTCGTAGAACACGGAGAGGCATAAATGGCCAAGGGCACAGGTCAGCCCTCCTAACAGGTGGTGCTTTATTCCCTTCCCAGGATCTCTGTCCCCCTTTGCCTAAAACAACCCCTGAAGACTCCAAAACATAAAAGAAAATGTTTTCTGTTTATGGCCATAGTCTTTTGCTGGTTCACATCTCAAACTCACCTGCAAGACAAAAACTCCAATATTGTAGCCCGTGGCACAGTACACATCTCCCTGATGGGTCTCCGGGCTCCTGCCTGCAGAAGAGGCTAGGTCCTCGCCTCCTGAGCAGAACCGTGCAAATTCAAAGCTGCAGCGAGCTCGAGCGTCTGAGTCAGACTTGGGGACTATCCTCTTTTTACCATTTATGTGGAGAATTCTTAGCATTCCGAAGAGCAGGCTGAATATAATACCCTTCACTCGCCCCAACAACCATTAATCCATGGCCAGTCCTGCCTCCTCCTCACCTTCATCTATTCCCCACCTTGTGTTATTTTTAACAAATCCCAGATATGCCATGTGAGGCCTGAATTAGAATCCTGGTTCTGCCACTTACTGGCTGTGTGATCTTGGATAAGTCACTTCACATCACTGAGTCTTTATCTTCTCATCGGCAAAGCGGTGGCCATAATGCTGACCTCAGAGGGTCTCTGTTAGACTTAAATGAGGTCATGTCACCCAAGCACCCAGTTGGTGCTCGGAGCAGAGTGGCATTGAATCAGTGTTTCCTTCTGTGTGGCTAGAACCCACATTCTTTTACTCAAAGACCAGTGTCTTTTCACTAAGATTCGTAGGTGACCTAAAGTTTGCTTATGTGACTGCTGCCAAAGTTGGTAAGAGCACAGCACCCCAATAATGAGAAGTGCTGGTTTCACTGGTGCCCCACATACTCAGACCACCCCTGGAACGCTGTCTTCACGTTTGAGTGCTGTGTTTGTGAGAAAGGCAACGCCAAACTAGCGTGTCCAGAGGAGATCACCAGAGCAGGGGGAGCCTGTTAAGAACTGGAGCTATTTAGCATGGAGGAGGGACCCCCGAAGGGAGACATATCTGCCTTCCAGTGTGGAAAAGGCCAGCCCATGAATGATGAAACAGATTTGCTCAGTGTTGCCAGAGGGCAGAGGGTGGAGGCGGATTTCAGCTCCGCAGCGCTGTCCAACAAGGGGCATAGGCCACACGAGGACAGACGCGCTCCACCCGAGGAGACATCTAGACACAAGCCTCCCAGAGAGACGGTGGGAAGCCGTTTTGCTGCAAAGGTCCCTAAGGGGGAGGTCTGAGAATCCGTGGTTCTGTGCGCAGATTTAAACTTACACCTACTACGTAGGTGCAACCTGACCATGGTTCATTTATTCAACTAACTGTGCCAGCTTTAGGAAGGCAGCGGGGACACAGAGGTGAAAGTCTACTGGGAGAGAGACAGGTACACACATGGTCACAGCATCACGTGACCAATGTGGAGACAGCCTGGGGACGGAAGCGGTGGCTTCTGAGGTGAGGGAGGAGGGTCAGGAAACTTCCCAGAAGAAGTGATGCCCAGCTGTGTCTTGAGGGGGAGGCATTTCTCCAGGCAGGAGGGGTATAGGAGGGAAGGGGAGCGTTCTGTTCCAGGCATGGGACACACATGCACAGGCAGGGGGCACTGTCCCAGAAAGACCAGAGACATGTTTAGAGAAGCCCCCCAAACCACGATGCACAGGGACTCCAGGCAGGTATGCTGGCACACTGCTCTCTACAGTAGGTGGAGAGGGGCAGCTGGAGGGCACGGGAGGAGGGTGACTGCCCCCGTAGCACTCCAGGCCCTCGCCTGTGATCAGATCGCACGGCAGGCCGACTTCTTTTTCCTGTGGGGCGTCCAGAGAAGTCTCTGGCCTGGGTTCCTCCTGGGCCACATGGAGCCCCGCAGGCCTCACCCATGGGCTCCGTGACCCTGGGGCTGCCTTTCCCGGCAGTGCCCACAGGAGGGGGTGGGATGACTTGAATGCCTTCCTTCCTTCCTTCCACGCCAGGAACAAGAGAATGTGCTGCAGCGAGTCCTGCAGCTGCCGGTGGTGAGTGGCACCTGCGAGTGCGTCCAGAAGACCTACAGCAGCACCAAGGAAGCCCACCCGCTGGTGGCGTCCGTGTGCAATGCCTACGAGAAGGGCGTGCAGGGCGCCAGCAGCCTGGCAGCCTGGAGCATGGAGCCCGTGGTCCGCAGGCTGTCCACCCAGTGTGAGTCCGCTTGGCACGTGGAGGCTGCCCGCCTGTTCAGTGCTGCTCACAGCCTGCCTGCCAGTCTGTGTGTCCGCCTGTCAGTCTGTCTGGTCATCTCATAGTTTGCTTGTCTGTCTACTTAGATGTCTGTCCGCCTTTTTGTCTGTCGGACTCATTGCATAGTCTTCTCATCTGTAGATGTAGCTGATACACATACGTATATAGATATGGATAGATTAGATCCGGTCTTCTTATCTATAGGTGCTCAGCTGGCGTTTTTTCTAGGTCAGGGGTGTCCAAACTGCGGCCCGCGGGCCAACTGCGGCCCACCATCCATTGTTAATTGGCCCACAGCTAATTCCAAAAGTATATTTAGTTTACTTAAATAAACCAGGGGTGGCAATACGTACTTCACCTCGAGTGAGCGGCCCGGCTGTGTGTGTATTTTACCGCATATGGCCCTTGGTGAAAAACGTTGAAAAAAGTTTGGACACTCCTGCTCTAGGGTAACAGTGATGGCCAAAGAATGGGCAGGGGGAAGGGGTGGGCAGAGCTGTGTGGGCAGTGGTGGGAGTGGGGCTCGGGGCGGACCGGGCACCCACTTTAGCTTCGAGTACAGTGGCAGTAGCAGCTGTAGGAACTAGCAGCGTCTGGCACAGACGCAGGGGCAGTGGGCACTAGGGCTGGCCTGGCAGGGCTTGGGAGAGTGGAAGGCCATGGGGGAAGCCCTCTGGGCCCAGCAGCTGTTGGTACCAGCTCATGCCAGGCGGGAGCAGCAGAGAGCCACCAGCCAGGGTCCTGGAGGTGGAGGACAGCTAGCTGTCCTTGTAGCCTTACCAGACCTGTCCCCGTTTGAAAACATGGTCTCCAAGGCACAGCTCTTGACAGAACTGAGGGAAATTCCAGCAGCACCAAGAAGTGTAGGACCTTCTACCATCCTGATGAGAGAATTACGGGTGTCTGAGGATTCCACACAGCAAACAGGAGAGGACAGACGTAAGGAAGACCCAGGCCCTGGGCCAGCCGCCCTGCCTGCACGCTCCACAGGTCATGTCCCTGGGTCTCCTTTTGCCCAGTCAGAAGATGGTTAAGTCCTCTGGGCTCTCTACTAAAGAATTTCTGTGAAGAAAACTAAGATACCTGGAGAAAGAACATATGAAAGAGTATATATGTGTCCTTTAAAACTGACCTCCACGACTGTCATGGTGGAGCTTAGCCCTGGGCAGCCCCGGGCGGCATCTCCTGGAAGCTTCTTGTGGCACCGGTCCCACTTCCCTGTGAGCCTGTTTCCCACTGGTGACCATCTCACTCCTAGAGGTTAAACGGAAGGGCCACGGACAGTCAGGGGCCAGGATGGGCTGTGGCTGGGAGTTCGTCACCTGGTGCTCACCCCAAGACGGAAGGAAGAGGAAGGAGGGACAGTCCAGTATTCGTTGCTGATCCACGTAGTTTCCACCACTTTCTCCTCACAGCAACCCTGCACGTAGGCACCATTAATCCACATCTGGCAAGGAGGAAGTGAGGTTGAAGCAGGCTGTGACTTGCACAGACGCGGGCAGTGGGCTGAGTGTAGGTGTCCCCATACAGACGGAAGAAAACGGCGTGGTCTCAAGGAGTCACAGCAGATGGGGGCGGAAGGTGGCAGAGGGCCCCAGGTTCCGAGACGCCCTGCAGACAGCGGGGCTGAGGGGTTCGAGGGCTCCTAGGCACCTGCCTTGGCACAGAGGTCCCTACTGGGTCTTCACTGGGGCCAGGGCTCACCCCACCATGGTCCTTTGCTTCCAGTCATAGCTGCCAACGAGCTGGCCTGCCGAGGCCTGGACCACCTGGAGGAAAAGATCCCGGCCCTCCAGTACCCTCCTGAAAAGGTGAGCCGTTCCCTCTTCTCTAATGTGCCCCACACTTTGTTGTCACTGCCCCTCGGGAGGAGAGGGCATGAGCGGAGGATGCCATCACCATGTGTCTTTCATTTCTATGGCAAGTGCCCTCCTGGTGACGGCTGCCTGTCCCTGAGGCTACAACGTGCTTCTGTGGAGCCACATGAGGGCAGGGACCAGCAGGCCCAAGCCCAGCGGCAAACCCAGACAGGAGCTTGGAGTGGGTCCCACTGATCCTGACTTCCCACCCCAGGGGCATGCATTGGACCACGTGGGGACTAGGTCCCCCTAAGTGCTTGGGTCACGTCATCAGGTCCTAGGATTGCAGTCCCATATCCTCAAGATCCAACCCTTAATGGGCCATGAGACTGAAAAGGCACTTCACCTGGAGACATATTCATTGCGTATTTGCTGTGGTCAGGGCCATGTCAGGTGCTTTTGGGGAATAAACTTCGGTCTCTGATCTCATCTGTCCCACAGACATTTACTGAGCCCTAGCCTTCGCCAGGGGCCATAAGGCGTGACTTCTAGAGCCTTCTCATGTAATTGTCAACCCTCCTCTGGGATGCGGTGGTTGTCCCCATTTTGCAGATGACAAAATAGTGACTTCCCACCAGCCACAGCCTTACATGGAGGCCACATGACAGTGGGTCTGTTTGGCTGCCAGGCCTGTGCTCTTCACTCCCCTTTGTCTCCAGATGAAGGACAATGTCTTTGTTACGGGAGGTCCCAGGTTATTACTAGGAGAGAGAGACAAATCCCTTCAATGCAGAACTCGTAGGAAGAACAACCACGTCTATAGACCACAGTCTATGCAGATGGGCCCGTGAGCAGTGTTCTGAGGGCAGGACAGAGGAGCCAGTGGAGGAATTTGGGAGAGGAGAGGCCTTGTGTGCATGAGGGGATCAGGACAGGTGTCATCAAAGAAACCTCGCAGGATAGTAAGGACCTCGACAGGCAGAAACGGTACAGAAGCCAGCTGACCCGGATGGTTGGCACGGGGACAGCTGGGCCCTTCCCCTTTCAAGCCCAGCTTACTCCAGGTGCCCACATACTGGTGCCAGTGCCCTGGGCCTTTAATGTGCCCGCCCTCCTGCACTTCCCCCAGATCGCCTCCGAGCTGAAGGACACCATCTCCACGCGCCTCCGCAGCGCCAGGAACAGCATCAGCGTGCCCATTGCCAGCACTTCCGACAAGGTGATGGGGGCCGCCCTGGCCAGCTGTGAGCTGGCCTGGGGCGTGGCCAAAGACACTGCCGAGTATGCTGCCAGCACGCGCGCCGGCCGGCTGGCCTCTGGAGGGGCCGACTTGGCCCTGGGCGGTGTGGAGAAGGTGGTCGAGCTCCTCCTCCCTCCAGCCAAGGAAGAATCAGGTATCTGCTGTTAGGGGCTGGCGGACCCACCTGGGGAGAGAGTGGGCCCCCTAGCTGCCTGGGAATGAGCAAAACTGGCAAGGGCTCATCCAGCCACTGCTCTCGAGCAGGGCAGGCCCAGTGGGATTTCCAGATGGACACATCCTCACTTCACCCCATTTGTAAGTGGGGAAAGTGAGTTGCCCAAATCACCCCGAGCTCGTGGTGGAGCTAGGACAAAGCCTAGACCCAGACCAGCTTTCCCCTGCCCCTCTCATCTCTAATCCCTTCTCTCCCCCCAAACTCCTACCCAGGCCCTGCTCCAGGAAGCCAGGGAGCCAAGAAGCCTCCCAAGGCCAAGCCGAGCCTCGTGGGCAGGGTTGGTGCCCTGGCCAACACCCTCTCCCAACACACCTTCCAGACCACAGCCCGAGTGCTGAAGCAGGGCCACGCACTGGCCATGTGGATCCCAGGTGTGGCTCCTCTGGTGAGTGTCCACCCGGTCCCTCCCAGGTCCCCCCACCCGACTCTTCCACATGTTCTGGGAGCATCCCTTCTTCCAGCCTGGGCTGCGACTTTAGGTCTAAAGACAGGAGGCCTGAAGCAGGGAACGGAGGGCTAGTCTTCTAGGCTGCAAGGGGAGAAAAAGGACAACGTGAGCTGAAGGCAGGTCGGCCTTGCTAGGGTGTTCCTTCCCCACCACCCATTTCTGTCTCTCCCATTCTCCCACGGGGTCCCACCCCCCTTTATTCCCCCCACACACACACACACTTCTTTCTCTGTGTATTTTTAGCAGAGATAAACTGGATTTTTTTCATAAGCTAAGGCCAAAAAGGAAATAAAAACATTAAAGCCTAAAGGTCAGCAACCAAGACAACCACTTTTCAGCCATCGTTTGGGTGATACTTTCTAAAGCATCGTCAGGCCTGGCTCATTCATTCAAGCAAACGTTTGCTGAGAACCTACTATGCACTAGGTTCTGTCATAGTAGTAGTAGTTCTTCTCTGTCCCCTGCACTGGGGGGACATTTCCCAGAGGGTCCTGCTGGTTTCCTTCCATGGGACACACTGGCCCACTTGATTTTTTTCACTCTAAAGAGTTACAAGGACTACCTACTACAGTTCAACAGACACATGTCTTGTGACCCAGCAACTCCACCCAACAGAAATGAGAGCTTATATCCCCCACACGACAGGTCAAAATGTTCTCGTCGGCTTTATCCTCAGCCGGGAACTGAGAACAACTCAAATGTCCGTCAATAGTAGAATGGGTAGATGCGGTTGGTCTCTTGCTACATTGGCCGGTTGCACAGAACTGGAAAAGAAAGGGCTACTTCAACACGCACTAACACGGGGGAATCGCACAACATAATGCTGAACAAAAAGGTATTCATGACAGAAGACACTCAGTGTATGAGTCCATTTATACGCGGTTCACAAATAGGTGAAGCCAGTGCGTGGTGATAGAGGTGAGAATGTGGTCACCTTTGGGGGCTGACTGGGTGGGGGGGCACAGGGCGTCTCCTGGGGGGTTGAAAATGGTCTGTGTCTTGATCTGTGTGCTTGTAACGGTTCACAGAGCTGTACACTGAAGATGTGTGCACTGTATGTCAGTTATCACTCACAAAAGTTTTAAGAATGGTCTGCTGGAGCTAGGCCTGGCTCATGTCCCCCACCTGACGCCGGGGGAGAGGGGCTCTGGCTACAGGGGCTGTGAAGACGGGGGCCTCTGCCTTCACTCCCTCAGAGCAGCCTGGCCCAGTGGGGAGCCTCAGCGGCCATGCAAGTGGTGTCCCGGAGGCAGAGCGAGGTGCGGGTCCCCTGGTTGCACAACCTGGCCACCTCCCAGGAAGAGGACCGTGACGAGCAGACAGACACAGAGGGAGAGGAGACTGAGGAGGAGGAGGAGTCAGAGATGGAGGAGAAGCAGCTCCGTGAGGTGAGAGCCGGAGCTGAGTGGGGGTGCGGCAGTCTGGAGGTCCCACAGCCCATAGAGGGGTGAGAAGCGAGGCACAGGGTGATACAAGGGCCCAGGGACGTGGCACCTGGGGGCAGCACTCGTCACCTCACCCCAGACACCCCGCCAACAAAGTGCTTGCATGCCCTTCTCTCAGCTGACCCAACAACCCATGAGATAGGCAGGGTCAAGACTGTCATCCCCATTTTACAGATGAAGCAACAGGCTCAGAGAGGGAAAGTGACTTGCCTAAGACCACACAGCTAGTGGCCGAGCCAGGTGTCCATGTTCTTTCTCTAGCTCTGGGGATGGTGGGGAGGGGAAAGGCCAGGGGAGGCGCTACAGGAGGCGCTGACCTTGCCCTGGTCCCCAGGTAGCAGCCCAGCCTAGCCCGCGGGGCCTCCTGGGCAGTGTGGCCCACACCCTGCAGAAGGCTGTCCAGGGCACCATCTCGGCTGTGACGTGGGCACCTGCAGCTGTGCTGGGCACGGCAGGGAGGATGCTGGGCCTCACACCAGCCCGAGCGGTCTCCTCCACCAAAGGGAGAGCCATGTCCCTGTCAGACGCCCTGAAGGGCGTGACGGACAACGTGGTGGACACCGTGGTGCAGTACGTGCCGGTGAGTCCCGCCCCCACGCTGACCCGCCCCGCCCCTCGGCCTCCGTCCGTCTCCTTGGTGATCCTTCTCTGATCCTCCGTGTCCCGAAAACATTTCCACGCACTGGGGCGGTGACTGGGGCCCTTCCCAGCCCCAGGAATGCAGACACCTGTTGCCCTGGCCTGGTACCTCTCCCACATCCTTACTCCCCGTCAGTCTCGGGGTCCCCAGTGGCCCAGCCCTCACCCCTCGGCTCCCACCTGCAGGACCTGGGAGGTTTGCATGCCTCTCCCTAGGCAGGGGCTGGAGGGAGGCTGCCTGAGATCCTTGGGGGTGGGCTATGTTCCAGGGACAGCAGCTGCCCCCATCTCAATTCTGTCACCTATCGCTAACAGGAAAAACCCAAGGGACACCAATACCAGCCTTTTGGGAGTCCTTGGGCCCCTTCCTGGAGCAAGTTACAGGCCCTAGGAGGGCTGGTCAGGGCAGGAGGCTCCCTTAGAGAAGCGGGGGTGGGGGGTGAGTCATTCAGTCAGTCACTCCCACCAAGAGGTGTGCCAGGGGTTTTGGCCGCCAGCCCGTCTGCCTTGGGCCCAAAACAGGCCCAGGTGGGGGCTCCCTAACCCGAGCAATGTGTGGGTTGTGCTTAGCCCACAACTCAGGCCCCAGAAAGGTCAGGAAAGCCACTGACCTCCCACTGAGGGACTTCTGAGGGAGGCACAAGGGGTCCAGAAACTTTGGTGGGGGTCTGCCTTGCCTTGGGTGTCTAGACGGTGGAGATCGTCAGAGCAGGCAGGACCTCAGCGATCTCCCCCCAAACCCCATCCTGCGGCGCCGAGGCCCTTGTTCCACCAGCCAGCCTGTGCCCTCCTGATGGCCGCTCCTGGGAGCGGGCCGGGGGTAGGGTGGTGAAGAGGTGGGGGGCGGGGAAAAGGGTGTGGGGGATAAGGGGTGGGGATGGCAGTCGCAAGGCGAAGGCCAAACCAGGCCCTGATGAGGCTGCCGGGTCCTCAGCTCCCCAGGCTGTCGCTGATGGAGCCCGAGAGCGAGTTCCGGGACATCGACAACCCGCCGGCTGAGACCGAGCGCCGGGGGTCTGGGGCGCCGCCCTCTGGCCCCGATTCCACACTGCGCCCGGCTCAGCCCCGAGGCAGCCTACGCAGTGCACGGGGCCCCGGCCTGGAGGACAGGGGGGACCCGCCTGCCTCGTCGCGCCCGGCTTTCCCGGCCGCACCGCGCGAGAAGCCGGCGCGCAGGGTCAGCGACAGCTTCTTCCGGCCCAGCGTCATGGAGCCCATCCTGGGCCGCGCGCAGTACAACCAGCTGCGCAAGAAGAGCTGAGCGCCGCACCCCCGCCACCCATCCCGCGCCTCACCCAGGGAGCCCGGGCCCGTGTGGCCAGCAAGTAAGCAAACCTACACTTCCAAGAGAGCGTTGACTTCTTCAAAGTAGTCCGCTGGGCAGCCTGAGGCTCGCGTCATCTTTTGAGCATCCTTTGGGAGTTGAGCCCTCACAGCCAATTTGTAAGAAGCATCAGAGCAGCCGCCTTCTTTGATTGTATGTCTTGTTTTCTACTAAAAGATTGCCTAATTTGATCTCTTCTTTAACCAAACTTGTGGCGAAATGACATTTGACTGTTTCCAAGATTTTGACCCATCTACTGTGGACAAATCTTTGCCACCAATGAATTTCGTGTCACTTACCCTGAAGGGCTAAGCAGGAGTTCCGGACACATTTTTAAGCCCTGAGCTCAGATTCCTGAACATCCTGCTTCTCAGTAGGCTACTTTGAAGGAACAACAATCGGGTGTAAAAGCTCTCGTGTGTTTATATAAAATATCAGCGTCACTTTGTGTAGCCGGTACCCGACGTTTTCACAGGCTGGGTCCCGGCCTGTGCTCTGTAGCGCCACCTTCTGGCTCATAGTCATTCCCATTTGCAGCCTGACTTCCACCTGCGCATTTACTCTTTTGAATTCTGGCACTCCCAATGCGGCTGGCGGCTGGACGACAGGTGACCCTTCCCCTTATAAAGTCTATACTGTATAGACCGTTCAAGCCCTGTTTTTGAAAATGTTAATATTCGGTAAATCTAACGAATGCATACATATAATTTAAAATTGAAACACTGCAAAAAGATTGGAACCCTGAGGTCCTGGTTCCCCTTCACAAAAACAACCACGGTGCCAGTCGCCTGTATATCGTTCTAGTTCCAGGCTGTGCACGTGCTAGCACGTGTGTGTGTATGTACTCCCCATTTTGTTCGCACACCTGTGGGATGTTATACTCACCTGCTCTGTCCACTTAACAATACATCTTAGAGATCTTTTTGTATCACTATCATAAATCCTCCTTGCACTTTTTAATGGCCACATAGTAGGTGCCTCATAATGTAGATGCTATAATTGATTTAACTAGTTCCCTGGTGGAGGACTGTTAGGTTGTTTCCCTTTCTTTCTCTCTCATTTTTTTTTGTTGTTATTGCAAACAGTACTGCAATAAATGTCCTTATACAGAGTGTCTTGTGTACATGTGTGTATATATATCTATAGGATAAAATCATCACTTGGAACCGTGACCTGATGGGCGAAAGGGTATCTATGTTTCAAATATTGTTAGATGATGCCAAGTAGGCTCCAAAACCAAACTCTGTTTTTCTTATCATTTTCACCTGCAGCTATATAGATAATGAAATGCGCCCTTCCTTCTCTGGGTGTTTTCTATCTGAAGGTGATAGCAGAGAGAACTGGAAAAGCCGGGTCCTTTGTCACATTGCCATTGACTCAACCTGCCCCGAAGCACTCCTTCCTCTGATCTCTCTGTTTTCTGAGATAACAGATGACCTTATTGTTCAAGCCACTTCACGTTGTGGTTTCTGTTCCTTGAGGCTGAGGGTTTCCTGATACAGATCTAGAAGAGTCTTGGCAATTTCGATAGCCTTTCTGCAGAAATCTTCTGTACACAAGATAAATTTTGCTACTACATCAGAGTTCAGTTTTTCTAATGACATTTTAAGTGACAGATATGCTTCTAGATTTTGATTGAAATCCAACCGTGCATAGTGCTCCCCAGAGGTCACAGAAGTGCAGACACCGTCTCCTCCAGGCGGCCTGTGGACATCCCCATATCACCTCTCCTGGTGCCAGGTTTCCATTGGTAATGACTGCAAGATGCAATTCACTTTCAGAAATGTTAGGATGTGAGAAGACGCAAGTCTTAGAACTGAGGAAGCATTTTTTGATGTGGTGAGATGGAAGTTTCTGCTGTTCTGGGGGCAGACAAGGGTGGCTTGGAAATGGAAAACAGATATGAAAAAAGAAGGGATGCTGAGCTGAGGACAGATTGTCTGGTACCCGGTTTGGGGACTTCTAAAACATAAGGAGATGCCATCGTTAGGATGTGTGTTTGTTCTCTGGATATGTTCCATGTACCACACTGTCATTTTGTACCTACAATAAAATACCATACTGTCCCACATCCATAGTTCTGTTAGAGCAAAGACAGTTTTCATTCCTTTTTCAGTAACTTTTACCAAAAATCCCTGTGGAGGGTCTATGCCAGGTCTTGGGCCAAGGCAAAGAGTTATGAATAAGACATACTCCCTTCAAGGAGCTCACAGTTTAGTGGGTGAAATGGACAAGTAAACAGTTATGCACATGGCACATGTACATAATAGTATGTACATGCTTGTAAATCATAGTGCTACGGTCTGAAAGTCTGTGGCTCCTGAAAATTCATATGCTGAAATCCTAACCCCCAAGGTGATGGGATTAGGAGGTGGAGCCTCTGGGAGTGATTAGGTCATGATTAGGATGAGTGTCTTTGTAAGAGACCCCAGAATGCTGGCTCCCTTCCACCCTTGGAGGACACAGTGAAAAGACAGCTGTGTAGGAGCTCATCTGGACCCTCATCTGACACTGAGTCTGCTGGCACCGTGATCTTGGACTTCCAGCTCCCAGAACTGTGAGAAATAAACAGTTGATGTTTATCAGCCACCCGGTCTGGAGTATTTTGTTATAACAGCCCAAATGGAGCAAGACACATACGTTGGAAGGGAAACCTCCAAGACAGTGAGTGTACTTACTGGCCGCCTTCTGTACACCTTTTTTTTCCCCCTTCATTGGCATGTGTTACAGGGACAAGAGGGAGACCAGCAAAGAGGCTTTGCAGTGGCCCAGGTCAGGGACAGTGGTGGCGTGGTGGCAAGGCTGCGGAGGTTTACAGAGAAATTTGACTGGAAGTTACTATGGAGGGCAAATCGGGGCTTGGTGGTAGAAGTGAGATGAGAAGAGTCTAGGATGGCTTGAGGGCTGGGGACACCTGGGTAGCACCTGCCTAGGTAGATGCAGGATGAAACCTCTGCAAGGTTCCCACTGGCCTTTTGCCCACAGAATAACCTCCCCAACTGAAGAGGTGGGTTAAGAGCTCTATAGCAAACCCCCCTCCCAGTGGCTTTTCTTAGGGGCAGTGGCCCATCCAGGAACTCGAGGCTGGTGGCAGTGGAGTCCACCCGTGGATCCCATGCCCTTTCCAGACTGGGGGCTTACAAGCCAGAGCGGTGAGCCAGGACTTGTCAGGGCCGGCTCTGCAGGGAGGCCGCTCCAGGGGGACAGACGCCCCCCCCCATCCTGCTCTCTTCCTGGCCTAAATGGGAGCTCTCTGGTGGCTTCAGGTATCCAGCCCCTGGGTCACCCTGGGTATGGGGCAGAGAAGGGGCACAGCAATGACAGCTTACTGCCTAGTGTGAGTGCCAAGGGTGCAGCCAGAGTCCCAACCACTTGGGGGAGAATTGGGCCCCCATCCCAACCCTGAAAGTCGGGGCGGATGGATCCTTCAGCTTTAGAAGGGGACGTGAAATCAGTAGAGAAAAGGGGTCTGGATGGAGAGCTCTGCTTCGCTCGGAGGGGGCGTGGCGAGTGCAGCTAGAGGGGGCGGTGCAGTAGCAGGAGGAAAGGTCTACACCTGAATGGATGAAGGAAGGAAGGAACGAACGAACGAACAAACAGTAGCTTAGCTTTTAGTCTAGTTATTAACTCTCAGGGTTGGAAAATCCACCCTCCCCTTGCGGAGCCAAAATGGTCCCTGGTTAATTTCCGTCTTCTCACGTGTTAACAACTTGCCATTATGAGACTTAGGTGCCCGGCCCTAAGGTGGGCAAAATGGGCTTCAGCGGGGAGAATCAGGCCGGCCTCGCGAATTGTGGCCACAGAATTCTGTAAATCTGCACTAGCATCAGCGCGCGGCGAAGCCATCCCTCGGCGGGGCTCGGGGTGGAAACCAGGACCACGTGGTCCCGCCCCTAGGCGAGGCCCCGCCCCTCGTGGCCCCGCCCCTCCCAAGTCTCCGAGAGCCCGAGCGGGCGGAGTTGCGGGGGAGGGGCGGGATTATTTAGGGGGCGGGGGTCCTGGTGACGGCATCTGAGCGCGCCGCTCTGAGGCAGGGAGGCTGGCTGCCGGACCTGGGGGCTACCCTGGTACCTCAGCCGGTGAGTGTGGGCCCGGGGAAGGTCGAGGGCGAGGGCTGGGTGGGGTGGGGTGGGTGTGGGAGGCGCGCTCGCCCCGTCCTGAGCAGGCCTGGGCTTGGTGGCACTGGGAACCCTCTCGCCTTTGGAGTCCCGGCCCGGCACGAGGAGCCCCCACCATTGCTTCCGAGCCTCCCGGAGGCCCCTCCCTGGGCAAGCGGGAGCTCCCCTTCCCCTAGGTCCGGGGCGTGAGGCGGACATCCCGGTCCTGGTCTGGAGGAGAGAGCGCTGCTGCGGTGAGGGTCGGGTGTGCGTTTGTGACTACTTTCCCAAACTTTCTCGAAGTTCCCGCCTCCGGCTCCTGACGTTCCACCCGCGCGGGACCGCACCGGTGGAGGTGTCTGGGCGCCTTCTGGGCGCGCAGAAGCGGGGACCGCAAGGGCCTGCGAAAGCTCTGGGTCAGCGGGGCAGGTACCGACCGCTGTGTCCCCAGGGCCCGGCACTCAGCAGGGCCTGAATGCTTCAATTAAACCGTTATACGTACTGACAGAAAATATAGTCAAGCGTTGCTGAGGAATGGTAGGCGATTGCATCCTCGTGCAAACATCGTAGATGCAGTTACACACACCTGGACAGTACAGCCTACTACACACTAGGTTCTGCTACAGCCGAGGCTACAAACCTGCACAGCCTGTGAGGGCACACAACTGGAGGTACAGCACCAAGGGGACAGGCGGGTCCCTGCCTCCCAGCTCCCAGTCTGGGAGGAGCAGGGAGACCAGCAGGTACTCTGGCAATTGTAGCAGAGTGATCAATGGTTGATGGGAGCAGCCTGGGGCGGGGTGTGTATATGGGGGAGGGAGTCGGGGAAGATGGGGGAGGGGGCACAGAACAGGGGTGCTTTCTGGCTCCCTGAAGGAGGTGGAGCCAGCTTCAGCTTGGAGGAGGAGTAGGAGGAAGCTTGGATAACAGTGAGTATGTTGCAGGCAGAGAAAGCTGAGGAAAGGTGGGGTACATGTGATTAGTCCAGGTTATGCAGGGCTTGTTAGTCCCCCCCATTAAGGTTTAGACTCTCAAGGGCAGTGGGGGGCCTTTTTGGGGAGGAGTTTAAGCAGGGAGTTTGGATGTCGTTTGCATTTTTGAAAAATGGCCTTGGTTGCTGTGTCCGAGGGTCAGGGAGACAGACCAGTGAGGGGCTGGTAGAGGTCATCCTATGAAGACGTCACTGGCCAGGACCAGGGCTTGGGCATAAAATGGGGAGAAACAGGTGAACTTGAGAAATTCAGTAGCCTCCCCTTAGCTGTGGTTTTAGTCACCCATGGTTAACTGTGGTCTGAAACAATAAACAGCTGGTAAGTTTGAACTTGTGCGTCGTTCTGAGTATCGTGATGAAATCTCACAATGTCTTTGGCCGTCTTGGATGTGAGTCGGTTTGTTAAAAAACCACGCAATACCTGTGAAGCGCGGTAAAGCAAAGTGTAATAAGCAAGGTAAACCTGTGGTGAAAATCAAGTGCGTGCAAGCTGTGGGGGCTGCCTGCATAGATGGTCATGGTACCATGTTTCCCTGAAAATAAGACCGGCTCTCATATTATTTTTTGCTCCAAAAGACGTATTAGGGCTTATGTTCAGGGGACGTGATCCTGAAAAATCCTGCTAGGGTTTATTTTCCAATTAGGTCTTATTTTGGGGGAAACACGGTATCAACGCTTGTGTTCCCATGAGCCTTGTTTTACCTAATAAGCCCCAAAGTGCAAGAGTAATGATGCTGGCAATATAGGAAGCCGTAAGGTGCTTCCTTTAAGTGAAAAGGTGAAAGTTCTGGACTTAATCAGGAAAGAAAAATATCATATGCTTAGGTTGGAAGATCTGCGGTAAGAACGAGCCTTCTGTGAAGTTGCGAAGAAGGAAAACAATTCATGCTAGTTTTGCTGTCGCATCTCAAACTGCAAGAGTTAACAGCCATAGTGTGTGGTAAGTGCTAGTTAAGATGGAAAAGGCATTTCATGTGTCGGTGGAAGGTACGAACAGAAAGTGTGTTCTGAGTGGGCAGTGGGTTGCTCCCAGAAAGCATTGAGCCTCTAGGAGGACTTCAGCAAGGGCTCCCCCAAAGTGAGTGACCACGTTCACATAACTTTTACTACAGTAGGTTGTTGTAATTCTATTTTACTAGGTATGGTTAATCTCTTGCTGTGCCTAGTTTATAAATTAAACTTGACTACAGGAATGTATGTGTAGGCAAAAACATAATATATATAGGGTTTGGTTCTATCTGTGGTTTCAGGCATCCACTGGGGCTCTTGGAACATATCCCCTGCATGTCAGGGGTGGGGGGACTGCTGTACTTAGGGGATAGAATTGACAGGATTGGGCAGTGGGAGCTTGATCTCGAAGGATCTGTTGACTTTTTTGAAGGTGGGGCAGGGGGAATGATGTAACAAGCAGAGATTGGTCTCTGCCCCAGTGGCTGTTAGGGAAAGGAGTTTCGTGTGTGTGTGTGTGTGTGTGTGTGTGTGTGTGTGTGTGTGTGTCTGTCTGTCTGTCTGTCTGTGTGTCTGTCTTCATCTTCTAGGAGATGGGGTCACAGTGAAAGGGGGCCGCTGGAAAACAAGCCCTTGGATGTTAAGTGGGTGAGTTAGGGCCTTAGTTTGCCAGTGACGAGAGCCAAGAAATGTTACTGTGTAGGGCAGTTTCCTGGCCCTGGCAGCTTTTGGGCACCAGGCTGGGGCACGAGGGCGTGCGGAACTTTGGCCACCCCCCCCCCCCCCCCCCCCGTGTCTGTCCAAGGTCAGGAGCTGTAGGATCTGGCTCCAGGTCCCCTGTCGGGTGAGTCCAGCCTCTGGAGTGCAGGTGCTGATGGCAGGAACTCTTCCTCTTTCCACAGGGCCTGGAGCAGCCCTCTGTCAACATGGGCCTGGAGGCCCAGAGGCTGCCAGGGGCCGAGGAGGCCCCGGTGAGGGTGGCCCTGCGAGTCCGCCCACTGCTGCCCAAGGAGCTGCTGCACGGGCACCAGAGCTGTCTGCGGGCGGAGCCGGGACATGGCCGTGTCATCCTGGGCCGAGACCGCCACTTCGGCTTCCATGTGGTGCTGGACGAGGACGCTGGCCAGGAGGCTGTGTACCAGGCCTGCGTGCAGCCCCTGCTGGAGGCTTTCTTCGAGGGCTTCAATGCCACCGTGTTTGCCTACGGTCAGACAGGCTCCGGGAAGACGTACACCATGGGGGAGGCCAGTGTGGGTGAGTGACCCCGCTTGGGCTCCATGCCCCTGTTGAGGGGCCTCAGCAGCTCCTGAATTCCTGCCCCGCCCTCTTGCTGCCGTTCCCTTTTGAAGGAGGGGGAGCAGGTTTCTGAAACAGATCAGGAGCCCGGGGTGGGACCAGCCATATCAGTGGACTGGGCAGGGCAGGAAGGAAGGGTCCTGGGAGTCATGGATGGCCTTCTCAGCTCCATAGAGATGGGACCACGCTGGCTGGTTCTGGGGACTTTGGGGAGGAAGGGCTTGGGAACTTGGTTTGTGTCTGGACGTGGTCGGGATGGCTGTGGAGGGTCAGGACTCCAAGTTGGAGTGGTTCGAATGGGGATTGTCCTGCAAGAGGCGCCCTGGCGGCTGCATAGCAGGGCAGGTGCACTGAGGCTTGGGAGAGGCACTTTGTGACAGTTGAAGGGACTCCCCGTTTTATGGAAGGCTTTCTCTTAGATTATAAAAGTGTACTTGTCTGTCATGGACAATTAGGGAAATACAGAAAAGCACATGCACAAAATAAAATTTACTTGATCATTTCCTTTCATAAATCACTCACCCTGTTACCGGTTCAGTTTCTTTCTCTTTGAAAATTACACTTTTTTAAAAAATGAGATTATGTTGTACCCATTCTTTTGTGTCCTTTATGTTTTCTTAACAAGATCTCGTGGGCATTTCTCTCTGTCATTAAATATTCTTCAATCTGATTTTGTAATGGCTGCCTGACATTCCATTGTGAATATAAGGTAATTTATTTAACCATATCCCCTATTGGATCTTAGGATTGGACACTTGGGATTTTTGCTTTTTTTTTTTGAAGTTATGAGGAAGAGTGCTGCTCTGAACATCCTCTTATTACTTCCTTGGGATAAATTTAGGAGGTCCTTTAGATAACTAAGTGTAGACTATAGTAATGAGCTCCCTGTCTTGGGGAGTAATCAAGCCAAGGGGATCTGACGATCTGGCAGGAAAGTAGTGGAGGGGATGCTTACATCATGAAAGGCATTAGTTGACCCATGAGAGTTTGTTTTCAACTCTGAAATTCTGTGATTCTGCCTGACATCCCCCCCCCACCCCAGCATGACCTGGCTCAGGCTGGGCCCCCCCCCCCCCCCAGCATGACCTGGCTCAGGCTGGGCCCCCCCCACCCCAGCATGACCTGGCTCAGGCTGCCTGGCCCATCCCGGCCTCTGCTGCTGCCTTCTCCACACTGGCGCCCCATCCGGATGCCGGCAGGAGCCTCAGGGCCTTGGATGTCCCGCTGAAGGCACTGTGGTGTCTCCCCAGCCTCCCTTCACGAGGATGAGCAGGGCGTCATCCCACGGGCCATGGCCGACGCCTTCAAGCTCATTGACGAGAATGATCTGCTTGACTGTCTGGTGCACGTGTCCTACCTGGAAGTGTACAAAGAGGAGTTCCGAGACCTGCTTGAGGTGGGCACTGCCAGCCGTGACATCCAGCTTCGGGAAGACGACCGTGGGAACGTTGGTGAGGAAATCCTGAGTCCTCCACTGGCCGGGGTCCTCCACGGACTGGAAGTCTTTCATCTGCTGACCTGTCTGGGAGGGACACCTCCTAACTGGGAAACCCTGGGAGGTTTTGCTTCCGTGTCCCGTCTCCACCGACAGTGGTGTATTTCTTCGGCCCCCAGAGTGAGAGGCATTGAGGTGGGCGTGGGGGAAGCTGGAGCCCCTCCAGCCCAGCCCAGGAGGGGCAGGACCTGGGAAGGGGCAGCTGAGGCAGGAAGAGCTGTGGAGGGCCGGTAACAGGCTGCCCCTGCCCTTGTGTGCCCGCAGTGCTGTGTGGGGTGAAGGAGGTGGACGTGGAGGGCCTGGACGAGGTGCTGAGCGTCCTGGAGATGGGCAACGCTGCGCGGCACACGGGAGCCACACACCTCAACCGCCTGTCCAGCCGCTCACACACCGTGTTCACCGTGACCCTGGAGCAGCGGGGGCGCACCCCCAGCCGCCTGCCCCGCCCCGCCGCGGCCCAGCTGCTCGTGTCCAAGTTCCACTTTGTGGACCTGGCGGGCTCCGAGAGGGTGCTCAAGACGGGCAGCACGGGCGAGCGCCTCAAGGAGAGCATACAGATCAACAGCAGCCTGCTGGCTCTGGGCAACGTCATCAGCGCCCTGGGCGACGCGCAGCGCCGGGGCAGCCACATCCCTTACCGGGACTCCAAGATCACGCGGTGAGCCACCTGCGTCCGTCAGGGCAGCTCGGTGTGGCTGGGGGAGGCCAGTAGGGGATGGGTCCCCCTCCGGTGGTGTCTGGGGTGCGCAGCCATGCATTCCGAGGAGCCGGCCTTGGGTGGGGTCCCTGACGCACCCGCCTGGCGTCCTCAGGATCCTCAAAGACTCGCTGGGCGGCAACGCCAAGACGGTGATGATCGCCTGCGTCAGCCCCTCCTCCTCCGACTTCGACGAGACCCTCAACACCCTCAACTATGCCAGCCGCGCCCAGAACATCCGCAACCGCGCCACCATCAACTGGCGGCCGGAGGCCGAGCGGGTGCCAGAGGAGGCGGCCGGCGCGCGGGGTCCCTCTCGGCACCGCTCGGAGACGCGCATCATCCACCGTGGCCGGCGCCCCCCGGGCCCGGCCGCCGCCCCTGCCACGGCGGCTGCCCGCCTGGGCGCCGAATGCGCGCGCTACCGGGCCCGCACCGACGCTGCCTACAGCCTCCTGCGCGAGCTGCAGGCCCAGCCCGGGCTGCCTGGCGCCGCCGCCCGCAAGGTGCGCGACTGGCTGTGCGCTGTCGAGGGCGAGCGCAGCGCCCTGAGCTCCGCGTCTGGGCCCGACAGCGGCATCGAGAGCGCCTCGGCCGCGGAGGAGCAGGCCACGCAGGGGCCCGGCGGCAGAAAGGGGGCTAGAGGCCAGGTGTGGCTCTGGGGAGGAGCGGGCCGGGGAAGGGAGAAGATCTTCGGGCAGCCAGCCGTGCCTCTGCCCCCTGTCCATTAGCACAGTGCTCTGGGGATTCAGAGGCACTTCTGCTGATGACCCAGGTCACTTTTGGTAACGTCACCCAGCCTCAGGGTCTCTAAAATAGGGGTGACATTGGCACTGGTGTCTGCCTCCTGGGGTTGGTGTCAGGGTGGTGTCACAAGCACCCAGCACTGGTGAAGGCGCAGTGAGTTGTTCGATGTTAATAAAAATGATAAGAGATGGCCCAAATGACTCGCAGAGGGGACCACGGTCCAGCTGGGGTTTGGGGCGCCCAATGCAGCCAGGGCTTGGAGCAGAGTAACAAGTAGCGCTAGGGGATCCCTTGGCAGGGCAGAGAGAGGGCCCGGGTGTACCAGGGACAGGCAGGCTTGTCGTGCCAGCTCCGGGTGCTGAAGCCTCTCTTCCTGCCCGGTAGGAAGATGAGGCGGCGCTGCTGGCCCTGCAGAGTCAGGTGGCCCGGCTGGAGGAAGAGAACCGAGACTTTCTAGCTGCACTGGAGGACGCCATGGAGCAGTACAAGCTGCAGGTGGGGCCGCCCCTTCCGCGGTGGGGAGAAGGCTTCCCTGAGGAGGTGAAAGTGAGCTGGGTTTTCCTGGAGCGAGAAGAAATTAGCCGCTCTCATTCTGGCAGGGTGGATAGAGATGGGGGCATGCACAAATGAGCAAAAGTGTGGAGGTAAGGAACAGAATGACGCGGGTGGGTCGGTGGGCACGATGGTCACGAGTGGGTGGGGAAGTGGGACTCGAGGGGCAGCAGGATGGGGCAGTTGGAGTCGGACCCTTTTGTCTCAAGGTAACTGGGCCAGCATTGCTCCTGGCGCCCTCTGGTGGCAGTGATTGGGATGGAAATGGAGGACGGAGGGAGTGATCGGAGGCGGCCGGGTGGTGTGAGAGCTTGAGCCTGAACTAGTACAGTTTGTGTGTGTCGGGGTGGGTGAGCACCAAGAGGCCGTCAGAGGTATTTGGCGCTCCTCAGTTTTAGCCCAGAGCAAGCGGGTGTCCCCAGACCTCTTCAGTCTCCTGCACTTCTGCCTGTCAGCGTCCCTGCTGCACCCCCTCCCCCATCCGAGTCCCCCAGCAGCACCTGGACCATGTCTTGCAGAGCGACCGTCTGCGTGAGCAGCAGGAGGAGATGGCCGAGCTGCGGCTACGACTAGAGCTGGTGCGGCCTGGCTGGGGTGCCCCAGGGCTCCTGCAGGGCCTGCCTCCTGGGTCCTTTGTGCCCCGGCCTCACACAGCCCCCCTGGGGGGCACCCACACCCATGTGCTGGGCATGATGCCCCCTGCCTGTTTTCCTGGAGGTGAAGTTGGCCCTGAGAACTGGGGCGAGGTGAGGAAGTGGGGATGCTGGGCGTCTGCTCTGCCAGTCGGACCCGGTGGGCTCAGGCAGGGGCAGGGCGATACTGGAGAATGTCTCTCACCCCATGCTTTCATGGGACCAGCTGTGAGGTGCCCCTGCTTGTGTCCCTACAGGAAGGGCCAAGGTTTGCGTGATTCTGGTAGGGCCTCTCAGAAAGGTAGTGCCATTGGGAAGCACCAGGGCAGCTAGAGGTTGTTTGGGGGTTACAGACGGGCTTCTGGCTTCTAGCATTGGAAGGGAAGCTTGCATGCTTCCAGAGATGGGAAGCTCATCACCTCTGAGGCCTCCCTCTCTGTGTTTGGAAGCCTCTCTTTGCAAGTTTACTTTCCCATGAGCCCTAAGTTCCCTGAGTCTGGTCTCCTAGTTCTGCCACGTAGGGCCTTTTGGACAAAGGCTGCTCCTGCATCTGCCTGAAAGCGCTGGGTCATCTGAGCTCTCGAGTCCTGAGGGACTGAGGAGAGGGAGGCCATGGGTTTGCCAGAAGTCTTATGAAGCCACCACTCTGGCCAGGTGTTGTTAGCAAGATGTGACTTGGGTGTAGGTGACCTGTGTACGAGGTCGGACAATTAAGTTCGTGAACTCATCCTAGAAAAAGTGCTATATACCTCACTGCCAAATATCACTACGGTCACCTTCGAAGTACTCCCCTTGGGAAGCTCTGCTCCAGCGCCAGTGCCTAGTCCACCCTTCAAAGCAATTTTGGAACTCTTTCTGGAATGGCCATCAGAGCTGTCGTTGTATTACCCTTGATGTCCTGAATGTCATCAAAATGTCTTCCTTTCAGTATTTCTTTTCAGGTAAAGGAAGAAGTCACTGGGGGCCAGATCAGGTGAGTAGGGAGGGTGTTCCAATACAGTGATTTGTTTCCTGGCTAAAAACTCCCTCACAGACCGTGCCGTGTGAGCTGGTGCATTGTCGTGATGAATTGTTGGCGAAAAGTTCAGGTCGTCTAACTTTTTTACGCAGCCTTTTCAGCACTTCCAAATAGTAAACTTGGTTAACTGTCCAGTTGGTATAAATTCATAATGAATAATCCCTCTGATATCAGAAAAGGTTAGCAACATCGCTGCAACCAAGTTCACGAACTTAATTGTCAGACCAGACCTCGTACAAGATAGAAACAGCAGACGGTCAGCTGAGAGTACCAGGTACTGGGGGAGCCAGGGAGGGAGAAATGGGGGAAGGGAGGAAGCTCCTGCTCTGATGTGAGCTTGGAAAGGCCTCCGTGGGGTCACCAGAGATAGGTCTCAAAGGTAAGGCAGGGCTTGAGGTAGAGGTGTGAGGCGGATGGGAATGGCTGATAGAGGGGACCCTGGAGGCTTCCTGTCCTGAGCCCTGACACTCCCCTAGCAGGTGCCAAATGGCCGGGAGACTGGAGCTAAGTTGCTGGAGGAGGTAGACAGGCTGGAAAGTGGCTCTTCCGCTGCATCGGAGGAGGGGGAGGAAGGGGAGGAGGAGCCGCCACCCCCGCGGACCCTGCACCTGCGTAGGTGAGTAGGACCCACTGCCGACCTCACAGGGACCAAGTCAGGGCCTGGCTGGGAGGCTCCGTGGTCTCGGTGCCCTCACCTACGTGGCCCTGGCCGACCCTTGAGGGAGAGCAGACAGGAACTGTGGGCCCTGAACCAAGTACTTGGGGTAGGTGTACCGTGGAGTGGGCCAGGCTTCCTGCTTCTTAGTCTCCAAGGTGGTCCTCACTGCCCCCGGCTGCCCTGTACCCTCTAAGCATGGCTCCTGGCCTGGGGTTCTGCCGGGCTGACACCCCAGGGCTCCACTGACCCTGAGGGGATGGAGGGTCGGTGGTGGCCTGTCTTTCTCCCTCCGGTCCAGGAGTTGGCTGGGCTGGGGCAGGTACAGACTCCTGCGTCTGCCCTCCAGAAACGGAATCAGCAAGTGGAGCCAGAGGGAGGAGGCCAGCTCAGGGAGTCCGCCCGGCAGGAAGGACCCGGAGCTTGGCCTTGAGCAGCTGGGTGCAGCCATCCTGGAGCCCAGAGGTGGGCTTGGTGGGACACAGGGCCCCGGCCCCTCCTCCCCTCCGTGGTCCCAGACCGGCTACCCTGGACACTGCACACCTCACCCCTGCCTGCCCCTGCCCAGGACCTGCCTCTCCCCTTACCCCCGGTGCCTCCCCCGCTGTTGGCTGGGGCAACAGACTTGACAGTGGGTCTTGTACAGCGGTCCGTGGGAGCAAGGCCCAGGCGCGGCCCCGCCAGGTCCCCGCTGCCTCCGAGTGGCGGCTGGCCCAAGCCCAGCAGAAGATCCGGGAGCTGGCCATCAACATCCGTGTGAAGGAGGAGCTCATTGGGGAACTGGTCCGCACAGGTGAGGAGTGGGCGCTGGGGCGGCCCCCACTCGAGGCTGGGTTTGGAGCAGGGGCCAGATGGCCTTGGTTTGATGCCCAGCTCAGCCTCTTCCATTTGTGTGACCCTAAAAGCAGGTCGGATAACCCCTTTGTGCCTCAGCTTTCTCATCTCTAAAATGGGGATAATTAATGGTACCTGCTTCCCAGGGTTGTTGTCAGGATGTTGTCAGGAATGAGTTAATTCAGGTAAAATGGTTAGAGTAGCTCTCAGGAAGCGTTACCTATTATTTACCCAGTGCCTGCTGTGTATCAGGCACTGTACTGGAATCTCTCAGTCCTGGGGAACACATAGGGTCCCCAAATCATGCTACATTTACTACTGGTCATACATGTGACTTGGTAGGAGGTGATTTTAAGTGGGGGGACCCGTTGAACCTTTTTATCAATAGTTACAAATTTAGTATAAAATGCAGTGTGAAAAATTTTGAACAGAAAATAAGACTAGTACAGTGGGTCTCCGTACACCCATCACCAAGATTAGCAGTTACCAAGTTTCTCCCACGTTTTATTCTTCTTTTCATTGCTGAAATACATATACATTGGGGTGTCAAAAAAAAAATGTCTACAAGTGGACGCTTTGGTCAGCGTTGCTCAAGCTGTCATCAGAAGTGTCTGGACGCTGATGGGAACCACTCTGAGCACCTCTTGTAATTGCAGAAGTCAAACGTGACTTGTACTCATCTTTTGTTATCGGTATATATTGAGTATTACAATTTTAATGTTTTTCCCCCTTTCTTTCTTAAAATGTGTATACATTTTTTTTGGCACCCCCAGTATTGTAATTGACAGTGGGTTTAAAACATTATGTAAACTTCAGGTGTGTGATTCTATAATACATAATCTGTATATTGTACTGTGCGCTCACCACGCAGTCTAGTCTCCTCCCGTCACCATATATTTGACCTTCTTCTCCCTCTTCATCCTTCCCTTCTGGTCACCTCCATACTGTTGTCTGTGTCTACGAGTTTGTTTGTTGCTTTGTTTTATATCCCACATATAAGTGAAATCCTATGGTCCTTGTCTGTTTCCATCTGACTTATTTCACTTTGCGTGATACTCTCAAACTCCATCACTGTTGTGGCAAATGACAATATTTCATCATTTTTTGTGGCTGAGTAATATCAATTGTGTATATGTATCACCTCTTCTTTATCCAATCATCTATCAAAAGACACTTCAGTTTTCATGTCTTGGCCTCCGTGAATAATGCTTCAATGAACCTGGGTGTGGAGTACATAGATCGTTATAAATAAACGTTTTCCAATTTTTCGGGTAGATACCCAGAAGACGGATTGCTGGGTCATATGGTAAGTCTATGCTTAATTTTTTGAGGAACCTCCACACTGTTTTCCTCAGTGGCTGCACCAGTTTATATTCCCACCAGCAGTGTACAAGGGTTCCTTTTCTCCACAGCCTCTCCAACACTTGTTATTACTTGTCTTAGTAATATTAGTTCTGACAGGTGTGAGGTGATATCTCATTGTGGTTTTGATTTGTATTTCCCTGATGATTAGTGATGTTTTTATATAGCTGTTGGCCATTTGTATGTCTTCTTGGGAGCAGTGTCTGTTCAGGTCATCTGCCTGGTTTTTGTTTTGTTTGTTTTTTTTTATTGGGGAAGGGGAACAGGACTTTATTGGGGAACAGTGTGTACTTCCAGGACTGTTTTTTCCAAGTCAAGTTGTCCTTTCAGTCTTAGTTGTGGAGGGCGCAGCTCAGCTCCAGGTACAGTTTCCATTGCTAGTTGCAGGGGGCGCAGCCCACCATCCCTTGCGAGAGTCGAACTGGCAACCTTGAGGTTGAGAGGACGCACTCCAACCAACTGAGCCATCCGGAAGCTCAGCGGCAGCTCAGCTCAAGGTGCCGTGTTCAATCTTAGTTGCAGGGGGCACTGCCCACCATCCCTTGTGGGACTCGAGGAGTTGAACTGGCAACCTTGTGGTTGAGAGCCCACTGGCCCATGTGGGAATTGAACCGGCCGCCTTCAGAGTTAGGAGCACGGAGCTCTAACCGCCTGAGCCACCGGGCCGGTCCCTGTTTTTTTTTTTTTTTTGTTGTTTTTTTTAAGACTTTTATTAAAATATAGGTCACATACAATATTAGTTTCAGGTGTACACAATAGTTATTCAAAATTGATACACCTAAAGAAGTGATCACCATAAGTCTAGCGTTATACCTGGAAATTTGAACCATTTATTTCCTTTCACTGTGTCCCCCTTATAATTTTTCAGTTATTGTTGACATTCAATAACTTATATTTCTGATGTACAGTATAGTGGTTATACATTTACATAATTTAAGAAGTGATCCCCCTGACTAATACTCACGTGGCACTCTACATAGTTATTACCATATTATTGACTGTATTCCCTATGGTTTACTTTACAACTCCGTGACTATTTCGTAATTTTCAGTTTGTATTTCTTTATCCCTTCACCTTTTTCACCCTGTCCCCCAACCCCTTCCCATCTAGCACCCCAGTAAATCCAGTATGCATCTGACACCATCCAGTTATTACAATAGTAATGACTATATTTCTTTTATGCTATATACTATATCCCCATGATTACTTTATAACAACTAATTTGTACTTCTTAATCCCTTCCCGCATTTAACCTACCCTCCTAACATCCTTCCGTCAGGCAACCATTAAAATGTTCTCTCTATTGATGAGTTTGTTTCTGTTTTGTTTATTTTGTTCTTTAGATTCCACTTATAAGTGAAATCACGTTCCATTTCGCTGTATGACATGCTTCACTCAGTACAACACCTTCCAGGTCCATCCATGCCGCTGCAGATGGCAAGAACCCATTCCGTTCCCTGGCCGAGCAATATTTTGCTGTATATATGTACCACCTCCTCTGTCCATTCATACACCCAGGCTGCCTCCACATCTTGGCCCTTGTAAACAGCGCTGCAATGAACATTGGGATGCACATGTCCCCTCGAAGTAGTGTTTTGGGTTTCTTCAGATACCACAGAGTGGGATTACCAGGTCCTTCTTTGTCTCCTGCTATAGTTTTTGGTTTAAAGTCTATTTTGTTTGGAATAAGTATTGCCACCCCAGCTATTTCAGTTTGTTTCTATTTTCATGAAATATCTTCTTCCATCCCTTTATCTTCAGTCTGTGTGTGTCTTTAGGTCTGAAGTGTATCTCTTGTAGGAAGCATAAGTAAGGGTCTTGTTTTCTTATTTAGGCCTCCCAACTTTTGATTGGAACATTTAAGCCATTTACATTTAAAGTAACTGTTGACAGATGTGTAAATACTGCTTTTTTATTATTTATTATTTTTTTGTCTTCAGTCCTTCTAAGATTTCTGGTAATAGTGATTTGGTGGTGATGAACTCCTCGGTTAAAGCTTTTTGTTTCTGGGAAGGTCTTTATCTGTCCTTCGATTCTAAATGATAGCCTTTTTGAGTAGAGCAGTCTTAGCTGAAGGTCCCTGCTTTTTATCGCTTTGAATATTTGCTGCCAATCCCTTGTCTGCAAAGTTTCTGTGGAGAAATCAGCTGAAAGTACCTCCAGGGGAGCTTCCGTAAGACTGCTTTTCTCTTGCTCATTTTCAGATTCTCTCTTTGCCTTTAACCTTTATCCTCAGACGCAGAGCTCCAAACACTGGTTATCAGGTGTTGAAGTCCTCACTAAGATCGTTGGGCATCCTGATAACCAGTGTTTGGAGCTCTGCGTCTGGGGATTGCTTGTCTCCGTTTTGTTTAGTCCTTTTGCTGGAGTTTTGTTGTGTTCTTTTATTTGGGACATGTTTCTTTGTCTCCCCCTTTGGCTGCTTCCTTGTGTTTGTTTCTGTGTATTAGGTTGGGCTGCTATGTTGCCTGGTTAATAGAGTGGCCTTACGTAATAGGTGTCCTGTGGGACCCAGTGGCACAGTCTCTCTGGTCTTCAGAGCCAGGTGTGTCCCTGGTGTGGGTTGTGGGTTCCCTCCTGCTGTAGTTGAGACTTGATTGCGGGGCTCTGGTGCCTGCCCTGTCTGCTTTTTGGGTGTGTTGTCCTTGGAGGTGGCAGGTGATGCTCCAGCCCAGTCCGAAGCTGACCCTGGGAGGGACCTGCTGCAGGCCAAGTTCAATTGCAGTCGGTGCCCCGTTGGGGGCCACGTGGCGTGAGCCACAAAGCGATTCAGAGATGGGCGCTGCCGGCCCTGTGCTTGGAGGTGCTTTGAGAGGCCAAGTTGTGAACGAAGGCCAGGTGTCGCTAGTGCCGGCCTGGGGCTGCTCAGCCAGAGGAACAGGACACGCTAAAGCCAAATGCTGCTTGTTTGGATTTTGTGAACCTTTGAGAGATTTTAGGAACGTCTGCTGCATGAGCCAGGGTAAGCTGTTTATAAGGAAAAGCCACTGGAAGCGCCAGGCAGACTAAAGGTGAGAGCCAGTTGGATGGACACTCACATACGGCTGTGCCTCCACGCAGGGAGCTGGAGGGCTCAACAAAGAAACAATGGCTCCTGCCAGGTCCTCCATCTGTGAGAAAGCTGCCCCTCCAGCCTATACCCTGAAGGTAACAATTCGGTTTCTCCCCATTCTGTCCCTTGTGCTTTTCGAGCTGCTGCCCCAGCGCTGGAGCTCAGAGCAGGAGAGTCCATCAGCGAGTAAGTCCGTCCGTGGGCCCTTTAAGGTGAGCACCTCGGAGTGCAGTGGCCCTCGTCCCACTTAGCCACAATCTCTGCTGGTTGTCACAGCCAGAAGTTACGGGGACTTCTCTCCCGGCACTGGAACCCTGGGCTGCGAAGGGCTGGGACCCCTCCCTCCTCGGGGGGCAGGGGACCTCTGCAGCTGAGATGTCCCTCCCGATTCCTAATGGTCACACGTGGGTGTGGGGCCAGCCTGTTCTGTGTCTCTATCCCTCCTACCAGTCTCGAGGTGGCATCTTCTGTATGTCTGTCGTTCGTAGTTGTAGGGCTTCGGTTCAGACGCTTCTCAATCATGGTGGTTCTGCGGTTTAGTTGTAATTGACGTGGTCCTGAGAGGAGGTGAGCACAGCGTTTACTCCACCATCTTGACTGGAAAATCCATCTGCCCATGTTTTAATTGGATTGTTTTTTTGTTGTGAGTTGTTTTTTTTTTAATATATTTTGGATATTAGCCCCTTCTTGGAAGTATGATTTGCAAATATCTTTTCCCATTCAGTTGGTTGCTGTTTGTTTTGTTGATTGTTTCTTTTATTGTGCTAAAGCTTTTGCGTTTGTAGTCTCATTCATTTATTTTTGCTTTTATTTTCCTTACCTTTGGGGGTAAGTTCCCAAAAACCTCTCAGACCCAGGCAGGTCCATAACTTTAGTACATGTGTTCTCTTTTATGTGTTTTATTGTTTCATGTCGTATATTCAAGTGCCTAATCCATTTTGAGTTAATTTTTGTATGTGATGTCAAATGGCAGTGTAGTTTCATGCTTTTGCAGTTGGTTTTCCAATGCTCCCAATACTGTTTATAGACGAGGTTTTCCTTTTCCCTGTTGACTCTTTGGCTATAATCAGTTGCCCACATACACGTGGGTTTATTTCTGGGTTCTATGTTTTGGCCAGTATGATATTGTTCTGATAACTGTATAACTGTAGCTTTGTATTGTAATTTGAAATCAGGGAGTTCGATACCTCCAGTTTGGTTCTTTTTTCTCAGGATTGCTTTGGCTTCAGGGTCTCTTGGTCCAAAAGAATTGGAGGATTTTTTTGTTCTATTTCTGTGAAAAATGCCATTGGTGTTTTGGTAGGGATTGCATTGAATCTAGATTGCTTTGGGCGGTATGGACTTTGTTCCTTTCTGCTGCGAGGGGGAAGTGGGGTACTGCTCCTGCCCCTCTTACACCCCAGGCTGTAGTGTGAGAGCTGCAGCCTGACCTCTCGCACTGACCAGAGCTGCAGTGGGCGCCAGACTGCGCTGCGGCCACCGTTCTGACCCCTACTACTCATTCCATTACCCCATTTTCTGATGTGCTAGTACCTGAATGTTGCAGGGGTGTTTGTGTGCTGGGCAGGGGGTCCTTTGTTGAGTTAGAGTTGTCCCACTTGTAAATTTAAGGGAGGGAGAAACACTGGAGTCTTATCACTCAGCCATGATGCTGACCTCATCCCCCAAAATATTTTGATGCAAATCCCAAACATCATGTCATTTCATCCCGACTCCTTTCATCTTTGTGGGCTTTTTAGAAACATAAATAAAAATGCCATTAGCACATGTAACAAAACTGTCATCTCAGGACTGAGAGCATAAACACTCATCCTCAATCAGTCAGCAGTGTCTGTGCACAGCTGGTTTGCTTGATTCAGGCTCCAAAATGGTTCCCTACAGTGTTTGCTTGTTGGGTCTGCCCTCCATACTTCCAGCAAATGGAAGTTAGTTCTAGAGGCTTATTTATATGCAGGCTCATTGTATATGTATTTTAGCATGTATTAGGTAAAAATAAAACTAGTTCACCTGTGATTTCCCTGAGTCACTGCTATGGATGAGGCTAATTTCAAAAGTGAGTCTCTTGCAAGAAAAATAGAAGTCAGTCTTGGTGTTGGTGGTACAAGTCTTGGCACAACCCCTGTAGGTGTCCGTGGCTGACAGAGGTTTGGAACACCTCCCAGGGGATTGAACAGGTGGTGCTCATGGAGGAGAGGGGCTGCCTGTGCTGACGCGGCCCCCGTTCTTGCAGGGAAGGCGGCCCAGGCCCTGAACCGTCAGCACAGCCAGCGCATCCGGGAGCTGGAGCAGGAGGCCGAGCACGTGCGGGCCGAGCTGAGTGAAGGCCAGCGACAGCTGCGGGAGCTGGAGGGCAAGGAACCCCAGGATGCTGGCGAGCGGTCCCAGCTCCAGGAGTTCCGTAGGAGGGTCGCTGCCGCCCAGAGCCAGGTGCAGGTCAGCGCCAGGACCTGGGGGTGGTAGCTGCAGCCGCCGAGGCTGGGGTCCCGGGAGCAAGACAGGTGGGCTCTGGGGCCCAAGCTCACAATGGCACCTGTGAGTGCCAAGGCCCTCGTGCCCAGATGGCTGGTGGTGCTGATGCCCTCCTGACCTCCCAGGGTGAGGCTAGAGTTTTATCAAAGCTGGCAGTACCAGGGGTCAGCCCAGCTTTAAACACAGCATTGGCAGGGACGTGGGTCCTGCCTGACAACCATCTGGGAGAGCAAGGAGGACAGTCAGCCCTTCCTCGTGCAGCCCTCCCTCCGTTCAGCTCCCCAGGCACTTACCTGTCCATTTATCTTCCCTCTGTCTGTCTCCCCATCAGTCCATGTAATCCACCTGTTTATCCCTTTAGCAGTTGATGTGACCAAGTGTCCATTTATCCATCTCTCACCTTTCTATTCCCTTTTATCGATCCGTGAATTGTCGGTCCATCCTGGTTTTTACCTTTACATGATCCCATCCATCTTTCTGTCTACCCATCCTTCCATCTGTCCGTCCATCTTTCATTCCATTTCGCTGTTCAGGTGTCCAGGAGAGAATATATTAGCGTGGTCAGGAACATGGGCTCTGGGGCCTGACTGCGTGGATTTGAATCCTAGCTCGGCCATTTATTAGCTGTGTGCCCTTGGTCAGGTTTCCTAACCTCTCTGTGCTTCAGTTTCCTAATCTGTTAAGTGGGGATAATCTACTTTTTGATAGGCTTGTTAGGATCACTTAACATACCCAGAGCACTTGGTGTGTGCCTAGTATGTAGTGTCAGCGTACCTCCCATAAGTAGTCTTGATATATATATTTTGTTAATGAACTTTTTTATTTATTTTATTTTTTTATTGGGGGATATTGGGGACCAAACTGTGTTTCTCCAGGGCCCATCAGCTCCAAGTGGTTGTCCTTCAATCTAGTTGGGAGGGCGCAGCTCAGCTCTATGTCCAGTCGCCGTTTTCAATCTTTAGTTGCAGGGGGCGCAACCCACCATCCTATATAGGAATTGAACTGACAACCTTGTTGTTAAGAGCTCCCTCTCTAACCAACTGAGCCATCCGGCCGCCCCAGTGTTGACATTTTTATCCGTCCGTCATCTACCCTCCTGCTTTCCCGTCTGTGGCCCCGTCTCTCTATCCATTCATCGTTCCTCGGCCCGCCTGCCCTTGCGTGCCCAACACTGGGCCCGACTGGCAGCGCCCTGCGCCCGCCCAGCTGAGGCTGTGTTCGCCCCAGGTGCTGAAGGAGAAGAAACAGGCGACGGAGCGGCTGGTGTCGCTGTCGGCCCAGAGTGAGAAGCGGCTGCAGGAGCTCGAGAGGAGCGTGCAGCTCATGCGACAGCAGCAAGGGCAGCTGCAGAGGCGGCTTCGTGAAGAGACAGAGCAGAAGCGGCGCCTGGAGACGGAAGTGAACAAGCGACAGCACCGCGTCAAGGTCTGTGTCCTATCCTGGGCCTACCACTCACAGCCACTGTCACTTGGCCTCCCTGAGTTTTTCTTACTTGCAAATGAGGAGAGTTATAGGAAAGTCAGGGCCAGGCAGGGTGAGAGTTCAGGGCCAAGCATGTCACCTCGTAGGAGCTGGATCAACGTTTGCTTCCATTTGCTGGCAGACTCGGGCGGGCGGCAGGGCTGGGAACACCGTGCAGAGCTGTCTTGGGAGCGGGCAGGCAGGCACTCCGCTGGCCCTGGGGATTACAGGCGGGCTCCGGTGGGTCGCCGGCACGCACAGCCCGCCCCCAGCCTCTGGCCCCGCCCCCTCACCACTGACCCCTCCCCCTTCACCCTCAGGAGCTGGAGCTGAAGCATGAACAGCAGCAGAAGATCCTAAAGATTAAGACCGCAGAGATCGCAGCGTTCCAGAGGAAGCGGCGCAGCGGCAGCAGCGGCTCTGTGGTCAGCCTGGAGCAGCAGCAGGTGCGCCTGGGCCGCCGCACTGCCAGCTGCGCCCACAGCCTGGCCGGGCAGCCCTGGCCGTTGGCTGGCTCAGCTGCTGGGCTCACCATTCTCCCCAGCTGGCGGCTGAGGCGCCTCCCTGCCTCTCCTTCTTTCCCTCAGAAGATCGAGGAGCAGAAGAAGTGGCTGGACCAGGAGATGGAGAAGGTCCTGCGGCAGCGGCGGGCGCTGGAGGAGCTGGGGGAGGAGCTCCGCAAGCGCGAGGCCATCCTGGCCAAGAAGGAGGCCCTGATGCAGGAGAAGACCGGGCTGGAGAGCAAGCGCCTGCAGTCCAGCCAGGTGAGGTCCTGCCAGGTGAGCGTCTGCGGGGTGACGTCCCTGCCTGGTAAAGCGCTCCTGCTGGGCTACAAGAACTCGGGGCTGTAGGATGTGTGTGACGCAGGTGCTGAGGTCTGGGTAGAAACTCCAGGTATCCATCCCTCAGTGCTGTTCACCTCAGGAGCTTCTGCTCTGAGCCTGTGCAGGCAGGACGAGGACTGGCAGGTGCGATGGGCGGAGACAGCCTTCCCGGCACTGGGCGGACAGAGCTGCCCCCCCACCCCCAGAACCCCCCAGGTCTTCCGGGCTTCACCACTCCCTCGCGAGTAGGACCCTACTGAGCCAGTTTCCTGCTGTCAAATGGAGTCATAACGTTGCTCTGAGGATTCGAGGGGTGGGGGGCGCCTGTGAAACTCGGGTGCTTGGGCCGGATCCCCACGGGGTTCCAGACCCACCTCTGCTGTCGTGGAGCACGCCGACGTGCAGGAGCGTTCAGGGTGCTGCTGCATTCGCCAAATGTCCCCTGGCCATTAGCGCCCTCACTTCCCCATCTTATGCTCCAGGAAGGGCCTTTTGGGTTTGGCCACTAATTTCCTGTCATTCCCATCACAAATCCCAGCCGTCGTCTCAGTGACAGGCTACCACCGCCCCGCTCTACTCTGGCCCTTGTCAGGAGTGCTTTGTCCGTCTGTCTGGACCATCCTTCCCGGCCGTCTGTGGGGGCTTCCACTCCTGAGCCAGGCCTCCCTGTCGAGCGGGCTCCCGGATTATAGGATTCTCGTGGGAAGGGCCTCTGGTCTCCTTAGCAACCACGGGTGGGCTGTTGCCCTGTGATGGGGCCCGCCCCTCCCCTGATCCCTTGGTGCCCCCCCCCCAGGCCCTCAACGAGGACATCGTGCGAGTGTCCAGCCGGCTGGAGCAGCTGGAGCAGGAGCTGTCCGAGAAGAGCGGGCAGCTGCGGCCGGGCAGTGCTCAGAGCCAGCGCCAGCTCCGTGGGGAGATCGACACCCTGCGCCAGGAGAAGGACTCGCTGCTGAAGCAGCGCCTGGACATCGACGGCAAGCTGCGGCAGGGCGGCCTCCTGTCCCCCGAGGTACGCCCGCTGTCCGTCTGCTGGCATCCTCTTGCTCTGGTCTTGCTGCTTTGGGACACGAGTCCCTCCTGTCAGCCCAGAGAGGACTGGACTGGCCCCCCCCTCTAGCTCCCTTGTCTGGGCCTCTCAGTGCCCTTCCAGCTGGAACCTGGACTCGCTGTGCGTCCTGCGCTGCATTGCTCGCTGGCCCACATGTCGGCTCCCCATGTGGGAACGAGTGTCGGGGCCACACCAGTGTGCCTCCTGTGAGCAGCACAGGAAGCCTGTTACGTGCCTCACCCAGCAGAGCCTCTGGTGGCTTGGGGGCCACCTCGCCAGGCCTTTCCTTCGGTGCAGGTCACTCGGATGCCCTGAGCTTCAGAAAGCAGCCTCTGAGCAGAGCCCCAGCTGCCCCACCTGTGATGGAAGCGTCCCTGTCCCTGCCAGTGGGCAGGGGCACCTCTCTGGACGTGCTGCTCTGTGCTCAGGATGAGGGGATACTTAGTGCTCAGTTGTGGCTGTGTGTGCGCTGAGGTCCTAGTCGTTGAGGGAGGGGGTGCCTGGCGGTGCAAGGAGCTGGGGCCCTCCTCCATGCATGCCCATGTCCGCACAGGAGGAGCGGACGCTGTTCCAGCTGGACGAGGCCATCGAGGCCCTGGACGCGGCCATTGAGTACAAGAACGAGGCCATCACCTGCCGCCAGCGGGTGCTGCAGGCCTCGGCCTCCTTGCTGTCCCAGTGCGAGATGAACCTCATGGCCAAGCTCAGCTACCTCTCGTCCTCAGAGACCAGAGCCCTTCTCTGCAAGTATTTCGACAAGGTGGGTCACGGGCCCACAAGCCCTTGCGTCTTCCTCCTGCAGTATGTTCGGGGGGAGGGGTCGGAGGGCAGCTCCAGAGAATGTCCTGTGTCCGCCCAGATGGGAGTTGGAATCAGGACCAACTCCAGTCTCCAGGGCTGCCTTGGACTCGCCTCGTCAAAGCCTGTGTTACTTAGTGAAACAGCATTTTGGAGTAGCCCTTGCCTAGACTGGTGGTCTCAACAGGGGATGATTTTGCTAGCCCAGGGGACCCATAGCCATTTCTGGTTGTTGCAACAGTCTGGATAGAGGCCAGAGATGCTGCTAAACATCCTTCAGCGTGTCCCATCCATCCCACAACGCAAAGTTGCGTGGCCCACAGTGTCAGTGGTGGGTGGGGAGGTGAAGCCCTGGCCTCTGAAACCGTACGTGACGATCTGCCTGTGAGCTCCTTAGTGTGTGCCTGGGAAGGGGTTTGAGGCAGGGATGGCAAGTAGGACTCCTCTGCGAGCCGGCTCTCATCATTTGGGAATCGCTGCCTAAAATGCCTGAGGGCTCAGCAGGCGACCCTGGTGATTTCTTAGTGGCATCTGCCATGGTAGCAACTTTGCCAAATGCCCACTGTCCTGGGTCTCGGGACAGGTAGTGACACTCCGAGAAGAGCAGCACCAGCAGCAGATCGCCTTCTCGGAGCTGGAGATGCAGCTGGAGGAGCAGCAGCGGCTGGTGTATTGGCTGGAGGTTGCCCTGGAGCGGCAGCGCCTGGAGATGGACCGCCAGCTGACCCTGCAGCAGAGGGGCCACGCGCAGGACTTGCAGCTCCTCCTGCAGCAGAGTCGAGGTGACAGGCCCTCTCCTGGCACGGGGGCTGTGGTGGCTGCCGCCTGCCCACCCTGCCCACAGCCCCTCACCACTCTTCTCTGCCTGTCCCCTCTAGACCAGCTTGGGGGAGGGCTCGCGGACAGTAAGAGGCAATACGAGAGCAGGATTCAGGCTCTGGAGAAGGAGCTGGGCCGCTTCATGTGGATGAACCAGGAGCTGAGGCAGAGGCTCAGCGGTGTGACCGCCACGGCCCAGAGCAGGGGTAAGTGCTCGCCGGGACGGACGGACCGACGGAGCACGCTTTACCCGGCCTTCCTTGCCGCTGCCAGGTTTCTTCCTTTGTTTTGGGGAAAGCTCAGAAGCCACTCCAACTTCAGCTCTTACTGGGGCGTTTCACACGTAGCTTATTGCACTGGGGTGTTGGGAAGCTAGGGTGTCAGGGCGGTGCTGCTCCCTCCATGACAAGGATGTCCTCGGGGACAGGTGGGGAGAAGAGGACCCTGTGCCTGGAGAACAGACAACCCCTTGGCAATGAAGACGAGCTCCTCCCAGCACCCGAGCTTCTCTGGCAGCACCCCCCAGTGGAAGGTGTCCCCCGCGCCCGGGAGGAGACGCGGGACGTGGTCCGGGCCCCACTCCCGCTGACATGGAGACGCTCCAGCCTGTGCGGTGAAGAGCAAGGCTCCCCAGAGGAGCTGCGCCAGCGGGAGGCCGCGGAGCCCCTTGGGCGGGTGCTGCCCGTGGGGGAGGTAGGTCTGCCCTGGAACCCGGGGCCCTTGGCCCGGCCGCGGAGGGAGCTGCGAAGGGCCAGCCCAGGGATGATCGATGTGCGGAGAAACCCCCTGTAGTCTCCTGGGCAGAGCCGGCCTGGAGGGAGGTGCCGGGACGTCTGCACAGGACAGCCTCGCCTCACTCAAATCCACATCCTGATCTTCACACAACTGGAGTCAACAAATTTGCACAACAACCCAAGTGAATTGGACGGAAGTCACTTTTTTTTTTTTTTTTAAATACGCGCAGATTCGTACCACTCACTCCCTTAAAGCTGTGGTACCCGATTGCCACCTTTTGGCTTCTTGTTTCACAACAATTCTAGTCTCAACACATGTGCCGTTCTGGGGTTCAGCCAAGGATGGTCACAGAATGGCCAGTGGCAACAGGTTGTGTTTTAAATGGTGTTATGTATATGGGGCCGGGGGTGGGGGGAGATTGAGAAACAGCACACTTTTAGCATTTTGTAAAACCATTTGATAATAAATGAGAATAATCTCCAGAGAAGAGGGAATTTTCACTTAGAGTTTGATTTACAATCACAGGAGTCAGATCTGGGAGCACGACAGGCCTGAAAGTTTTCCAGAGACCATGGGACAGCACTGAGCCGGCCCCCTGGCCAAGAGTCGTTAGCAGGCTGGCCCGGGGGCACCGCAGGCGCACCCACAGCACGGTGTGTCCCCACGCATGGGGGACTGTGCCGTGGACTGGCTCTCAGGGCAGACCTCGAGCTGTGGCTGCTCTGGAAAGCACTCAAGCAGTGTCATGGTCATAGTTCACCTCGGGCTGGAACATTCCACAGAAATGCCCTGAAGGCTAAGTAGTCAGAGGTGACTTGATAGTTATGTGGGAAATGCGTTCTGCTGCCCGCCCGCCCCGGGCTTGCTTAGTGTATGGAGCTTCAGTTACAAACGCTGCCCGTCTTGGTCCCAGCCTTCCAGCAGCTTCACAAAGGACCCATGGTGGTGGTGGGGGGGGCCCTTTCCCCCCTTCACGAGTGAGGCAGAATGGTCCTGACTCGCCACGGACATTACCAGAGGCTCACAGTTGTGCTCCTCGCGTGGGTCCTGACTCGCAAGCTGCCCCGTTACAGCAGTAGGTACACCAACTCCCTAAGAAGGGGCAGGAGTGCTGGTTCCGGCAGCACCTGGAGGTGGGTGGTGGCCCCCGGGGTGACTTTGCCTTCGTATTCTGAACTTGCCCAGTTCCATTAAGCCCAGGCTTACGCATGTGCAGGTCAGCCAGGCCCTGGGTACACTGCTGCGAGTTCCTGTATGGCACGCCACCCGGACCTCCCCACAGCCCGAGAAAAGTGCTCTTATACAGAACACTGCTGTGCAGGCTGCAGGGGCTCTGGACAGGCCCAGGGGAGTTTGCAGTTAGAAGGCCCCTGGCCGGTTCCATCCTTACTAGGTAATCAGCTTCTTCCGTGTGTACGTCCTGCTGATGGCACGTCTCCTGGAGAGTGTTCGGCTGAAAGGAGACTCCTCTGCCGCTGGGGGAAACACATCCACGCTTGCATCTAGAAAAAGGCAGGAGGAAGACTTAGCATGCGGGAGGAAAAGAGGGCGCAAACTGCGGAGGGTTACACAGGAAGGCTCTCCTGCAGGAACGGGCCGCACATTTCCAGCCTGAAGGTCAGCACCGAGCAGACGGTGAAGGGCAAAGAACGTCTCATACTTGAGTCGTACGCTCTTGTTGTCTCAGCCCTGTGGGGTTTATGCTGTTTTGCATGAAGGCCCCACCTCCTACACTGTTCCAGAAGGAAACCTTTCTAACCAGTGCAGGTCACGGGCTCAGTCCCGTTCTTTGCCAGGCAACAGCCATTCCTCCGTCACACAGAACATCCAGGGACGCGGGAAAAGCGAAACGGCTGGCTCGAACACTCTCCTCTTCAGACTCCAGTTCCGACAGGTGAGCAGGACACTGTGGGCCCACTTGTGTCACCAGTTTCAAAGAGCTCCAGTATGTTGCTAGGATTTGGAGGGGGTTTCTGTTCAAATGCACGCAAGTGCTAATATGGAGTTTGGGAAGGCACGTTACTGACTGCAGGAAAAGCCTTCTGTCCCATACTCGGCCAGTCCCTGACTCCCAAAATTCACCTGCATGGAAGCCTGAGCTAACTCCGGGGAGTCCCCCACAGGATCGAAGGCAAAAGTCTCCAGGACCGTCCACGAATTACCTCTGGCCTGAGAAGAGGGCGTCTTCCCGTGGAACAGCAGTGGGGACTGGGTCAGAGCCTGGAGACCACTGGCGGACAGGCAGCCCCGCGCGGCACAGCCAGAAGGTGGGGGGGAGCCTAAAGAGACGGAACAGGGTCAGCACTGCCCCGCGGTGTCCCCAACAAGGCAGCCCGAGCCTTTTAAAGAAGCAACTCGTCCTGCTTGCCAGGCACGGCCCGGCGGAAAGCACAGGGCAACACTCACCTGAGATGAACACTCCGCCGTCCCCCGTGCAGGGGGTGCGCTGTTGCATTTTTGTAGTTGGAGAATTTTCCTCACACGTACAAACCTCTGAGTCTTCTCTCTGCTTGTCACAGACTCTCTTGGCTTGGCACTGGGCTTCCTCCTTGGCAGAGACGTGTCTCTTCCTGGAGCCCAGCCCAAACTGTCCTGAGGAAATGGCTTCCTCAGCCTCAGGCACAGTGTCTCTGGGAGGCGACTGGTCTGGCAGCCGACACACACCCTCTAGCTCAAAATCCCCCAAGATGGGGGTCTTGCTGCCACCGAGTTCGAGGTCCCGCTCCGTTGCCTCGAGTGGGAGTGGCGACACGCAGCTAGAAAGCTCTGTGCTGACGGTGCCCCTCCCGGCGGAAGCCACGGCCCTCTTCCTGCGGGGCCAATCCCTAATGCTGTCAGGAGTGGTCTTCCCACTGTGCTTGGGAGACGGGGTCCAAGGAAGCCCAGTGTCAGTCTGCAAAGGACAGGGGGTGCTCGAGGGGCAGCGGGTGGGGGTACAGGACTGGCAGATGTAGGTTTGTCCACTGCTCTTGCCCGGGGTGCTGTGCAAGGGGTGAAGGCAGGGGGGTGACACGTAGGCTGTTTCAGCTTTGCTGCCTCTGGGCACGCTGAGACCAGGGAGGGCCTCCCTGCCGAGGGGCTTGGCCTCTGACCCAGAGCTGGTGTCTCTCTTTTTAATCCGAAGCTTGGGAAGGCCAGACGCTTGCATCTCCAGCTCTACCTCGTAGGTCTGCGGGCTGCCAGGGGCTTCTGGGAGCTGACTCGAAGCGTCCAGATTCCGTAACCGTGCAGCAGCCTGGCGCTGCCTTCTGTCCGCCGTGCAGCGCAGGGCGTAGGAAGCTGTTGGCGGGGTGCTGGGCCCACAGGCAGGCGGAGATTGGGGAAGCCCAGGGTTAGACGGAGAAGGCTGCTTATAGGCAACCAGCACCCCTAACCGCTCACCTTCTCCCATGGGAGGAACGCGGCTATGCAAGTCGTCACTGCCGTGGCGCTCAGCCTCCTCCAGGAGAGGGAGACATTCCATGTCCCCAGCAACAGGCGAAGGAGAGGCCGTGTGCCACTCACTCCTGAAGCCGGGCCCAGGGTCACCGTGACTTGCAGGAGCCTGAGGAGAGGCATTCACTTCCCTCTGGCCTTTTCTAGCATCTGGTGTGTCACTCACACCAAGTCCAGGAGCAACAGAGGTGAGGCGCGGGCGCTCCAGGAAGCAGCTTTCAGGATAGGAGGCCTTTCCGTGCCTTCTCCCAATTGTAGGAGGCGGCGGAGGGGGGATGATGTCAGAATTAGCTGTCTGTGAGATTTTGCGGGGACTTGAAGGAGCAAGACAGGACAGACGTGGGGCCACGCTGGATGATTTCTGGGACTCTTCCCAATCCAGTTCTCCAGTGGAATGAGGTTCTGTCGAAGAGTTCCTGAGGGGACTCTTGGAAATGTCACATAAGGGAGAGGTAAAAGGTTCCTCTGAAGAAACAGGTGAAGTCACGGCTGTGTCTCCTGGTTTCTTTGGGGTTTTCACAGCTTTACCCTTCCATTTCTGTGCCAGTTCCTTGGCCTGAGAAGCTCCGGCGACGTGGGGGTGTTGGTGAGTCTGAATCGGACGTAGGCACGTGAGGGCAGTTTCACTTTGCTTCCCCAAGGCTGCCGCCCGCGAAGGTGATCTAAGAGAGTATCTGGCAGGAGTCACACACTCACCGTGGGTCTGGGCAGTTGATGCCATTGGGACTGCCAGACAAGAGGTGTTTTCTGGACTGGAATTCACTAAAGACGGCTGGGAAGAATTCTGCACAAATCCGGGGGATGGGCCATGTGGCCTTCTGGGAGTTGTGGGTATCTTTCCAAGCACAGAGGCAACACCTACTGGCACACAGCATCCTTGCTCAGGAGTGACTTTGGGTGGAGAGGGTGAATTCCAGTCATGTGAGGAGGACACTTCTGGGGACTCAAGAAGGACCTGTTTGGCGGGTGTAGTTGCTGCCGGGGACCTTTCAAGGGTGTATGATGGAGTCCGGGGTGTATGAGGGAACCTTCTGGGTGTAGCTTTAGAAGAGCTGGGAGATTTCCAGTAACATTTCTTAGGAGTCTGTAAGAAAGAGGCTATTTCAGTGCTTGAACGTCATAAGCCATATAGTCTAAAGACTGTTTTATTAACTCCTAAGATGATTAGAAGGGCAAGTATGAGATTTTATAGAGAACCAAAGGAATGACCTGAACTTGCATTTCAAATAGTGACATGTTTCCACTTGCAACACGGGACTCAGATTTTCCTTGGCCACTTTTTCCAGCACCAACACTAAATGTAGTATCCAATCTTAGTTTGTTTTCCTGACACAGAAACTTTTGAAATTATCATTCAATAAGGTACTGTCTTAGCTAGTAAAGATACAGCATGGGAAATACACCTTTTTTCCAATGAGCTTTACTGGGGTGACATTGGTCGATGATGTAGACTTCAAGTGCACAACCCAACACAATATGCCTTGCTTCTATCAGACTCAAAAAGACCACTGCTCTAATCTTTAAAGTACTCTCTAGGTGACATGTCATCTAGGGGGCACTGAATTCACATGTTAAGCACCTAGTGTGTTCTGGACAATGCGTGTTTGTGTGTGAAAGAGGGAGGTGGAGCAGTGGAGCAAGGGATATCGATACAGAAGGCAAGAAGGTACTGCAAATATGAGAAAGAACAATCCAGAATACAAAGTTCAGCTTGGAAAAATGTACATAAGCACCATAGGCAATGTGAGACATCTGTTGTCTCTACAATTGATAATCTCAAGAGAATGATAGTCAAGAGAATGATGGAATACCATTTCTGCACAGGCATAGAGTCAAGAAAATGGAGGACGGAGGGAGGGGGGCGCAAAAAACACAGCGAGATAGGCAGGCATGAATTTTACTTTCAGCAGAAAGACCTAATGCAAGGGAGGGAATCTGGAGTTCGGGATGTGAGGTGAGTGGAATCCCAGCCAGCCACTGGGAGCAAGGGAGGGAGCTGGGGAGCCGGAGCCACCCGGGAGCCCAGGAACTGGGCCGCCCGGGAGCTCTGGGCAGCTCAGCAAGGGAAGGTGCCGTGTTCAATTTTAGTCGCAGAGGGCACACACAATACGCCCCCTACTGGATTGAACCCGGCATCCTTGTGGTTAGAGCTCTCTCTCTAACCACTTGAGCCATCCGGGAGCTCAGCTCAAGGTGCTGAGTTCAACCTTATTCGCAGGGGGCACGGCACACAAACCATCCCCTGCGGAAGTCGAACCAGCAACCTTGTGGTTGAGAGCCCGCGCTCTAACCGACTGAGACACCCGGCCGCTCGGAAGCTCACACCTCAAGGTGCGGTGTTCAATCTTAGATGCAGGGGGCGCGCGGTACAAAAACCATCACTAGCGGGAGTCGAACCGGCAACATTGTGATTGAGAGCCCACGCTCTAACCGACTGAGCCACCCGGGAGCTCAGCTGCAGCTCAGCTCAAGGTGCTGTGTTCAACCTTAGTCGCAGGTGGCACTGCACAAAAACCATCTCCTGCAGGAGTCGAACCAACAACCTTGGGGTTGAGAGCCCGCACTCTAACCGACTGAGCCACTCAGGAGCTCTGCATCAGTGCACCTCAAAGTGCTGTGTTCAATCTTAGTTGCAGCCAAATGAGCCCTCCGAACGCCTGGGAGTCAGCTGCAGCTCGTTGTCTTCATTCTAGTTGCGGAGGGTGCAGCTCGCTGGCCTATGTGGAAAGCGAACCGGCAGCCCTGTGGCCCAGAGCTTGGGCTCTCACCAACTGAGCCACCTGACTGCCCTGCCCCTCCATTATTTTTAATTCAATCTTTCCATCAATATTAAAAAAATAACAAACACTAGGGATAAGAAATCTACATTATATTAGAGGCTTAACTTTATTAGATGTGGAAGAGACTTTTTGGAAGTCACTGATTGAAATGAGATGCTAGAGTAGTTTTTAAAAGGCGGGGAAGAAGAATAAAGGAGTCTTTTGCATAAAAAGGGTAAAATCTGAGCATGTTCAAAGCAAATGGGAATAAGTCAGTAAAGAGAGACAGGAGGGGGATATCGGGAAAAATATTGTATAGTGATTGCAGAGGGTCCCTGGAACAGTGAGAAGAAGTGGGACCCAAGGCACAAGTAGCAGATGACGCTTGTCTGGGAGAAGGGGCTGGTTTTGTGGCTGGAATGAGGCGATTCACGTCAGATGGTTCTTATTTCTCTGTCCAGGAGGGGACGTCCCCTGCTGAGAATGGGGAAGGATCATGGAGAGAGAAGTTCAAGGACTGAAGAGCCCAGAGAAAGTTTGAGAAAGTCCTGTAGAGAGTGAGTGAGATGACAGCAGACGTGAAGGATTGCTTGACGCAGAAGCTCGTCCAGCTGCCCTGCCGGTGATGCACTTATAGTAAAAAACAAGACACTCAAACAGACCGCCCATGTGTAGCAGAAGTGAACGCCCATGTGTGGCGGAAGTAGTGCTATGGGTGGCGGAAGTGGACGCTGTTATGTGTGGTTGATAATCATGTATAGAAACATGTATATCCTAAATTCTTTGAATTTCTGGAATTTGGCTGCAACCCTCCAAACTGAACTTACCTAGCTTATACAAGATAGACCTCACTTGAGGACCCCACTGGAAATGAGAATGAACCATTTAAACTGACTGATTCTCAGGACTAAATAATTGGCTGAATGAAATATGGAGCAACATACCAACTTAGATTCTGGAATGTGAAAGTTTAAAGTTTCAAAGAAGGTACTGAGGGGAACCATAGTTTTGCCTTTTGAAATTTTGATTGTAAGATGGATATAGAGAAAAAAGATTCAGAAAGAAACTTTGACCCTCCTCATTGCCTGCCTAACACATTCAAATGAAAACCCCCCAAGAAAGAAATCTTAACAAGTTCACGTAATCTGAGTCAGTGTGGTGGAGCCCTGTCAGTTAGATACCAGCCGTGTCCCATTATTTCTGAGATGCCTGCCATTTGCTAACACTCTTCCTCAATTACTTATAAGTCTCCCATTCTCACTTCTGAAATCCAACACCCTTCCCCCTTCTGTATTGTTCAAGATGTCATTTATACTCAAAGTTGGAATTTTCATGCTCATGTGAATCCCCAATCTACATGTACTGGATTTTTCCTCTGTTAGAATCTGTCTCTGTTAATTTGATTAACACAGCAAGTGGAAGGAAAACCATTACTGCTTTTGTTTCTTCAGTGCCCACCTCCCCGGCCCCATGTGGAGTGTGAGCTGAGGGAAGGAGGACTAAGGCGGTTGCCGGAATGAAGCCAGTCTGAAGATTGGTGGTTCAAAGCCTCCACAGCTCTGCCGCCTCCCACAACTTCTAAGAAGTTGTTTTCAATCAAAGGTCATTCTTTTTGAGCACAGGGTTCCATGTTAGTAAAACTTAGTAAACCCTGATTTAACAGATGAAGAGTCTGCGTAGTTTTCACCAGTGATGTGGTCAGAGGAGCATCTGATGTGGTCACAAAGCTCACTCTGACCTCTGGGGGCAGGATGAATTGAAAAGGGAAAAAGTGGTTGAAATGTTCCAGGCAGAAGTGAACTAAAGCAGGAACTACACGGATGGAGGATGAGAAATGGGTATAAGATGTAGTCTGTAAACAAAATGGGCAGGATGGACCGACTGCCTATGCCGGAGGGGAGGGAAAAGAAAAATTAAGGATGACTCCCAGGTCTCTAACGGGTCACATGGGTAATCATTTCTGTCTCTCTCCAATGTGGCCTCAGCCAAACCGTGCGTAAGTCCTCATCTACCCACTAATCATTCAGATGGCTCAACCCCGACCACCCCAAATTTCTTTGGCTTTCTCTTCCCTGATGGGCTCAGTGGGTTTCCTCGACCATGCCCCTGTGTTCCCTAACACTGCAATATGTTAAACATTGTAGACATTTTCTACCTGATAAGCTGTAGGCATCTGAGACTCCACAGTGTTTCTTGAAGGCCTTTTATTTCGAGCTGAACCCTCCTCTGAGGGACTGGTCACCTCAGACACCGCCCCGAAAAGAAGCCTCTTAGGAGACTGAATACTCTGGATGGGAGAATGTTCTCTTTGGTCTGCAAGTAAAAAACAGTAACAATATTTAATTCTTTTTCAAATTCTGCCCACCCAACAATACAATTCATACAAAAAAAAGACAATAAGTTTTCAGAGCGACAGTGGGTGGAATCCCACCTAATTATGTCATCAACTCTACAACGATTGCTGCCTTATTGCATTTTAGATAGACCGCAATTAACCCCTATGGAAAAACATAGGCAACAAAACCAATTTAATTTGTAATTGTAAATACACATTTCTGATGATCCGAGCTAATGATGGATAAAAAAATTGATGACATACAAAGAGGTATCACCTACCACCTGGGACACCTGAGCGTAGGACATAAGCCCATGGTGGAAATTACAGGTAAATTCCTCTTGCATGACAGGTTGTAAGAATCCAAAGGGGTGACTCTAATGACCGAGGGCATAATTGCCCTGAATCTCAAATGCAGTGGTACCTTGGTTTTCGAACGTAATCCATTCTGGAAGACCGTTCGAGTTCTGAAACATTGGAAAACAGCCGACAGCTATGCCTCAGGATCCCGCACTCAGTGGAAGCCGCGTGACATGTTTGACTTCTGAGGCGTGCTTGAAAACCGAAGCATTTACTTCCGGGTTTATGGCGTTCATGAACCGAAATGTTCATCAATGGAGACGTTCGAAACCGAGGTACCACTGTATACATCGCCGTTCTGATTCTCCAATGTCAAGAAACAAGATGTCTAATTTCATACTCCCTTTCCCCAAAACACTTCCCGCCAAGTTAGCGTGGCCTTCTGAAGACAGGTAGGCACATATGTTACCTGACTTGTCCTGCTGGAATGAGTGAACTCTTTGCACACTTCGAGACTTCTGCTGAGACACAGAATAGAAGGAACCAGAATTTGTCCTGCTGAACAACAACTGCTTGATTCGAGGACTTCTTCTCAAACCTATTTCTACAAAACAAGAATCACAGTCACCAAGGAGACATGCAAGCCGGACATTTTCCCATGTGTGAAATGGGTAAATTTATGTGACACTACATACAAGATGGAAATGTGACAAGCTATTGTTTGAGACTTAACTGTTGTGACACAGCTAAGAGGGGGATGATATTGGCCCCAAAGAGGTGCAAAAAAACCACGAAATCAATAGACTGTGTCACCTCAAGACCGTCTCAGAAACTGCCATGATGCAGGGTCAAAACAGTGTGTAAAGTCTAGTGAGTTTTGTAAAAAAATTTAAAATTAGAAACAACTACCTGTAAGAGTAGCATAAAGCGAAAATGTTAGGAGAGTATTTCTGAGTTCTGGGGTTATGTAAAAATTTTTCTTCTGCAGAAATTCTCTCAGGACACTCTGTGCTCACAACCAGTCAACAGTCACTGTTTACTTGTGCACTGAGGGCCAGAGCTGTCACTGTGTCTGAGAACTATCTTAGGGTATGCTGAACGACAGCAAACACCCATACAGAAAGGTTTTCAGAGAAAACAGATAAAACTCGAAAAACCTGAAACCCAAAAACAAAAGTAAGTGATACTACCTCCTTTTTCTGGGGTCTCTTCCACAGTATCAATATAAAGACCAGGGTCAGAGGACCTTGAGGAAGAAAAAAGAACCAGAATTATTAATGAATTCTTAACTAACACATTAAAGAGACACACAGCTTCACTCCTCCCAAGGTAACAGACAACCAGTGTTGGCAAGCACTCCCATACCTGTCAAGAGTGAAATGATTAAAACTTTTTTTTTGGAAAGTAGTTTTACATCAGAATTAATTGCAGTATGTATACCTTCTAATACCCACATATTTCACTACTTGCAATTTATCCTGCAGATAAACTCGCGCAAATGTGTAAAATCTACACACCAATAATGTCTTGCCCAGACACAGCAGAGATGCTTCTCCTGAGGCTTCATATTCGGCACCGCTGAAAACCCTGGACATTCTATGTGAAGCCAGTGGAAGGAAGGCTCAAAGGCGGAGGGAAGAGGCAGACTGGCTGGGGACTCGGGGCCGAGAGCCAGGGCAGTGAGCTCCTGGAATCGGCTTTCTGCTTCACAGATCCCAGACTGAGTGCTGGAGAAGCTGACCACCCGAATACACCAAGACTGCCCTCAGGAAAGCTGGCTCTCTCCAGCCAAAGGACCAGGGAAGGGGCAGCAAGCAAGACAGACAGACGCTTTCAGATCACAATGCGCCGCCCCAAGCAAGTGCCATGGAACGCTGTGGCTGCACCGCCTGTCAGCACAGGCCACGCTGAGATGCGAGACTTCCAGCTGTGTCCAGCTGTAGTGATCACTCCCTCCTTCCCCGTGTAAGCACAAGGACAGATCTAAAGCTTGTGGCATATCTATTCCACGGGGTATTACTCAGCAATGAAAAGAGATGAACTATTGCTACATGCAATAATAACATGCATAACTCTCCAAACAATTACGCCACGTGAAAGCGGCCGGACACAGGGTTTAAGTGCATTCTGTCCGTTCTCCAGCGCTCAGAGTCGGTAGGATGCTCTGGTTACAAGCAAAACAGTTATGACTTGAGTCACGGAGGTCATGAGAAGGTACACGGTGGCCCCAAAGGTCATCAGGGAGCTGGTGGTGCCTGAGGAAGCCGAGGCATGAGGTCACTCACCTGCCCTTGATCTGTCTGTGAAGCAGCCTTCTGGAGATTTGCTTGTGCACTGGAGTCTCAGCCACACTCTTAGTCAGCAATGTGTGATGATAACCTAGAATGTAAGCAGCATCCATTTCACTTCTCCAGAAGCAGCCGCAAGGCCAAGGGAGCAGTGTGACCCTAGGTAAGACTTCTTACTTAGCTGGAGTGGATCTCAAGATCTTTGGACCAAGGTCTAATCACAGGACTCAAGTTAATGTGCTACAGGTCTGTACCAGCACTTTTAGAGATTAAATAATAAATAAGCAAATATTGACTATTATGGCATTCTCATCTAATAAGCAGCCAGGAAAAATGAAAAGTCCTCACTTCTTAGGGCTAACACATCTGTCCACTTACTTGGTAGTTCTTGTATTTAAGTATATGAAACTGCTGATGTGTCATTTGAATGTTAACATATTTAATATTCAGATAAATCTAGCAGGCATAAATTTTCTCAGTAGAAGAGGTAGCCAAGCTACTCATGGAAGGACTGGTCTTTACGGAGTTCACAATGACAGGGGAGAGGAGTGACGGCAGCAGGAATGCGGAATAAGGGCTTCTAAACTCTGCCCCGTAAAAGGAATGAGAACACTGGTAAAAATGGTCAAACTCAACTTTCCCAGAACTCTGGAAATTACCCAGTTTGCACCAATCCAGGGAGTATTTATTCAACACACATGATGGGATCTCAGTCAGAACAGTGAGCTCTGTGGAACTTTAACTTGGCCCAGTCCCAAAGCTCTCTGCCCACCCTATGGTACCATGAGAAACAGAAGCCTGCGGTCATGGTGAAAACCAATAGCCTGGGAGCCTCCGGGTGGGGCCGAATGGCCCCCCATGCCCCACGCCCAGCTAACTCACTATTTGGCCTGTCTGACAGTTCCCTGGAAAGTGCCACTCACGAGGTTTGTCTCTATTTGACCTGACTCGGAACTCACCCAGGACAAACAACCTCTTCCCAGGGAGCATTTACTAAAAAAATCAGCAACTGTAAACATCCGCGCTGCCTGAGGTGGTGATAACACGTGGGGCAAACAGCAAGCTGACCAACAGTTTAAATGGGAAAACTGGGGAATGTCCGCAGGGCACTCTGCAAACCTCTGAACATTTCGGGGAACCTGGGAGTCCAGGTACATTAGGGTTGTGTGTATGCCAAGGACGGACCCAAGAAGGGTCTACACTGTCACCTTTGGCTGACCTTGAGCCTCTGGGAAATGAGGAAGGAGAGCGGTAAGCTTCCCGGCTGAGGACTGAAGGCATGAGCCAACACACACGTAGGGCCCTACGCAAAGGCTGGGCAACTGAACGGTTCCAGGCATTTAATTTAAGGAAACCTCTGGCCAATTGTTAGCTGACCAAGCAGAGACTTCAGGGGCTACACGTTATGGAATACAGTTTAAAGAATTAGTTCCAGAAAGTCACAAAACAAATGGAAGCAGTAGCGACAAACCCTGGCAGGAGGAGTTGGGTGTCTGATTGTCAGAATTGCCTCATTATATATATTATTTAAATGGTCCAGTTGTCAACAAAACAAATGAGCACAGCAAAGAAACAAAGTATGGCCCATACACAAGACAAAAATAAAACCAGTCAATAGGTAACATCCCCGAGGAGGTCCAGACCAAATTAGCTATTTGAAGTATGTTCAAAGATCTAAAGCAAACCATATCTAAAGAACTAAAAGAAAGTATGACACTGATGACCTGCCATATAGAGAATATCAATAAAGAGACAGAAATCATAAAAAAACAGAAATCATAAAAAAACAAATATAACTCTAAAGTTGAAAAATAAAATATCTAAATTGTAAGCATATACTAAAAAATATGATACCTATAACATATAATATCTAAAATGAAAAATTCATTAGAGGGGCTCAGCAGCAGATTTGAGGTGCAGAAGAATGTACAAATTTGAGGACAGGTTATTATCCAGTCTGAGGGACAGGAAGGAAAAAGAATGAAGAAAAATTCTCTCATATTATCTACGGGACACCATCAAGCATAACGACATACACACACTAGGAGTCGCAGAAAGAGAGGAGAGGGAAAGAGGCAGAAAGAATATCTGAAGATAGGCTGGCTGAAAACCTCCCAAGCTTGATGCAAGACATGACACATCCAAGCTCAATAACCCCAAGTCGGATAAAGGGTCAAAGTGATCCACACCCAGACAATCGTAAGCTGTCAGAAATCAAAGAGAGAGAATCTGGAAAGAAGCAAGGGCAGCGATTCAGCACGTACAAGGGGTTCTAACAACCAGGGACGTGCTCATGAGTGAGAGGCACTGATCTTCGGTGAGGGGAGGGCGGGTGCCAACCAGCTACCACCCCCCTCTACTCAGTCCCACTGCAGCTGTGGGGAGCCAGGCCCACATTCCGGGGGCAGCTGGCTGGCGGTAGGGCAGACAGTGGGGACCTTGTGACTGAATATATTTTTTTAAATGTATTTTATGACATTATGTTAGTTTCCGGTGTACAACACTGATCAGACATTTATATACCTTACGCAGTGATCACCCTGACACCACACATAGTTGTCATCCATATTTGGGGTTGTGCACTTTGGTTACATTAGTGGATCCCCATGGGGCCAGTGCAGACACTTCCCTTGGTTTCCACCCTCTCTTCCCCCCGCTGCATCTATCAGAAGATTTAAAGGGATAGGAACACCTTTCTGTTTTTTCCTTTCTGGAGCCAGATATTTATGGAAATATTTGTCAGGTCACTGGCCAATCATAGAGCCAACAGAATGCAAACTTCAGAGACCACACACAAGGAGTACACGCTTTGCAAAAATAGTTTGAAAAAGACACAAACATATAGCTACAGCCCTCAATAAGCCAAGATCAGCAGCAATCCCTCAGGAGTGGGAGAATCTGATTTTCACAGTTATCACATCATTGTACTCACAGTATCCAATTCTCAACAAAAAATGACAGAGCATACAAAGAAACAGAAAAGTATGACCCTTTCATAAGAAAAAAACGAAACACAGGTTTTCTGGGCAGAAAGCACCCCTGAGAAAGCTCAGACATTGGTATCACTGGCCCCCTGTCTCTTGGTTACTCTGAAATGTACCTTTGGTCCTCTGGCAGTTGTCAAGTTTATACTCCAGACCTTCCACAGTTGACACCGAGTGGCTTCTAGGCAACCCCCGCTTTACCGATCTCTTGGAAGGAGACATTTCTTCAAAGAGATTTCTTCGAACTTTGGTCACTTCTGAAAGCATTAATGCATAAAAGAGAAAGAAAGCCAAATATTAGCACTAATAAGTGACCTATTTATTATGTCATTTATTAGAAGGTATCCAAAACACAGAAGCTGCTTCAGGAAACCATCTGCAGACTGACTACCCAATGGACACAAATAGGATTTCCTTAAATATTATACTCACGTGGTACCTTAAAACTATTTACTCTTACAAATTCCATTCAAACCCAACTTTTCAGGAGAACAAGGGAGGCCCACATCACTCAATCAGAAGCTTTACTCATTGTGAAATAGATGTAATTCTTAAGTGCAAGCCTGGCTAACACAGTTCATGGTCCTTTTAATACATCCCTGTGTTATGCTTTTTCTCATTTTGGACCTTTTTGCTGCTTTGTATTCAGCTCAGCATCAAGTAGAGAGAAACTTGTTCTTTGCAGTTTCGCAGATTTCATTCTTCTTATGAGTACTCTACTGATTTTCTGGGTTACTTTCAATTCTCTTCCTGACTCCACAGCTGAAAGCTGTGACCATCTAGACTCAAAGTTAGGAAAAATAGCTGAAGAGTCAAGAAACACCTGACAGAGCTAGCAGGATGGCACCTTCATCTTAAGATGGCCTGGTGGCAGCTACTCAAAAATTCACCAAGGGTAAAGTCTTCTAAGAGCAAGTCTTTTAAATAAAAACCAAGTAAAGTAGGATCCGCACACTGGGAGGAGCCCTTATGTCTTCCCGTCAGTGACACACACATTACCGGTAACGGCAACAGTAACACATCAAAGTTTCAAACATGTTTCTCTATCTCCACATAAGAGTCCCTGTTACCTGCCTTAGGCTGTCTGTGAAACTGATTTATGACCTGACAGCTAAATTTGATTTGATACTTTGTGCTTTTCCCAGGTTTCTGGAAAGTTTATTAGCTACAGAAAATTATAAAAAAAACACAATAAGCAAAGTCATGGTTAAAATTCAGCTACTGTCAACATGTGTTTTCTCCCTCCACCCCTCTCTCTCCATTCATGCGATTTCCCACCCCTCGGCTCTGCAGAGGCAAGTGCAGACACAACTCTCCAGCTCCCTTTGCTGCAGCACCTGCGCCCCTAAGAAACAACGGCCTCTCAGCTAGCATTAGCCATGTTCACATTTGTCTTACTGGCTCAATAGCCTTTACAGCTTTTTTCTTTTTCAATTTTAGATCCGGTCAGGGGTCACGTAGTACCTTTAGCTGCCACACTTAAACTCATTTCATTGAAACCAGTTTCACTGCCTTTCCCCCACTTTTTGGCCTTTCACGATAATGGTGTTTGTTAAAAAGATTCAGGCCAGGTATTTTGCAGAAAGCAATATTTTGAGACCACGTGAATACCTTGTTCTCCTAGCCCCACGGTATTTGGACCTATTTCATTAACCAACAACTATACAAAACTACAATTTATAACTGTGTGCTGCTGCTTAAACTCATGCAATCAAAATATATTAGTCGTTCCAGTCAACAGATAACGCACACCGAGAAAACAAACCATACCTTGCACTGTATCTTTCACTGGCGCTGGAGGCTGCTGAAGTGTAGGGCGAGAACTCCCCTGAAAACGGAGAAACCAATAAGAAAACAGGCATTCATTTAAAGCAAAAGAATAAAAACCCACATGAAACCCTTTGAACCTTGCAGTTCCACTAAGGCATCCATAACAGAAACAGCTGTAAAATGCACAAAGGAGAGATGTGTTCCAAGAACACTGAAGGCTGCACTGTAATAATACGAAATAAAAACACCCTAAGGGGCTGCTTCCCTCTCTTGGGTCAGCCACGTGTACTTTCTTTTACTAATAAACTTCTTGCTATCTTATTGCTGCAGGAACGCAAATTTTCACAAAGAGCGAAACAGACAAGACAAATTATGATTCATCCACCCAGTGCAGACATTAAAAGAATTAGGCAGTATAGAGAAGGAAGACCTACATATACAAACAGAAAGAGGTCCGTGATGGGGAAAATGTAAAAAAAAAAAAGACCAAAAAAAACCCCAGAATAATAAGGATAGTGGGTTAACCATTTGTAATGTTTAATTGCATGTGTGTGCAGAAGGTATAGCTAAACCTTTGGTGTGGACTGTTGGTATATAAAGGACCTGGGAATATACACAACCAACTGTCATCAGTGAATACTTCTAACTTTCAACTCTAACTTTCAACTTCATATAATTTCAACTTTTTAATGATGATTATGTATAACTTTTATAACTAACAAAATTAAGGGAAAACCCATATAACCTAATCAGAGGATGGCTATACTCTTAGGAACGTTTCTGTATGAAACTGCTACTTACTTGCTATTATCTTAGAGGACTCAAGAGTCTAAAATCCAGACACATCAACAATGGAATTGTTTTTAAAGATTTTTTTGGTTTGATTTTTCAATTATGCCACTGTAGTATCTGATGAATGAACTACCATATAGGGGCAGAAACTTATCAAATGATGTTCTTTATTAACAAAAATCAAATCCTGATCTCAGTAAATCTACTTTAAAGCAGTAAACTTTCTTGGCTGACCTGAAACAAAAGTTTCAATTCTTGGAGAACTAACTTTAGAAGCATTATTCATTATAACAGTGATGAATGACTGCAAATCAATGTAAGGTCTAGGGCGAGAGGAGATCTGACACCCCTTGACGGTCCACTTTTGGATTTCCCACTCTCCAGTCAGGGTTCCAAGATACATAAGGTTTGCATCTTATCTACTTATTAAGGTCTCCTGAGAAAGCGACACCACTTACTTTTTAAAAGAAACCCACTTCCAATTCCAAAGGATAGCTATAAATCTCAAGAAAGAGAGCAAACCATTACGGTAATGATGAATGCTTCTAAAGCTAGTTCTCACAGAATTTTAACTCTTCTCAATAATTTTGGCAGTTCAAAAGTTTCAACGCATTCTTCATCTCTTCCTTCCTTAGCAAGACAAAACCTCAAGTCCTTACATCCACGGCCACAAAACAATTGCCATCTGGCTTCATGGCTTCCCCCACAACCCCCGCTTTTTTAAAAACTTGTTATTGAAATAAAACATACATACTAAAAAGCACTTTCTGGTATGCAGCGAAAGTTCTTTATGATTGCACATTATTTTTCAATGACCTCTTTGCTTCTGTTAGTGACTATTTTATGAGCTTTCTTGTCCACATTAAAGATTTTTAATCAACTGACTCATTCCTAACTTTTGCTTGCTGTTCTCTTTCTATTACCTCTAACTGTCACACTTTGGGGTAAAAAGGTTAATCTTCAACATATTTATATTTCTTCATTCCTTGGATTACAGTCGTATACACATTCATAAAAATATCTAATTTTATTTCTGTGTGCTCTACTATCCATTTCCCGAATGTAGACACACTGCCTTTCATTCTTATTATTATGTTACTTGTGCCAGAAGAACAACTCTGGTAGTACCATTTCTTATCTCGGAAATGACTTACGTTTTTGGTAGCTCTCTTCGACACTTTGGGAATTTCAATTTGTCGCAGATTCTGCGAGACCTCTGTGATGCTTTTATGTCTTATTAATGCATTTTTCCTTTAAACATAGAGAGAAACAGTCAATACACAATCAACAGAGATTACAAATAGTTAAATTAGACTAGAACTAGTGTGTAAAATAAAGCATTTAATACATAAAAGTCAGTTATCTTAGTATTGGCCTGAATTTATACCAAAACATGGCCACTCCAGAATTCCACACCAGCTGAAAGTAACTACTATATATTCAACTAGTTATGAACAATGAAAAGCATCAAAGGAAATTTGAAAAACAAGCTGAAACCATAAAAGTCTCCTAGGTCCTGAGAGCGCCTGTGGACAGGCCAGAAGGACATATGATAAATACTGCGTGTTCCCAGGCAATACGAAGAGTGTCACATGCTCCTGACCCTTCCTATTATCCAGGGAACGTACAGTAGGAATGCCAATACCTGGCTTCTGTGCCTCTGACATAGGGCAACGATCACTTCAATAAATTATCAACTAAGACAACTGGCCTCTGGTCTAAACATGCCCTTTGTCAGAACCGTAACAGTACAAGTATCTCCTGTGACTCCCTGAGCCTCTCACCTTCTCTTCGTAGCTGATCTGGTACGAAGCTCCTCCAGCTGCTCAGACTCCGTGGCACCCGACACGGATCTGCGAGGCTCAGAAAGAAGTGGTGACTTGCTCTCCTGTGTCATGGAGTCGTCACTTAAAAAATCTGTAGGGAGGACACCAACCAGCTTCTGAGGAATCTCGAACCCCAGGCTGTGGTACAGGTTTCCAAGCGTCTTTGGGATGGAGTCGATTGTACCTGTAGAAGATTGGTTACACATGGAACAGTCAGGCGCCCAATCCAGCCTCCCTAATCCCCCCTCGCCCAGCAGGAGAAACAGTCCTTCCGATTCCGGAATTCTGAAACAACGTAGTTCTTGGTGAATGATTGTCAAGTTCAATTAGTAGTCATCAAACTTACAATTCCAAAATTTCTTCCAGAAACTTTGCTAGGTACGCTGAATCCTCAGTTAAACACACCATGCGCAGCAAGTCTGACACCTGAAAGAGATTTTACAAAATTACCACATGCGCTCTGCAGGAAAGCTGAAAGCATGTACGGCATATCCGGGGGGCACTAAACTACGTCCTCACCTCTTCCACTACCCGCTCCGTATCATCTATGCTGTCATGCATGGAAGGGCACTGCAGACACATCTCCAAACGAAGAAACACCTGAAGCTGGCACCTTGAAAGAAAGACGTATTGGGTTATATCTACTTTGAATGACATGGAACCAAAAGACCATTCCTTAAGCATAGGTCTACTTATGTAAGTGACAACCCAAAAAGGAGAAGAAACAATGCTTTCTCTAAATGATGATATGGTTAGCAGGTAAATAGGTGATCAAACTTCATATTAGCACATCAAAAAGAATCTGTTACCAAAAGCCTCATCAAGCAATTGGAAATCTATTTTAAATGGATACAAGCAAATCTTGGAGCTTTGTTTTGGAGTAATGGTTTAAAAAAGAAAGACAGTACTTACTCTCTGACTTTGTCTTCTTTATCCAGTTTTTCTCCTACATTCTGTCTAAGACTTTTGCTCGTTTTTAAGAGGTTATTTCTCACTTGATTCAGGCAGTTCATCTGAAAATACAAAAGTATTACATAGGAGAATATTACATTATTTATCATTATTTCTAATTTCTGCACAGGTGATGCAAGCCCGAAGAAGGTAAGTACCTTTCCTTACAAATTTCCCCCTTCTTTCGTTTGAATGAAAAACAGTGCAATGAATATTCCTCTTTCGTATCTTTAAAAGAACATGGTAAAGAAGTATGAGAGCAAGTGGACAAGGGATCCAATAGACTGGAACGTTCTTAAAGGACGAGTCCATGAAGTACTGACTGAGACCTCGTAAACAACTGTCCTCTGCACTAGAGAGGAGCCCAACTTCACTAACCGTGAATGAAAGCAGTAACGTGGTCTAACAGTGGTTTGGGACATTCCCTGTGCATGAGAATCCGTGAGGAAGCTTTGTAATAGTGCAGATGCCCAGGTCTCAACCCCCAGAGACCTGTTTCACTTGGTCTGGAGGGAGCCAGGCATCAGTTATTTGACAGAGCTTTCACCAGAGGAGACGCACAAGTCACTACCCCACTTAGACCCGTTCCTTGACTTCTGCCTTCACCATGCCCACCTTCCAAGCTCCGGCACTGCGCTCACCTCCTTGCGCATCTTATTAATTTGTGAATCACGTACTGCATAATAACCTTATGAACCAAACCCAGCAACGAGCAACAATTACATGTATGACACACAATAACATCTGGGCTCTCTTACCTCTAACTCCTTGGTGCCTTTGGACTTCAGGAATGCTTTAATGGTTGAGATCATGTTCTGAGCACTTGAATACAACACGGTTTCTCCTGTGGCCACAGACTTTTGGTAATTTTCATGTATATAAGATAGCAGTGCCTCTTCAGTTTTACAATCTGTTAAAAAAACACCGTCAAATTGAGGACTTCTGGTGAAGATGGTGGAATAGGTCAATGCTGTACTGTCTCCTCCCACAAACATGTCAAAATTCTATTTAAATGACAGAACCACCATTGAGAACCACCTGAAGAGTAGCTGACCAGAAGTCCTCTAACTAAGGATATTCAGAAGAAGCTATGAAGTTGGCTTTTCCATGTGAGCGGCCTGCCTCAACTCAGCTGTGGACTTTTCCTAAAATCTCTCAAAGGTTCACAAACCCCCAAACAAGCAATGGCTGGCCTCAGCATGCCCTATACCTCTCGCTAAGCCGCCCCAAGCCTGGCACAAGTGACAACTAGTCTCAACACTCACCAAAATAAAGCTAGCACCGCTATATTAATACCAAAAAAAAAAAGAACTTTAAGGCATTAAAGTTATTAGGAATAAATAAAAAAGTTGTCATAAAGACATAATCACAAGGAAGATAAAAACAATTCTGAATCTGTATGAACCTAACAGAGAAGCCTCAAATATATGATTTAAAAATTGGCAAAATTACAAGAAAATTTTGACAATTTGTAAGGTGGAAGACTATAATACAATTATCTCAGTTATAGACAAAACAAGTAGAAAAAATTAAGAATGTTGAATATTCAAACATTCATAAACTCGATGTAATGATATGTATAGAACTAAGTACCAAGAATTAGAGAATACATATTAATTTCAAGTACACACGGAATATTGAAACCTAACCATATATTAATTAGGCCATAGAGTTTCAGCAAAAATTAAAGAATCAATATCTTATAGAATACACTGCCACACAATCAAAATATTAAAAGGTAATTACAAAAATAAAACATTCCTTTAGGTTAGGATGTCAGAAAATATTTAGAATTAAGTTTCAATGAAAACAGAGAATAGCAAACTTGTACAAAGTAGTTACACTATACTTAAAGGAAAATTTACACTTAAATATCTTTTAAAGAAAACTTAAAACCAATTAGCTAAGGGGCCAACATAAGAAATAAACAAAACACGAAACTCAAAAAACAAAGAAAGGAGGCAACAATAAAGATAGGGACAGAAATGAATAGAAAAAAAGAAATAAGAGAGCAACAGAAACAAAATGATTCTTTGAAAAGAATTCTTCCTCTATTCTTTTTAAACTAGAGAAATGTATAGCAAGACTGAGCAATTTAAAAAAAGAGAGAGGGAAGAGAGAGGGAAAGGCATAAACAAACAATAATAAAGTGAAAAAGACAGCAGAAATTTGTCTTGAATTTGCTCTCCTTTGAATGTCTCCCCCAATTCTTGTCTCCCTTACTAGCTCACTAAAGATGTCTGTTTTACTCAAACTGATTATCATTACGGATCTAGCATTCCTCAGGGAAAAAGTCTTTAAAGGAGCAACAAACTTTTATTCCAGAATTTTCAAAAGAAGACAAAGGTTACATCATTCCATTGTTGCCCAAAATTCATAAGCTAACGTCACAATCACTCCACAGGACTGGCTCTGTCGGTGTGAGCAAAAGAACGCACCCTGAGAATCAAAAACAGACTGTAATTCAACCTATCATTAAAAAAAAAGAAAAAAAACGGAAGGAAAGGAGAATAAAAGCTCCTGGACTAACTTTGAAGACCTCAGCAACCTAGGCCTACGTTACTCAGGAACCTTTTATCACAAAGGTCTGAAACGTCCTTAACCACGTGTCCTATGGCCGAGCCACAGCCCTTCTTTGTGACCGTGCTTATGTCACTGCGTGTCCGGCACACACTTCTTACCTTCTTGCCATCTCAACCCTGCTCATCCCTTAGAGTTGAACCTGGGCTCCCCAGGCTTCAGAAGCCTGCTCAGCCTGTTCCAGCCCAACACTGACTTTCCCTTTCTCCACTCCTATTGTCTCTGCTTCTGTTGTGGACGCTTGGCTCTCTCATGTATTAGTTTTATTAGTTCACTATATATATATAGATAGAGAGATAGATAGATAGATAGATAGATAGATAGATAGATAGATAGAGATACAGATATAGATATATATCCACTCATAGTGTTCTTTGCAGCTTGATCAGAAATCTAAGGAGGGACGTTATCTTAGGACTTGATTGTACTCCCCAGGATACCCTTGCAGGCATACAGTATTCAATAAATGTTCCCTAATTGAGCAATCTGATTAAAATGTATAAAAATATGAAGGTATGAGAGTTCACATTCACTTAGACACCAAAATGCTACAGCAGTCAGGAATGCATACCTTTAGGATTACGACTTCCTAGTGCTCTCCTCTGTTTTTCCCGTTTATCCGCTGTTCTTCCACAGCTGTCTTTTGGATCCCTTTCTCCCCGGTGGTATCTGGACTGCCATCTGGATGTGACTTCTGAGCCCTGACATTCAACCTGGCGACATTCAGCATCTTCAAAGAACGGCACATGGTGTTCATCTTCTGCCTCATGGGAGTCCGAGGGACACCTCCTATCAAACGTCACAGAGGAAAAGTAACATAACTGTGACTCCCATGGAATCCAGAGAACTGCTTCAGTCACAAAACACCAACAAACTACTCTAATTCAGATGAAATATTCTGTCCAAGGATGTAGACATGAAGGGATATCCCTTCAGAATGTTCTGAATTAGGCATCTCCTTCTACCTACAACACAGGGCAGAAAGAGAGCTCTTCTCTTCACTGAAGTTTAGGACTAAACATCTCGATGCGATTAGATGATTTAACACAAGGGAAATGCCAAACAGACTCATTTTGGCATCACCCAATGATCACGGTTACAAGTCTTCACCAAGAGCTACTTTCCCACTTTTTGATGCAATAACTTTTCCTGGAAACTTATGCTAAGGAAACCACTAAACAAATTATATGCATGATGTACACTATAGTATAATTTATAATGATAAAATAACCATCTAAATGTTCAACAACTTAAGAATTTTGTAAATTTCGTTATGCACTGACGTGGCTTAGTAACTGAAAGGCAAGGCAGCAGATGAACCAAAATTGTATGCAGCCCACAAAGTTGTATTTAAATTTGTTTATAAGTAAAATGAAAATGGTTTCTTCATTAGGAAGGTAGGACTGTGGCTTTTAAACTCTTTAATCACTGTTGTACTAACGTAATGATTTTCATTTTCGAAACTTCAGAACTTGTCCTTCAGTTACCATTTCAATCTCATTTTAGGGAATGGCAATCTCTTAAAGCATACAGTCTCAAAAAGGACCGCTCCAGGAACATCCTTCTAAGTACATACGTTCTTTTTGCTGTCTTCCTGGTTAGACAAAGCTGGTTCTTCACGAGACTTTCTCAGGTAGAGCTCCGACAGGCAGCGTGTTAATTCACTCTCAGTCTTGGAAGACTCTTCCTTACCAGAGGAGGCAGCCTGTAGTAACCTGTGAACAAGTGAAATGTCTAGTATAAAGCCGCAATTCTGACTTTCCAAAATGCTTTAAAGACAAAACGACAGTAACAACAAAATGCATTATCCTTTTAAAAGCCAATCAAAAGATTGTCCCCACAAGATGCCTTCAAAAATATTTTTTCTCAGAAGGGTAATGTCCCTTTCCTCATTTATAATTTGAACAAACTCAGGGGCAGAAGCTACCTGTTCACAAAACCATTAATCATTACATATAGTATTGACTTTATTAATAAGTTTCTCCATGTCCTCGGGTACATGTCTAATTAGGGCAACAATGTCACTTCTGGGCTTCCATAGTTATTTATCACTCAGTATCCGTACATTGAAGTACAAGATGATATAATATGATATAATAAACATCAGTGACTTCTGAATCATTCTTTTACAATGTTATAAACTAATTTGGGATTGCTGAGAAGAGGAGGAAGTGGGTACTAACAATATTACAAAAAAGGGCACAATATTCAAAATGCGTTATTTGTATCTCACTACCTTCCATTACCTGGTATTATCTGATTTAGGAGAAAGTTACGGTACCATGAGTTGAACCTGCTGGGGCTACCAGCTAAATACCTGCAACAGGTCTGAAGCAGGTTGATTCTACTAAGTGTGCTGGTGTTTCCTTTGACAGTGGGGGAGCTTTGCCTTTTTTTTTTCCTGTTAATATTTTCAAACTTTGAACATTTCCAGAACACAAAGTAGAGAAAGCATTATTACATGATAAGTGTGTGCACCTCCCTCCAAGATTAAACACATGCTAACAGTCTGCCATATCTGCTTCAGATCTTTTTAAAATGAAATTAGGCATTATAGACACAGAGAAAACCCCATTCAATCTTTTCCAATCCCTTCCTCCCAGAGGTATTCCTAGATTTTTGTATCTTATTTATAGACATACATATGGATCAAAACCAACATAAATTGCTACTTTGTTGTAAATTTTTAAAAATTATATAGCACCATTCTTTGCACTTTTATTTGCACTCAACGTATTTTTATGTGCATATAAATAGCTCTAGTTTATTATTCCATTTTACTAATCTATATATAATATTCTGTTGTACATCTATACCACAGTTTATCCCTTTCCTTGCTGAAGGTCAGCTGATACTATCCACGTTTTCACTATTAGTGACTGGCAATGACAGTCTAGTATATAGCTCTCCTTGTGTTGGTGCAAAAATTTAGTGAAGACACCTAGAAGTGGAAGGGCTGCGTATCAGAGTACATGACGTTTCGGCTTTACTACGAATACAAATTGTTCTCTAAAATGGTTGTAACCAGTTACACTTCTATCATGCAAAGTGTTCTCAATTCTCTATGTGCCATTGCCATTATCATTAGCAGACTTATTCATTTTTGACAATCTAATGGGTATAAAATAGAATCTTGTGTCTTTTACGTACTGTGGTTTTAATTTGCATTTGCCTACACTGAGTTTCTTTCTAAATTACTGCTCTGTTGGATTTCCTCATTAGAACTGCTTCTTTGTATTCTTTGCCCAATTTTCTATTGGATTGCCTGTCTTTTTCTTATTTTCAGGAGCTCTGTACTAATTTGGAAACTAATCCTTTGTTGGTGATATGGATTATAGCTACCCAAGTCTATGGCTAGTCTTTCTCATCACACAAAAATTTTAAAACGAATTATGACCATATATTTTTATTTTTGGTTTAAATTGTTTACGTCTTCAGAAATCCATCCCTAGCCTGATCTTTTCCTTCTCATGATTTTAAAGTTTTACTTTTCACATTTGATTTTTGAATTTATTAGGAATTTATCATTGTGTATGCTGTGAAGTTGGAATCTAATTTTTAATCTTTTTTCTTCTGGGTAGCCAATTGTCACATCACCATTTACTGATTAGTCTATCCTTTTTTTTTTATTTAAATAAATTTTATTGGGGAATAATGGAGGACAGTGTGTTTCTCCAGGGCCCATCAGCTCTAAGTAGTTGTCCTTCAATCTAGTTGTGGAGGACACAGCTCAGCTCCAAGTCCAGTCACCGTTTTCAATCTTTAGTTGCAGGGGCACAACCCACCACCCATGCGGGAAATTGAACCGGCAGCCTTGTTGAGAGCCTGTGCTCTAACCAACTGAGCCACACGCAGCCCCTATTTCATTTATTTTTATTCTTATCTTTATTATTGCTTTCCTTCTTTTTTTTGGGTTTACTCTCTTGTATTATTTTCTGTGTTGAACCCTTAGCTAACTGGTTTTTAATTTTTCTTCTTTAAAACATAGTTTAAGGCTAAATTTTCCTTTCAGTACAAATTTAGCTGCATTATACAAGTTTGCTATTTTTCATTTTTATAAATTTAATACTAAATATTTTCTCACATACATAACAGAAGAGAGTATTTTACTTTTTTTTTTTTTTTTAAAGATTTTATTGGGGAAGGGGAACAGGACTTTATTGGGGAAGAGTGTGCACCTCCAGGACTTTTTTCCAAGTCAAGTTGTTGTCCCCTCAACCCCAGCTGCGGAGGGTGCCATTCAGCCTCAAGTGGCTGTCCTTTCAGTCTTAAGTTGTGGAGGGCGCAGCTCAGCTCCAGGTCCAGTCGCTGTTCCTAGTTGCAGGGGGCACAGCCCACCCACCATCCCCCGCAGGAGTCGAACCGGCAACCCTGTCTGTGGTTGAGCAACCCTGTCTATGGTTGACAAGGACGGACTCCCACCAACTGAGCCATTCAGGAGCTCAGCGGCAGCTCAGCTTAAGGTGCCGTGTCCAACCTTTAGCTGCAGGGGGCGCTGCCCACCATCCCCCGGGGGACTCGAGGACCTGAACTGGCAACCCTGTGGTTGAGTGCCCACTGGCCCCTGGCCCCTGTGGGAATGGAACCGGCAGCCCTCGGAGTCAGGAGCATGGAGCTCCAACCGCCTGAGCCACCGGGCCGGCCCAGAGAGTATCTTACTTTTGTACTTACTTTTTCCCATTTTTTTTAATGTGGTAAAATACACATAAGAATTTATCATCTTCACCACTTTTAAATGTCTAGTTCAGTGGCATTAAGTACATTCATAGTGTTGAATAAGTATGACCTCCATCTCCAGAACTTTTCGTTTTGAAAATCTGAATGTCTGTACCCATTAAACAATACTCTCCATGATTTGTAATTAGTTTTTAATATTATGGAATTATATTCATAAAATGTGGTCTGTTACAAAAAACAACAACCAACACGATTCAAATGAACTCAGCACTGATTTCCATTACCAATACCCGAGAAATTTAAAAAGTTTTACCCAAATGACTCCATCAGTTCGGAACTGGCACCACTGAGGTTCGAGCGCGGAAACCACTGTTCCACAGCAGCACTTCCGGGGGACTCGCGGCCGAGCTCCCGCTGGGCCCACTCTGGAACCGGAGGGGCTACAGAGACAGGAGCGAGGGAGAGAGGAGGAGGCATGAGAACCAGCGCCGAGGTCGTCCGGGTCGTCCCGCAGCCTGACCGCGTTCTTCCCAGGGACACACAGAGCCGCCGCGGTAACAACATTCCTGCACCTGCACGGACTCCACCCGCCCGTGTGTCTAGGAAAAATGCTGCTCCGAAGTGTAGAGTCTTCCTGGCTGTTCCTCAAACGCACCCGACGCACACGCGTCTCAGAGCCTTGGCACCTGCTGTGGCCTCTCAGGAATGTTCTCTACCTACCGTTTTCCTTCAAGCCTTTGCTCAAATACCACTTTTCCAACCAGCCCTGTCCAAACCTTCCACCCCTAATGCTCCCCATTCCTTTTTCCTGTTTTATTTCTATAGCACTTATCTCTTTCAAATATACCGTATAACTTCCTTCTTTAGTTTATTGTCTTGTCTCCCCTGACTAGCTGGTAAACTCCATGAGAACAGAGACCAATTTCCTTCTGTGACCTAGTCCAAGAACCTACAACAGTGCCTGACATACAGCAGGCGCTCAATAAATCTGTTGAAGAGATGAATACATGGAAAGAATACCAAATTGATTTGCCTTTTATCTACCTAGCATAAATACGGTTTGTGTACTAGTAACAATGTAACAACCGAAAGGTAGACAGAATGGTAAGTTTTACATTCCTTTTATTAAGATCCAGGTTTCATCTGATACCTCTGATTTCAAAGCGATTTCACAGAGCCTTTGGCCCCCTCAGAAGTGCTTCAGGATTTCAATAAAAAATGATAATTGAAACTACCTGAAGCACTACAGTTTACTTTTATGTTTTATCCCAGGTGGGAGGTTCTAACAGTACAGTGAAAACTCTTCTCGTGCTGAAAAACACTGTGACCCACTGGCGTGGAACACTTAGTCAGAAGCTTACCTGAGGCAGCAGGATCTTCCAGTAAATCGTGAGTCTGATTCAACACAACATCCAAAACATCAGAAAAAAGGCAAGCTGCACCCGGGGGGTCCTCCGCCACAGCTGTGTGGAGAAAGTGTCTTGGAAATTCAGCCTCCTCGCTGCAGAACACAGTGAGAACTGTATTGTTGGTAGAAAGGGGGGAAATAACTCCAGTGACAGGGGGCCAGCCTTCACCAGGGTCCACACTGGCAACCTGCAGAAGAAGTTCTAGTTAGGTGAGGATGTCGTTGACAAATGCCTCAAGAAGAATGCAGCTTTTTAGTAACAGACAGAATGGTAGCTTCCCCCGAGGATTCATATAGAAAAACTACGGAAAAGATGATCTTGGTGGGGACTGGTGCCAGAACTGACCTTGCTGGCCCGATAATCCCAACCCCTTGATTTATATTAATAAAGAAAAATCTAAGGTTACCAGGAAGATTTACTAAGCCCTCATTATGTGCTTACTATGACCCTCTGAACCCCCACAACCACTCTGAGGTAAAAATGACTGTTATCCCCATTTTATAGAGGACTGAGGCTGAGCAATCAGCAACCTGTTTAAGGGGACCCAGTTGGTAAGAGGCATGGGCCAAGTGTGTGAGTTCCAAAACCATGCGCGTAACCATGAGGCGCTGCCTCACTACAGGACGTACTAGACGACAGGGGGGCAGCAGAGCCTGGCCCTCATCGAGATTGCCTGACGGCCCCCAAGATGCTCTTTCCATGAGAGCACATTAACTCTCAGAACATCTGCTCATTCCACTACCCAGCTTTTTTCGAGAATGACTCACAATGGGATCTGAGAGATAGGAGCCTTCTGGGGTTACAAAGACAAAAGACAGAGAAAGGTAAGGAATTTCCTGGTAGTTTAAAAATAATCATTACCTTTTTATCAAATCAAGGCAGTATGTATTCTTTTTCAGAAGGCATTTCTAAGTTTGCGTTAACTATTGGACACTATTATATCTAATTTGAAAGTGTAGGGCTTTTAAAAGTGATAAATACATACAGGAGTCCCTTCCTTACCCACGGGAGACACGTTCTAAGACCCCCCCCGTGGATGCCTGAAACCACAGATAGCACTGAACCCTACATATACTATGCTTTTTTCTAGGCATACATCCCTATGTATGATAGTTTGATTTATAAATTAGGCACAGTACAAGATTAATAACTAATAATAAAAGAGAACAATTATAACAATATATTGTAATAAATTTCATGTGAATGTGGTCTCTCATTCTCAAAATACCTCCCTGTACTATAGTCACCTTTCTACTTTAGAGAAGCCCTTTCTGGCTTTTCTTTGGGATCATTACTACGCCTGAGCTTTGGGGCCATGAGGAAGTAACATCAGGGGGACTTGAACACCAGCACTGCGCTACCTGGACAGTGGATCAGATAACTGAGACGGCTACTGAGTGACTAAGGGGCGGGCAGTGTCCACGGCGCAGACACACCGGACACAGGGTGCTTCCCGTCCCAGGCAGGACTGCAAGGTTTCATCTCACTACGCGGAACAGCATGCAATGCAAAAACAGATGAATTGTTCATTTCTGCAATTTTCCATTTTATATTTTCGGAGTGCAGTTGACCATGGGTAACTGAAACCATGGAGAGTGAAACCATGGATAAGGGGAGGCTACTGTTCCATCACCTCACCACTCAAATACAATCACTCCATTTGGCCCACTGCCTTTCTTCTTATGTGAATATAATTTAACCTAACGGGATTCCAGGCACACATAATTTTATAAACCATATCTTCACTAGTGAGCATTGTCATGATGTGATAATATAGACATTATTTGCAAAAACTTCATGTTTTACTGAGATATATTCTGTCGAGCAATCCTTAGCAGTTCATAAACACACTGATTTCACTCGACCAGTGTGTTAGTAGACAAGAATAACGGCATGTGGAAGATACCTACCAGATGTAACTCTTCAGCAATCAGCCTGTTTAGCAGCTGCTCAAATAATGTCCTCTGAGTTGATTTATCCTCGTCTGGACTCTGGAGCATCCAGCTATCAGTGCCCACAGTGCCGCTCATTGGGAGAGACCACTGGGTGGCCGTGCCTTTCAGAAAAATTCTGACTGGTTTCTGAAAATGTCTCTGATGCATGGTCAAGGGCACTAGGGTGACGGCCCACGTTTCTTGAATCTCTTTGCCTGTTAGAAATAAAGAATATTAACATTCTAATAAATCGCTACTAAAAATAGATTAAATAGTAAGAAGAAAGAAATTAGATTGTCAGTTGGGGTGCCGGTATTGTCACTCAGTTCACACTTCGAGCCTCAGTCTACTGCCAACAAGCTATCACAGCAAGTTTACGTCGTTCTATGGGAAAAGCTGTCTATGAACGGAATGATAAGGGCAAGACCTGATGTCAGAACTTCTCAGTAATTATGACTTAGAAATAAGTATCTAAGCAATAGTCGCTTCTTACAAAAAATAAGACACGGCTTCTTAAACCCGTAAAATACAGTGCGTAGCGTATCACAGGAAGTTAAATTCTAAAGACGAAACTGCTTAAACAAAACTACTCCAGAAATCCCCTTACACAGCACATAATGTACAACGTCGTTTTATGTATTCATCTACATAGTATTTGTTCTGTGTGAATACAGAATGATTCAGAAATGAGATTCAATATATAGTGAGTTATATGGCAAAGCAGATTTATGAAGATGCCAATACGCTCGCTCTTCCTGGTAATGAGAAATTAGATTAGAAAACACCCTTTGCAGCTTCTTTTGACTAATTTGTTATCAATCATGGTCTCTCTAGGGTATTCAACTTATCAGTCTCTTCTATGAGGCGATCAAATCTTACCACCCATTTGCTCGGGCACTTGAACAATATCATCTTTCTTTGTAAACAGCTGGGAAACCTCAAAATCATTCACTTGTTCTTTTTATGCAAGGGCTGGCAGTGGTACCAGACCAAAGTTTAGTCCTTTCCCGTGGTACCTGCGAGTTTGCTGACATCTTTTAATTACAAGCATTTATGGAGCGCCTGGGCGGCTGGACATTGTAAAGACATTGAAAGCATGATCTCCCTTGAAGAAATGAATGCAACTGAAACTGAAACACAAACACACAAACAAACAAAAAAAACCCAAAATATTATTTGCTTACCTTCCACAGGGAGAAATAACGTTCCTTCCATCCGTGGAAATGAGGCTTCATACTCAGGAGAATTATAGAGCAAACAGTTTAGAGTGGAATCGGCTGGAAGAGTGGAAATCCACGAAGAGAGGTGAGGTTCACCTGACACCTTTGTGTCACTGCTCAGCGGTGTTCCCCCAGCTTTGGTCCGATGCTGGCTGAAAATTTCAGCTGGCAAGATAGTGCCTCCTACACGGTGGAGCAGTTCACGTACTGTCCAATACCCACGGTGGTCTGGGGAGTCCCACACCTAAAAGAAAATCACGAAGAACCTCAGGTCATTGTAAATTAGGCAGTCAGAAATAAAGCCAAGGGTTATCAGGACAAAGTAAAGTTGGTGTCTACATTAAAGGATCAAATTATGCAATTAACGTATTTGTTGAGCCCAACACAAATAATGGCCAGCATCCTGTTACTGAACAGCCCAAGGGTATAATTACTACACCATATGCCTTCAAGAAAGTGTCCGTTTAGTGAAAATAGCACTTCCATTCCATTTCCTGACAAGGAACAGAAGTGATGCAAATCACTAGGGATAAATCATAGGATGTTAAGAGTCAGAAGAAATACAAAGCCATGACACCTTCATAAAAATAATTCTGTCCTACACAACAAAACACAACAGTGGCCAGGAATCATGGGAGGGAGGCAGGAGCGTTTCCCCCAGAGGGAGGACATCGCTGACTCGTCCACCCCACAGGACCATGTGGGGACCAAACAGGTCTTCTCAGTTCTATCTTCACTGCTTTCGGCAACGGGAACGGGAAAGCGAAAAAAATTCCTGAGAATGGGTGGGAATTCCCGCCTGGAAACTCTGCTTACAGTACTTTCATCCACCTCCAATCCAGCTTTCTCTCTATAAATGCCATTCCTTACTCCTGCCCACACTGCCAACAAACTTGTACTGAGCCACCTCTGTGTACCATTAACTAGCAGGACGCAGTCCCTCCCTGCTAGAATCTTAAAGGCAGGGGAGTAACACAGCAGTAACACGGACTATTTAATTCGGCATCACACTATAACATGACGATATTTCACAACTTTGGGAACAGGGAGGAGGAGCATCTTCCCTAGAAAACGACCATCACGCTGGGCTGCCTGCTCCATGGGTGACTTAACAACTGTAGACCATAAATTACTACGGGAATGGGAGGTCATCGCCAAAACTCTCCATTATAGTTAAGTTCAAAGGAGGCATAGGATTTTCTGCCAAAGGGAAACAAAAAATTTGCTGAAATTGTTTCAGCCAGAGGATCAGCCAGGAAAGAAAAAGAAAAACTGCTTATCAAATGAAAGGTAAAAATTTAATAAGAGTTGACAGGACATTAACTTTTGATTAAAAAGTAATATATGCATGTGTTAAAAAACCCACAAACAAACAAACAAAAAACCCACAAACAGTATATAAAGTATGGTTACATTTTTCATTTTTATGCAGATTACAGGGTAAGTGACAGACATTTCCTAGTGGTAGTTTCAAATTTGGGGATTTATAAATATACAAGACATCAGCTCCAAGAAAGCAGGGACCATATCTATCTGGCTCAGGAATGGCACACCCAGCACACCTAGCAGGTGTGTGATAAACATGTAGTGAATAATTAATCAGGCATAAAGTTGAAAATGTGCAGGGGTCTCCTATGCTCCCTTGTATCCTCTATCTTTGCAAGAATTCTGTGAATTTGGGCTCCTTCCCCCAAATCTATGTGAGCCCAGTTTGTGTTCTCCCAGTCCTGTTTCCAGGATGAACTCAGCAAGGCAGGCCCTAGATTTTCTCTCCTTCCCCTTTCTCTACCCCTGCAGAGAGAGTTCCCAAGGACAAAGCCTAAGCTACCCTTTTGCCTCCACAGTGTGGCTGGCCAGAGGCTTTTGAACAGGAAAAGACAGATCTTCATCAGAAAAGAAAAATTCCAGAAAAGCTTATGGATAGACCTTTTCTCAGGGGAAACAACGTAACAGATGTGAGAAGCCTCAGAGAAGACCCATTCCCTCAGAGGTGGAGGTCAGAACTGGAAGGGATCTTTAAAATAAATCCTGTCAACCTAGTTATTTTAATGCTATTCCGAAAAGAAAGCCAGAAAAAGAAATCTCAAAGCCCAATCTGCTAAGACTTATTTCTAGTCAGTATTTGATGCCTCTGCTACTTTCTGACTTCTTCTCCCCTCTCATTCCTTTGCCTTTTTGTTTCTGAAACAAACAAAGCTCATTTCTTGCTCAAATCTTGACACCAGATCTTCTCTTTGCCTGGAATGTTCTTTCCCAACCTTAACACCCCTCCTCCTTCACCATTCAATTTTCTGGTCAAAGGGGCGTTCCCTGACTGCCACCCTATACTGTATACAATATCCACACACACCCCAGGCCTTTACCCAGCTTTATTTTTTTCAGAGTATCACTTGAATCCCATCTCTTACTAGCTTAGCGTTTACTCTGTCAATCTTAACTATTTAATATATCTTCCTCCAGAAGGGAAAGTTGCACTTCAGCTGATCACCTCATTTGTCGCCAGCAGCTAAAACAGTGTAATAGGTACTCAAGTAGTTGTTTCTCAACGAACATTTATTGACTACAAGAAGTGCCAGGAAGAAAATGGTGAAGGTAAAAAAATATATATATATATATATATATCTCACAGCACTTAATTGGAGCAGGGACACCATGCCTCAGCAAATATCCAAATTAGCCATTTAGAACCGTAAGTACGTAAGAATTCATTTGGTCAACAAATACTTACGGAGCACCTACAATGTTCATTACACATCTGGAGGGGATACAAAGATGTGTGTGCCTGCCTTTGTTAAGGTATTCTTAGACTATGTGGAAGGTGAGAGACTGCACAACTGGAACATATCATCAGAAAGGGTAAGTGTCACCAAAGGGTATAGAAACTCAGAAGCTGAGATTGAAGAACTGCCAATTTGGACAAGGCTCTAAGGAACGAGTGAAGTTTACACCAGCAGAAAAGAGTGAGCGCTAGCACTCCAGGTGACTAAGAGAAAACAAGCAGTCAGACCTGTTGACCCTCTGGAATATGCTGGAATATGGGTCGTGTGTAGGACAAAGAAATTCTGGAAGGACAGATAAGGCCCAAATTGTGACCGTACACGCTTTGACGTAGCGGGTACCGAGGACCTCTTTTATTGTTTAGACTGTCCCCATTTGTTTAAGACCACAGGACTCTCCTTCTGAAAGGACACATGCTGGTCACGTTAAGTCTCATTCTGGGCCTATTGGCTGCTAAGTTCTGGTTCACCAGGAACGCACCGTGCACTACACCTGAGTTCTCTGGAATCTTACCTTAGCCCTCTCGGTGGTATCCACCCAGTACAGGGTGATTTTTCGGGCGATCAAGACTTCCTCGACCCTCTTGGGCAACACCTTCTCCATCACCTGCTTAGGAGTGGGCGGCAGGCGTTGGGCCTGGGCCTCACAGGCGGACACGAACTGCAGCAGCTCCCTCTGCGAATGCGGACAGGGGGCCAGCAGGAAGACGGCGTTTCCAAAGCCCCCAAGCGCCGTCTCGGCCTCCTTGGCCTCGCTCTCCACGTCCACCAGCCTCCTCCCGCTGCTACGCAGGATTGGCTTGGTGGGCGACGTGATCTCTGGTCGGTCCCACTGGTAATCTAGCAGCGTCTCCAGGAGGGCGCTGTGCGTGTGGGTGGCCCTGGGCGCTGGGCCGGGCAGGTGGGCGCCGGGGGCGCCATCCCCGAGCCTGGCCTCCAGCTCCTCCTCAAAGTCCTCCCAGGAGCGGGCCCCGAGCTCGCGGAAGTCAGAAAAGCGGGAGGGCCGGCTCCGCGCCCCCTGAGAGTCAAAGAACCGGAAAGCCCAGCGGACCCTGGCCAGCCCGAATCGGCAACTCAGGTAGATGAGGAGGCGCAGGGCGACCCGCCGGACCTGGCTCTGGCCAGCGGCGCCGCCCGCGGTGTCCAGCAGCATCACGTTGCGACAACAGGCCATGTCAGCGCGCCGCCGCCCCAGGGCTCGGGGAGCGGGATTCTTCCCTGGACCCCTGCCTCAGGGAAACACCGCCATTCACTTCTCTCAGGGGTCCTAGTCAAAAGGCTCCCGCGCTCTCCAAGAAACACTACCATTGGTGCAGCCAGCTCTCAAGTTCAACTCCTATTGGTCGCTTGCCTCACGTAAGTTACGTGAGCGACGTGCCTCCGTAGCACTGATTGGCAGGGCTTTGGAGAAAAACCTCTGTTTGATTAGTGGAGGGAGTGACTGTGGGCGGGGCGCTGTTTCGTTAACATTCATTGGCCTAGGCCTTCGTTTTAAAATTTAAAGACGCGGTGCTAGGGACCCGTGTCTTTAAGTTTCCTTTTTGAATGGGAGGCCTGCGTTTGGGCGACTGTGCGTAGGTTTGGGTCGGTTTGCTGGGAGACATTCACCAAGTTCTTGAAAACAGTACCAGAAGGGAATTTGGGATGGTTTGAAGCCATCATAGCCTTTCTATGGAGTAGAATCCGATAGGAAGGCTTTAATTTTCTGTAATTTACGAACAAGTTATTAAAAATTAAAAGTTCAATCCCTTTGCCCCAGTAACTTCTAGGAGTCTCTCTGAAGAAAGTAATCAGATCCAAATAAAAGATGTATGTACATCATTGAATTTATTTAACTTGAGAAAAACTGGACAGAGCTCAAATGAGACTGATTACATAAGATATGGTACATCCTCAAGGGGAAGGTACATCGTGAACCTTTTAAAATATATTTTTATACATAATGTTAGATGAAAAAGAAAAGACTGCAAAACAGCACATGCAGTGAAATCCCTAAATTTTCTACCTCCGTGTATATTTTTAAAGTATGAGAATGCTGTGCACCAAAAGTTTTTCGCAATTGTCTCTGGGTGATGAGATTATGGAGGTTTTGACATTTTTATTTATCAAATATATGGTGATGGAAGGAGAACTGACTCTGGGTGGTGAAGACACAATGTGATATATAGATGATGTATTGCAGAATTGTACAATTGAGACCTATGTAACTTTATTAACCATCGTCACCCCAATAAACTTTAAAAATTTATTTACACTTTTCTGCATTTTCTAAATTTTCTACAATATGTATTTCTATATTACTTTTACAGTCGAGAGAAATATCCTTAATAAATAAAAAGAATCTTCTTACCGTAAATAAAAGGATGCTTAATTGTACAGAAGGTTGTGACTCTAGATGAAAGCAGTTCCCATTATGGGTCTTAACAGCAGAGAAGAATTTAAACTCTCTAACTAGGACTGGCCGCCTTTAAATTTCCTTCAGATTCTGAGATTCTCTAAGTCAGATTCTGAGTCAGGTTTCCTTCAGATTCTGAGATTCTCTGAGTCTCTGTTCTAAGAAAGACCATCACTGATAATTTTTAGATGGTTTAAATCATGTCCTCCTGCCTGGCCAGATGCCCAGGGCCACCCACAGGCACAGCACCATGAAGGACACACTGCTAGACTAACAGTGGGACGAGCTAGAGAGCGTGTCAACCACCAAGTGGATCCTGCGCAGCAGCGAGAGGGGACTGCTGGACATGGAGAATAAAATAAGTAAATGAAAAAAACTAAATGAACATTTCCTGATCCACCCACTGTCATTTTTGAGCAACACATTAGTCTTAATGTGTCTGGCACTTGCTAAAAAATGTCCACACCTGTTGTGTTGTTCATCATTCATTCAACTAATAATCATTGCAGGGAACAAAATAATTAACTCTCCCTCCCCTTTGCAGAGCTTACATTCTAGTAGGGGAGCCAAACAATAAAAATAAAGAAGTAAAATATGTAATATGTTAGGTGGTGATGAGGGCTTTGGAGAAAATTTAAGAGGAAAAAGGGGATAAGAAGTAGGTAGGAGTATGCAGTTTCATAAAGGCTAGCCAGGGAAGCCACACTAAGGTGACTTTTCAATAAAAGCACTCGGGCATAGAGGAGAGAGCCCTGTGGATTTCTGGGCAAAGAGGGTTTCAGGAGGAGGGAACAGCAAGTGAAAAGGCCCCGACACAGGAATTTCACTCCTTATTGTCCCAGCTGACTTTGTAAGAATTATTATTAAACTCATTCTTTTATGAATAGAGGAAACTGATTTCATACACAGCAAAACAATGAATGGAATAAAATTCACATTCCAAAAAGCAGGTTTCCAAGGCACAATGCTTGCAACCTAGATTGGAAAGAAAAGGCTTCCCAAGGAGAGACTCAGAACACTTTAAATGGTAAAGTTCATTGGTCAAGTCTTTGTTTAAAACAAGGACCAAGATCTGGCTATATGATCTCCATTTCTTCTCTGTCCCCAGATCAACAATCTTCCCTAAAGGTTGTTTGTCGAATAGTTGTTTCCCTTTCCCTCCCTCTCGTCTACCCTTTGATTTAGTTAATGAAAAGTTATTGCCTTATCTGCCTACTGTTAGTGGCAGTGAAGGATATGAAAAGGAAGAACAAGGCTTAATGTTTGCCCCTAGAAAGAATTAAAAGTAACAATACCCAGAATGTATTAGAGACGAGTTCAGTGCTAAACTGAATGTTTGGTATTGCCAAAAGGAGAAGCTATCCAAAAAGAAACCATCACAGTGACTTAGGGTGGCCAGATATGCCACTTACACCAGACTGGGAAGGGTGAGAGTGTAGAAAAGCATTTTATTAATGTCAGGGGTGGAGAATGCAACACACCGAAGGGTCAACTCCATGCCCTCTGAGAGTCAAAGAAAAGCCCCAATGGACCCTTTACCTGCCCGGGCAGGTAAAGGAAATGAGACACTGTGAGCATTAGTGATAAATGCGAAATGGAGGGGAGTGGGGCTGTGGGCCGTGGTTTTTCTCTGGAGTCTGGCTAGGAGTGATTACCGTCTAAAAGTTTTCTGTCTTGTTAGTTGGCTCCTTTCCTGGTCTTTTGACTAAACAGCATACTTTACTTGTTACTTCCCCGCCCTCCTCCCCCCACCACCCCCGAATCCATTGGTGCGTTAGGTTGCCAGCTTCTCCAGTGTCCAGCCAGAATATGAAAGAAAACACACACACACAAAAAAAAACACAAAAAAACAAAAACAAAAACGAAACCTCAGGGAACTCATTGCCATGTGGTTCCTTGCAGCTCAAGATTCCTAAGCCAGTCTGCCTCTTCTCTCAACCTTTCAGAGTCTTAATGTCCAGGGGTTCCTAGCTTTACCTCAGCGGAAAGAGTAGGAATAAATTCATCCACTCTGTTTTGTCTGGAACCAGAAGTCAGAGTCATTGTTTTTATTATAACTTAGTACATTGTGTGATAGTCAAGCTATCTCTTTAAGAGTTTGCTTCATTTTCTAAACTGTGAGTTCCCAGAGGGCAAGAACTCTGTTTCACCGGTCTCCGTAACCTTAGGGCCTAGCAGAGTAGCAATAAATTATTTTTTTAATTTAATTGTAGTATGTTCTCAAGCCCTTCTTTGCCAGAAGGATTTTGGGAATTTGTGCAGTTACACAAAATCAGCACCAGAGGACAGTAGCAGCCACCCGTCACTGAAGGGCTGCAAAACCTGCATGTCCGTCCCACTGCACAACTGAAACCTTTCCTTCCCCAGATGGGCTTGTCCTTAGTTTGTGTGAGAAAAGCGGAAGTCCCGGAACTTTTTATAGTTGGGCCTCCCATGGAGAAAAAGACCTTGAGGTGGCTGATAAGGCTGCACCTGGGGCACACAGGTCCCGTTCTTTTTAGGGAGGATGCTTCCCCTTGTCCCCAGTAAAGGGAAGACGCGTATGTCCAGCACAATTCTGGGCACTCCTCACAGCAATTCTGCAAGACAGGTAATATATCCTCCCTTTTACAGACAAGGAAACTGAGGCTCAGCGGGCCTCTCACAGCTAGAAAGAGGGAGCGCTAAACTACACTGCTTCTCTCACGGGATGCGAGGATGGCCTCCTCCCGGCGATGGTGATGGAGCAGACAGAAGGAACCTCCTTAGGCAGAGGAGGGCTGGGCCAGGCCCACACCCACACTCTGAGCCCCAAGTGTGTCCCTCATCTTCCTTCAATGGGGTGATAACCCACTCTGCTTGTAAGGGCTGTGTGATTTAGGGCCAGGACCAGCTACAAAACATGCAGGGTGCAGTGCAAAGTGAAAACCTGGGACCCCTTGTTAAAAAGTTTTTAAATGTCAAAATGGCCACAGCGGAGCGCACGGCCCTTCTACACCTGAGGGACTGTGTGACTGTATGATCCTACATCCGTGAAGCCAGCCCTGTGTAGAGCGATAGAAATAAGGAAATCATCATAGCTTCTTCTTTGGGACACCTACTTTGAACGATACTCTGTCACTTTAAGTATTTCTTTTAACCTTTCTGGGGTTGCTCCCCACCTCCCCGCCCCGCCATGTGTTTTTATCTCTATAGTGAGGACGTTGGACTAGACCAGTACTCATAGTTCTTAACCCTGGTTATACATTAGAAGCACCTGGGGACTTTAAAAAACACCCAAAGCTGGCCCCACCCCCAAAAGTTGCTAACTGAACTGGATCGGGGTAGGGCCCGGGCACACGAATCTACTTTGTCTTGTTCTATGACTCTGGTTTCTGTTTGAGAGTGATGGTTGCAATGAGATGTTCTTCCCCTCCTTGGAAAAAGCAGCTGAGGTATCTGGACAACTCCAGTTCCAGTTGGATAGGAAGTCTTGAGGTCTCAGTGCTGGGGATTTTTACTGACACAACGAATATGTGTCCAGGGGGTGTGGGTAAGGGGCGGGTTCTTGGTGGACACTGTGTCTCCTCCACGACATCCGTTTGTCCACGCGTCCATTCTACCCATGGTCTCAGTATTCCATGGTTACCTGGTGGTCCTGGGGAGACGCCATCCATGTGGGGCAGTATTTCTGTGCACAAAGTGACAACAGTGGCTTCCCCACCCTTTTGGGAACTGCCAGCTTGCCTAGCTTCCTTGGTAGAACCACAGCAATGTGCAGGGAGCTGTTCTAGAGAAGAAAGCAGAAGGGAAAATAATGTTTCTCACACAACTTCTGAGTTCCTGGCACAGTACTAGGAGTATTCACATTTAATTTTCCAAAAATCCTTCTGGGTATTTTTTCAAAATCCCCATTTTTAGAGCTCAGAAAGGTTAAGTAAGTTGCTGGACATCACACAGCTGAGTGAGTGGTCCCTGTACTTACTGGCGGGGAAGGCCTATAGTTCAAAGATGTGGGGGGCAGAAACGTAGGGATAAAGCTGGGTGGTGCTTACCTCACCCCTGCCTCATCGTCTCTCTGACCCCTGCTAGCATGAGGCTTAGGATCCTACTCTCTCGTTTCAAGCCCGCCTCCACTCCCACCCCAGCAGTATTCCCTCGGTAAATTGTGTCTGGGGGCCCGTACAATCCCAGAGCTCTGTGGGACTGGCTCTCCCTTTTCTGGCTGGGAGAGCAAAGCTGTGGCTGAAGCCAGTGAGGCGTGGCCCAGGCCTGCCTTATCAGGATTGCACAGAGTCCAGAAACCCCTCACCTTGGGTCCTGTGGAAATGGTCTGGAACACCAGGTCCATTCACCGATGTGGGAACCCAAGGATGAAAGGAAGGTCCCCTGGGGAAGCATCCCAGGCTTTTTGAAGAACTTCATCAGGAGATGATGCTAAAGCGGAGGGGGGCCCCTGGCGACTTACCTGCCTGGAGCGTATCTTTACTTAAAAATCCCCAGGAGTGGATCATATTATGTTTTTTTAAAAACAGGTATCACTTTGGCAGCCCATCTACTAAAAATGGAATGATATAGAAGATGAAGCCAGACCCTGCATAAGGATGACATACGCCGATAGGAACCAGTAGTTCCAGTTTCTGGATAAACACAAAGCCCCCATTGGTGAGGGAAAGTTCTTCCTCACAGAAGAACGCCAACTAATAAATGTCCAGACAAAATAGCATTAGAAAAATACCACCTTGAAATTCCTAATGAAATCATTGATTCAGGCCAGGAGCATCTCTGGATGCTGAAACCATTAGGTAAAAGTTTCCAGAGAAAATGACTGATCTAAGGAAAAAATACAGACTCCCAACAGAGGGCATCACTTAACCTAATCCTCCATCTAGTGTCACTACTAATGGGACCGCGGCCTGTGCCTTTGGAGGCAAAGGATGCCGCAGAGTCTGCATCACCTGGAATATATTCTTGCCAAAATGTCAGCCTACCTTTTTTCCCCCCTTCTTCCACCTTTTCCCCCCACCCCCCATCCGGTTCAAGCCGTTGTTTCTCAGTCTAGTTGTGTAGGACGCAGCTCCCTGGCCCTTGCTGGTGTTCTGAGCCTTGCGCTCCCCACGGCTGAGGCAGTCGGTCGACGCTCACAGCAGCTCACGTGCTCCAACCACCTGAGCCACTGGGCTGGCCCTGTCGACGTAAATTTAACCAAGCCTTTAGATGCAACTTCTAGTGTTCAGGAGATGCAGGGAATAAAGGAACACGTTTAAGCGTCACCACAAGCAAACAATCAGACATATCCAGGCAGGGGAGTCAACAAGACACTGGTCTGAGTTCTTCAAATCAATGTCAGCAAAAACACAAAAAATATAACAAAACAGACCAGTGGGGATCTCAGTATCTAAAGATACTGAAGACAACATAATAACCAAATCCAATTCATGGTCCTCGATTGGATTCTGGCTTGAAGTATCCATCTAAAGAAGTCATTTTGGGGGTAGTGAAAGAAATTTGAGTAAAGACAAGGTACTTGTTAATTTTCTTAAGTATTATTGTAGCTATTTAGAAAAATACCCATGTTTTGAAGAGATACCTATTGAAGTATTTAAAGATGAAAATATTTTATTAGCTTCTTTGATTTTGGTTCTTTAAAATACTGAAGCAAAAGAAAAATAGAGGAAACAAATATGGCAAAATGTTAAAAGGATCAAATCTGAGTGATGAGTGTATTTGGATGTGGGTGTTCCTTATAATATCACTGTTTTTCTGTATGTTTGAAGTTTTTCATAATAAATTTTTTTAAAAGCTACGAATATTTGAAAACCTGGAGAGTTCATGTGAAGAAATCCAGATTTCTGGCTTCTCTGGAAGCTTCGGAGTTTCTGGCCACTGGGTCCATATTTCTAAATGGCACTGAGCAGTGGCTGCTCCTTCTGTCCCTCCGCTGTCCCCAGCATGTCCTTCCCTCTGCTTACTTCACTTACTCATTTATCTGCCTGTGCCCTGAAGGCATTTAAGTTTGCCTAAAACTCACAGGAAGAGTTAGTCACATCAATCACCTCCAACAAATTGAGAGCCTTCCAAGGCAGGATTTTCCCTTGGGCTTGTTTGAAACTTAAAATCTTCCATGATTCATACTTCTTTCTGGATGCTCCCAGGGCTCAATAGATAATATCAGCTTTGATTCTTTGATCCTCAAGATTCCCAGAGACTAAGTGCAGTGGATACAGGGAGGGGAAAGAAAGAGGAAAAAGAAAAGAAAACCATCAATCCAGGATATTGAGAAAGAGTTCTGCAAACCAATTAGCCAAGTGATATATAGCAGTCTTGTCCAAACAATGCTCTCTGACTCAACTCTATTGCTAACTTGCAGGGAGAAACCCACGTGCATCCTGTGCCCTAGCCATCCACCCAGGAGCTCCCCCACAGCACACAATGAGTGGAAAGCGGAAGACTTCCATTGCCTGGTGATTCCATCGCGTGCTCAGCTCACCAAGCCCAACCTCTGCCTTAACCACCTGGCTCGGCCTACCTTCCTGCCTTCCTCTGATATGTGAACTAGGAATTTAACTCCTCAGGCACAGGAGGCGACAATCCAGCAGCCAGCCATGATGAAACTCAGGAAGAGTCACTGGGTGACATAGATGCAGATAATACTAGCCTCATATAAGTCAACATTCAGAGGGCGCTTCCTATGTGCCAAGCACTGTTCTAAGAGTTATGCATATATTAACATTTCATTTTCATTATAACTCCGCGAGGTAAGTACCATTCTAATCTGCATTGAAATGAGGCAAACAGAGGTTAAGTGACTTGTCCAAAGTCTCATCCCCATGCTCTCTGCTGTCTATTTACTCACAAGGATAAGAAGCAGAGCATGAGTTCGTAGAATTGGACCCTAATTCCTGGGTGGGCTTTTCACTCTGAGAAGCTCTGGAACATGAGGACGTTTCTCTGGGCTTTCTGTGAACACATGAGGGGTCTTTTCTCACGATCCTCAAGGGTTTTCAGTGGCTTCTGGGTGTTCGGTTCCCTGGACAAGCCCCCAGAAGGAGCCAGAGGAGCCTGACATCTTGGGAAGACGGCTTTGCTCTCCTCTGACAACGTGTGAGCTTCACTTGACCTGTTCGAGCCTCAGTGTCCTTATCTGTAAATTGGGAATCATACTAATCCCCAGCTAAACAAGATAAGCGTGCAGAGCGCTTACACACATTGAGTGAATGTGCCCTGTAATTACTAGATGCAGCCTGGCATCCCTCTTTGCCCATTAACACACCAGTTATATTCTGTGGAATGAATACAGGACAGATGGAGAGACTCCCGGCGGCGTCACTCTTTCCTAAGCCCGCAAGGAGACTGAAATCTCTGCAAACCAAGTTAAGGCAGAGTCCACAGACAATGTTAACTTTAAACAAACACTTGCAGGATGCCAGCCAGCTATTGGGCATCATAACAGACAAGTAAAAGTAGGAGAAGGAGACAAAACAAACTGGTGAAAGGGGCTGCGACAGCCCCGCCAAAACAAGGAACCATGGGGTCAGACAGTAAAGATGGCACTATTCGCATCCATAGGGAACCAAAGGGGACAGGAGAGCAAATAGGCGGAGTTTAAATGGTCCCCCAGCTGCAGCACTTAAGTGCCCAGCATGGCTCATCCCCGAATCTTTACACAGTCCCATTTTTAAAACTTCTTTACCACTTCCTTTTCCTTCTCTCTTAAAAAGTTACAATTACAAAATAATAATTATACAATATTTCACACATACAAAATATATAAAAAATGGAACCCTTTTAAAGAAAAATAGTAGAACACCTACGAGGTCTGACAATGAACTTTGGAAACGTAGGGCAACGATGTTACTAAACTTTTTTTGATATCAGAGGGATTTCATTGTGAATTGGTACCAACTGGACAGTGAACCAAGTTTACTATTTGGAAGTGCTGAAAAGGCTGCATGAAAAAGTTAGACGACCTGAACTTTTCGCCAACAATTCATGGCTCTTGCATCACGACAGTGCAACAGCTCACAGGGCACTGTCTGCGAGGGAGTTTTTTAGCCAGTAAACAAATAACTATTGGAACACCCTCCCTACTCACCTGATCTGGCCCCCAAGGATTTCCTTCTTTACCCGAAGATAAAGGAAATATTGAAAGGAAGACATTTTTATGACATTCAGGACATCAAGGGTAATATGACGATAGCTCTGATGGCCATTCCAGAAAAAGAGTTCCAAAATTGCTTGGAAGGGTGGACTAGGCACTGGTATCGGCGCATAGCTTCCCAAGGGGAGTACTTTGAAGGTGACCGTAGTGATATTCAGCAATGAGGTATGTAGCACTTTTTCTAGGAAGAGTTCATGAACTTAATTCCTCATATATACTCACCGCCCAGCTAAAAAATTACATATGACCCGGGCCCCAGGGGACACTGTGTGTCCCTCCCCTAAGTAGCTTCATTTGCGACTAATGAATGAACTTTCAACATATGTCTTTGTTGCTTCATTCCAACTTCCGCCTGAACATGAACAAGTGTCAACCAAACATTCACGTCAGAATCATGGTGAATTGCAACCATAGGTTGGCTACGGATACAAGAGTTTGGCAAAAATCAAAAGCATTTTGTGAGAATCAATTGTCTACGTGGAATTTACAATGAAGAATATTGTATATTTGATTATTATTTGTAAGTTGTGTGCCACACATCCTTTATATCTGTAAAATTTGTGTCCCACGTCACTGGGTGGACCCTAAGATTTCTCTTCTGAACTTCCACCTGGGGCAGCCATCAGAGTACAAGCGTAAGACACAGAACAAACTGATGGTTGCCAGAGGGCTGGGGGGTGGGGGGTGGTGGAATAGGGGAAAGGAATTAAGAAGTACAATACATAAGTCACTGGGATATAATGTACAGCATAAGGAATACAGTTAATAACACTGCAATAACTTTGTATGCTGATATAATCACTAGACTTACCGTGATGATCATTTCATAAAGGGATGTAAACGTCAAATCACTATGCTGCACATCTGAAACAGATATAATATTGTATGTTAATACAATGCCAATAAATTCAAAAAAACAAAAACAAAGTTCAAGCTCCAGGTCTCCAGTGTCCAGCAGAAACCTGAGCGTACCGGCCAGCTTTGGGGCTTCTTTACCCACGGTTTTGGGACGTGTGGATTACTCATTTTGGGGTTAGTTCAGTGACAGAGGATATTTGGTTTAATATTTTATTTAGTATTTAGTGTTTTAGTTTTTTCATTAGGAAACCCACTCAAACTCGTGTTTTACCATTGACTCATAGGCGCAGGGGGCTTGGCTAAAGTTTAGGGGCCAAGGCTTTGTCTATTCAGTTTACCTGTCCACTGTACGGGATGCAAACTCACCTACCACGGACCTGTCGCAAACTAGTGGGTCATACCTGACTGTCGGGCCATTTCCTGTCTTCTTATGACTCGTGTTTGGATTTAGGGTGCGAGGGTTTGGTGGGCTGCATTGTTCTGAGCTTGTTGAGTTATGTTTTCATTTTGTGAAATGGTGTCTCTGATGTCTCCTCCTTTCAGGACACTAATCAGATCAGGGTGCCACCCTTACGACCTCCCTTAACCTTAATTATGCCCTCACTCCAAATATAATCACGTTGGGAGTTAGGGCTTCAAGAAATGAATTTGCTGGCGACAAAATTCAGTCCGTAGCAGTCTCTCTGACCAGGAGGCCCAGTATGAGCTTTAGAGTCAGACAGAGCCAAGCTCAAAGCCCAGCTTTGCCATTTACTAACTGTGTAAGGGATTTCATCTTTCTGACCCTCAATTCCTGATTCTGAAAGTAAAATCCATTAAGTCCCATTTCAGAGGGTTGGCGTACTGCTCACATTAGAGAATGCATAGAAAATAGCACAGTGCCTCGCACGTTTCAGGGGCTCAGTATGGGACCGTTGGTAGAGTCAGGGCTTTGGGGACTCGAACTTCGGGAAGCCCGGCCTTACATTACGTGGAACATATTAAAATACCCCCACATTTCACATTAAATATAAATTTGCCATAAAATAATTTGAAATGATGTGAGGGCACTTCTTTCTCTTTTTGCTACAAAACATATTTTAAATGGTTATTGTATTTTTCATATGTAGAAAGGAGGTAAAGAATAATATAATAAAAACCCCTGGTACTCACCATCCAGTTTAAGAAATAAAATGTTATCAAGACGGCTAAAACCATCTGTGTACGTCTCTCTGATTCCTTCCAGAGGAAACTGCTTTCCTGAATTTGGAGTGTCTTGTTCCCATTCACTTCCTTAAACTTCATAAATATATATAAATATATATATTTACATATATATATATATATATACACATTTCTTAAACATATTTTCAAATTTCAACTCCATCTCAGTCATGTACTAAAATAATGTTTACAATTTTGCATTTGAAGTTATTTGGCCACAAGGTACTTAAGTTTTGACCGGTTCTGATTTCTTAGTCATCACCACTCACTTCAATTCTTGTACAATGAGAAAAAGCTAACCTATAACGGAATTTCAAATGCTACTGAATGTTTACGAAGGCAGTTAATGAAGTTGAAACCGTATGTTTGTGGACATGTCACAAAGCGTTCACTCGGCCTCTTGAGCCTTGCCTTTGCTCGGCCCGCTCCAACCCCTCTGGCGTGTACTTTGTCTTCTAATAATGGCCCTTGAGCCATCCTCTACTGTTCGGGCCGCTTCAACCTCTTTGAAGCACACTTTTCTAATAAACTACTCTTTCACCATTGAAAACAACAACAACAACAACAACAACAACAACAACAACAACAACAAAGCATTCACTCATTTTGATTTTGTAGTTGTCCTTTCCTGCTTTGAGGGCCATCACTTTTCTTCAGTTCTTATAAACGTTGCCGTTCACAGGGAAACCCCATAGTCCCTCCCCTGGGTCTGAGGTCTCCGACCTCTGTACCCGCCCACAAGGCAAGAGCTGCAAAATCAAGCGGCCACTTTGGAGCACCCAGTGAGCCAGGCCCCCAGTCCCAAGCCTTTCACATCTATGAATTCACTTCTGTTAGGTACGTGCTTCTGCCCCTCCACTTCCCATCAGAGGACACAGGTATCTGGAAGTTGTGTCAGGAGGAAAGGGGTGCCGCTGCGATTTGAACCCAGGCAGTCTGAACCCTTCCATCCACTGCCTTCCATTTCCTGAGCCCCATGAGCACATATGTGTCCATGCGTCTTCTCTGAATGTCTGGTAAGAACCAGACAGGCGTTGCTATCCCCGGTTTACAGGCAGGGAGACCAGCCACCTCAGAGAGGCTCAGCGCCTCCATCTGAAGCGGCCTCTGTGTGATTCCCAGCACTGCCTGTGCTTTTAAGGACACCACACTGCTGTCCCCTCCCAAACTTGCCACCTTGCAGCCAGGTTGAGTCTTGTTCACCCAGCCTTCCTCCCCTTGCCCCTTTGTCGGGGAGGGTCCTGCAGGTGCTGGGCGGTTGGTGAAGACGACCTGAGTCACCCTCACTGTGATCGCTGCCTGTCAGCCCAGGGCTGGTGCAATAGGAAGGGGCTATCTATGTGCAGGTCCTTGACCCACACCTTCCCCTGCCCTCCCCTCCCCTGCCCTCCCCATCAGCCTCCCCCCTTCCCACCCCCCTCAGGTAGGGAGGTGGTTGGGAACAGGGCTAGCTGCTTTCCCCCTGCGATAGTCTCAGCTGGCTGACTCCCCTCCCCCACCCAGCTCCCTTATCTTGGGCCATCAGAATCACTGCTGCCATGCTCCCCTCCAAGGTCACCTCCAAAGGGCTCCAGCGCTTGCTCACTGCAAAGATCCCCTTCTGCCTTGCCTGGAAATAGGGAAGGTTTTAAAGAGCCAGGGCCTTGCCTGGAGTCCTCCGCTTTCCACCCCAAGGGAATAGAGTCAGAATGGAATGGGAGGAGAAAGGACAGTGGGCTTCGAACCAGAAGACGAGCGTTTTGTCCCAGGCTCTGTGCCTCACTCAGTGTAGAACCTTGGACGAGTCATGTCCTGTTTCTAAGCCTCAGTTTCCTCAACCAGAAAGAGGAATGCTCTCCAGGCCAGATGCTCTCCAAGATCCTTCTAGGAGTGTGTCACTAAATCTATATATTCCATAAAGAGGGGGCAGAGAACTCAGATGAAACCATACCAGGGGAGAGAGGAGGAGGGGAGAGGCAGAAGCAGGAAGGGGGAAGGAAACACCTGGGTTTGATTTGCACAGGACACAGAACCATAGAGGGAACTTTTGAAAATGAGGTGTCTGAGTCCTATCCTACTCCAGACCAATTAAACCAGAATTTCTGGGGGTGTCGTTTTATTTAGAAATGCCCCAATGAGTCTGATGCACAATGAAAGTCAAGGACCATTGTTAGAAATCAAGGTCCTGCAACTGGAGGGCAGCTCTGTGTACCCTGAGGAGCTTGTGAGACACAGGGTGTGGGCCTCACCTGCAGTCGCTGACTTGCTGGGTCTGGGGTAGGGTCTGTGCTAGTTTCTTTTTGTGGCCTCAGCAAAGCGTCGCCCACTTGCTGGCGTAGACAACACACATCTCTGATCGTCCAGTTCTGGAGGTCAGAACCATGATGTGTCATTGGCCCAAGGCAATGACGTGGCCGGGCCCAGCGTCACGATGGGAAGAGGCTTCACAAGTGTGCGGGGACAGATGACACAATCAGCCTCGCACCTTCAGTAACGAACACATAAACCAATGACAAGTTACGATTGCTGCTCTGAAAGAAGTGAGCAGGATGTCGTGAGAGAGTCACGGGGGGCTGCATTTAGGTGGCAGTCAGGGAAGGCCTGTCTAGGAGGGCCATCCCTTTGCACCTCGTGACTGCAGGGGACGGACTAAAAGGGCAGACCTCAGACACGGACGGCCTCGCTCCTCACAGTGGTCCCTGGACCAGCAGCACTGTCATCACCTGGGACTTGTTAGAAATGGAGCAACTCAGGCCCCCTCCAGGCCACTGAATCCAAATCTGCAATTTGACAAGACCCCCAAGGGCATTCGTGTGCACAGTGAAGTTGAAGCTTGTGACTCAGGGCGAGGGCAGAGGTGGGAGGAAACAGCACCACTAGCCCAGGCCCTCAGGGTGTGCCTGACATCCTAGAAGCTTCTGCCCGGTGACCTGGCTACCAAGCCAGGAGAGACCCTCTGCCCTGGGGCCACAGCAGGCCCGCGTTCACAGCTCCGCGATGAGGAGAGCTTCGGTTCAGCGGCTACCACCCAGAGGGAAGCACCCGAAACCAGAGCTCCACCGGGCTTGGCAAGACACCCATCCTCTGATAGGGGCCTCTGTTTATGCATCCACAGCTCCAGGTGGGGAGGGAGGCCAGTTATGGAGCAGCCGGTTCGGAGGCGCCCTGAAAATCCCTGGGGGAAGGACGGACCCTCAAGGCTGCTCGGTCCTCCAGCCCCTCACCAGGCGTGCAGGGTGATGACGAGTTCTCAAGTCCCTTCAGCCACAAAGAAGCTTTCCTGGTGGGCAAGTGGGTGGCATTCAGCTGTCACGCTAGGATAACCATACATCCCATTAGCCCAGGGCAGTCCTGTTTACACCTGCTGTCCTGGTGTAATTATTAATAATGCCCCCTCTCACTCTGGTGTGGATGATAAATGAAAGGGTCACACTGGTTACAGCCCAAGTGTGAACCCCAGAACCAAAAGGAAGGTCACTCTGAAAGAGCACTGGTCCAGAAGTCAGGAACATGCACTACCGTCTTGCTTGGCACTGATACCTGGGGGCCTTTGGAAGTCCCTCTCTGGCTGCAGTTGCCTCATCTCAGTTGAAGGGGTTGGATCAGACGGTTCCCATCCAGCTGGGGAATTACTGAAGATGAGACGTGGGTCCCTGGTGGCTGTGCCCATCCATTGGTTGTTTAGGACATTGCCCCTTCCCTAGCTGCTTTGACTCCGTGGCCTCTGGGGACCCTACAATCTGCTGATTCTTCCTCCGGAACCTGCTCTCTGCGCCCACAGCTCACAGGGGCCCCAGGCTGGCGTCTCCGCCCAGGGCTCTGTGCCAGCGGGGCTCTCAATGTCTGTCAGCCTGCTTTCTCCTCCCCTATACTCCACCCCGGTGGGTCCCTTCTTTAACGTGCACTTCCTCATTGTGTGGTGTTTGGGACAAGTAACGTAATGACCTGACTTGCAACAGTGTCTCCACCTGTCGCAGGGTGATAATTACGTCAATATTGCAGGATTAGGGCAAATGTTCCTCAAGTGCCTAGCTCAGAACAGGAACTCCCAAGGGATTACCAAGCCTCCTAGTTCTCATCTAAATGTTAATGCATCATATTCTTCCATCTCACCTCGAACCACCTGCTGGAGGGCCCAGCCCAGGTCTTAAAAGAATTGTTTGAGCAATAAAAGAGGTGATTTACAAGCACAAGAAGGTAACGCTGTGTAACTGGAAGGTTCTGTGAGAGCTCTCATTCCTCACGGAAGATATGTGCTGCCAGTCATTTGACTAATGCGTGGGGTGAACCAAAACTGACACTTTAATCCTTTTAAAAGGATCAAATAGCTTCCGTAAGCTTGATTCTTGTAACATCATGTTGTTAAATTCAACTTTCTTCCCTCACTTGCTCCTTTACTCTTGCTTTCGGGGGCTTTGCTCTAGCAGGAAAAGCACGGGCTCTGCAGTCTGACACTTAACTAGCTGCTTTGTCCCCTCTGAGCCCCAATTACTCTTTTCAACCAGGGAATAACTGTCCCCAACTCACAGAATTGTGAGGGTTATATGAGGTGGTATATGAAAAGGGTGTCTGTGGTAGGACTTAATAAATGTTAGTTTCATTGCTTTTTATCCTGTCATCTTTCTTGCTGAGAAAATACAATTTTCTTTTTTTTTTTTTTTTTTTCCCTCCGACCCCCCGAGAAAATACAATTTTCTGTGGGGCAAGCAAGCGAGAGTTTCTAGCTTCTACTGCTGCATAACTAATAATCCCCAAATTTAGCACCTTAAAACAATCCGTTTTTTGTTTGTGATGTCGTGGGTCAGAAACTTGGGAAGGCTTACCTGCACAGTTCTTGCCAGGGGCCTCCCAGGTGGTTTATGGGTGGGTCTGCCATCATCTGAACATTTGACTGGGCTGGATGTCCAAGAGGAATGCACTCACTTGGCTGGTAGTTGATAACTGGCTGTCATCTGGGAGTCCCACCTGGGACTGTCAACCAGACCTCTTACAGGTGCCTGTCCAGCCTCGGGGTCATTGAAGGTCTTACATGGAGGCTGACTTCCATGCCAGAGCAAGCATCTCAAGGGACCAGGCCAAAACTGCATGGTTTCTTACGGCCTAGTTTTAGAAGTCACATAGCGTCCCTTCTGCCATACTCTATTTGGGAAAGCCTGCTCATAGTCAAGAGGGGGGGACATAGAGTTCACCTCTCCGCGGAAGGAATGGCGAGGTTATATTGGTAACTAGCATGTGGAATGGGAAAAACTGTTGACGCCCATCTTGGGAAAACAGAATCTGTTACACCCCCCAAATTCATATGTAAATTGGGCTTCTGTCAATTAGGATTCTTGCTCATGAAATACAGAGGCTGCCTCTGGTTAGCTTAAGCAAAAATTTTTAGACAGCCTCATCCACTAAAGGTCACTGCCACACAATCCAATGCCAGCAGGAGTCCCCAAACTGTGGTGCCATAAAAGGAGAGACTTAATTCAGGTGAACAGTCTGCAAACCTGAGAAATGCAGTCTCCCAAGCAAACAGAGAGTGTGCTCTCCTGTGAGACAGAGGGGAGGACCCCTTATGCAGAGAAAATGCCTGCCTTGGTCCTGGATTGGTCCATTTTTATGCAAATAAGGGATCCAAATTTGTACAGTTTGATTGGTCCATGTTGTACTGTCCTGACTGGTTGGAATCCCATGTCCCGAGTGGACATTATGGAGCTGCTCTGATGGGTCAGTAAAGATGCAAATGAGGATATATCTGGGCAGCTCTAACTGGACCGGGCAGGTCTCAGCTCTTTGGTCAAAATATGATTCTAGGAACTCGTTTACAAAGTTGGGCTCAGCCGGCAGGAACACAGTGCAGGAGGCTTGGCAGCCCAGTTTGTGGCTTTTCCCTAAAGTGCAGTATACATGAGAAGCTCCCCGAAAACAACGGTTCTGATTAGACTCTGATTATGAATTTGGGCCCAGTTACCACAAGGAGTCTTTTCTGACAAGTATGTTCCTTCTGGAGTCAACAGCCTTTAGGGCTCACAGAACTGATGGAGGCTGGAAGGCCAGGAGTGGAGAGTGGGCCAGAACCAAAGAGCGCTAGGGGCCTAGGTAGCAGGTACCCCCACAAAGGAGAAAGCACAGGACTAGCCCTCTAGCTCACCACTGCTAGAAGAAACACCACCTCTAGGCACCCAGCTTCCTTGCAGCACTCGGAGGAGCAGAGCCCAGGAACAGTGAGTTGATTGGCTGAGTCACATGCTTGCCTCCTGAATGGGCCATGGCTTTCTTTTGCTTTTACAGTGGGAAGTTGGGACCTCCTCCAACAGAGATTGTACACAGTGGGAGAGTCTCCAAAGGAGACGTCGGAAGCTCTGGGGCGAGGATGGTGGACATCCCAAACCACAGATGACCCCTAGAGAGCCCACAGACCCAGACACCCCTCTGCAGTGACCAGAGCCCCCAGTACTGAGCAGGAGGAACAGAGAACCAAAGGGGAGGCTCAGAGGCAGCAGAATACCCTTAAGGACTTAAAAGACCATCACTTAGAGGAAGAAGTTGACCTGTTCGACATGTTGTCGGCCAGATTTTGGTACAATATCAGGAAGAATTAAAAAAAAAAAAAAAAGGCATTCTGTGCTTAATGTTTCGAATAGGCAATACATGCACTGAAAAAGTATTAAAAGGAACACGGCGAAAGTCTCCCTCCCACTGCTGTTCCCTGTCCACCTACTTTTCACTCTATTTCCACCTCCACTCCAGACATCCATTTTAATAGGGCCTGCACATACGTACGCCCATAGGGGTATTTTTAAAAATTTATTTGTCATTTGTGGTAAAATATACATAGCATAAAATGGACCATTTTAGCCATTTTTAAGTGTACAATTCAGTGGCGTTAAGTACAGTCACACTGTTGTGCAGCCATCACCACCATCCAGCTCCAGAACTTTCTATCTCCCCAACTGAAATTCTGTAAACACTAACTCCCCTTTCCTCCCTGGCCCCCACCCCTGACAACCACTATTCTATTTTTCTGTCTCTATGAATTTGCCTTTTCTAGGTACCTTATACTAGTGGAATCACGCAGCATTTGTGTTTTCCAGAGGAAACCTCTCCCTTTCCGCGTCTCAGAATCATCATCTCAATCACAGATGTTGCCCAATTCTTTGCTCTCCTACTATATTTGACTTTAATCAATAACACTGCTGCGAATTTACAAGGAAGTTAGGTCTAGAACTTGTCCACGTTTAAATATGTAACGATACAAAGATATACATATATATAAATTCTAGAATGATGTGCAACAAAATGTTGACAATAGTTATCTCTGGGATTTCAGGTCCTTTTTGTATTCTTTCCTTTGTTTGCGTCGGTTATAATGTGTTTCCTATCCTTTATGGGCAGGCATAACAATAACGTTATTGTCATGTTGTGAAAAACATTCAATCAAATCAAAGCCCACGTCCCGCTAGGAACACAGCTCTGAAATTACGTGAATCAAGTAGAAATGAGCAAGAAGTAGATCTAAGGAGAATGTGCACGGTCCCACCTGTGGCCCAGCTCTCTCTTGGCCCCTGGAGCTGTCCGCCCTCACTTGTCAGTCTGTGCCCATCACAATCCCCCACAACCCCAAGCTCTGATGCTCAGGACCAACTAGCTGCTCGGACCATCTCCCTGGGGGCCCCGGGGCCTGCATGAGGCAGGAAATGTGTAGCAGCCCAAGCCCCAGCTACCAGAAAGCCTGGGGTAGTGCTGCTGTTGATAAACCACTATCCACGGAGCAGGGGTGGGCCTGGGGCATCTGTGTAAGTTTAGAGCACAGTGTCCCTGCATCCCATCCTCCCTTCCTCTGCCCTCCCTTGTACCTTCCTTTTCCCCTATTCCCTCTAACCTTTCCCCTTCCTTCCTCCCTCCCTCTCTCCCTACTCCCTTTCTTCCTCCTCCCTTCCTTTACCTTTCCCTTCCTCTCATCCTCCCTCCCTATTTCTTTCCCTCCATTCCTTCTTCCTTCCTTTCCTCATGCCATGTACGGCTCCCAAGCATCTGCCAACCACGAGGGATGCCATGATGGATCACCCACTGTCCCCCCTGAAGGAACCTGCAGTCTGGAGAGGGAAGCAGCTGAGTCCCAGGGTTCGCTGCTGTGGGCTCAGAGCCCTGGGAGGGGAGGGTGTCTTCCTGGAGGAAGTGATGCCTATGCTGAATCCTGACAGACGCGGAAGAGTTAGAAAAGAGAATGGACAGCAGCGTAATCCTGAGTAGCTCTCCCGCGGGCCACACCAGCCCTGCCCAGCTCTTCCTTGGCTGGGGAAGCTCCCTGGCCATCTTATGCCACTGCCTCCCTTGCAACCCGGCCCCCCTGGCTGTACAACAGCAGCAGCCCTGACTACAGGGCTTGGCAGGGGCCCACCCCATAAATGCAGCTGAACCAGGGTCTGTCTTTGTGCTCAGAACTTCCGGGAGGGGCCTGCCCAACAGCTCCTGCCAGGTAGGTCATACTCAGGTTCTGCAGTTCTCACCATCCGTTTGGCAATTCTTCCTGATTTTGAGCCCAGATCTTTCCTGCTGCATTTAATCCAGTGTCTTTTGTGTTTTCCCCAAGGACTTAGAATATGAAGAAAAACTGGTCTCCTTGCTCTGTAGGAGAACAGCTCTTCATCTTCTAGAAAGCTGTGGTCAGGTTTGTCTCTCTGTCATTGTTAATCTCTTGGAGGCCCTTTAAGCAAAGGTGTGAGGGAGCAGGAATGTTTGGGGATCTTTCTTACTACTCTCACCTCTGCCAAGGACTTCTTTAGACGCGCTGATCCCCTTGTCATGTTTGGACCATAAGTTGATAAAAGGCCCGTTCGGGGATTACTAGCCTACGTGGAATACCGGTTGTGGCTGTGGATAAAGCCACCACCTTCTCCAAATTTTTCCTAGTGTTAAAAGGTGTACATAGACCTTGGAGCGGTCCGTTTCAGGATGAGTTGACCTTGAAGGTCAGACAGGGGAACTGGAGGCCAGGATGAGGGGTTTGCAGCAAGGGCAAGGAGAGGGGCCCCCGGAAGCTGTTTCAAGAAAGGAGAACAAATAATCATACATTGCTGTATGATAAAAAACTAAATTAAAAAAAATCATATTCACAAAAGGAGTGAGAGGGATGGATGGGGAGGAAAGCTGCTGGTGGCAATCAGAAAGCAGCATCCATCAGAGAGGTGCACTTGGAAAAGCTGGACCGAGGTGGGAAGGGGCTTTCCTCAGACTGGGGGGTTGGCGGGCTCTGGCCAGGATGGAGCAGAATCCTGAATCTGCCTGGGCAGACCCCCCCCCACCCCCCCAGGGAGCAGGGCCTACGGAGTGTGGTCTATGGTGGGGGAATCAAAGGACTTTGAGGTGAGCATGGCTACATGGGCCTTTGTTTCTCTGCTTCCTTTATTCTAGTATCACTGATGGTCCATCTCCAAGTCCGTGGAGGTTATCCAGAATGCTCTCCAGTTCCAGAGCCCAGTCCACCCTAAGTTCCTACAGAGAACGTTGTGGGGATCAGGTACCTAAGTCATCAAACTACCCAATGCCAGGAACAGACCAGCCTGACCGCTCACTGCCCCTCCACCAGGTCCCCGAACCCTGCGGCCAGAAATCAACTGGGGGAAAGAGATAAGTAAACGTAACCTTGCAGCGCTTACATGAGGGTGTGATAAGTGCAATCTCAAATTCATTTTTTTTTTTTTTTTTTTTTTAAGAAGCCAGGCCAGTGTTGCAGAAATGTCCCTCGGTTTGAGTCTGTCTGCTGGTTCCGCATGATTACATTCAGGGTATGCGTTTTTGGCAGGAATAGCGCAGATGGGATGCTATGTCCTTCTCACATCAGCCCATCAGGGAGCACAGGATATCCAGTTTCCCACAACTGATGACCTTACTTTTGATCCCACAAGTTGTCAGAGGAGAGAGTTTTGCATAGGGGCCCGTGTCCTCTCTCCTTACCTCATAGCAGCTCCAGGTGCTAGGGAGAGCCTGGGGCCCGCTCTCCCACGCCTTGCCTCTGCAGACTTTTCAGAGCACCAGAAAAAAATACCATTATCCACATCATGGAGGCAATCTATCCCCAATGAGATTTATGACTCTTTACAAGGGACTTGCCATTCACTTCTAGATGCAAATAAGAGCAGCTGTGTCCTTGAAGCACTGACTACCACACTCTGTGTTAAAAGCGTGACATGCCTTAGACTCATCCAGTCCTCACAACCATCCTGAAAGTTGAATACTGTTTTCACCCCGTTATGTGGATGGGGGAATGGAAGCTTAGAGAGATTAAGCCACTTGCCCAAGGTCACCCAGCTGGGAAGTGGCACGGCTGGGACTCGAACCCCGGCCCCTTGAACCTCTGGGTCCAGGGGCTAAGCACCACGCTGTGTGTTCTCCGTGGAGTTTCACAGCAGATCAGGGCTGCACACAAGGCAGGTTGGAGGCTGTCAGTTGCAAATGAAGGAAATAAGGCCCACGGAGGTTGTGTGTTCTGACCAAATTTGTGGAACTGGGGCCAGCCCCAAAACTTCTGCGTCCTGTCCTGGTGCCCTGGCCACAACCTCGGGCTGCTTGTGGCACAAGGCCGAGGATGCTGATGGTGACCTGCCAAGAGGGAAGGATGACACAGTGGCTGTGCCTGAACGGCTCTCTCACCATGGCCACCAGGTCTGGAAGTGGGAAGACCCCACCTTGAAGCAGGAGAATCTGAGTAACCTGGGTGCTCAACCCACAACCTGCCAATGTGGCTGCCATGCCCTGCGCCTCTCCCCAGAGAGAGGGCCTCCCTGTGCCAGTCATCTTCACTCATCATCTCCACTCATCAGGGCACCCACGGTTTAGGAGGAAGTGACTGACTCCTGGGTTAAACCCCTGTCCAGCCTGAGCAGCCAGTTTCTTTAACTGTGGTCTCAGAGGACAAGCCCGGAACTCCAGACTTCCGGTGGTCCGCAGAAGTATGGGGGAGGGGTGGGGAGTGGCCTGGAATCCTCTGGAGGGGCTGGATGAGACCAGAAAAGCCAAAGGGCAGAGGGGGAAAGGTCTACCGCTCACCTACTCTGCAAATACTAGATCAGTTCACCTCTTCCTTGAAGCCCACCCCGATCACCCCCAGTGCCCACCAAACTCTCCTCAATGACCTAGAAAAGTGCATGATTCTTCTGTAACCACTGGAGCAAGTCACGTGTGCCTTTCCTTGTATAGTACAAACTGGCAAGGTGGCACCATTTTTTTCATTGCTCTAAACACTTATCTACGTGTATTCTTTTTGTCACCCCTTACCCCCAACCGAAGGAAAGTTCCCCAAGGACAGGGATTTTGCCTCTTTTGCTCACTGGTATATCCCAGCACCTAGAACAGTGCCTGGCACACAGTAGGTGCTCAAAGAACATTCTTCACTCCTTCCTTCATCCTCCTGAAGTACTCTGAGTGTCTGCTCCTCGTGTTAAGATATTTTTAACTCTTTGGGTTACAAATAAGACATCACCGCGGTCACACAGCTCATGGCCCGTGGGCCTGTGTGCTCTACCAGCCCCCTCCTCAGTGTCCCCCAGCTCATGGCTCCCCGCCCTCCATACCCCACTTCCTGTGTGCTTAGACGGTTTTCTCTGGGTCAGGGCACATGTGTACCCAAAATCAGACTCTTCTTCCGGGGCTATGCTGAGAGGGGCCTCGCAAGCATGGGGTAGTGAGATCACACAGCCCAGCGTTTAAACTCCGGCCTCTTTGAGAACTCATTTTCTTCATCCGTAGGAATGGCTCCGATATTCACCTTGCAGGGATCCCGTTGCTAGTTAGAATGTGTCAAAAGGGTCTGGGCATAGCAGGCATGTAATAAATGGCCCCTCTTGCCGGCATCGTTCCTGCGGTGTCTGGCTGTGTCTTGTAGCAGGCTGCTTCTTGTGCCAAGGAAGTGGGGACACGCCGGTGGCCCGTGCCGATACAGTAGGGCCACGTTCAAGTTCCCAGCACTCTCATCAGGTCCTCAGCCTCAGGTGTCCCACGGGGCACTCGTGGCTTTTACAAATGTGGGATTTAAACCGGCAATGATTGTTTTTCAAATCCAGCATTGGTGAGGGTACAAGGGTAGCGTTGTCACTCCTGGGTCATGAGGCACATGCTTTGTTTGGGGGAAACCTAACGATATCTATCAAAACAATTCTGCCTTTAGGAATTCACTGAAACCTGTGCAAACACTGATGTACCTGGATGTTCCTGACAGCGTTATTTATAACACCAAACAAATAAAAACCAACCTCACTGTCCAACACTAGGGGATTGGCAGCATGGTGTGTTCCTGCCATTAAAAAATGACATTGTAGAAGAACATGGGAAGACGTTTACAAAATATTAAATGAATAAAGCAGGCTGTAAGTCAGTATTACAGCATGAACCTCTCTTTCTTTCTCTTATTTGTATTGCATTTAGGCGGTGGGATTTCAGGTGGTTCTTAGTTTCTTCTTTGTGCTTTTCTGTTTTTTCCCCCCAAATCTCTACAATGTACCTATATTATCTTTTTCTAAAGAAAAATTAGAAAGTCAAATTTATTTTGACCAAATATGGACTAAGCATCGATTTAACTTAAACGCTACAGTCAACTGTCAACGTCCCACTTTTTAACCACTGGGTGATGCCTGATCACAGCTCAATGAACTTGTGAACAATACTTAGACTGTTGTCACAATCTTCTGTATAACTTTTTCCTTAATGCCCTTTTCTTTGGGAATAATTTGAGATTTACAGGAAAGTTGCACAGAGGGGACAGAGCCCCTGTGTACTCCTCCCCCGTGTCCCCTACTGCTAATATGTTACATAACAGGGTACAGGGGTCACCACTCAGAAATCAGCATGGGTGGGTCCATCACTGCGAACTTCAGACTTTATTTGGATTTCGCTAGTTTTTCCACTAACATCCTCCTGCTCCAGGACACAATCTGGGGACCACCTCGCATTGACTTGTCACATCTCTTCAGGCCTCTCTCATCTGTGGCCCTTTCTCAAACTTTCCTGGATTTGCATGGACCCTGTAGGAATTTTGTAATCAGGAAAAGGGCTCACGATGATGATGGCGACTGACCTCTGGGAATTCCTTCGTGTTCATCTCGGTGGGAGGCAAATGCTCCGGCTTTTTCTTCTGCGGTTCACCGGAACACAAGGGGCAAGGCATTGCCGACGGGTATGGCCGGGCTCCGCACAGGTCGGGGCGCCCGAGCCCCTGGGTGCTGCCCACTCCCTCCTGCTCTGGTTGCTGTCCCTCTTCCCAACGCGGGAGCCTCGGGGCCCCGGGTTCCCTGCCGGTTGGGTGACGGGTGCGGGGCGGCACCTGGGTCAGCTGCTCTGCCACACGCTGTCGCCGCCCCGCCCCTGCCCGGCCCTTATAAGCCTCTCCCGCCTGCTCCGAGCGAGCGTTTGAACCCACCGTGGCCGCAGCCCTCCCGGCCAGGCGTCCCCTGCAGCATGGCCTGGAACACCAACCTCCGCTGGCGGCTGCCGCTCACCTGCTTGCTCCTGCAGGCGGCCTTGGTGGTCCTATTCGGTGTGTTCGTGCGCTACAGCCCCGATGCCGACGCCCACTGGATCGAGGAGAAGGGGTCCGGGAACGTCTCCAGCGACCTTGACAACGAATTCTACTACCGCTACCCCAGTAAGTCCTGTCCCCCTGCAGGTCCACCTTCGGCACACCCCACCGAGCTGGTTCCCACCTGGCCCAGAGCCCTGCCTGGCCGCACCTGCTCTGCCTACCTGTCTGTGGAACAGGGCGGGAGCCAGAGGAGGAGGCTCAGTCCCCTGCCCCACCCCACAAGGCACTGGCGCTCGCCAGCCGGTGGGGACCACGCTGGAGCAATGGCCAGGTGTGTACTTTTTCCCCCGTGAAAAAGTACTAGGGAAACCTCCCCGGGGCGAGCTCACTCTGCGTGCCACCAGAGGCCCCCCACCTCCCTGCCAAGAACCCTACCTGACATTCTCAAAAGACCTGAGAGCCGTCTTAGTCACCCGCCAGGGGGTGACCCTGGCTCCCTTGTCTAGCTGTGCCCATGCTCTATGTCAACAGCCACAGGGAGGGCTCGTTGGCCTGCCAGGCCTGCTGCCGGGAGAGGTGTACAGGACCATGGCACGCACCTCCCTGTGGGAGGAGCGTCCCGAAATTCCCAGGTTACGTGCTGTGGTTAAGAGCACGTAACCACGTCTCACTTCTACCATGGCTCTGCCATTCACCGTGTGGGTGGCCTTATGCAAATGTCAGCCTTGCTGAAACCAGCATCCTTATCTGTGGAATGGGGGTAATAATAGGACCTACCTAACTTACAGGTAGGGTGAGGCTGGCAGGACACAGTGCTGGGCACAGAACCCTCACGACATAATAGAGCAATTACCTGTTATCAGCACACAAGGCAGGTGGTCTAGGACCCAGGAGTGGGGAGGACTGGCTCCACGTCACTCAGGGCAGCCCGGCCTCCAGATACCCAGCCCAGGACTCTCTCCATGCCCGTGTGCCTTCTAGTTCCCACGCCATCTACCAGCAGCCAGTGACAATCACTGGCTGGTGCTCACAGGCTCATGGGCTGTTAGTTTTGGAAGGGACCCTATAGCTTATCTCCAACAGGCATCTACACTATGGAGGGAGGGTCCCTCCATGCTTGTACACCCTCAGTAATGGGGTTCTTTACCTCCAGAGATAACATTTTCCTTAGAGCAAAGTGAATAACTGCACACATTCAGGATGGCAGAGTGCGTGAAAAACTATGGGGGTCGGGGTGGGGGAGCACGATGCAGGCTCAGTGGGAGCCAACCATATCAAGCGGCTTCCAAAAAGCTAGTGCACGCGTGGCTACATTAATAGAAATATGGTGCCTAGAAGAAAGGAGGTGACAGGCGAGGGGTATGTTGTGCCCTGTGCTGGTGAGACCACAGCCACTGCTGGGCTCCACTCAGAGCCATGTTTTAAGAGATCATGACAGCTGTGGCCTTGGAATTTAGACTCCAAATGCACCCTTCCCATTGCCAATCTTTATATGCTCCGTGGGGGGGGACCCAGCAGATGGTGAGGCGGGCACGCTTGAGACCCTCCTGTGCCTGTTCCATGCTTTCCCTCCACCTCTTGCTTATCTCTCAGCCATAGAGCTGGCTCCTCGTACAGCATGAGGGGCAAGGCTTCCCGTGGACATTCTAGGCCCTCCATGAGTCCAGGAAGTGAGAGGCCTCCAAACCCAACAATCAGAGCTACAGAACCTCACCAGTGAAGGGTGCAATCCTCATGTCTCCCCAAGTCCTATCCCACCTCCTCCACACCCACTCACCTTTCACGCTTCATCTCCATTTACTCAACAACCACTTATCTACAGCATGACCGTACAATTCCTCAACCAAATGACACTTGAGAATGAAAGGTGGGAGAGCTGTGCTAGCAGTAATTAGGCAGGACACAGGCAGGAACCATGACTGTCCCAACAAACGAGGGCTTATGATCATTCTGGACAGGCAAGATGAATAGCCTGGGCCTCTGGCCCAAAGGGACTCGTCCTTGAGAGCAGAGAGGTACCCCCAACACCCTGGCCTCAGTGGGGCCAAGAGCTCTGGGCAGAAGAGATGTGTGACAGCTTCCTGGAAAGTAGTAGGACGGAGTGGAGTGGGGAGGGAGGACAGCCAAGGGGCCCACCAAGAAAACACTCTGGGAGGTGGGCTGAGTGGCTCAGTGTGGTCCAGGAGGAGGGTTTGTGAAAGGGATAGAACGGAGTTTGCAAAGGGGGGCGGAGGGGTGAGACACCCTCAGCCATCAGAGAGAGTCTTGAGTTTCTCCTGCCATCTCCCCTGTGAATGCTGCGGACTTGTCAGTCATCTGAGCAGGAAGTGACAGAGAGGAGAGGAATATAGGAGAGAACTTGGCCTCAGAATTCCTTGGCGAGAGCGGGAGGCAGTGGCAACAAATCGAGCTGAACATGCATTCTCTCCGCTAATGATCACCACCAGCCGATAATGAAAGTGCTATCAGGACTCCCAATTTGGAGACCAGGAAACTAAGGCCAGAGAGGGGACATGTCCTGCAAAGGTCACTCAGCCAGGAAACCAGAAAGCCAGGGTAAGAGTCCTGGGGATTGGAGGTACTCCTGGACCACACCCCTCTCTCTAGTCTCACCTTTCCCCTTTCCTCCTGCCCCACCCTCTTCAGGCCCATTTGGTCATGGTGGCTGTGGTTGGCAGCTAGAGGACACGTGGCCTCCTGGCCCAGGTGAGGCCCCAAGCCCTGTGGTACCTTCCAGGTTCTTGGTTCCAAGCTGCCAACTCCTGCGCAGCCTCATTCGTGCCCAGGGAATTAGGGGAGCTCACTGGGCATCTCAGTTTCCAGAGGAGTTCAGCTCCAGATGGCTGGGGCGGGGCTCAGGAAGGCCTGAGGATGACTGCTTGGGCATGGTCCCCTGGCAGGCAGCAGGCATGGAGCCAGTTGGGGACCCGCCCTGGCAGTTCCCTCTGAGGCCTACACTTAGGGGCACCGCTGCTGAACATGAAGCTTCCTCAGGGGTTGGTGCCCTGGGGCCTGAGTGGCCAAGAGCAGTGTCTGTGGGAGGTTGGCCAGAGGAGGAGCCATCACAGCCTGGGATCCTGGGAAGAGTGAGGGAGGAGCAGGACACCGTTCCCAGGAGATGGACCAGGGCAGAGGACGCCACAGTTTCAAATCCTGAGGGATTGTTTTATGACGCTGAGGCATGTACCTGATTCTGGTCCAGTACAGACTGAAGGACATGCTTTCCCACCAGCAGAGGGCAGTGTTACCTGGACTTTGGAATTCAAGAGATCTGGGCCCATTCCTAAGTGGAGTGAGCCAAAACCCTAACCGCTCTGAGCCTCAGTATGCTCATCCATGAAGTGGGAATGTTATTCAATGCACAGGACCTCCAGGAAGATTGAGGATGGCAGGTGACTGGCAGGGCATATCTCATGCCATGAAGTGAGAGGGCAGTAAATGCTGGCATCGTTTCCTCGTAAAGGAGTGAGTGTTCCGTCACTGAAGATATTTAAGTGGAGGTTCAGAATCTCTCTAGAGATGTGACCAAGGACTATCTCCCTGAATATTAGTTTCAACTCTTACAGCATTTCAATTCCTTTGGGCTCTCCCCACTCAGAAGTCCTTTTTGCATGCTGTCGGGCATGACATTATTTGTTCCTGTTATGGTGCAGGAAACGGAGGTTAGAGATTTGCCTAATGCTCTCAGCTGCTCAGTGTAGCATGGTAGGGACGGAGCCAAGCCCTCCGCCCACTGCCCCCCTGCTTTGTGGGGCCTCTACAGCATCGCCACTCCCTGACGATGTCCCCAGGAGATTCTGCAGCGATGGAGTGGTCTGTGGTGAGATCTGAGGTGTGGGAGAGGTGGGCACAGAGCCTTGGGGAATTGACGGCCGGCCAGTAGGCCTCAAAGGAAACAGTTTAGGCTGGGCTGGCCTGCAGAGAACGGGAAGAGGCAGGACCCCGGCCAAGGCAGGGCACTGCTCTTTCAGGGCAGAAGGGAGAAAGCTGCCGTGGCCCATCAGCGCAGGAAACTTTGTCCTCAGATTTCAGAGATTAGGGCGGCTGCGTTTGGGGACCCATCCTGGGAGGGAACAGTGAGCTAGAAAGCGGCGAAGGGGAGTGAGAATAGCTGTGTACTGGTGCCCTCTTGTGGCAGCTCTCAGGGATGGCAGCCAGCGGGCCGCCCTGCCCCATCAGGGATCCCCGGTTGAGATTAGTTTCGGGGCTGGGCTGCTTCAGTCACCCCAGGCTGGGGAAGAAAGGCGCAGGGGAGAGGTGTCTCAGCGACGCCTACTGACTCCCAGTAAGGTGCCAACCCAATGCAAAGCCGGTCAGTCTTCAAAGAGAAAAAGAAATGGGAGCTACTCCGATTGAGCAATTGCTAAAGAGCCAGGTCTGTGCCACATTGGATTACCTCACTAAAGGTGCCGTAGACATCTCCCAGGTGAGCCCTCCCTGCGCACTGTCACTGCCCCACCCCCACTTGTACAGGTACAGCCGGCAGGTCCGAGGGGTGACGTCCTTGGTGACGGCCATACAGTCTGGACCTTCAAACCATTCCTATTAAAAGCACTTTAGGTAGCACCAGACTTTATGGATTATGAATTAATAAACTGGTACATTTTGGTTCTAAATTAGGACTCGTTTGGGAGAGAAAGAGAAAGGGAACAAGAGAGTGAGTCAGGGAGGCACCCAAGGTGTGTGTGTGAGTGGTGGGGGGAGGCCGGAAGAGACAGTCCCAGAGAAGGTGACCGAGAGGCCAGGGCAGCCATGGAGACAGAGAGGACCGAGAACTGGCAGGAGCGGGACAGGCTGGGAAGGGGAGGATTCCCGCTCTTAGCAAAGAAACTGCAAACTGTCACCCTGAAACTGTAAACACCTCCCCAGCAGGGTACCCCCAGTCCGCTTCAGCTCCACCTCTGCCCCCATGGTCCCTCTATGTCACCAGACAGCTGACAGCCCTCTCCTTGAAAGGCCCCCACCTTCTGTGAGGCTGCCTTTTCCCGGGGTACCTCCTACCTCTCTGCCAACTCCCCCACCCCCATCTACTCCACGAGCTTCAAGGATAGCCAGTTCTCCGCTCCGGGCTCCTCCTCATCATTTCACATTCCTACTCACAGCTCTATTTGCAGGCCTGCCGGGTCTCAGACCCCAGCTCCAACCGGCAGCCCGCCTCCACCCCACCATGGCCGCCTGAGCCACCCCTGCCACCACCTCCGACCCTGTGGTCACCTCAAACCCCCAGGGCCACACTAGACCCAGCAACCTCTTCCCACTTCCCCGTGTGGATCAGAAGCCCTGCCATCCTGCCACCTCCCCTCCCTACTTCTGGAATTGTAGTCTGAACGTGTCACCTCCCTCCCTTTCACACCTCTCTGCCAGTCTGTCACCCATCAGTTCTTCCCAAGAATAACCAGAATACCATGAATGCTGCTTCACATACATGAGCTCAATTTCCCCCACAACAGTTGGAGACGTGATACACCATGAAACTCGATGAGACACGAAATCAGTGGCACACATTGTGACACGGAGCCGAGCGGCGGTTTGTGTAAACTCACTCCTTCAGGCAGAAGCTCAGAGCTCAGAGCACCACACTGCAGGGTCGGGGGTGGGGGCAGCAAGACCCCCGGATCTCCTGCATCAGCTTGCTCCTCCTACCCCGCCGGGAACCCCTACCCCGCACTGGGCCAGTCCCCATAAGCCTGGTCCCCGTGTGGGCCTCCTGGACGCCTGCAGGGGAGACAGAGAAGGGCAGATGCCCATCCGTGCAGGCAAGGTCAGGGCAGCTGCACCGAAGCATGGCTGCCCCACCTTGGCCAGGCTGCAGCGGGCACCAGGGCCTCGTCACCCTATGGGCAGTAGGTGTTGGACTAGAGAAGGGCTGCTGCCTTTCCTGACCATGAAATTCCATCTGGAAGCTGCTGAGAGAACAACCACAAACATTCATTCGTTCATTCATGGATATTCATTGAGCGTCTACTTAGGCAGGGCCATCGGGGCTGGGAACAGCAGTGTGAACAAAGCAGGCATGGCCGTGCCTTCTTGGAGTTTCAGAGTCTAGCGGGCTATAAAAAGAAAGCCAAGTGCAAATTGTAATAAGAACTAGAGAAGAAAGAAGAAGGGTACCGTGAGGGAGAGAACCAACTGGAAACGGGGTTGGTCAGGAAGGCCTCTGAGACCAGGTGACATTTTGCTGAGACTTGCTGGGAGGGCAGTTGTTGGTCATTCTGTGAGAACATCACCCAGGCGGAGCGGACACCAGGCAAAGACGCTGGAGCAGGAGTGAGGAACACAAAAGAAGCTAGAGCAGCTGGAGCCCAGGAGGGAGGGTAGGCAGAAGAAGTGAGAATGCACAGGCAGGCGGGTGGGGCCACGGCCTGCAATCCCCCCACCCCTCTTGTTTAACTTTTCATTTGGGAATAATTTAAAAATTTACAAAAAGTTGTGAAAACAAAAAACAGCACAAAGAATACTATATACTTTTTAACTCCGATACAGCTATTTGCTCCACCTTCTGCCCTACACGTCGTAGTCACAAACACATACACACACGTTTTTCCCCTCTAAACCATTTGGGGGGCAGTTAGACACATGTGGCCATGAAGCCTTAATTACTCCAGTGTTTTTCCTAAGAACAGAGGTATTCTCTTCCAAAACCACACTAATGAATCTCATAAATTTATATTGGATGATATCTTAATCTGATTCTACCGAATTTGGCCAATAACGACCTTTAAAATTAATTGCACCCCTCCCACTCACCCAGCCAAATCCAGGAGCCCAGCTAGAGTTAGGTACTGAATTTAGTTGGCACGTCCCCTTCGCCTCTTTTTACCTGGAACGTTTCCACAGTCCTTCTCTGTCTTTTCTGACATGGATGTTTTTCACCCCTCTCTACTCGCATGTTACTCATTCTGTGCTTGATGTTCCCTCAGAATTAGAACGGGATTATGCATTCTCAGCGGGAATGCCACAGAGGAAATGTCCTCTTCAGAGTTTCTCACCTGATGGTGCACGGTGTCCACCTGTCCCTCCCTGGTGACATTCATTTTGGTTACCCAGTCAAGATGTCGTCCAGCTTCTCCACTGTCTAATGACTGGGGTATTGCTTTCCTCCCTTGCCACTTGTCTTCAACGTGGCGACTCTTTCAGGCAACACAAATGTCCTGCTCTTCATCAGAATGTGCCCCTGGGTTTAGCATCCAGTGATGGAACCTTGACAAAAGTACGATTTTCCAACTTCAGCGTTCCTTCCACATTTAACAGTCAGGCCTTCGGCATTTTGCGTTCAGCACGAGCCGTCCCTGCAGCTCATTTATGTATTTACCTAGTCTGTGTTTCTATCATTCATGGTTTTAATTCATTACAGTACCTAATCATTTTGGTGCTCAAATTGTCCCAGATTTGGCCCCTGGGAACTCTCCAATCTGACGCCTGTGGCGTGGGGTGCCCACGGTTCCTTCCTCTTCGTTTCTGAGACTTTTGTAACTGTCTCTGCTTCTCGAAGCTCCTTCCTTCTGTTACTTTCTGGGAATGCAGAACCATACAACTGTCAGCCCTGGGAGGGCAGTTCCGATCACTCTAATCCCGCCCTTTAATTTCATCATTGAGAGAACTGAGGCTCAGAGAGAGGGAGCGGCTTGTTAAAGCCACACTGTGAGTTGGTAGAAGAGTTGGGTCAGAACTCACAATTAGACGACACCTAGTTAACAACGATAAGGAAGTGACAATCACTAACGACACTTGGGCAGCTGGAGCACTGTGAGGTCTCTACACACACAACGGCTTTCGTCTGTAGCCCTGGTAAGAACGCGTGACAGAAGGCCCTGGGACCCAGGGATGTCCAGTGCAGCACATGGAGGAACTGGGTCCATATTCAGGGCTCAGTGACGCTGGGAGGTGCACTTGCTGGAAGTGGGGTGGCCTGTGAAGTGGGATGGCCTCATTCCTCCATACGGTCACCGACTGGCGGCTTGGTCCGCCAAGGGACCCTGGGCCCAGGGGAGCCTTTTCTCCACAGGAAAGGAATGGGGCTGAGGGGACCGGCGGCAGAAGCTCTGGGTTCTAGACCCTAGAGCCTGGGTGGAAGCCACAGCTGGCGCCAACCGCACAGGCCCAGCCTCCCATCCCCACCCGGGAGGTGGGACAGGGGAGCGGCCGTCTCCCCGGCTGCGCTCTCCGCTCTCCCCGCAGGCTTCCAAGATGTGCACGTGATGATCTTTGTGGGCTTCGGCTTCCTCATGACCTTCCTGCAGCGCTATGGCTACAGCTCCGTGGGCTTCAACTTCCTGCTGGCGGCCTTCGGCATCCAGTGGGCGCTGCTCATGCAGGGCTGGCTGCACTCCTACCACGACGGCTACATTTTCGTGGGCGTGGAGAAGTGAGCGAGGCGTGGCCGGGGGCGGGGCGGGGATAAGGGGCGGGGCGGGGCGGGGGGCGGGGATAAGGGGCGGAGCGATGGGGGCGGCCAGGGGATGGGGTCCTGGGGTTGTGAGCCGGCTCCAACCAGGGTACACGGATGGCGGACATACGCCGCCCGCGCGCGGGCACACACACGCGCGTGCACACACACACACACACACACACACGCACGCACGCACTCTGCTTCCTGATGGGCGCGTCTCCAGGACAGGCGTCCTAAGGGTGTCCGTTTCACACGGCGAACGAGGGTCTCCCTCCCGCTAAGACAGGCCGCAGAGACACCTGTGTCTACTCTCCAGGGGCTGGGCCTGCACCCTCCATCCTGGCGCCTCAGAATTGCCCTGAGAGACCGCATCCCATGGGCCTCCCCTCCCCTCCTGTCTCCCCAGCCTCATCAACGCGGACTTCTGTGTGGGCTCTGTCTGTGTGGCCTTTGGGGCCCTTCTGGGCAAAGTCAGCCCTCTGCAGCTGCTCATCATGACGCTCTTCCAAGTGACCCTCTTCTCAGTGAATGAATTCATCCTCCTCAGCCTGCTAAAGGTGAGCAGGGATCAGAATGGACACAAAGCGGGTGGGGACGCTCGGGGGAACAGCGGTGGGTAGAGAAAGAGAGGGCTGGGGAGACCTGCCAGCTGGGTCAGTTCAACTTAACCTTCTGGACCTAAGTGTGCTCACCCCTAAGGTGGGAACAATGACATTTCTTGGGCATGCTTCACATGGGTTACCCCTGAGACAGGCACAATTATTACCCCCGTTTTACAGATGAGAAAGCTGGGACTCAGAGAGGTTAAGGGGCTCACCTGAGGTCACACAGCTAGTAGAGGCACCCACCAGCTGTGTCGACACCTAGCTCTATGACCTTGAACGACACATTGATCGCTCTGGCTGGGTTTCCCCATCTACAGTGAAGCAGCTGGTCTGTGCTTCTGATTGGAATTCCTTCCGAGATTAGTGTTGAGTGCAAGGAGGAAGAGGCTGAAGAGAGGGTACATAGGGGGGGCCAGGGGGAGGAAGGCGAAATCAATCAAGCACCTGTTGAGTGCCAGGTACTTTATCGTCTAGTTTAATCCTCCAGATAATCCTGCCAGGTCACTGCGATTGTCCCCACTTTGTAAATGAGGAACTTGTAACCTAAAGCAGTCCAGAGGCCCAGAACTGGGGAGGGTAGCAGGCCCAGGAGGGACAGACTGGGAGGGGACCATCTGCCTGCTCTGACTTTGGGGACAGGGAAGGAGGGTGGGGTACAGGGGATGGTGGTACGTCAGCTGGGAAACGGGAGGGCAGGGAGTGAGACAGACACAGGCAGGTGTCTGGCAGTCTGGGTGGGTGGTGTGGGGCCAGGAGCGCTTGTGTGGAAGGAAACATGGAGAGGGGAGACCCAGAGGGAAGGGGAGAGCTCCCGGGAATTAAGATAAAGTGGAGGTTTGTGGGAGACAAACTCGATGGCGGCTCCCACGGGTTCTAGCTCTGCTTCTCCTCGTCCAGCTGTGTAACTGAGCAAGTTCCTCCCAAGCCTGGGTTTCCCCATCCGAGCACAATCCCACCTGTTGGGTGAGGGTGCCCTGGCATTTTGATGGTTTAAGGGATCCCCACTTTCACCCCTTCCCAATTGATTGGTCTGTGAGGGGCACCATCCCATCGCTCATACAGTCAGAGACAGCTGGACCTCTGTGTGTGTGTGTGTGTGTGGGGTGTTGTGAGGCGGGAGGGAGAGGTGCCAGAGCTTGACAGGCCCCTTGTACCCAAGGTGAAGGACGCAGGGGGCTCCATGACCATCCACACGTTCGGTGCCTACTTTGGGCTCACAGTGACCTGGATTCTCTACCGGCCCAACCTGTACCAGAGCAAGGAGAGGCAGAGTGCTGTGTACCACTCGGACCTCTTTGCCATGATCGGTGAGAGCTGCCACAGTGACTGACGGCCACCATCATGGGTGACGGTCATCATGAGGCTCATGACCACACCTGACCCCCACGTGATCTGCTGGGGGGCTGCCAGTTCCCCCTGGCGGAAGGGCGGAGGGAGGCTGCCCACAGACCCTTCCAGGGTCGCAGATGCTGTCCCGTCTCCCCGTGGGGCTGGAAGAAGTTGGTCAGTCACCCTGTGTGTTCCCCAGGATGCCCCAGGGCAGACACAGGGGTACCCATCCCGGGGCTGGGGCAGGGTACGCGTTACTCTTCCTGTGTCCATTCATTCCAGAGAACACACGCCAAACACCCTCTGGTCTCTCAAAGCCCAGCCCTTAGGTCCTCACAGTGCAGTGGAAGAGGTGACAGTGCCACCAGATAATCTCCCTACAGTGAGGAAAGATTCTCCCTCGTGCTACGAGAGCAGGGAGGCATTTAGCCGGCCCGGTTGTGGGGTCAGAGCAGGCTCCCTGGTGTGGACTGGAGGGCTAAGTGGGAGTTGGGTAGAGAGAAAGGCGGGGAGGGCCTTCTAGGAGCAGCCCCCAGCATAAGCAAAGCCACAGGGGTGGGAAACAGCTGGGGCATGGGAGTCCTCTGACATCTGTGGAGCTTGAGGACAGGACATCTGCCTGAGCTCTGTTGGGCCCCTCTAACGCCTCTTCTCCCGCGCCCTCGGGCCCTGTTTGGCCTGGCCAGGCACCCTCTTCCTGTGGATGTACTGGCCCAGCTTCAACTCAGCTGTGTCCAATCACGGAGACGCCCAGCACCGAGCTGCCATCAACACCTACTGCTCCTTGGCAGCCTGTGTGCTCACCGCGGTGGCGCTGTCCAGCGCCCTGCACAAGAAGGGCAAGCTGGACATGGTGAGCGTGGGGGCAGGGGTGGCAGGGGGCCCTGGGGAGAGGCGCGGTGATGGCCACCGGGGCCGCCAACACTCTGGGAGTGTGATGGGACCATCACACCCACCCACAGATGACTCTGAGCCTCAGGGAGACATGGCTCGTCCAGATTGCGTAGCCGGTTTTCAGCAGAACCAGACTCGGACATTCTGTTATGCCGGTGGGTCTGGGTGAGCTGGCTCCCCCCTCGTTCTCCTCCCCACAGCCTGGGGTGCTGGCGGCTGTTCCGGGCTGGGCACCCCATCACACCTGCCCTGTGCCAGGCGTCTGGGCCTCCAGACACTGGCCCTCAGTCTTAAACCTGCCTGCACCTGCCCATTACACACACTCCGAGGGGGTGGATAGAAATAACGTGCAGGTGGGCAAAAATCGTCTCCACAAGCCGGCAGCGTGGTACCTGCCACAGCGGGGCCCTCAGAGAATCTGCGGTGCTACTGGAGGCCCCGCACTCTGAGGTGAGATGGTGGGTATGTGCACAGGCCCCGCAGGTGCCTGATATCAGCCTACCTGCACGTAGACAATGTCAGACATGCCAACCTGACCACACAGGTATGCGTGGTACCCAGATATACAGGGAATGAGCCGACGTGCCAACAGGACTCACCGCCGTGGACACACATACAGTGACCTGCGCACCGGAGTGCTGGCGGGGGTGGCACACATGCAGAGAACACAGGGGCGGCCGTCCACCTGGCCAGGCTGCAGCCCTCTGGGCCACCCGGGGCTCCAGGGCCAGCCGGGGGCCCACGCACAGCGGGCAGCATGGCCTCCGGGTCAGCTCCTCCAGGCCGTGCTCGGGGGAGGACTGACTTCCTGCCCGCTCTGCCCCTCCTGCCCAGGTGCACATCCAGAACGCCACGCTGGCAGGAGGGGTGGCCGTGGGCACAGCCGCCGAGATGATGCTCACGCCGTACGGCTCCCTCATCGTCGGTTTCATCTGTGGCATTGTCTCCACGCTGGGTTTTGTGTACCTGACGGTGAGGGCCCCGGGCAAGGGGCTGGGGGCTGCAGCATGCTGGGGTCTCTGTATTCCTGACTGGGGGGCGGCTCCAAGGAGGGGGCAGGGGGCTGGAGAATCCTGGGTCTCCTTGTATTGGGGACCTCCAGAATCCTGGCTCCCCACCTCCTTGCCACAGCCGCTGGCCTGAGCAGCACCCATCTCCCCTCTGCAGCCATTCCTGGAGTCCCACCTACGGATCCAGGACACGTGTGGCATCCACAACCTGCACGGCATTCCCGGCATCATAGGTGGCATTGTGGGGGCTGTGACGGCGGCCTGCGCCAATGTTCACGCGTACGGACAGGAAGGGTAAGCATCTTGGAGGTGCAGGGGAGGTGGAGCTCCCTCTCTCCTCTGTTCCTCCTTCCTGCTGCTCCCCGGGGGTCCAAGATTGTGTCTCTATCCGGGTCCTTCCCCAGTCTGGACCACTGTTACATGGGCCTCTCTCCCCAACCTCTGTCCTTCCACAAGAGTCTGAGACCATCTGACCTGTCCCATGCCCCCATTTTGCAAATGGGAAGACTGAGGCCCAGGGTTTGTTGAGCTGTGGTGCCCGCTCACATTTGTAGGGTGGCAGCAAGTAGTTGTTTGGCCTCTCTGTGGGGCCCTGACCTGCCTGCTCTCTCTACCTCAGGCTTGCTCACGCCTTTGACTTTGAACTTGGCGATGCTAACTGGTCCCCAAGCATGCAGGGCAGTTTCCAGGCCGCCGGCATCTTCGTGTCCCTGGCCATGGCTCTGGTGGGCGGCATCATTGTGGGTAAGTGGCAATGGCTGGGCCAGAGAAGGTGGGGCCGCTATGGGGCTCTGTGGGACGGGGCCTCAAGAACGTATACCAGAGGTCAGCCAGCATCCCCCAGGAATCCTGACCTCTTAGGACCTCCAACTTTCTTTAGGGATCATTTTGAAATTACCAATCTGGGGACAACCTGCCGACGAGAACTGCTTTGATGACACAATCTACTGGGAGGTGAGTTCTCCGGCCTTGTTCCCCGCTACCTCCTGCACAAGGCTGGCTGGATCCCCTCTCCTCCCCCTGCACAGGTCATCTGAGCTGACGCCTGGGGAGCCAGAAGCTGAGGGTGGGGACAGAGCCTGCATTATCCTGCTCCTTTATTTAAGAGGCTGAGGCTGTATCTCCTGGGGGGTTGAAGGCTTTATTCTAGAGCAGTAATTCCCAAAGTGTGGTCCCCTGTGCTCCCCAGCTGTATTGCCTGGAAACTTGCCCCCAACCCAAGATTTGCTGAATCCAAAACTCAGCGGGAGCATGTCTGCCTGCAAAACAGACCCTCGACCCCCTGCCCAGAACCAAGCTGCCTCGATAGGAGGAGGCTCCAATTTCATCTCTAGGTTAGGGTGGCTGTGGGTGCCTGTATAAAAATGCAACTTGAAGAACGTGGTTCTAGAAGCTGAAAGTCATGGAATGTCTTTAAACACAATTTGGGCTTTCTGTGACTTCAGGCAGGCCTTCCTCCCCAGGAATTATTATTGGAGGTGTTTACCCGTGTAAGATGATGGAGGATGACATACGGTCCTTCTTGCCTCTTTCACTCCCCCCCGTGACGAGAATGAGGACCTAACCTGCGTCTGTGGCCCCTGCAGTGCGGGGTCTGGCCATCACTGCCTGTCATTTGGCTCTGTATTTTTAAAAGCATACCAGAAATTTTCAGGGTAATTCTAACTAATATCCACTATTAGCCAGTTTTGTGTACATAACTGAGTCTTTAAATCACCCTTTTTTAAAATCACTCTCTTAAAATGATCTTTAAATTATAAAATGAATAGAAGCTCATTAAAGAAAATCTGGAAATAGAGAAAAACAGAAAGAAATCCCATCACCCTAATTCAAGGACTGTTAGTATTTTTGGTATATTTCCTTCCAGTCTTTTTTTTTTAAATTCTGCATAGATTTTTCTTACACAGCTGAGATGTTATTATACACCCAGTTTGGTATCCTGCCCCATTCTCTTTCTCTCTCTATCGTAAGAAGTGTACTGTGTTATTACATTCTTAATAAACTTTCTTTTTTAGCAGCATAATTACTTTTCATTCTATATTTAAAGTCTGAACTTAAACCATGTTAGACACCACAATTAGAAACTGCGTGGATTTAATGCTAATGAAATAAACTTAAAAAAAAAAAATGCTGTCAATTCCCATACGTAGACATTCACTCTTGATTCTGTTTTGATCTTTATAATTTATTCTAAGTTCACACCTCTCTGCTGTATACCCTTCAGCAGCGATCTGTTTTGAGCAATATAATTCTGTGCCAGAGGAAGTGAGCCACTGTCAGGCCGTCCCGTCCGTCCCCCGTCCAGGTCCCCCGTCCCCTTCCTGGTCTGACATCGAGTTTGCCATGCTGCCTCTCACCTGGCACACTACTTATTATTCATCTTTCAAAAAATGCATTCATCACAACCGGAAGTCCCCCAGGCTGGATTATCAGACTCTTGTGTGCAACTCTTAGTGTCACTGTGCCTTTCAATTGGAGGCCGTCTCACTGCTCTAGTAGGGCAAGGACTCTGTCTTGTGCCCCAGCACCCTGGACAGTGGCTAAAGCCACGTAGGGGCACCAAACGCTATGTACTTTGCTTCTCGGTGTGCAATCTGCAAGGTGACCACGAGGTGGCGCCCGCCACACACCATTTGTTGCTCCTGACTTGCCAAGGCAGTTCTAGTTCCACCAGGGACATTGGCCCTGCCTGGGGCAGGGCCCACGGAGCTGCCTCCTCTCTCTGCAGGTGCCCGAGGAAGAGAAAAATGAGGTCTTCCATCCGGAGGACCCTACCCTCAAGCCATCCGAAACTTAAGCTCCCAGGGCAGGTGTGAAGCAGGTGAGCATGGGCGTGGCTTGTCAGTGGGGGATGATCAGCCGGTTCTTCCAGTGGGGGCCCAGCGCTGGGACTCAGAGGCCACCAGCAAAGGGACAAAAAGAAAGCATCAAGAAGTGAGGATGTGAGCTTCCCCCGCTCCTTCCTGGAGTGGAGTGGGCGCGCTGGGGTTGTGGGAGGGGCAGTCACACAGCTTGCATACTGGACGGACCCAGGGCTATGTGCAAGGTGCTCTTGCCGGGAAGGGACAGATGGGAGGTGACCTGGCTTTGCTGCTCACGGACTGAGTGACTCTGAGGACCTCTTCTCCCCAGAGACTGAGTCTCATTTATAAAAGCGCAGGTGACAGGGCTGGCTGCCGTCAATTAATTGATCAACTCATGCAAGAGTCCTTCTTCCTTCCTTTTCTCTCTCCTTCCTTTTGTCTATCAGCTAACATTTCCTGGCCCCTCTGGAAGCCCTTTCTCATGCTTTATGCATCTAGCCCTCCAAAGATCCCTACAAGACAGATACAATTACTTGCCTCTCTTTCCTAGATGAGGGAGTTAAGGCACAGAGAGGTTCAGGCTCTCCAAGGTCACACAGCTGGCAAGGGGAGGAACTGGGGTCTTTGCTGGTCATTAGCATTCTTGGACCTTCTGGAGGCCAGAGCTTGGAAAGAGCTGTGTCTGGGGCCAAAAGTGAGTGACGTGGCAGGAGAGGATATCGGCATTTAAGGAAAGAGAAAAGTGAGGCTGTGATCAATTGCATTTAAAGCTCACCCTGTCCAGAAAAAGTGGAGATACCCAGGCAGCTGCAGCAGCACCTGACAGCAGCCCCTGCTCTTGGCTCTCTCCCTGCAGGCTCTGCAGCCTGTCCCAGTGCTCCATCCAGAAGAAGCCGGTGCTGAGCAAGCTGGGTATACGAGGGGAGCAGCACCCCGCCTGCTGGCTTGGCCCGGGGTGTCTCCACCCCTCCTTTCCCCTTCATCCCAGGGGCCTGCCTGAGAATGGAGCCGGAGGGGTTGTAGACAAAGGGGGTGGGGCACCTCCGCCAGTTCTGGCTGCTGGAGGCCTGCCACCAGGGGTCTTGGTGGCCACATCCTGAGAAAAGCAGGCAGGAGCGGGGCTGGGGCCTGGGGGTGGACCCAAGCCCCCCTAGGAGACAGCTTGGCTGCCAGCCAACTGCTGGGCTCCTCTACTCTCTGCCTGGCTCTCAGCCTATACATCCTATGGCCCCTGGGTCCCCTAGACCTCTCTGTGCTGTACAGAGGTGGCACCTTCTATGAATAAACATTCTTGGTATTCTTTGTAGAATGGGTGCGAATACTCCAATAGGACCGGTTAGAGGAACAAAAGGACCCAAGAGACCTGGGCTGCTGCCCCAGTCCAGACCTCCTACCCAAGGCTGCCACTCACACTGCAAGGCAAATCGTCTCAGACTGCAGAGGAAGAATTTGGGGTGCTGGAACCTGCCTCCACCGGGGGCCCCCTGACAGGGCTCAGCTTTTGGGCTGGGGTCTTTCCCCTGGGCCCGTGACTTCACATCAACCATTCCAGAAGCTCGCCCATTGTGGAGCTGCCATGCCTTTTGTGCCCCCCCCATGTGACCGGTTAGCTTTGAGGGCACTGGGGGAGGGGGAGTAGGGAGGGAGGGCTCTTTTGGGCCAACCCCCTCCCTCCAACCCTTCCGTCCTTTTTCCCTGCCAGGCCAGCCCTGCTCTCCCCCCACAGTAGGGGAGGGCTTCATCAGTTTAGATCTGCCATCACTTAATGAGGCTGCCACCACCCTGAGCAGAACAACATACTCGAGCAGTGCCTGCCCTCAGGGCACTCATAGTCTAGCTGGGGAACAGACCTGACCCCCAATATCCACCCTGAACCCTGGCAGGCCTTCAGTGCCCAGGTGGCTTCTCAGAGTGGGTCACCTGAGTAGGGTTTTGGAGGCTGAGTAGGAGTTTACCAGAGAGATGACAAAAAGACAGCATGGGCAGAGACCCAGGCATGGGAATCAACACCGTGGGGTTGGGTTTGGCTAAAAGACAGGTGACACAAAAGTGTGCCAGCTGGGGAATAAGAAGCAGAATCCAGATCCTTTGGAGAAAAGACTCCAGAGAAGGGGTGAGGGGAAAGAGAGGAGAGAGGGTCTCTCCTGCCTCCAAACCCTCCCTCCCCTCCCCCCTCACAATTCACACATATACACTCAGGCCTTCACTCCCATTGCCAGGGAGGAGGAGGAAGAGGAGGAGGAGGAGGGAGGAGGAGGAGGAGGTGGAGGAGGAGGGAGGAGGAGGAGGAGGAGGGAGGAGGAGGGAGGAGGAGGAGGAGGGAGGAGGAGGAGGAGGGAGGAGGAGGAGGAGGAGAAGGAGGGGGAGGAGGGAGGAGGGAGGAGGAGGAGAAGGAGGGGGAGGAGGGAGGAGGGAGGAGGAGGAGGGAGGAGGAGGAGGAGGAGGAGGAGGGAAGAGGAGGAGGAGGAGGAGGGAGGAGGCGGCGGCTGAAATGCAACCTATTCATGTTCCCGCGACGTAACACCCCTCATTTTCCATGCTGGGTAAAGACAAAAACCCTTTACAACCTGTTTCTGGAACTTGTCAGCAGCTGCCAAGAGGAGCATGTTAATTAAACGTCGGCAAAGATGGAAGCCGGAGGCCCCGGCTCTAATTGGACAGTTTGCTTCACTGGATTGAAAAACATTGTGACAAAGGCGGAGGTGCGCGAGCTAGGCAGGGGTGTGGAGTGCTGGGGAGGGGACTGGCGGCTTTGATTTCAGCTGTTGGGGCCCCGATTCGCCGGCATGCCCACGGAGGGCCTGGGAGGGGCCTGTGGGTGGTGGGGAGAGGTGCAGGGTGGAGGAGGTCCCCCCAAGCCTGCAGGCTGGGGAGGCTGGCAGTCCGGCTGACAGTATTAGGCCCAACAGAGGACCAGGCTTTGAGGGATCTGGGGCGGGGCCCCTCTCCTTGGGCATCAAGGGCAAGGGTCAGGCGGGCATCACCTCAGGGCAACTTGGAGGCTGCATTGGAAGGCCCACTGCAGGGAGGCTGGGGTCAGGGACTTGTTGCCCAAACTGTCTCTGGGTCACGTGATCAGGGATGCGTCCTTAAAAAATGCTGACAATTGGGAGACTTACCTTGGAAAAGATGGCTGTAAAGGTCCTCCCCAAGCCCTGCAAAGCCTGGAGTTGCCCGCGGGGCTGCAGGGGCACACCCCGAGACCGTCCCCCATCCGCGTGTCTGATGGCTGCACCCCGAGTCCCCTCCTGTCCTTGACTCACACATGACGACAGCAGCCATGTACTGAGTGCTGACTACGTGCTGGGAACCATGTTGCGTGCCTTAGCTGCCCTGTCACTCAGCCTCCCAGCCACCCTGAGAGAGAGAGAGTACTCGTATCTCGCCCACCTCACAGGCAGGGAGGCCCTGAGAGGAGGCATAACCCATCCAAGGTCACAGAGTGGTGCTCGGGGGAGCCAGGCCCCTCTGATTCCAGGGTCTGAACCTGGGCTCTGTGCTCCCCGCTTTCTGGCTCCCGGCCCAACCAGGAGACGGGGGTCTTCAGGACAGTCAGAGAAAAAAGTGGGTTCCTAAGTGGAGAACACCCTTCCCAGGGCCTCCCGGCTGTGGGGCCTGACAGGTGGCGGTGCCACAGGCTGGGGATCACTTGGGAGGACCCCGTGCATGTCCCCCACCCCAATAGACATGCCCAGTTGCATCTCCTGGGGTGGGGTTGGTTAGCTAACAAGAGCAGAACTCCCTCCTCTGTCCCCTTCTGGGCCCCAGATTTGCCCCCACCCGACCCTCATCCTGAGCTGCTGCCCAGGAGGGTCCCGGTTGGGTGAGAGGCAGGGCTGGGGCCAGAAGCAAGTATGGGAAAAGGGAGCCATTGTGGCTGAGCCCCAGGGATTAAGAGCTCCAAAGTGGACGTGGAGGGCTGAGGCCATTGACGGCAGCCAGTTCCCAGGGCGGGTGGACCAGCAGCCTGTGCCTGAGGTGTGTCCAGGCTGCCTGCTGGGCCTAATCCCCTGGGAGCTGCAACTGGAGGAGCCCCCAAAACACAGCTGCTGGGGAGCAAGGGCTGCCCCATGGGGTCAGGCAGCCTGGTCCTGCAAGCTCGGGGTGGCTGGCTCCTTTGAGGAGGGCTGGGCGTGGGGAAGTGGGCCCACGGGTGTGAGTGTGCACGGATGCCCTTGGCCTGGGACACTCTAAAGATAGGTGACCCGGGGGTTTAGGGGCGGCATCAGCCTGCTGCGTGTGTCTGTACCTTGAGGGCAGTGAGATCTGAGGGCAGCAAGTAGGACCACTCCCAGGGCCCGGACTGAGGAAGTGAGGCAGAGCTCCCCCAGCCCAGCAGGCCCAAGTGGGTGCTGTGTGTGTGTGTGTGTGTGTGTGTGTGTGTGTGTGTGTGTGTGTGCGCGCACTCGTGTACACACACCATCAAGCAGGGTGCTTGAGAATGGCCCTTCAGAGCCGGCTGGAAGGGCTCTGCAAATTGTAATCAGATTAAGGGGGCCAATCACTTAGGGCTCTTGAAAAGGCCACAAGGCTTCTAATCAGCCCTGAGCACCCCCAGCCCACAAAGCCCAGGAGGAGCGCGGCGGGAGCCGCCCGCCGGGGGGCCGCGGGGTGGGGTGGCTTTCTTCCCTCTCTGTCTCTGGTAATTATGTCAATTTGCTAGCCAAATTGTTTGCTCAAGTGGACAGGGGGGCTTGTGCCCCATTCATGTGGTAATGTGGGAACCGGCAGGCCTCCTGGCTGGGAAAATAGGAGGTACCAGGACCCTTCTCCAGGGAGCAGCAGGCCAGGGGTGTGGGGCACCCAGGCCTTGGGAATCTCCCCTCCAGTGTGGGCCTTTTTTCCATGAATTCCAGAGACTTCCAGCTTGGGTTGTGCTCTGGGATGTGCTTTGGGGTCTGTCAAGATGAAGGATGGAGAAGGAGGCCAGGACCCCAAGAGAGGACAGAGAGGTGACCCCCAAGCTCCTTCAGGGACCAGGTGGGCAGCTCTCTGTCCCCATGCCTGGTCCCTTGTGGGCCAGGCTGAGGCTTGAACAGTTTGGGAGCAGCATGGGAGGTGCCAGGGAGATGGGGTGCCACCACACACACAGACTTGGGGACGTGCAGAAACGCAGAGCACGTTCTTACCAGTTCCCTGAGCCTCTGTGGAGGTGCCAGCCCCTGGGCCACAACTGTACACAGCAGCTCGTGGGAGGTAGGTACTGGGCTTCCCATGTCACAGACAAGACAGTGAGGCTCAGAGAAGCTACGACACTTGTCCAGGGCCACCCCACCAGAAGGCAAGGAGCAGAAATGTGAACCCCGCGCTAGCTGATCCCTCGGCCCCCTTTGTCCCCGCCCCCCAGCCCCACGTGCGCTCACTCCTTCTTCCCAGCAGCAGACAGGAGCTGGCAGTCCACCGAGGTCTGTAGGAGGCATGGAAAACACAGGACTACGACAGCGCAGGGATGGCATGCTCACGGGGACCCCCAGCGCTGGCACACTGTGGTTTTGGGGGGGGGGTTCTTTATATTTTACCGCTCATATTCCTTGACCTTTGATCAGTTTCAGAGTCTTCTCCAATAGACAGGCTCTAATGCAATAGTTCGCAAAGAGTGGACTGGACAGCAGCATGACCCTCATTTGGGAACTTGTTAGACAAGCAAAATTTTTGAGTCCTTCCCTTCCCCCAACCCGACTCCCCCACTGAGTCAGAAACTGGGAGCAGGGCCTGACAGTCTCCCCAGTTGCAGACCTACTGCGCTAACTTGTTTAACTAGTCCCCTGTTGACTGACTTTCCTTCAGGTTGTTTCCCATTTCTTGTTATGAGAACGTGTGCTACGACCCGTCCCTTTATTTTGTGGTGTTGCACCCCATGAGAACATTTCTTCCCTCTCCAGCTTTTCTCGGTCAGTGTTTCACATTCTCTGGTCCAGGTGAACTTTACAATCTGCCTCCAAATTCCATCTCACTGGTATTACTTTGTATATGTGTTTTAATTTAGAAAGGATTGACATCTTGACAGTATTGAGTTTTCCCATCAAATATTGAAATTCTACAGGCTTTTAAGTATAATTCACATAATTACATATAATTTAGGCAGGATTTGTTATGATCCCAAGTATAACAATTGCAGGAGATATTATAATGGTCTTCTTCCCCTGAATTTTACGAAACTAAGAATATAATCAAAGGGTCAAGAGTATTATCCTCTTATTCTTCTTGGGGTGGTCTCATTTCTTATGTTGCGCTCTCAGCTGTGATTCCGTTAAGCTTATGTGTCTTTGGGGAAGAAAATACCTTTCCCGGAAATCCCCCCATGTCCCATTGGCTCCAGCGGTTTGAAAGCCTGGTCCCCAAATTCTTCCGCGCTTTTCCCATCGAGAGGTGAGGTCAGTGCCCTCCCCTTGAATCTGAGCGGGGTGACGACCTGACCAATGGAACATGACAAAAATGACATGGGGCCAGGGTCCAGGCCCAGACCTTAGGAAATGGACACTTGCGCTGGGAGCCCAGCTGCCATGTCAGCGGCAGTCCAAGCATGGAGGCGTGGGGTCCTCGGCCACCAGCCGCCAGCCAGCACCCACAGTCATGTCCATGAGGCCACTTGGCAATGGGTCCTCCAGCCCCACTCCTACTGCCTGGTGGATACCACGTGGAACAAAGACAAGTGGTCCCCACTCATTTCTGCCCCAACTACAGATTTCTTGAGCGAAACAAATGAACGCTGTTGTCTTAAAGGTTGAGGTGTTTTGTTAAGCCGTGATAGATAACTGTGGCAGTGGTGCCACTCATTCCGAACCTAAACCCATGACTGAAGTGGGCACAGGGATTTCTGTGAGTGACTTCAGCCAGAGCCCTCCCCGTGAGGCTGGCTTCCCTTCCCTGAGCCGGGGACAAAATCAGACTGGTGCCAGCAAGGATGAGGGGACGGCTGCAGGGTGGGCGACTGACAGTGTCTGCTGAGGACGTCGGGTCCAGGGAGATAAGGGGAGTGTCCCAATGTCACAGAGCCAGTATGTAGTCGAATTTGAACCCAGCCTGCCCCCTCCCGCCCCCGGCCATCGGGAGCGAGGCTGAATTTGTCACTGCCCCTTGGAGGGTTTTCTGCAGTGTTCCCTTTTCCTACAAACCCTTCCTGGGTACTCTTTCAACATGGACACACCTCACATGTAGCACGTGTCGCCGTGTGTTTTCATCATGTGCCCACGCAGCTCCCCGCCCCCCAGTACAATATCCACGAGAGGGCTTGGCATAGACTAGATTAGGTACAGTGGAATCCTAGCTTTGGGGCTTAGAGTCAATATTTAAGGTTGAACATGCAGTTTGGTCCAAATTCTCCCTGGCGAAACTTTAAATTCCCAGCAAGTCAATGTACGTGGTTTCGTATCATACAACTCTAAGAAGTAATATACATGTATCCACGTATACCTGATGTACCAATGCATAGTACACAAGAAAGAGTACATATTCAAATGTGTCTGTACACTATTTTTTTTTAAAAAAAGGAGATTTGGTAAGGCTTTTTTTTGTTTACGATTCTTTTTAAAAAAATTTTTTTTTTAATTTTTATTGGGGAATATTGGGGAACAGTGTGTTTCTCCAGGGCCCATCAGCTCCAAGTTGTCCTTCAATCCAGTTGTAGAGGGCACAGCTCTCTGGTCCATAGGGAACGAACCGGCAACCCTATTGTTCAGAGCTCACGCTCTAACCACCTGAGCCATCTGGCCACCCCTACACACTATTTTTAAATTAAACACATTTTGAGCACTTATGCACATAATTAAACGCACATAAGATAAACAGCACTGTTGGTGTTTGATAGAAGACGGGATCAATCAGTGAATACAGAAAGGGATGGGTCTGGCCCGTCCGTTCATCTTTTCCCGCAAACCTCTCCCTTGCTGGCCAAGCACTGTTTGTCTTTCTCTTGGGCCTGAAATTTCCCCGCTTGATTCCCTGAGAAGCAAGACGTCCAGGTCAAGTGTCCCGAGGGCCACAGTTACATGCAGCACACAATCCGTGTTCTGGCGTTTCTGGGTGGAGACGAAAAGTCACTTAGCTGACCCCGTGGACAGACCAGGAGCCATGCCTGGAAGAGGGAGGTGTGCGTGTATGCGTGTGTGTGTGCTAGTGTGCTTTCACGTGTGGGTACTCATGAAAAGCTGCTTCATTAAGGACCTGGCCGTTCTGTATGTCCCCAAGAGATGCCACCATGGGGCCCAGCAGGCAGAGCTGGCACACATGCCAACCAAAAGCCCCAATCTCACTGGCCCAGGGGAGCGAAGGAACCCCTTGCTTAGAGGACAGCGTTTCAATCCTGTCCTCAAGAGTGTGCTTGGGGGTGTCGCCGGGGAGGAGAATTTTTGCTTTTCACTCGATCCCCTCCTGTGTTGTCACAGCAAACATGTTTTTCATTTATCACGTTAAAAGCTCATAGCAGCTTTGAAAGAACATTTTAAGAATTGGAAAAAAATCTGTCTCACCCCTCCCCCAGTACATGTAAAGTCCTTTGACATGGTGAGCTCCCCGTCCTCAGGGGCTCCGGGATCCCAGCCGAAGCTCCCATTCCACCTTTCACGGTCCCCTGCACGGATCCGTGCCTGCCCCTGACCCAGCACAGCTGGTGCTGGCTCTACCTGAGCTTCGTGTGCAGGTGAGCACCGCCCCAGGTTCCAGAGCAAAGAGCGAGTCACCTGAGAGGGCACTGATTCTCGCCCTCACAGCGCTGAGAACTGCGGAGATGGTGCTGCCACGGGAGGCTGCAAGGAGGGGGCGCAGGGCAGTGGGGGCTGTGCACGCCCTACCTTCTCTCCTGCCCTGCCTTCTGCCTCCTCGCTCTTTCTGTCTCTCCTGTCGGTATCTCTCCGGCTTTCTCTATCTGTGTCAGCCTCACTCTCTATTTCTTTCCATCTGTCTCCTTCTGTCTCTTCCTGCTTCATGCCCAGTCCTTCCTCTCTCTCTCTCTGGTTTTCCCTCTGTTTCTCTCTTTATCTGCCTCATTCTCTCACACCCCCACCCCCACCTTCCATCCCTTCTCTCTGTGGCTCTGTCTCCCTCCTCTCCATCTCCTCCCGTCCCTCTTCACCTCTCTGGAGGCTGATCTGTGCGATCAAGCCAAGCCCAGAGGGAAGGTCAGGGCACCCTGCAGGGATCGGTACAGACTGTCATTAACCTGTCACTTGTGCCTCTGGCAGAGAAACAGCGGGGCTCAGGAAAGGCAAGGGATTGCAGTCACTGGAAAGGGGACATCTAGTTGGGGCTGACAAGTGAAAGCAGAAGCCACCCTGTCAGAGGGCTGCAGACGTGCCCCAGGGCACCAAGGACAACTGGCGTGGCTTCTGGACACCAGCCCTGCGTCACAACTCTCTTCTGACTTCTGGGCAAGGGGGGACCAGTGCACAGGGAGAAACTGGGGCTGGTGGCCACATCCAAGCCCCCTTGCCTGCAGTCTTGGGAACAGGAAGGGGATCTCAAGGAGGCCAAAAGCCAAGGTCGCAAACTGAACAGCCTATGGGCCATGTATGCCCACCCTCTCTGACCGAGGCCTTAAAAGATGAATCTGCGTTTTTCAATTGGCAAATTTCACATTTAAAAAAACGTTTCCTCTTGAGGACCTGGCAACACTGGCTGACTGTTGCACACTCTCCTTCCTTGAACCTGGATACCTCCTTACAGTTATCTGCCCAGCCTCTGACAGAGCAGAGAGTCTCTGAGTGGGAGAGGAGGCCTCAGGTTTCCCATCCACAAAATGGGACGTTACATGAGGACAGTGTTAAAACTGATCTTTTTGAGCATCTGACGAAAGACATGGACCCTCTTCCTAGAGAGAAGGACCTGTGCCCAGATGTGCACACAATTTGAGAGGCTCACGTGCCCATCCCCCTGGGGGCCATGGACCCCAGGCTGAGAACCCTTTCTTCCTCTCCCTTAGCAGAGTCCCGGTTCTGGGTGGACCCACCAGCTCAGACCTGACTGGCCGGGGCCATCCCTTCTCTGGATGGGTGAGCAGGGGCGACTCCCCATCCTCAGAGGCTGCCCCAGCCGGGCTGGCAGCGCCCATCCATATGCAGGAGGGGTCTGGGCTGGTGCTGGATTAGCATAACACCCCCGGGAGGTACAGGCCCACCAGGAGGCCTCTGTGTGCAGCGCCTGCCTTTGTCCCCAGCCCAGGACCGGTGGGACGGCCCAGGCGGCTCATACACTTTCGACTGCCAGATGAAAGGGGGCGACATAAAGAGGCTGCCTGGTCCAAGCATGGGGGCGCTTTGTGTCGGGCCAGACGGAGTTACAGACGTCTGTGAAACGTCAATTACAGCTGAATAAAGACGTCTGCTCGTCCAGACGTGCCTCCTTTCAGCTGGGGAGGTGTTTCCAGGCCGGGCCTGGGATGCCTTTGGCAACCTAATTTGGCGATTGTGACTCTATAAGCAGCCCTAGCATTCATCCGTCGGGGAGGATGGGAACAGGTTGGGCTGGCCTGATCCCGCCTCGGGGTGTCCTGGAATGCGGGGTGGGGATCAGGGTGGGGAGACAAAGGAGCAGCTCATCTCCAGGCCTTGGGGACGGGCAGGGGGCAATCTGGGAGCCACGCCATCGCCCTGTATCCGCCAGGCCTCCTTCCCCGGCCTTTGTGGGTGCCAAGCTGCCCCAGTGCCTGCAGCTACTGGCTGGGATCAGGGTTCGCCGTCTCCTGATGGGCTATTGTGGTGTCGTTGGGGACACCATTAAGAGAGCCTGAGGTTCAAGTCTACCAGAGATGCCGAGCTGACATCCCTGAGCCACCGCGCCAACCTGGGACCAGCACCTTTCAGCCCTCTTGCTGTGTGAAATGAATAGGCTGCATTTGTTTAAGCCCTTGTCCCATCCATCAGGCTGGTGGTTACTTGCAGCCAGAAACAATCCCAGCTGACACAGAAGGGCGGCTCGGGGCTCACATTCCTAGTCTTGTACTTTCAGAGTGAGAGAAGAGATTGTGCCACTCAGAGCCACCTTGAAGGGAGGTGACAGAGCCAAGGTGAGGTGTGAGGATCTGGACAGAGCACTGATTCTGGGCACCTGAGCTGGGCTGCCCCTTCCTGGCTGGTGGTGACCCCTGCAATGCCCTTGCCCCTGGACACCTGGTCATTGGGGGTCTTGGGATCCCCAAGCTCCCGGGGACACCTGTTCTGAAACATGTCCAGCAGGACCAGGCGACTGACCTTTTGGCTACAGCATGTGTCGTGCTCTGAGCAAAGCCAGTGAGCTGCCTCTGATAGGTAGAGAGCAGAACCCACCCTAATAACGAGTGGCCCTCCTCCTTACTGAGCACCTACTGTGTACCTGGGTGTACCCCTCCGAGCTCAGAGGTGGCCCCCTCGGTGGCATGGGGAAGAGCACGGCCACTAGGCCAGCCTGCCAGGTGTGACCCTGGGACTGCCGCTTCCCAGCTCGGGGACCTTAGCCAGCCAGCTGACTGCTCGGTGCCTGTTTGCAGACCTGCCAATGTGCTACTGACACATTTTAGAACAGCCCCTGGCACACGAAGAGCAGGCAGCAGGGTGGTCTGACTCCTGAGCTCACATACTCTCGACTTCTCATTGTCCCCAGGGAAGTGGACCCTTGTTCCCCAGCTGGTTCTAGGCTCATGGGAAGTGATGGCGCAGGAAAGAAGAGCCCAGCTCCATCCATCCGTCCAGCTCCCTCTCTCCCGAGCTCCCACTCCACTTCTCAGTTCATCCCTAATTCCTAATGACTGAGGCACCCGCGACCTGCGGACTGGCCCAAGCAAGGCCTGTGCGCACGTGTGTGCGCCCCAGACACATATGGCTGAGGCAGGGGCCTTGACCAACTGGGACACTCTGAAGGTGTGACGAGGTGGGCGCCCAGCCACGCCTGGATGAGTCCCAACGTGAGACTGGCTAAGTACGAAGCCAAGGAAGCTGGAGTATCCCTGAGGACGGACAGGGAACTGCAGGTCTGCACTGGACGCTCCTGCAGAAGTGGTGTCATCTCACGTGCACCTCCCATGGGAGTTTGTCCCCAGTGGGGTGGGCGTGTGCCCTTGAGAGAACTGGGACCAGCCAATGGGGTGGTGATATTGTATGAGCCCGTACATAAGCATGGAGGCATTTCAGATCATTCGTATTTAATTGTTTTTGGCTAGCTAACACTTTCACCTAGCATGAAAGTAAAAAGGTTTATAGCAAGAAGTCTCCTTCCCATCCCCATCTGCCCCGTTCTCACTGCTCCCTAGAAAGATAATAACTGTTACTCGTTTCTTATGTTTCCTTCCAGAGTTTCCCCATACATAAACAACCCAATACAAACTAGAATTCTTATTTTTCCCTCATTTCACTCAGCTTCACAGTATTGTTTCAGCCTTTTGCTTTTACAAATATCACTGCAACAAATAACCGTGGACACAAATCCAATCTCACAAATGTGGGTGTATCTATAGGATGACCTCCCGTTTGTGATTTTGCCCTATCTTGCCCAATTGTCCTTCATGGGGCAGGTGCCAGCTCCCACCCCCAGGATGTGACGTATAGGATCTTGGGAAGGGCGGTGAGAGCACACATCCTGGCTTGAGCAGCAGTGATGGGCCTTTCAGGCTTCCTAGCACAGTGCACCGCCACAGGGGTCTTGCACGGCCACACACGGCAACGCTGCTCACACCTGAGTCTGTTCTGATCCTGCCTCTTCCTCTGGCAGAGTTATAAGGAGGGAGCTGTCCCTGACCCCAACCACCACCACGGCACACACACTCATAAATCTGTCTGGGAAAATGCAGAGCAGAGCCCTGAAGGAAGAAGCGTGTCTGCCCAGGTTTACTCATTCAGCAATCCCGTGAGCAGCTTCGATGGGCCTGGCCTCCCGCTAAGTTCTGTATATGTGACATATGATCTTGGCCAAGTCCCTTCCCCTCTGGGCCCCAGTGTCCCTTGTGTGAGATGAGAGGTACGGACACAGGGGGTTCCAAGTCCCCTTCTAGCTCTAATGACGTATCATCCCCAAAGCATGTTGCCAGCCCATGTCTGCATCAAAGGGAGGAAAGGCTTGGAAAACACTCCTGGGGGCCGGTCATTGTTGGCACTTATTTGCAAGGGTGGCTCACGGGCGATCAACCCAGAGAGCCCTTTGTGAGTGGGTGAGGAACGGTGTGCACCCTTCTGGGTGTTCAGGGAGGTGTCCCTGTGACCTCCTGCCAACCGCGAGCCTAGGTTTGGGAGCAGCCCAAGCTTGTTGGGAATCTCGCTGGGCCCACTCAGTAATGTTGTCAATGTGTACCTCCCGTTCACCCCTTTGGAGAAATAAGACTCCTTCACACTTCTCTCGGGGGGCTACTGTGAACACGGGGCACGTAGAAAGCGCTCGACACAACCGGTACGTGTGTTCCTAGGAGTTTCCCAGAGCCGGCGGCTGGGCCACCAGGCCGGGGTCGGGCTTGGAGGCAGAGCCGCCAGTGCCCCCAAGCCAGGCCACTGGCGAGAGCGTGGCGTGCGGCAGGGGCCCTGCGCTCTCTCCGCTCTCTCCGAGGCGTCTGGACAGCAGGCCGGGAGGCAGCCCAGGACCCGTGACAGCTGGGAAGCTTTAATTGCTCCTCCGTGGCTTGGGAGCACCTCCCTCCTTCGCCAACGATCTGCATTTCAATGTGAGGAGAGTGGAAAGGAGATGCTACTCAAAGGGGTTACAATGATTAATCATTTAAAAAGCAAGATCTTAATTACAGGCCGCAATTTTTGCTATTTAAGGAGTCCATTAGTTGCCAGAAAGAAGAAGAAAAAATTATCACAGGTTATTCTCCTCCAAAAGTAGAGGGAGGGGGGAGAATCAGCTGCTGCTCAGAGACGGGGTGGGGGGCAGGATGGGCCCTGCCGTGGTGCTGGAGCAAAGTGAAAATGATGCTTCTCAGAGGTCCGGAGGCTGGTGCAGGGACGTGGTGCCAGAGCAAGAAATTCCTGCCCCGGGCCCGGTTGGTACCTGTGGGTGCCCCTGGAGGCCTCCTCCTGGGCGTGGTAGCTGGTGGTCAGCTCCTCCCCCAACCCAATGACCCCTGACCCCACCCTGCTCGGGATGTGGGGTTAATTGCCAGGCCCTCCCCTCTGACCCCACTGTGGATTCTAGCCTGGTCCTGTCTTTCAGCCCCCAGGGTGTACAAAGGGGACCGGGTGTGCGCGGGGGAGTGTTAGGAGTCAGATCAAAACAACCCAGCCTCTTGAGTGGATTAATTTACTGGTCCTCAGGGGCTACAAGATCAGGAGATCAAGTGCCTGTGGCCTCAGACATTTCCGTGGCGAGGGACCTGGAGGTCTTCCTCCACCTAGAAGCCTGGGCGTGAGCCCACCACAGAGGAGGCCATGGGCCAGGCTCCCAGCCTCTTCCTAGGCCCTGGCTGGCAGCCCCTGAATCCCAGAAAGCAGCTCCAGCAGGATGGGCCTCAGGATGCCAGATGGTCGTGTGCCTGATGTTACAAGTGCCATCAAAATTAATAACTCAGATGAATCAAACTGGTAAGTGTGAGCTGGAACCAGGGCCCAAACTATCCCTATTCCTGTGACACCATATGTTTAAAACAAGCTTGCAAACAAGTTACAGAGTTTACCAGCCGACCCGGAGGAAAGGTTTATTCCCTGCCAAGCCCGCCTGATACTGGGAATAAAATAAATGAAATCACTTCTATAAACAGTCCCTCCTGCCAGACTGATTAAATACCTCTGGATGTGTGTGTGTGTGTGTGTGTGTGTGTGTGTGTGTGTCCATCAGCCTCTCCTGTTCTAACATTTAGGCCCCCAGAGGGCAGGCCGCTAAATCGGATTGAATGGTAATCCCAGGGATTTCTGGGGGCGGGTGGGAGGAGACTCAAACCACAGAGTACCAATATGGGTTTGAATTCAAAATAACCACACTGATTTGGCAGTGACTCTGCCCTGGTCCTGCCTCCTCCAACCTCAGACACCCCACCCCCACCCCCCAGAGATGGGAGAGTGTTTGTCCCCTTAATTGCCAGGTTCCCCACCTCCTGGCGGTGAGCGGTGAGCACACAGACCCTCACCCATCTTCCCCGCCCCATTCGAATGCTGATTCATTGCAGGGTTAGGCACCCCAAACAGGCTGGACCACATTATTTCTGGTGTTGGCTCTTTTCACTGGTGGCTGAAGCCACAGTAACCAGCAGCTTTCGGCTTGTCACCCTCCTGACACTCTTGACTTGGACCAGGAAATGGAAAATGTGATGGAAATGAGAACTTCATTATCTGTTTCCTTCTTCCCACGAGAGGGGCACTGAAGCACTGGCATCAGAAGCCACCTCTGAGGGTAATGGCGGCCCAGGCCCTGCCGGCCACACCTCCATGCACAAGTCACCTACCCAGGGTCCTCCTAGGCCACTGGGTATCGTCCACCCTGCCCTCCTGCCTGAATGTCCCTGCCTGGGGAACTGCTCTAACCTCAGGGAACCCTGGAGGCGGTCAGTGCCAGCACCCCCTTCTGTGCCTATGCCTGCTGTGGGCCCAAACAAGTCTTGTGTGAACATTAGGAAAGGGTGCCACCCTCTGGGAAGATGCTGCCCTCGCAGGGCACACAGCTTGGGGCTGGGTTTTAACTCTTCCCCCCTTAGTCTTCATGACAAGCCCTGAACAGGCAGGTTATCTTACACATGGGGGGCTGACACTCCCTGTTCTAGGGCTCACAGCCACAGGGGCCCCCCAGGGCCCAGAACGCATTGTCCTACATCTCCCAACCAGACACCCCAGCAGATTGAAAACTCACCCCCACAAAGACTTAGGGGGCATCCGGGCCCAGCCAGGAAGGGAGCCGGTGGCCCCAGACAGCCTGAGCACCCCGTCTCCAGCCCCTGGATGAGGAGCCAGCAGGAGCCAGAGAGGTGGGTGGCTTTTTTTTTTTTTTAAATGTATACACATTTTTTTTTAAGTTTTTTTTTTTTTTTTTTTAAGATTTTATTGGGGAAGGGGAACAGGACTTTATTGGGGAACAGTGTGTACTTCCAGGACTTTTTTCCAAGTCAAGTTGTTGTCCTTTCAATCTTAGTTGTGGAGGGCGCAGCTCAGCTCCAGGTCCAGTTGCCATTGTTAGTTGCAGGGGGCGCAGCCCACCATCCCTTGCGGGAGTCCAGCCAGCTACTTTGTAGTTGAGAGGACGCACTCCAACCAACTGAGCCATCCGGAGCTCAGTGGCAGCTCAGCCGAAGGTGCCGTGTTCAATCTTAGTTGCAGGGGGCGCTGCCCACCATCCCTTGCGGGACTCATTGAGCTGGCAACCTTGTGGTTGAGAGCCCACTGGCTCATGTGGAAATTGAACCGGCAGCCTTCGGAGTTAGGAGCACAGAGCTCCAACAGCCTGAGCCACCAGGCCGGCCCTGGGTGGCTTTTATTGATGCTGAGCTCTGTTTTCTGTTTGTATAAAGCTTAATGCTTTCAAAGCACATTCACGTCCATGATTCTGTCTGAGCCCCTCAAACCAGCCTGCACGGGACCATGGCAGGATGGTCATGTCTGTTTGAAAGATGCACCCCAGAAGCTTGGAGAATGAGTTTCACACATGTCCTACCTGGCAAAGCTGAGGCTTGGGCCCAGTGCTAGTTTCAGAGGGTCCTGGAGCCCGTTGGGCTGGGACACTGACCCCCATGGGATCGGGGACCTGGTGCTGCCCTCTGGTGAGAGAACCATCCCAGACTCACCCTGCCCACCCATGCACGCAGATCCTGGCGGCTTAGTCACCATTTCATTCAACTCACATTCCCAGAGGCAGTGCACGTGACAGTACTGACATACCCCCATCAGGAAGTACCTAACCTCCCTGGGCCTCAGTTTCTTCACCTGAAAAATGGGCTTACTAATAGCATTTATTACTAATTATTAGTGTTTATTTTCATTCTTAGTAACAATCCGAAGGGTCATTGTGAAGTCACTGAAGTGCTGTGTATAATGCCCTTTGCCCTATAGCTGGCACACAGGAAACACTCATCACAGTCGTTCAGTCGTAGCAATTTGTATTATGGGCCTAGGCCCAGGGACGCAGCTGGGAGGAGATGGACAGGCTCTTCTGCTCCAAAAGCCTTGTGTGTACTGGGGGACACACAGCCACGTGGTGTGAGAGTGCAGCCAGGCCAGGCCCATGTCAGGGGAAGCCCAGTGGAGGGGCAGCTAACTCAGCCAACAGGGCCTTGAAGGTCTCCTAAAAGTGACCTCTAAGACGAGCTGTGTGCCCAGGGGTGGTCAGAAAGTCTGGGTGTGGCAGCTACCCAGCATAGGGAGGTAGGTGTTCGGGAAGGGGTCCTCTCTTCTCATTCGAATGGAGGTGCCCTAGGGGCTAGCAGGTGCTGCAGGGAGCCTCGGGAGCACTGCCTCTGGACCTGAGCCCCTGTCCTGGGAAAGCGCTGCCCCTGACTCTGAGCCCTCTTGGGCTGGTGACAAGGAGGGGATCCATCCTGGCCCGTCCTGAACCCTCTTCTCTGACAGCCAAGAGCCCTGACTGCCTGTAATCTGCTGTGTAAACTCACGAAAGTCCTTTCCCCTATCTGGGCCTCAGTTTCCTCATCTGTCAAATGGACTTCCTCCTCTTAGGCCCTGCCTGGTGCTTGTACACATTTAGTCTGGGGTGTTCAGCAGGCTGGCAACAGGGGCTCCCTGCTGCCAGGATCCCTTACCGCCCCCACATCCAGAGGGCCTGTGACCTACGAATGCAGGGGACACCATGTGAAGGGCAAGAATCCGGTTGCTGGACCAACTCCCCCACCCTGCTGCTCTGCTCCAAATCGGCTCAGCAGAGCCAGGCTCTCTTCAGGCCTGGCAAGAGGCCTGAGCTTAGTGCCTTCTCTCAGCAGGGGTAGCCCCTTGTCCTCCCACATCTTGCTCCAACGGGCAGTCCGGGCTTGGGGATGTCTCTGGCTGGCTGCCTCCCTCCGTTCCCACCTCATGCCTCACTCCTGCAGCTGTGGCTGCACTCCTGCCTCTCCCTGGGCTTTTATCAATGCTGAATTCTTGTTCCATCTCAGAGGGAGGGCTCCCGGCTGGGCGGACAGATGGGAGGGAGGGATGCCCCAGGCCCCCTACCCGGTTCTCCCAGGATGCTCCTCTGCCCTCACTGGCAGGGGCCTGGCCATGCAGTCTGCTGCCCTCTTTCCTCAAGAGTGGTTAAAGCACCGTCTTAGGGCTCAGAGCCCACAGCTTTGAACTCCACATATGAGCTGTGAGACCTTGAAAACGCCACTGACTCCTCTCAGCCTTAGTCTGTAGCGTGGGCTAACACTGGGCTCACCGAGCGCTGTTATTTGGGCACGGGGTGGGGGGTGGGGGATCACACCCGCCTTTAAAGGGCTTAAAGGGGGAAGAGAAGGTCAGGAGCTCCTTCCTTCTTCCTCTTCTCTTCTCCCTCCTTTGGCACAGGGCAGACCTGCTCTCCGGCCCACTCCCCAGCCTTGCCCCACTGTCCAGCTGCCTCTGGGGGTGGCCCACACTCAATCCACCCTAAGCTGCCTACATGTCAGCAAACCCCCTGAAAATGCTTTGCAGTAAGTAGGTGAACGGAGCGCACAGTATGTTCCTGGAGTCTCGCCAGCGTTTAGAGCAGGAATCGTCACTGGAGGACCAGGAGCTGGTGGTCTGTGTGAATAGCTGGGTCGCCCGGGGTGGAGGAGTTGATGTGGGCGAAATGAACAGGTCTTGGGCCCAGAAGTAGACGGTCTGGGTCTCTGGCTGCCTGGGAGGGGCAGGAGGCTGTCTTCATGGGAGCCTGGGAAACCCTCTTCCTACCGGGCCACAGGCAGGGGTGGGAAGTCAGGGCCATGGGGGCTTTGTAACCCTATACAATTGCAGCCGCTCTTCTGGATAAAGGGACAAACAAAGGGGCCTTCGGAAATGGCCACACTGCTCAGCACCCAGGGAGGCCCCAGGAAGCCAGCGCTCACTAACCGCCCACCCAGGCATCCTCCCAAGCCCGCCACGGGGGGCCAGCTGGGCCCCCGCCACCCACAGCCTGGGCAGCTGTGCTGGGAGTTAATGAAAGCTGAGAGAACACCCGCCCACGCTGGCCAGAGGGCCCGCCCCCGCCGGAAAGGACCAGAAGAACCCCCAGTGGGGGCGGGGGGGGAGTTAAAATGCTGCTTTCTTACTTTCAGAAGAGCAAACAGAGACTGGTGACAGATGACAGTGGGGGCTTCCGAAAGGCCCTCAGGCCTCTGGTGAGAGTGGACCTCCAGAGGGGTGGCTGGTTTGCAAGCCGCATGCAGCTCGGGAGGCTTAGACACATCTCCTCTTCTAAACACCCCCACAGCTGGCCAATCGCACTGACATGACCCATGTCCTTAGCCACCGGAGATGTCAGCTAGAAATCTCACTCGAGGGGCCTGGTACCAGGGAAAGCACCCCGGAAGTGCCCAGACTCAGGAGTCAGCATGTCTGGGCGCTGCAGCTCTGGCTATGTGACCTCAGCGGCTTCATAAGCCACTGAGCCACGGTTTCTTCATCGCTAAATAGTACTTGTTTGTATAGAGATAGTTCTAGTGGGATGGGGTGTGCATTACATGAGATGATGGGTGTCAGACCCCTCGCACACAGGCTAGGCTCTACAAATGGCATCTATTTTTTTAACTTCATTTTTAAAATTTTTTAAGGAGGGCACAGCTCACAGTGGCCAATGCGGGGATCCAACCGGCAACCTTGGTGTTATCAGCACCACGCTCTAACCAACTGAGCTAACTGGCCACCCTGGCAGCTATATTTCTTGGGCCCTGTTTGAATGTGCAATGATCATTAGTTCTAAATTAGTTGTTGTGCCCAAAAGCAGTGCTCAGACTGAGGCTTCTGGGCTCAGAGCGGGGTCTTGGCCCCTGGCTGCAGGCACCTCTGGGGCCCAGCCCACCCTGGGAGCAGGGAGTCTGCCAGGCCCCCAACAGCAGCAGAGGGAAGGCCTGGCTGGCTCGGGTGAGGATGGCATAATGCCCCCTTTTTCTGGCAGCTGGCAGAGCCTGCCAGGCCCTGGGCTTCTGAATGCCCATTGGAGCCACACACTGGACTCTGTTTCCCAGGCAGCCCTGTGCCAGGGCTGCCACCACCCAGAGAGAAGGAGCCTTTCTTCCCCGCTGACCAAAGCCAAGGGCTTCCAAAAGAGCATCACGGCAAGGGGGGCTGACTTTGTTCAGGAAATCGAGGCTTGGGAACCTCAGAGCTGGGAAGGGAAGTCTGTCACCCCTTTGTGAGTGAGGCCGGCTCCCTCCTGACTCTGAAGCTACAGGATTCCCAGCCGCTTGGCTCACGGCCTCTGGCCCCCACTCTACCCCCTAACTATTCATCAACGGACTCTGAAGACCTTTCACAGGGGCTCATCCTGTTGCCTGGACAGGGCCTTGCATTGAAGCCGGCTTAGGGCTGTGTTTAGAAGGAGGGAGAGACTAACTAGGGTTACTGTGCACACGTGGAAGGTAGCGGAACTGAGACCCAGAGAGGTGACTGATGAACCCCGGGGAGGGAGCTGATCCGTCTCCAGAGGCCACTTCAGGATTACAGCCCCATGTGGCTCCCGGGCCATTTGCTCTAAGGTCTCACCACCCCCACACCCCCAGCCCACATGCATAAGGGGTGAACCAAGGTGACCTCAAGAGGGCGGAGTCATGCTGACAGCCCAGCTGGGGGTCAGTCGATGAGCAACTGCAAGACTAGCTGGGACCTTGGGAGGATTAGCAATCACTAGGGAGACAGTCTCAGACATGTTTTGTGTGGCTTTTAGGAAAGCCAGGCTGTGGGGTGCCCTCCCCAGCAGGCCAGCTCTGGGGGAACCCTAAGCTGGAAAACTGGGGCAGTGACACCCTTTCCTGCGCCCACCCACCGCAGTGCCCCATCCCCGCCCAGACAGAGGGAGTGGGAGCGGGAATGAAAATGGTCACCAAATGCCTGCCTTCCTTCTATACCCCCAGGGCTGCAGGCAGGCACCAGCGGGGCTCAGAAGTCACATCCCCAACCGGAAGCAAGTTTCTGGGGCGACAGATACTCCCAGACATCCTCACCCTAAGGCCCCCTTCTGCCCCAGGTGAGGAGTCCGTGCAGGGGTAGGATGAGGCAGCTCCCACAGGAGGCTCTTCCAAGGGAGGCGTATGTGGAGAAACAGCGATGGGATATCTGCAGTGAAAGAGAAGCTGGAGACCATGACGGCCAACTGTCTCCTTGGACAGAAGAGGAAGCTGAGCCCAGACAGGGCCAGGACTGACCCAAGGCCCCATAGCCAGTTAGCTGCAGCGCTGAGATTCACTCCATTTTCTCTGACTCCCAGCCCTTGGTGACGTCTACTTGGCCCCATGGGTGCCCTGCTCGCCCCACTCCTGAAGCCAGGAGATGACCTCCAGGGACCCCTCTGCCTGCCTCAGACAGAACTGTCAGCCATTCGTGGCTTCAGAAGGATTATGGGTGGGAGTCAGGAGGAACTCCGCATCCCAGGGCCTGCTATGGCTGTGCTTCCTGAGGACAGGAGTGGAAGGGAGGTTTTTTTCTAGGCCTCTGGACATTTGCCTGGCCCGGGAAGTCTCAAAGAACCACCCATGTCACAGGCCTTTGAGCTGGCCTTCTCCGTCACATAGTTCCTGCGTCCCGGCAACACACGAGAACCACCAGCTCACCCGGACTCAAGATACTGATGCACAGAAAGGAACCGATTTCCAGATTTGATTACATGGAAACAAAAAAACTTACGCGAGGCAAAAAATACCTTATAGGAAGTTAAAAGGAAAGGGACATTTGGAAGAAAATATCAACAACGTAAATACAAAGGGGAATAGTGTTTATCATACATAGGAAAGACTTCCTACAAATTGGTTTTGTAAAAGGTGAGTAGCCCAATGGGAAGCAAGGTCCCAGGGAGATAATAGCAGGAAAGGGGGTTCGTGTGTTAGGAGCAGCTGGACAAATCTGAGTATCCTGGAGAAAAGCTGGGGAGGGGGCGTGTTCTCTCTCAATGAGCACAGGACCAGCCTACCCACCCCTGCCTCCTCCTTCTGGCTGAGAGATGTAAGTATTTTCTGTGCCAATGAGAAACACACACACACACACACACACATATACGCGCGCGCACGCGCGCGCAGTTTAAGGAAACTTTCTCCTGAGAGCTCCTCTGTGTATCTTCTAAAATTTTTCGATCCCTGGAGGGAACCCCAGGAATAGATACTGAACCCTATGTGAAACAGCTGAGCTGGAAGGCTGGCGTGGACGCTGTTGGTCACCTCCCCACCTCCACTTCCCTCCTCCTCTTCCTCCTCCTCCTCCTCGTTCACAGAACCCCAGTTTTGTTCGGGCAGCCACCCCAGCCCAGATCCAACAAAGGATCCCTGACGGGACCAGACCAGAAGTTTTCCAGAACGACAGCAGTATTCCCAGGGACGGGTATATTTCTTCGGGATATTTTGGCTATCATACTGATGGAGACACTGTGGGTATTTGGTGAGCAGGGGTAGGGGCGAGAATTCCTGATAGTCACGCATAACACGCTTTGGCCTGAATCCCACGTGACTTTCAAAAGTCCCACTGGATAGAGACATAGGTGAAAAATCTGAGCCTAGACTCTAGTCCCACGTTACGTATTAACAGAAAAGTTTTTTTGCAATATATGTTATATGTATATATATATATATATATCACAGCAGTCACTGCTCTGAGGAAGCTTACGCTCTGTGTTGTTTGGAATCTTCCCAAGAGGTGACATTTCAACCCAATCAGGTACCAGAGGCAGTTTAGTCACCCAAACAATCCACCTATAACTGTCTGCACCCATTGCTGCCATTTTCATGGAGATTTTACGTGCAGGTGACGGCACTTAATTGTTTCATTGGGTCCTCTAGCATATATTTTGAAGTACATATTATTTTATTATACATTTCCTTTTGTTTTTCTTTTATAGTTAGGGCATTTAACGATATTGTTGCAATTCTGTGTGGAAGTGGGTTCCGTTTTCTACAAATTGCATTAGGATAGTGGTATCTGTTAGGGAACGGGGGAGCTGGGCCTGGTGGGATGGGGTCTGAGCCAGCCAGTGCCATCTTCTCTGGTGATGAGTATGGGGCCATGGATTGGGCGGAGAGTTTTCTCTCACCTTCCCTCTTTGGCATGAACTAGCAGGCAAGCACGTGGCCCTGGTGGCTACTGGCAGCCACCTCGTGATCATGAAGGGGAATGTTCTGAGGATAAAGCCCTCCTGGAGGACAGAGATGGAAGACCCGGGTCTTTGGTGACCTCCCTGAGCTCTGATGCTACAATGTCCAAGGTCACCCCTCGTCTTGACCGCCAGCTCTGGGAGATGTGTTCCTATCGGGAAGGCAGCGGTACCCAAACACTGGGTATAATGCCATGACCGGTGTGGGTTAAAATAGCACTCCAGCCTCAGTTTCCCCTTCACGAAGCAGATCCCTGGTGAGCAAGGATACACTCTCCTCTTACTGTGGATACCAACATGGCTGTTGATGTTTCTGACCCTTTAAAAGTCACCAGGAGCCATATCTCAGAGGGGACAGCAGCTGCTGCAGGTTTCTCTATACCCCTGAGAAATGTTCATGGGGGTCAAAGTGGGTCTAGCAGAAAGGCCACGAGTCTAGGTCTCCATAAGAACTTGAGGTTGACTGTCTCTGAGCAAACTAAGAGCAGACCCTCAGGCCCACGCCACAGAAAAGCAGCGTGGCTGGATCACAGCCTGCTAGGCACATCTGGAAGGCACCTGAGAATTACCTGGTCCAGTTCGCTTATGGATCAGTCAGGTTAGGCACTGTTATGCTGCAGTAATAACCACCCCCATCTTACTGGCTTAAAGCAACACTGTTCATTTCTCACTCATGTTTACTTGCCCACGGTGGACTGGCTGGCGAGGGGCCTCTGCCCGGCATAGTCACTCGGGGACACAGGCTGAAGGGATTGGCCCAACTTCCTCAACTGCCAAGGCTGACAAATGAGAACACAGCAAACCCCAAACTAACTGTCCCTTAAAGCTGCTCCTGAAAATTGTCAGGGATCTCTTCCACTCATATTTCATTGGAACACAAGTCACTCAGCCATGGTTGGGACGTATAATCCTCCTGCAGGGAGGGTCAGTAAAGAGGGGGGACACTGAATATAGGGGACAGTACTACAGTCTCCCACACTGGTGTGCAGTCTATGCGGCCCTGCTGATTCTACCTGGGCTCCCAGAAGAATCTTCCCATGATAGCAGGATACCAACAGGGCCTGCTTCCACAGCCTGGCCATCAAAGCCAGGCTGCCCACTTCTCTAGGTCCTGTCCCTGTATCCCCCGCTTAGTCATCCATCCAATTCGCCGAGTGCTATGTATGACCACTATGCCAATTGCTTGGCACGAAGGCATACTGAAGACCACCCCTGGACTATCGCGGGTAATCCACTGTGAAAAATGACAACAATTTACATGTTGATCCATAGGAATTGTTAAGTACATCAAAGCCATTTCCACACCAGAATATTATAAAACCATTAAAAATGATAGGGTTCTATTCTTTGAATTAGCAAGTCTCCTTTAGGACTCCCACCTCAGATACAGCTGTGCAGCCTTCTCTGTGGCAATAACCTGAACGAGCAGGGTGTTGGCTCAATGCATTAGAATCCAGAATTGTATAGAATGCAGCTGTTACAAAGAGAATGAGACAGCTCGATACATGCTGATATGGCACCGGCTCCAAGATGTACTGTGAAGTCAAAAAAGCAAGGTGCGGACCAGCGCTTAACAGTGTGCTAACTTTGTTGTGCAAAATGGATACACAGAAAAAATGTGCATGCTTGTACACACATAGCATCTCTCTGGACAGATACACCGATAGCAGTGGCTGCCTTTTGAGTGGGGAACCAAGGGTAGGGGGACCCAGGCAGGAAACTTCCTTTCCTATCTACTCTTTGTACAGCTGGAATATTTTATAATGTACTTAAAAAAAAAAAAAGGCAGAACATGATCATCCTAGAAAAGCAGGTAAGGTATCTTGTTATCTTGAAGTAACGAATTCAGACTTCAAAATCCTAGGTAAAATATGACCCCTATTTTTGTAGAGACCAATGTATACTGCATCTCAGTGTGTTGCATTATGTGCTATTTTAACTTGGTTTTATTTGACATTCCCCTGATAAAAATGCAAACAGTAGAAAAGGGTTTATAAATGAAAAAACTATCCACTCTCCTTCCCTCAATTCAGCTCTTGCAGCCTCTGCTCAGCTACTTATCACACCAAAAATGTTAACAGTCGTTATGTCTGGGGGTGGGACTACAGGGGAGGTTTTCTTTTTGTGCTTTTCTGAAATTTCTTTTTTTTTTCTCAATAGAAAAAACAGCATAGATTACTATGGAAATAAGAAAAAAATGCATCCATTTTAACAGTGCTCAGAATTAAGGGAGGTCTTGAACTTCGCTCCTCCCTTGACTCTGAACAGCCAGGCATGGTGCTCCTCCATTCCCCCAACCCCTTTTCCACGCACACCCCACTCAGGCTGAGAAGCAGACTGGGCCACAGACGTGACATTTCTAAGTTCCGGGAAAGGCCTCCCCCCCATTTTTAATAAGATCCTCCTTCCTCACCTCCTGCTCTGACCTATGGCCTCCACCCGTCCTTCCCTCTCTAAGCCTTGGCCACCCCAGGCCTCCTTTCAGATGCAAGGGCAGCACCAAGGAGAAGAAACTTGTTGCCCCGCTGATTGTTTAGAGGGACTCCACCCTGGAATTCTCCTATCTCCTTCTTCCTCAGGGACCCTCTAGAAATGGATCCGAAATACAGTGAAGGGAGAAAGGAAAGCCACCCAAAGAATTCCCGGTTCGCATGGATCTCAGGATAAGAACAACAGGCCTCGCTCAAACTGCTCCTTAATGAGGCTCCTTCCTGGCCTAATTGTCACCATGGCAATGACCCCTGGCGGCCATCTTTAATTAACTCCAAGTCAGAGTCACCAAATGAGCTCCTCCAGTAAATTGCCCGTCAGCGCAGGCAGTCACGGGCCCCTCCTCTGGCCTCTGGCCCCTGGTGCAGGTGATGGAGCAGAAAATTCTCAGCCCCAGCTTTCCTCCCACCTCCGGGTTCTCCCTGGACTGGCTCAGAACAATGGTAATAGCAACCACAACGACGACACTAATAGTAATAAGAATAGCCACTGTGCTGAAGCGCTTCATGTGCATTGTCACTCTTCATCTTCACAGTAACCCTGCGAGGGATGCGGCCCCGGGCCAGGATGAGGTAGGTGGCTGCCCTCCCTTTGGGAACCTGTTTGCCCCGCTCAAAGGAAGGTAGTAATACCGAGCGCCACCACAAGAGGCCGCTGTCAGCGCGGCTGAGCCCGCCACCTCCGGCTTGGGAAGACCAATGGAAGGAGCTGCCAAGAGCTGGCTCCTTCAGAAAGTTTCCGTCACACACTCAGGAGTTTATCGCCCCGACATGGAGAATTAAAAATGCAGCCGGATCCGGTGGGGGGAGGAGCTGTTGGAACCTAAGATCGGTACGTTTCCGCGCAGCCCCTGTCGCAGTGCCAGTTCGGTCACCTCTCTGGGGACAAAGCTCTGGAGAACCAGGCGGCTTCTACGAGAGCCGGACAGTCAGTGTGAATCATTCCCGCTCCGATGCGGACCCTGTCCCGCTGACAACAGCATTTGTCCAGGGTGGGAGCCGGACCGGGCGCTCCGCTCCTGCCTGGTACCTCTGCTTGGTGGCCCTGCGCCGCCCCAGGGACCCAATCCAGTTTCTCCGGATGCGTTGGAACTGGTTTGGTTTTCTCATTTGGTGATCGGCAGGCCTCCTTCCCTTGGACTTCCTTCGCGGGGTCCCCAAACTGAAGGAAACTTGCTGTGTCCTCTCAGGCTCCCTAGGGCCTGGTTTTGGGTCAGGGAAGTCTGAGGGGCACGGGATTTCTTTCTTTGACATGACTCTGGGTTTCCGGTCCCCACAGAGGCACTTTCTCTCAGCTTTCCTGAGGGATAAAGGAGTGGGGCCTAGGAGCCAGGCCTTAGGGATCCTGATGAACCACAATGGGAAGCCACCTTAAACCCGGAGGTGACCGGGCCCCACCCTCCCTGCCACTCCCCCATCTGGCCACCTTGCTACCCACACGGCCCTCTCCCTTCCCTCTCCTCCCCTCCAGAGTGCAGGCCTCCCCTCCCCAGCAGCCTGGGGGCCTTCCCATAACCTGCTTCTCCCTGAACAGGGCCAGGAGGCCAGGCTCCCACAAGACACCCTGCCCTTAAGGGACAATGAGGCAGACCAACAAGTGGGGCACCAGGCTTCCTGGCGTGAAGGGGTGACCAAAACCAGACCTCCTCTTTCTAAACCCCAGCTCCTTCTCTTTCTCCTCCCAGGTGACCTTGCACAAGTCACTTCACTTTTCTGCTCTCAGCCTTAGTTTCTCCACCTATGAAAGGTGGGGGTTAGTATCTCCTTCTGGTCATCGAAACAAATTAAATCTCTTCTCACAGCCTCCATAAGTGTCGTTATCGCATTAAAATGCCAGTGGTCTCTGGGAAGGGAGGTGCCTGAGACTTGCCAGAATTAAGGGTGATTTCCCCCACTCCCAACCAGCTCATTTCCTGGTCTCTAGACCTCTGCCACCTCCGTTGTGGACTGGCAGGCAGGCATACTCACACCCATTATACAGATGGGAAAAGTGAGGTGAGATGACCTATCCTGCCCAGGGTCCCACTTCAGTTCCTCAGATAGAGACCCTGGGTGAAGTGGATATTGACTCTGGGCCAGTTACTTTAAGTAAATGAAGTTACTTTCATGTAAATGAAGTTGCCAAATTATGTAGTTTTGATTGGACCGGGTAGGTTTCAGTCCATCTGTCGGAGCTGGGTGCTGAGGTGCAGTGGGAAAGCAGAGCTCAGGGCAGCCCTCCAGCCACGCAAGTCACTACGCATTGGGCTTCCCCTGCCCAGGCCCCTCCAGGCCCCAAACCCTTACCCCTTGCTCTCTAAATGTCCGGCCTCCATGTCTGTGTTGGTTCCAGGACATCTGACTGCTCCACCCTTGCCCCCAACTTCCCGGCTATCCTGCCGGTGTGATGTTGCCCAGTGTGTGTACTGCACATAGTAGGTACTCTGTCAAATGTTAATTCCCTCCCTCCCGTTCAGCTGGCAGGAGGAGCCCGGCCTCTCTGTGACGACTCAGGCTCCCCCTGCTGGCGCCCAGGGTAACGACCCGAGCCAGCACCATCTGGGAAAGCTGGAAAAGCTTCTTTTTTTAAGGATAGGGTGCCCTCTAAATGGCATCTGCCCAAGCCGCCTCCATCCCTGCCTCCTGCCAAAGTTACACGAGAGGCTTCCAGGAAGATCCGATTTTCCTATAACTTTATCATAAATGCAAACAAAATGAAACACACACTCATTTACTCAACAAACATTTGCTGAGCACTCTGTTATTAACCACTCTGGATAACACTGATTGAGCACTTACTGTATACAATGGCTTGTATTAGCTCCTTTAACCCTCACAACAACCCTAGCAGAGTGGTGCTGACGTTATCTCTACTTTCTAGTTCAAGACTCAGGCCCCAAGAGACATGCCCAAGTTCACACATAGCCGGTATGTGGCTTTGAACCGGATTGTCAACTGAGCCCAAGCCCCCAACCACTATATTAGACCATGGAACCCACCGTAGTTAAATAAACAAAACCAGACATTGGACGTGGCTTCAAAGCACCCCTCGTTCTCTAATTTCCTTGGGGAATTTCTCCCAGAATGAGAAACAGATGAATGTTTTATCCAGACAGAGGTGTCAGGGTTTTCCTGGTCATTTCCTGAGTGTGTGTTTGCTTGTGGCACCAGCGGTTACCAAAATAAGAGGGTTTCCCCACATTTCCAAGGCAAGGTAAGGTTAAAAAACAATGCGAATCACTAGCAGTCTGAGATCCTCACCCCATCCATCCAAAACTGTACTTCCAGAAGAAAAGAGAATAAGGCTTACTAAGACTCAGGGGCATTTGGAAAGAGTGCCATCGTGGGAAAGCCATGGACCCAGACCAGAAAACCAAGACTCTTAGCGTGGAGAAAGGCCTCGGAGACTAGTTCATCCATCATTTATCCAACACGGGGACTTCCAAGGTGCCCCAACTGTGCCTCAGGCACTGGACAGCGCATGGGCCATTCCAGTCCCTGGAGCTGATAACCCAACGTGGAAACGGAAGCCGTTACACCACTTTCCACTCCACCCAGCGGCATCCCTGTAACCTTCCCCCGGCCCGGGTACTGTGTATCTCTTATTGCCCCTTTAAGACTCTAAGTTCCTTGCATGTTACTCATCACTGTCCTCCAAGCTCCGAGCACAGGACGTGGTACAGAGGAGGGGCGGAATGAAATAACCCCCCCCACAGTATCCCTGGCGGGTGACCATCCTGCCCCCATCTGAATCCTCCCACAAATGGCCACTCACTCCTTCTCCGTGGGACTGCTTCCCTGTGGCTCAGCTGGCAGGTAGGGTTCTTCTTTCTGAAGGCTCCCAGACCGAGTATCACCCTCAGAGCTTTTCCTGGGAAAAGCTACAGATGGTACCAGGGAGCCAGGTACAAAAGGGAGATCTGGGAAACGGAGATTCATGGGGAGACTCACCAGTACCCCAGAGGAGAGAGAATTCAGTGCATCTAGGGCTCGAGTTCACAGCACAGTGTGTCGTTGGGTGGGGACTGACGCCCTGAAACCCTCCTGCATAACTGGTCATGAGTGTCTGGGAGAGGCTGGCTTGGAAATGCCAAAACACTGTCATGGCATTTTGGTTCCTGGGTTTCCACGTGTCAGTGTGAGCTACGGGATTTGTGTGTGTCTGTGCATATGTGCGCATGTCAATCTCTGTATTTGAACACAGGCCAGGTACGGATCCAAGAATGTGACCGGAAGCGAGACTTATCCACAGGGAGAGAAGTGGAGTCACCATAGCACACACGGGCTGCTGTCGGCCCTACGGCCACTGGGGAAATGGGATCGGGATGACCCGAGGGGTGCACATGTATATATGAGTCTGCAGGACTGTGTGCGTGTTCACAAGCAAAGCCCAGGCTGGGTGGTGTGTGTGCGTGTGCGTGTGCGTGTGTGTGTGTGTGTGTACAAAGCAGGACTGTGGTCTGGTTCTACGACTGGGTGACAATGTGTGTGGTGTGTGTGATACGAGCATTTCCCAGCCTGGTTCTGTGACCTTGTGTTTCTGTGGCTCAGCACGCCTGCATGCGTGCTTGCATGTGTGTTCACAGTGTAATTCCACGCCTCTCTGTGAGTGACCGCGTGTGTTCTTATGTGTCAGAGGCGAAGCCATAGCTGCGTCTGGGTCGGATTGACTGGGTACGCGTGTGTGTTTTTCACGCACGTCCCAGCCTGGCTCCATCTCCCCTGCCCCCATGGGCATATGCCAGTCCTCTGACCACAGAGGCCGAGCCCAGGCAGGTCGTGAGTCTGGCTGAGCACGTGGAGGAGTGTGTACAGGTGAGCGGTGTTTACGGGCAACGAGGCCAACCTTGCCAGCCTTTGTGTGGTGCCCATTCCCCACGGCGTCTAAGTTCCTCGCCCCGGCAGGCCCTGGGCTGTCCTTGCTCCAGACTGCCTACCCCAAGGAGTCCCTTTAACTCGCAGCCCCGTTCCCAGCCAGGGGTGTGAGAATTGGGGGATATTCATCCCGGGGAGTTTTTGTTCCGCCTCATGAAAAGCCTCAATGGCTGGGAATACCATTCTAATTACAGGGAAGCCCAGCTTACGTGGGGGACACAAAGGGCTGTGGTCTCATAGCAGCTCCTTCCATCCGTCAAATAAGGCCGTCTAATGATGGGGTGAGAGCTCTGAATGCCTAAAACAAACTCGAAAAGGAGGGAAAATAAAGCCGCCGGGGGCTTAAAATATATTAAATTACCCCGATTAGGAGTCGTGGCTTTGCAGAAGCTGGTTGGAGAGGCTGGGAGGCTTGGAGCCCCGCTATTCACGTGGTGGGGAGGGGTCAGGAGGTCGGGAGGGGGGCCCAGAACCCTGGCCCATTCTCATGCTAATGCCAGGGACACACTGCAGGCTTAGTGGGCTGGAAAATAGAAATGAATTTGCCATAATCCTCCTCCTCCCCTGCAGCCCGGGAGAAGCATTGCCTAATTGCGGCCCCTTACAGCCTGCTAGGCACTGGGGCAGGGCCGCACCCTGGATGGAGCCTGTGCCCCTTGCCTCCTCACCCCTCCCTCCTTTTTCAGGGCCTGACCCGGGGTTCCAGTGCAGGGGGAGGAGTGCCAGGGTTCATGTGTATGAGTGTGCCCACACACTCGCTCACCCCTTGTGAAGGTGCAGTTGTCCACAATTATCCCTTTACACGTTACCCACGCCATTCACAGACACACAGACCCCTTCCCTCCTCCACACCCAGCCCTTCACAGACACACACTTTCGCAGGCACAAATCCATCACACAATTTGCGGACACACCTACCCCTTTGTGGACCGACCGACCGACACAGGGGTCTCACTTTCACAGGCACCTGTGCATGGCCACACAATCCTTCTCAGGTGGCCACACGCTGCTTCCCAGACTCAAACACACACGCACACACCCTTCAGACGTTCCCCCAGAACCACGACCTGCTACGGTTTCAAATGTGCAACAGCAGAGGACACAGGCTAAGAAGGCTGCGGAGAAGGCGCTTTCCCAGCTCCACCAGGCAGCCCCTCTCTAACTGGTAAGTCTCTCCCCCACCTGGGCCTGTTTCCTCCTATTAAAATGAGGTGCTTAGACTAAGTGTTCTAGGAAACCCCTTCCAACTTAGAAATTAGGAGCGACCAAGTGTCGGGCTACTCCTTCTGCCTCTTCTCTGCCTGTACACACTTTGCTGTGTACACACACTCCTTCCACTGTACACAGGATTTTCTCCAGGGTTCACATGGTGGCCTGAATCTGCTCGGGTCCTGCTGCAGGTGGCATTGCCGCCCTGCTCCCTCCCTCCTCCACGTGCATCTGTGGCTGTGTCCATGCAACTTTGCGGGTTTGGGACCAGGGGGCGTCAGGTGTGGATCTGAACCACCGAGCCCCACCGTGTGGCGCTGGGAACCCAGAAGCACCGACTTGCTCTCACCCGGCCCAGGGCTCCCTCTGCTGGTGGACCTGGAATAGGTGTGCTTGGAGGACGCCAGACGAATGCATGGGAACCTCAGACCGAACCCCGAGTCCGCACAGTGGGGTACTCGGCTCAGCCATAGGAGTCAGAACCGACAGCCAGACTGGAACAGAGACAGTGAGAGAGAAAACTGGGCATGGGGAGCGTGGGAACCGCCAGGCCTGACCTCGCCACCCCTTTCTCCTCAGTCTCTAGGGACACCCCTCTCCTTCCACCCTGCAGACAGCCAGTGGGTGCGAGTGTGGGGGGGGCAGGGTCTAGGGGGGCACACCCAGGGTCCGGCGCCAGCTTCTGGCCAACCTGAGCCGACTGGCCTCAGCATTTCCATCTGTACAGTGGGCGAGAGAGGGTCCTGGGCAGAGAAAGAGCCACGCAGCAGCCTCAGAAAGAGCTGGTACTTCCCTCCTGCCCAACCCAGGCAGAGAAGGTGGGGACCATGCCCCCAATTCCCAGAATATCACCCTTGGGGTCCCAGGGAGAGCAAAGGCCACTGCTGTCCCTAGTCCCTAGAGGGTGGCACCAAGGCTAGGGCTGGCTATCGGTGCACGACCCCTGGGCACAGTAGGCGGCGAGGGAAGTGCAACCGAGATGCTACAGGCGTGGGTACCCAGACACGGTAACGGGTGGCAGGCATTACAGGGCAGAGAGGGGTGCTCAGGAACCAAAGGCTGGTAACTTTAGATGGAGACATTGTGTAGGCTGAGTTGTTTCAAGGAAGAGGGGTTTCAGAAGGCAAGACATACAGGGGGAGATCCCTCCCCACCCCCTTTAAGGGGCCCAAGGTAACTGCCATGTGGAACACCCAGGAGCCATGTGTACTCCTGAGGTGAGACGGGAGAGCCAGGGTCTGCTGGAGCCTGCTCTTGAGATCAAATAGGCTTCCGCGCCCTCAGCGCTCCCTTCTTCGCCTGCGCTTTCCCGTGGCTCCCTCCTCAGCCCCAGACCAGCAGGGCTCTCGCCCAAGCTTCTCGGTTAATCTAAGCTAAACGCCACAAGCCTTTTCCAGGTTTCTCAGCTCCAGGCCTGGCGTCCCCACACACCCCTATCATAGGGACAGAGAAACTCCTGCTGGCCACTCGTCTGGAAGAGCCAAGATGAAATCGGGCAACAAAAGGGGGAGACTAGGGAGGGAAGGCCTGTTTAAGGACAACTGGGTTGTGTGGAGAGGGCCGGACTCTGTCCCCTCAAGGTGGCCCGTGTCTAGCCCAGAAGGCCTTGCCCGGGTCCCGAGCGTTTCCCAGATGGCTGCCCAGGCCTCAGGCCTGGCTGTGCCCTGACGGTGGGCAACCAGCCTCGGAGCTGCCTTGCCCAGTTCCTGTTCCATTCTGCTCCTCCATGGTCTTTTGGGGAAGTTGTGTCCCCAGATGGACAGCAGGAAATGAACCATGGGCGTGGCTAAGAAGAGTGAAAATGGGGGCACCGACAGGAGGGCACTGAAGCCCTTATGGGACCCCTGAGGCCCAGCCTCACCTCAGCGGCCAGTCCCAGGGCTTGGGGAGGAAGCTCAGGCACCCTGTGCACCCCATCCCCCAAGCTCCTCCCTGTAGCCAGCCACCCTGAAATCCAAAGATTCCTGCGGAAGCGCACACACCCGGGCCACAGAGGCATTCAACGCAAACAGACAAGAGCAACAAATTCGAATTCCAGAATTTTCTCCCAATAAAATAAAGCTTCAGGAAGTGACACAGCTTCTAGACCCTGAGGTGGGGAGGAGGCGCCGGAGGAGAAGGGGTTTGTTGGATGAACTCCTCCACCAGCCTTCCCGAGGTGCCCTCCCCTTCTGGGGTGAAGAGGGCGCGGGGCTGACTCCACGGCCACAAGATGAGCCTGCAGGGGCTGCGTGAGCTGCGCCGCAGAAATGCCCGGGTTCTCCCTGCGGAGGGGCGGCCTGAGTGCAACGTGCAGCCAGAAAGCCTGGAGACACGGGCACTTCCAGCCGTTCTTAGTTTGAAGCATATCTGCCGAATTCATCCTCCCCGTTCCTGGGTCGGACCTAATGCAAACGGCCCACCCCATCAATGACTTCCTTTTAATCATCAAGAAAACCAGGATCTTGTGTTTTTCCTAGAAGATTCCAAAAAGAGTGGCGGTGTTTGGGCTCATTCCAGCGAGGCTGAGCTTCTTTGCTTCGGCATGATGGCGCTGCCGGGGCTCGGGAAGGATCTCCGCGGGCCTGGCGCCCGCACGGTAGCAGGAGAGTGAAGGGCGGAGGTGGCTGGGGACTCCGGGCCACCGACTTCCTGCGGGGAACCACAGCCCACCATCCCCTGGCGTCCCTACAGCGGTCTGGGGGCTCGCTCTCCGGCCCGCATGCACGCCCCTCTCTCAGGGAGAACCCACTCCCTCACCCCACCCCACAGGCCTCCGGGATCCACGTCAAGCACCCCTGCCAGCAGTACCACAGGACCCCAACGGTCGTTGGCAAATAACAGGACGCTGGATATTCAGAGACTGGGCTATGAAACCCCAAATCAATATGCAGCGATTTTCCAAACATCCCAGATTCCTGAACCCCGCGCGGCCACCGCCAGGAGTCGTGCAAGGGCCAGGCAGCCGAGCCTGGCTTTCGTGGTGGCTCGGGGCTTCTATTTGTCACACACAGGATGAAATCAGGAGAGCCCAATGCAGACAAAGCCATTTTAAAACATTCGATTGGCGAAATCTCGACACTTCGCAAACACTTTCATATTCAGAACTGCCCGTGGCCCCCCCTACTCAGGTCTAGAAAATTGATCACGTTTCCCGGGTGAATTCTACCCAGGGAACAGCTCCCTGGGAACGCGTGCTCCTGTACATCTGTTGGAAGCATATCTTTTGTAAGGAATGGATGAGTAATGAACAAGCCAGCCCTTAAGATGCAAATGCCTTCATAAACTCACTGGCGCGACGTTGTGGGCATTTACAAATTTACCCCTGTGTACCCCATGGACCTGCCACCCCTTCTCTCCCTCCGCGCATTCAGAAGAAACTGCAGCTGCCGTTTTGGGAAAGTATCATTCCTTCCAACCAGGCCTGGAAGAGCCACTTTTCCTGCACCGGCCAGGGGAGGTTGCAAGTTGAGTTGCCTGAGTCTTATAGTCTTTGCCCTGCGGCGTGTCCACCCACGTCTGTAAAAGTCAGGCCCAGGTGTGGGACTGAACTGGACAGAGAGAGGAGCTCAGGATAGAGTACAGCTGGGGCGGAGGGTGTAGCCCGGTCAGAGGGGCCCACCCCCGCCGAGGATGGCAGGCACCACGGACACCGTGGGCCACTGTTTCCAATATTTTGCTCAATGTTTCCGGGACCCATGGGGCTTTTATGCGTGTGTGTCCACAGGGCCCTGTGACTGGGGCCCAGGGCAAGGCTTTCGGAAGACCGTGCATTCTGCTTGCTGACTTTTCCTATCAATGGGAGACGTGGGCTATTGACCCAGCGGCCTCCTCCTCTCTGTCTATTGTCGCGGTTCAATCACGCACTTGCCGGAAGAAAAGCGAGTTTATTTTAGCCTGGAGGAGCCTCGTGTTATGAGTCTGTCCGTGTGTGTATGTGTGTGTGTGTGTGTGTGACTCAAGGGTGGGGGAAATTCTGCAGCCACAACTGTGCAGATGGGTTGAGGACAGACACTTTTAGAAAAGGGCCAATTTCCCCTTCACAATGAGCGCTAAGTACCTGATAAATGGGGCTGGTGTTTATTCATGAGCAGGTACTTCGGAGATGGCGATTAGAACAGCCGCCCGCGCAGCCTCGCCAAGGTACTTCAAGCCCGGCAGGTGCAGCGCTGCGCGTGGCCGGAGCGCACAAAGCCCACGGCCGCAGCGGCGCTGGGCGGGGTGTGAATGCAGCCGGTGCTGGGCCCCGAGGCGCCGCGCAGCGCGCAGGCACCTTAGCCCTTTGTTCCTCCTCCAAAGCCAAGGCCACTTCACCTAGAGGTGTCCCGGGAAAACCTCCCCTCTAATTACCAAGAATTCCCCTTCATCCCTCCTCCCGGAGCCCAGTCGGGCAACTCTCAGTCTGGCAGGCGCTGGGGCTCAGTGTGAGACCAGGCGAGGCGTTTGCATAAATGCTGCCTGTGAGCTGGCTATGAGCTAACCAGCCAGGTTAACTAACTCATCCGCTAGGAAAGAAACAGAGCCGGGGCCTGGGAACCGCACCGGCACACGGCTGGGCCGCGCCCGCCGCCGAGGCGCCACCTCTGGCGGTGCCGGTAACCTCGGGCTTTCAGGTTTTGTTTCAACTCCGAGGGAGAAAATTGGAGTCTGTCTTTTTCCACAGCTTCCTGGGGCCAAGGTCATGGGACAAACCCGATCTCGCCCTCAGAGCGGCTCCGGATTCCCTAGGGACCCCCGTTTTTGCCCACGATCAGCGGTCTTGGCTAGGCACGCGGAGAGCGCGAAGCTGGCGCTGGGGCCTTGGGGGAACCAGTGCAGGTCCTCTGAACATAACGTCCCGGGTTGCCTGGGGGCCTGGCCAGGGAACCTTTGTACGAGCGGGCACTCTCTGCCTGATTCCTGAAGCCTGCCCTGGTTGTCTGTCTGTCTGTCTCTCTTTTTCAATCGTTGCGAAAAACAGACCAAGATCATTTCTCTCTGGTCCGCAGAATCAGAGGAGAAATCTGTCTTTCAAACAAGTCGGACTCCTCTTGGGGAGAAAAATTCTTTGAGAATGACGACACACAGGGGCAGGGACCTGACATGACCCACCACGCGGTAGTTTTTCACTTTTACCAGAAAAATCCAGTGGCTCTCCTGCTTGAAGTAGCCTGACCAGGAGAAGGTAGATATTAACATTCATTATAGATTTTCTTGGAACCTTGGAGTTAGAAAAAATTGCAATATAATAATCCCAATTCCCGGGGAAATCCGCCATCGAGGTGTGGGCGCAAACCAAAAGTGACACCCTAAAGGTGAGGCGGGGAGGTGGGCGGAGGGCACCCCAGTATCCCTGGTGGCCCAGATGGCTCTACCATCCACCAGCTGGGCGGATGGGGCCAGACGAGCAGGCGGAGGCGATTAGTTTAAAGGGATCACCAGAGAAGCAAGTCATCCCCTGCAGTTTTCTGCTGGGACCTGAGTTCGGGTTGAAAGGTGAAGCCTTCCCTGCGTCCCCTGCTCCAAGGAAACCCCAGGAGTGTTGGAGAACCCAAGATGCCAGACGCAGCCGCTCCCGCACATAGCAACGTTGCCAACGCTGTGCAAATAGCCTCACTGCAACGACAGCCTTGGGTAAATGTCGCTGGGTGGTTGAGGAGCGCGGAACACAGCCTTGCCAACCCCTCCAGCCTGAAAGGTGCGGAGCCTGGACCACCGCGTGGTGGGCCTGGAACAGACGGAGCACCGCCTCCTGTCCCTACCGCAAGAGGGCTGCCAGCTTGGCATGGAGTCCCCAACTCCGGAAAGATAGATTGGAAGAGGCAGGAACTACAGACGCATCGCAGAGTGGTTTTTATAGTTTCCACTCCCAAGACCTTTAAGGCAGGTGTGGTCAGGACGAGGGTCCTCAATAATACCTCCCACAATGGCTTTCCCTCGCATTACAGATTTACAATAAATCATAAAAATATAATGAATAACATTCCTGGGGAAGCAGATACACCGGGATGTAATCTTTGGCTCCAGACTCCTCATGTCCATTTCCCCAGCTGAAAGTTCATTTTTCTAAGAAAGCCATTTGGGCAAATGTATTTTGGGCCAGTATGGGCATCCCTGGGCTTCTCATTTGTGCATCTCCCTCAGGGAGTCTAGTGAGTTTGGCCATGAGGCCTGCCACGCAGGAGCCCTTCAAGTGTCCCTAATTTCGACCTCAGACCCGCCAGCGGCAGAACCCTTTTACCCATCAAGAGCCTTATCTGGTACTGGAGTGAGTTGGGGCAGCAACGTCCAACAGGTTTTTGTTACTCCAGCTATTAGGTCCCGTGTGCCTGGTATTTCAGTGGCTTGGTGATAGAATCGCAACCTTCTGGAAAAGTGAGGAGTACCTCATTAACCTGGCACCATCCTCTGCCTCAGTCCAGTGACAGAAGGAAAGTGGGCTGACCAGAAGGCACCAGGCTAGAAGACAGACTCCCTGACCTGTTGGGCTTGGGGTGTTGGCCCCCCCACCCCACCCCAGTTTCCTCTCCACCGCTGCAAGCCGCTCCATGGAGTAGGACAAAGGCAGCCCTCGAGGTGGGACCTTCCAGGGGAACTCCTGCCCTGATTATTTCCCACCCACTCTCTGGGTTCGTGATGAAAGGACTGGGGTTTCTCTGACCCCAGGACCCATGAAGGGTCTCAAGTAAGGGAAGCAGCTCTGCACCCCAAGACCTTAACAGGCAGCCCCAACATGGCAGTGAGTGGGCTGAGCTCTGCCAAGATAAAGTTGGACAATGACGCTGGAGCAAGTCCCTCCCATCTTTGGTGTCCTCATCTGCCAAAGGAGGAAGGGTGTAAAGAAAGCTCCTAACACGTCTAACCTGGGGCTCCAAGCAGTGTGAGGAGTGCAGCGCAAGGAAACTCCTGCAGACGTCTGAGGACACTTGGGAACCCATGGTAGCACCACCAGAAATGTGCACATTTCTTTCTGACATGTCGTCCTTTGATGAGCAGCTTAGGAGTGGAGTTAGGCGCAGGGACCCTGGAGCCAGGCTGCCTGGGTTCTACGGAGCCAGATTTCCCAGCTCCGTGGCCCTGGGCCACTGTACTCAGTCTCTCTGTGCCGCAATTTCCTTATCTCTGAAACAGAGATGATTAACGGTACTTATTTCCCAGAGCCCTGATGGGGATGAACTGAGCTAATCCCTGCAAAGCACTGAGAAGCACGTCTGGCGCAGGTTACCTGCTCCTGAGTTGCCCAGACCCCTGGAAGCAAGCTCACCCTTTCCCAGTCCTCTTGCTTTCCTCCACCGTCGCCATTTCTCTCCCTACACCGCTGCTAGGATTCAGCGTTCCCTGGGTCCCAGCACCCCAAGCATGAACACGTTGCCTGAGGCATCTCTTTGCCTCAGTCCTTTACTTATTTTCTGATATGGAAGGAAGTTGAGTCAGTCTCTCTCTCTCCTCAATTTTACCCACAGATGCCACACACACAAATGTCAGCTCCCCGAGGCCAGGAGTTTTTCTGTTTTGTTCTCTGCTGGATCCCCAGTGCCTAAAAAGCAACGCCTGGCACAGAATAAACACTCTAAGTAACTATTAACTCAATGAAAGGAGGAAGAAGCGTCCACTCACCAATCTGCTTCTGGAGCGGGGTCTCGTCGTCATTTACTTTCCTCATGAAGACATGATGGTCAGATTTGATAGCTAAGAGAAAAAAAGAAAGAACACATTTCAGATTTTTCTCCTTAATAATCTTCTGTCTCAGCCTCTAATTCTCTCAATTATCTGCAGGGTCCTTCTTCCAACCGCCCCCACCCCATGACACACACACATATCTCTAAGCGGTTAGGCTCCAGGAAGCACAGGTTTCAAGAATCTGTATTGAACACATTTGGGTTATCTGTCTACAGAACAGAGCTGCTGTTCTTCCACAATCCAGGCACCCCCTCAGATGCTTGGTTACAGCATGTGGAGACCAACTGTGTCAGTTTTTTCTTTTCTGAGGGGGACTGACGGCTGTCGTTTTTTTGAAAATGCAAAGTGACCTTAACATTGTCATTAAAGGTGGTTCCTGGTAAAATAATAATGCCTTTCACTCATGGATACATTTACAATGTCTCAGGCACTGGGCCAAGCGCAACGTTTTATTGTATCTTCACCACAAGCCCCTGAGCTCGATTTACAAGCCCATTTTATAGACGAGGACATGGAGATTTGGCGAAAGTCACGTGGTTTGGAAGGCAGAGTCACATGGTTTCAACACAAGACTCCAAAGGCTGGGCTCTTCACCCCCACCCTCTACCTCCTTCTGTCTCTGTGTGATAAGGAAAGCAAGAGAATCCATGTGACATGTGATTTGGGACGCATTTTCAGCGACTAGCTTAGGAACAAAGCTAGAATGTTGGTAGTAGAGTCCAGGACATTGAGTCTAAACCAGCCTCCCAAGTTCAAAGCCCACCTGAACCTCTTTCTAGCTGTGACACTGAAGGCAACTTACTTAACTCCTCCACCCCTATTTCTCCTTCTGTAAACGAGGGCTAATAACAAGATCTACTCTCCTTTAGTTGGGAGTTAATCTATATTAATAATACATTTTCATTCTGTCAGTATATTACAGAGTAGTATTTACACCGCCTTTTGCAAACTGCTGCCTTAAATTTCCTCATTCTACCATCCATGAGTTGGGAACCGTGGCTATTGGGACGAAAAATAGTGGTTTGTCCAAGATGTCAGAATAACCCAGGGAGAATCTTCCCACAAGGAAGGGGAAGGGTCTAGAGCATCCTTTGCAGATGGTTTTGCAGAAAAAAAATTGTTTCAGTTTCCCTTTTTAAAAAAGATATAAACATCTTCCCAGGCTCTTCTGACATCAGTGTGTCAGTGATGAATCATCTCTAGCAGAAAGACACACACTAGGTAGGTCACAGTCTCCATTTTTAGCCAACTTCCTGGGGGCCCCCCGCTGGAGCCTTGCAGGAGGACCCAAGGTTTGATGCGTTGCCTGAAAACTCAGGCCCTCAGAGGACCCAGTCAGATCAAGAGGAAGCCTTAGAGAAGCTGAGGGACTCCCTTCTGCTCTTTCTTCTTTAAAATTGAAAGCGATTTGCATAGGCTTTTTCTCCTTTCTTTTTAACAGAGTACATGGAACCAGCCTTTTCCTGCTGGTTCATGCTTGTGAATGTGAGAGACCTTGTATGAGAGGGAGGAGCCCCTGGGAGATGTTAGCTCCGTTTGAGCCAATTTTTTTTTTAACTCAACTTTCAATGTTTTAAAAATGTATGTGCTTGATTTTTTATTAATTCATACAAAAACTATTTCATTCATTGTCTACTGAGTCATTTTAGCTTGGGAGTGCAGCTGAAGGGAGAGGGAGAGAGGGAGGGAGAAAAGGAGGGAGGGAGGGAGAAGGAGATGGGGAGAGAGAGAATCTGGGCAGACCTCCTGGAGGAGGGGACACTTGCTAAAGTTTGGCCAAGTGGAGATGGGAAGGAGTGTACTCTTGAAGGCAGAAACTTCACCATGAATAAAATCCCAGAAATGAGAAATTTGGGGACATAGAGAAGAAGAGAGGAAGGAACACAGAAGGGGAGCGTGGTGGCTTCAGGAAAAGGGCCACCTCCCCCTTTGAAATGTGCTACTTCTACTTTGCTGTGAATTTAAAAACCAGATACCATGGATGTTAGAACTGTGTAAAGTACAAGTACACGAAGGACCTCAGAGTGAGCGTCTGAGAGTGAAAGGCAGGAACGGGGGGGACAAGGTTGGGGCCCCTCAGCAGAAGCCCCCTGTGCTCCTTTCAGCTTGGCAGTGTGCTGGCTGAGTGAGGTACCAGCTAACACCTGTCCCCACGGACAATCCAGGAAGGAGGCAGGCAGACACAGCAAGAGGTCCTCCCAGCAGCAACCAGGATCCCTTATGGCCCCCTGCACTGACAGTAAATCACAGCGCACTCCACCCCACCCCAGCCACCACCATTTGTCCCAGGACTCTCCTTGAGGTGCTGGAGATAGGGGTGGGGAGGGATGCCCACAGCTGATTCTCCTTAGAGCTGAGCCACACGCGTACCTCCCACTCTCCAGGAGGAGCCTCAGGGCCTGGGGGCTAGATTCTTACCTGGGGGCCCTCTAGACAGAATCTGAAAGGAGGTGAGGAAGAGCCAGAACTGGCGACGCAGAAGTGGAGACCCAGTGGCTAAATCGACGCGAGCTGGGTGAGCTAGACGCCCCTGGGAAAGGCAGGAGACCTCGCCGGGCGGTCGCTTGGCGCCTTCGCCCTCTGTGCACCCCTCCCCAGGCCTGGAGCAGCAGCGCGCCCCCCGGAGGCCCGGCAGGGCTGCCCAGCTCCCCAGCACACCCCCCTCCGCCCTGTTCCGCAGGGCGCACGGTCCGGGAAGGGGGCGGGGCACAAGGGGTGCGGGCACAGTCCGCCAAGGGTTCTTACCTCAGCGCGAGCATCCGTCCGACCGAGCTGGGATTGCTGCTGGGACTGCGGCGCTGGGGAAGCTCCCACGGACTCGAACTGCGCCTCCCCGAGCCCCCAGGCCCTTCGGTGGCCCCGAGCGGGGCGCCGGGGCCGGGGGCCAGGCGCCGCGCGGACGGGAGGAAGCGGCTCCTGTGGGGCGGGGGAGCCTGCAGGGTCCCGCCCGGAGGGGAATTGGGAGCAATTATCTTGAAGAACAAAGGCGGCCAGGGAAGGCTCCGTGGCCCCCCGTCCCGGGGCATGGCCCTGAACTTGAACTTGTACTTGACACTTTGTCCCGAAGGTGGCGAGGGAACCCGTCAGAGCTGGGACGGGTTCAGCCGTCCACCGCCAGTTGCAGGGAGGGGGCCAGCCCGCCCTTCTCTGCGCGGGTTGGGAGCCGGGCATCCCCTGGGGCCCCTGGGGCGCCCCAAACTGTCTTAGGCTCGAGGGTTCTTGGGTCCCCGCGTCTCTCATAGAGTCGGGGTGTGGACAGGGCCGCTGGGACTGCGGCCCGGAGGAGTAGGCCGGGGCCCCCTGCCCCACTCTGGGCCCGGCCCGCAGCCGGAGCTGCGCGAGTTCGGCCTGATTCTCTTCACGTCGCGTCCGCAGCCGCTATTCAGCCGCTAATTGAACGTTAATGGCAGGTGCGGATGAGGTCACCGGAGCTGGCTTTTCTCACACATTTTTCATGCAAATTCGCGAAACTCTAAACAAATTTAAATAAAAAGCTCTTTGTGCCGCGAGCCCCTCAGTCCTCTCCCTCCCGCCGGGGTCCTGGCTCCTCCTGCAGCTCTGGGGCCCGAGCCGGCTGCCAGGAGGAGTGCGGCCCGCGGTGGGGGGGGAGCCGGGCGCCCCGGACAGCGCCGCCTGCCGGTGGGGGGTGCAAACCCTGCCGCGCCGCCCGGGGCAAAACCTGGCCTGGCGGCCGTTGGGAAGGGGTGAGGGATATTTCGCTGGGGTCGTGGCGCAGGGCGACGCCGGTTGGGCGCCAGCCTGGTGGGGGGGCATAGCGAGTAGTGGTTAAGTGACTGGTATCTGGACAGGCATGCCTATGTTGGCATCCTGGCTGCACCCACACCCACGGGCCACCTTGGTCAGCTTACCCGGACTCACTCTCTCTATTGGATAATTAGGAATAGATAGTCCCCAGTTATGTATAGAGATGTCTCAGGATTAAACCATGATATAGGGCATGAACAAGCACTTACAACAGTGCGGCACCAGAAAGTGATTATTAATCTGGGATCCAAGGGCCTCATGAGAACCAATGCTGTGACTTTGAACATGCGTGAAAAAACTTGTCAGAGGCTTTCAGGAGACTCCCTGCATCCCATTCGAGTCACAGAGATGAGAGCTGGAGCCCAGCTCCACTGCTTCTCAGCTGTGTGGCTTTGCATAGTTCTTAGCCTTTCTGAGCCTCCATTCCTAGTCTGTAAAATGGGATTAAGGCTTATGAGGTCATTGTGAGGATTAAATGAGAAGACACGATGGAGGGTGAGGAGGAGCTGAGGGGCTGCCTCACAACTGAGAACCTCCAGAGCCCCTCTCTTGAGGGCAATCACTATACCTATGATTGCCACCCTCATGGCTACAGGTAGCCCTTGGGCCAGTCAATGACCTTCATCCTCTTAACCCAAAGGACCCTAGCCCAGGTCAGGCAGACAGACTTTCCAAGGCCTTGGGAGGCGTCTTCCTCTACCCTTCCCATCCATGCCAGGGTCCCCACCATACCCAACACACCATGAATTGTCTTTGCTAATGGCTGAGTATTACTTTCCTCACCCATATCTTCCCAGAAAAACTGACGAGAGCCATGGATGGCTTTGCAAAGAAACTTTATTTGTTGTGGGTTGGGGAGAGAAGGGCAGGGAGTCCACAGGATAGGAAGAAGCCTCTTTCCCAGAACTTGCCGTAGCCCTCCCTCAGCACTGTCCAGGGGGACCCACGGGTCTTGGAAGAGTCCAGTAATTCAAGTTGCCTGGGTGAGATCTCTGCTCTTCCACTTCTGCTTCCACAGCTTCAGCTGTTCCTGAGCCTCCTATCAGGCCAGCGTCTGGGAAGCAATGGGGCAGGCCAAGAGTGTCCTCGTCTCCTGCTAGGCCCCGTCAGGCAAGGACCCCAAATAAGAAGCAGAGTCTGCAGGGGTGCAGATGACCAGCAGCCAGGGGACTGGGAGGTGGTACCATCTGACAGGCCCTCAGACCCTGCCCACTCCCACCACTTACCAGGTGAAGACCCAGGCCTTCTCCCAGACCCAGCGCCCGCTCTTCAGTGCTCACTGGGATTTGTCTTGACCAGCTGAGCTGCATCCTTGCCTCCGGCCACCACGCCCCCACCCTCCCCCAGGAAGCCTATCTGGACAAGCCTGGAGAAGAGGCAACACTAACCAGACAACACCAGGGTCGTAGGAGGCTCTGTCATCCTCCTCCACTGTCCGGCCCAGGTCACTACTCCACTGCAGGAGGCAGTGGCTTTGCAGAGGAGGGGTTGATGTCTCTGTGTATGGGGTTGGTGAGGAGAGGTTGCAGCTGTGGGGACCTCTTTTCAGTGGCCAAGCCAAACAGGATCTCTACGGGGTGAGGAGTACAAATTTTAGAGTCAAAAAGAGTTGGTTTTGAATCTCAGTTCTGGCACTTATAAGCTGTGTGACATGGGACCTGTAATGTAACTTCTGTGGGCCTCAGTTTCCTCATCTGTAAAATGGTTATGCCAATGGACTCACAGCCCATAAAGTTACAAAGCATCGTCCTCCTGGCCTGGAAGCCCTCCGCATGTAGTCATTCTTAATGCTTCTCTCCCCTCTCTGTAGGCCCCACAGCCGACTTGGGGTGATCGTAGCTATCCCCATCAGATTTCCCAGGCCCTTCTGGGTGGCTGCTGGATCCAGGTGGGCCACACACACGCCTTTCCCTCCCCCACTCCTATATCCCAGCATAACCCCCTCAGAGACACTTGGCAGACCGTGTACTATTTCGAGGGTGAAGCAGACAGGGGAGGAGATGGGGCTCATCCAGAATGGTGATGTCTCTCAGGACACACACTGCTTATGCAAACAGGGCCTTTTGCAGCCCCATCCACTCCTCCTGCTGCTCAAGCTCCACAGGCACGCAGCACAGTGACCCTGCTCACCAAGGGCCACACACCAGCACAACGCAAGGGGGTGCTGCTGGGGCTTCCAAAGGCCCCTCCCCAAAACTGACAGCTCCTGAAGGTGGAGGGGCAATGTCTACTCTACTAGTAGTGAAAACGGGGGGCCCCCCCAGACCCCTCTCTGCTGTGGAGCTCGGACGACCAATCAACTACTCTTCAGCGTCAGTGAAACTGGAATACTGATACCCACCTAAGAAGACCCAGGCAGTTGGTAGACTTTTAATTACCAACTGCAGCCACGATGATGAGATGTGATTATCAGGCAGAAAATGGACTGTGGCAGGGTTTCTGGGATGTTTTTCCCTGCAGCGTCCCCACCATCGTCTTGGAGCTCCTACCCCAAGATGGTTAATAGAAGATAAGCCTGTTATATTAAAGAGCCTCTTTAAATTTTTCAATAAAAGTATTCCACGAGCACGGAAAGAAAATATAACCGTACAGAAAAAGAGGGCACCATCCATTTCCCCCTGCCCAGAGCCTTTCAATATGTATTTCCAGAAATAGTTCAGATAGAAGTATACTTAGGACTGGCTTTTAAACACACACCAATCAGATCGTACGCTATTTCCTGTTCTGCTATTGATTCTATTCACCCAACAACATACACTGGCCCACCTTCCACAACAGCTTAGAGACCCATCAAGTGCGTTTTTGCGGCTGCATAGTTTTCCACCATCTGAATGGGCCAAAGGTTCACTTCCTTTCTTTACATTCTTAAAAAGAAATGCTCTGACGGATGTCCTTATACATATGCCTTTGGGAACCTTTACATATGTAACCAGGGAGTAAATGCCTAGCCGTGCAATTTGTGACCAAGTATGTGTCCCTTTTACATTTGATGTTACCACATTCCAGAAAATATTATGCAAGTTACACTCTCCAACCAACAGTGTTTGAGTGTCTTACAATACACACGATGGTAGAGCAAGGCACCAGTCTGGCCGGCCAGGAGAGACACAGGCCGTGGAGAGACATCCGGAGAGCCTGCTGAGAACAGCACTGGGCTGGCCTGTTACCCTGAGGGTAGTGCCCACACAATGGTTTCCTCCTATACAGGCTGGTGGCCCAGGGGTGCCCTGAATCAGAGGGGAGTGGGGCCTCCAGGGGCACTGAGAGTGGAGGGCGGGCCAGCATGGCCGAGTCCCACCTGAATGGTTTCCTGTGGCCATTGTCTCTGTCCTGCCTGGTCTCCTTGGGGCAAGTTTATTCAGGGGCCTCTGGAGAGGGGGGTTGGTTAGGAGGAGGAAGGTATGCAATCCTCACCAAAGGCACCCAGGAATGTGTCACCAGAGGGAGAGAAAGAGGAAGGGGGGAACCCAGGCCTGGGCGAGAGGGGACGTCAAGAACCCCTGACTAATGAATGGTGAGTTTGCCCTTGAACCTCACTGGGCTTCGCCATTCTCAGGCACAGAACAAGAGCCGAGACACGTCTGAGCCCAGCTGCACGGGGACGGCGGCGGTTCATCTCACACACTCTGACAGGCTGGGCCTTTTCCCTGCATAGCTCAGATCTGCCTCCCGGCTCCCCTGGCAACAGCACAGCAGCATGGCTCCCAGGTCCAGGCCCTGCCTGCTGTGAGCAGGAGGAGGGAGGAAGAGGAGCACCAAGGGGAGGACAGCTGCGGAGAGGGAGTCGTTAACTCCTAGAAGGCTGAAGCCCCGGGCTTGGGCAGCCTCCCGATGTGCTGCCCCATCCTCTGGGAAGGCATGAGATGGCAAAGAGCTTCCTTTTCCAGAGGCCTGGCCAGAGCACCTCGGACCCAGAACAAGTACAGGGTGCGACGAGGGGACAAATGGTGGCCAGAGGCAAAGGCCGTGTGGGAGGGGTTGGGACATGTGTCCCCAGCTCCCTTGCCAAGTCCCAGATGGGCAGGAATGGGAGCAGAGCTTGCACCGTGCCCTCTGCCCAGCTTCTCCTCCCCTATCCCGCCCGACTGCTGCAGCCTCAGGACAGTGACCCTGTGTCCTCCCTGCCTGCCTGGTGTCCTGCGGTGGCCCGGCTCTGTATTCTAATCCTGTCACCTTGACCAGACACACAGGTCCTGTCTGTCTCCATTTTCAGAGAAGCTGAAAAGAGGCTGTCCCATCACACTTCACAGGACAGTATGAAGACGAAAGAAATAAGATGTGAGGAGCTTTGCACTCTGGGGAGGAAGGTGTCCTATAAATCTCATTCAGGTATTATTAGGGCTGAAAGTAGGTATTTCTGCTCCCTGGGGAGGGAGAGCAGTGGGCTGGAGGGGAGGAGCTTGCCGGAGGTTGTCTCAGAACCTCCCCAGGCCTGAAACTCAAAGGTAAGAGGCGGGGAAAGACACTACTCTTATCTGTGGCCTTTGGAGCCTCTGGGTTCAGCTGGGACTAGGAGGTAAGGGAGAGTGACCGTATAATTTCAAGGTATTTCACCTGTTTCTATACCTCCCTGCAACTTTATGAGACAGGTGTGGTTGTCCTCATTTTAGAAATAAGGAAACAGAGGGTCAGAGAGGTTAAAGGCTGGCCCAAGGTCACATTGGTCATACAAAGACCTGAGCCCACGTCCACCTGACTCCATGGCCTGCAATTGTGTTAGTTGTTCAGGAGGCAGAGCCACCTGGCTGGGGTGCTGGGAGAGGGACCAGGCACCAAGAAGTAGCATTTCCCCCCAGTGATTGTTTCTTGGGGCTCAGAGCTTCCCGGGCCCAGGGAAGCGGGACTGAGCAAGTCCCAAGAGCACTGCACGTGCACCCTGGGGGACCACCCGGCGGTCACAGTGCCACCAGGGCAAACATTAGAGCAAATGGGAACAGAGAAAGCTCCAGATCAGAGGCTGGACGTGAACTCAGCTAAGACTTGTGCTCTCTGAACCAAGTCTTGCTCCACGGCAGACCACTGCTCAGCCTCATGTCACGTGCCAGCAGTGAGCTGGGTTTTCATTTTTGTCACCTGTGGTTGAAGGTATCTCCCTGCCTCCTAGGGCAGCTTGAAGGGGACAAAGCTGGTTGGATTTCCTGTGAGCCAGCGGGCTGGGGCTGGGGGTTACTGGCAGATAACAGAAGGGAAAAACAGGAAGAACTTCCAGGTTATAAAATGTCAGCGCTATAAGGGACCTTAGATGTCATCCTACCCAGTGTTCCTTTTCCAGGTCCAGGAAGGGAAGGGTTTGCCTGGAACCATTTAGCGGGAAGCGGGCTGGAGTCCAAGTCTCTGTCTTCCAGCAAGGTGAGGCTGTGTCTTCCCATGCCCTTGTCACTTTACCAGGTCACCTTGGGCCCTCAAAGGCAGGGATTTCACCCAACAAGGCAAAGAGAAGGGCAGGTAAAAGAAGTCACTGTTAACAAAGCACACTGCATGTCCAGGGTTGGCTCGGGGACCAGGGTTGGCTGGGGCTGGGGGCACATGCTGCCTTGGGGCTGGAAGCCTTCCTGGATGACAGAACCTGGCTCACACCGCCCCCCCCCCCACAGCCGGACAGTAGGAAACACGACCTCCTCTGGCTGCCGATGAAACAGAGGCATGGGGAGGGGGGTCCGAAGGGGTCAGGCCCTCATCCTCAACCACATGCTTTTGAAAAGAAGGGACAGGAAGGAAGGGCAACTCCAGGGCACGTGGGGAGGGTGAGAACCCCAGGAGGAGCTTATCCCACACAGTCTGGTGGCAGGGCTGCAGTCAAGGTGAGGCCTGGAGCTGGGAAGGACCTCAGCTCATTGCCCTCTCCTGCTGGGTCTTCTGCCAGGTGGTGCCCCATGCCAGGCTGAGCTGACCTGCTCAGAATGCAAAGAAGATCCAGGGTTCCTGCCTCCTGCGACCCCCGTCAGGAATTGCCCTCGAGGGAGGTCGGTGTGCTTGCTGATGAACAGACCCGTGATGGGGCAGAAAGACACAAAGACAAATGAACTTATTTCAGCTCAGCTGTGCCCTCCTCCCTGGGCTGATGGTTTGGGCCAGCTGTCATTCTGAGTGGCCGGTGCCCATGGTTAATATTCTGTGTATCACTGCTGTCCTTCTCTCCCAAGTCACAGCTGTATGAACTGACCTGGAGAAGCTCAACTCCTTCATACCTGGTCCTGACCTACGGCAACGGGGGAGGGAAACGATCCTATCTAATGTTTCCCTATCTAATGCCGCTCCTCACAGCAATCCCACGGGTAAGGATTGTTCTTCCCATGTCATGGATGAGGGTTTACAGGCTCTGGGACACGAGGGGTCTACTGCACGGTGATGCCAGAAGCAGAGCTCTCATCTGGGCGTCTGCCTGCAGCGTCTCCTCCTCCGTCTCTCCTCTCCAGCCACGGACCCAGGCCTGGGCCACCCCCAACCTGCGGCCAGAAGCCTCCAAACACCGGGGCTTGGGCTCAGCATGCCTGCCTCAGTTTCCTAACTCCCTGGGTTCTCTCGGGGCTGCCCAGTCTAAGCAGGGGAGGCATACAGCTCAGCACATTTGCTTAGTTCTAGAACAAATCCCCACCCCCAACCAGCATTTTCCTGGCTGACAGAGGAAGGAATACCTGCAACTTATAGCCAACTTCTTCTAACTGGGCTAGGGAGCCAGAGGAGTTGGGGGGCTGGGGTAAGGGTGGAGGCAGCTACCAAACAATAAAACCTTAGCCATGCAGAAAGAGCTGGAGAGCCTTCGTATCGAGAACTTTCGTCCTGAGGAACAAAGCCAGGTGACGACAGCTGCTTGCAGGGCCTGTGCCCCAGCCCTCCACTGGGCACCACCCACGCTGTGCAGGGTGCAGCCTCGGGAGGGGGAGCACGCTTAGAATGTGATTCCCTGGCTTTGCGTGATGCTCTGTTAGTGGAGTGCGACTCCCCAGCTCCCCTGTCACCTCCTAAAGCCCCTGCCAGCATGCCCCCAGCACCACCGCTGATCACCAGATTAAGAAGCTCAGGGTTACAGCTGAGGCAGCTAAACCGGGAGGGAAAGAAGGAGGGAGGGGTGCCGAGGGAGGGCAGTGGGCAGCTGTCCCCAGGCTCTGTCACCTCAGCACTACTGAGCTGAGCGGCTCCTGCCCTGAGCTCTAAGCTCTATACTCGTCCTCACTGAACTTCAGACTTCCCTTCCACATACACGGCTGGAGTGAGGGGCTGCCTGAGGACCGGGAAAGGGGTAGGAAAAGAGGCCCCCAGACACACAAGGGGAATGACAGAGAGAGGTGGAGAGGGGAGAGGCAGCCAGGATGGAAGGAGTGAGTGCTGGGAGTGGGGGCTGGCCCGAATGGACATGTGAGGGGATGAAGGTGAGCACTGGGGCAACGACCAGGGCCTGCCTGCCCGAATGGCACCCTCGAGGGTGATCCCAGAGGCTCCCTGGGGGTCCCTCTGGCCAGGCGCAGTCGTACAGCACCAGAGATGGGGTAGGCTGACAAGGAAGGAGCAAGAGAAGGGATTCGGGCATTCAAAGCCTTACCCTAAGGCCCCAGTATTTCCTGCAGCACAGGAAACCCAAATCATTTAGGACACAAACACAGGACAAGGTTGCCTTCTGGCCGGGTGGAGTCGCCAGATCTGTAAGAAATGACACAGGAGAGATCCAGCCACTTTAAAGGCCCAGTGGGAAGGGACAGGAGATGTTGGTCCAGGACTTTCGGGACTGTGAGTGTCCCAGGCTTGGACTTCAAATTCTCCGGAAGCTGTGAGGAGCCCCGGGGCCAGGGGGCTGAGTGGTGGAGACCAGGGAAGGGCCTGGGAGCCAGACCCCCTGCTCACTGAATGCCGAGACCCTGCACCTGTGCAAGAGGGGCTGTGCTCCGTGCTCCTGCAGCCCCTCCTCACCTCCCGGAGTTATTGTGAGGGGCTGTAGAGAGCTGGAAACTCTGAAAGCACGACCCAGAAAGTCACCTGGAGGCCCAGCTAGGCAGGCGTCCATTCCCCTTCTCAGCCCTGTCCCCCATGCCAGGGCCTGCAGGGGGCGACCAGGGTACACCCAGGACCAGGCCAGCAGCTGCTCTCACTCCAGCTTCTGCTTTGCTGCCACGGCCAAGCTCCCTTCTTCTGGACCAGGGCCTGCCTGCCACCACTGCAGGGGAGGGGTGCAGAGAGAAAGGCTTCGGCTGCCAACGGGGGTTCTGTGAGGACCCGGGAAGAAAGGAAGAGGCTCTGCCCGCCCCTGATCCTCTAGCCACTCTCAAAACGGAGGCCAACGCTCCGCTGTGAAACAACTTCCTACTACCCCCCCCACCACCACCACCCCTGGGCAGAATTCACTCGTCCCATTCCTGTCACAGTGCTCAGTCAGGAGGCGCTAAATCTATACACGTTTGAAATGTCACCACCGTCACAGACTTTCTGAGCTAGAAGGAACCCAGAGATTCCTGAAGTTCAACTCTCATTTTGTCAGGGAGAATAACAGAGGTTCAGAGGGTAGGGGCGGCATGGCCTGCCCAAGGCCACACAGCAAGCCAGTGGCAAGGACATGCCTTGCGTCCTGTCTACCAGACCCTTTTCCTGTTCAGGGCCAGGCCTCCGCAAGGGCCTAGAAGGGGACTTCTCCATCACATCCCAAACAAGATGCTGGTCCAACTGTGGGCGGCAGGGGTCTGGGGCCAGGGGAGGCCGTAATGCGATAAGCAGACTGGCCATCTGGCTCAGGGATGGAGGAGAGAGAGCTCAGACTGGCCGCTTCTGCTCGCCGGTCCCGGGGGACCCTGTGTCGAGAGAGACAGACTGCCAGATGGACAGGCACCGTCTTGGTCTGGGTGGGAGCCAGTGAGTTCCCTGTAGTCAGAGCTAACCAACTTTCGGATGTGGCCGGGTAGGAGTGGAGGGGCCCCAGGGAGCAAAGCCAAGCCCCCCAAAGGGCAGAGAGACAGAAGATCAAGATGGGGGGGGCGAGATTCCCACTCAGGCTCAGAGCCTGGCTCCCCAGGTAGGCCCAGGCCAGCGCCACTGCATGGCCACAAACAGGTCCCCCTCCCGGGAAAGGCAAACACATCTCCCCTGGCACCTTCTCAGACATGCATGCAAAACTAATTAACATGGGGAGACATGCGAGCAGCCGGCCAGCTCCACACCCTCGAGTCCACGCAAACAAGGCGAGCCCTTGTCCGGGGGACGTGCACAAAGCTTTGTTGCTAATTTAGGCATCTGTCTCTGTCTGGTCTGGTCCTCCTGCCTGCGCTGGGGTTTTTCCCAGCCCCTCGGACAATGCTGGGAACAGGCCCGCCGATCCCTTATTCAAATCACACCCGGGACAATGAGCTCATTGTGCAGGCCACAGAAAAGGGGATGCTGGGTGGGGGGTGTAACGGGGCATCGGGAGTGGAGAAGGGTGGGGAGTGATGAAAATGGGAACCCAGGAAAGTGTTTACTAACACAGCCCTGCAGCTGCCTTGGGCCCCCTTCGCCTCCCCCAGCCGCTGGGATGGGGGGAAAAGCCCCGGGACTCAGAGGTGGGGGCCCAGCGTGGATGAAGGCCTGGGCCAACAGATACAAACTCGGGCTCAAACATGCCCTCTGTCCTCTCCCACCGTCAACAGTCTAGAGCTACCCCTGCAGGTCCCTGGGCAGACATGGCTTTTAGAGATGGGTGTGGGGGTTCCTTTTTTTCTTACTTCAGAGGGAGCAGCGTGATATACTGACTGAAAAGGAGGAGACAGGGCTGGGGGGAGAGGTGCTGGCTGCTCTGCGGGGTGGGACCTGCTGTCTCAGCCATTGTCTTCAGGCAAAGTTTCATTTTCTCCTCCTTCCCAGCTAATAAATTAGAGAGAAGACGGTGAGCTGCGAAGGGACAGGCTCCCCACGGACGGAGCAGGCAGGAAGGCAAGTCTGTGAGCTCAGGGCAGATGAGGTTAACGCCGGCCGCAGCTGCTCACACCACACCTGGTCAGACCCTCGCCTGTCACCCCACACAGTCAGCGGCGTAAAAATATATACATTAGGTTGGTGCAAAAGTAATTGCGGTATTGGCAATTATTTTTCACCTTTTAAACCGCAATTACTTTTGCACCAACCTAATCTATGTATATGTAAAATACACACACACACACACACACACACACACACACATTGCCCGAAAGCCCTGAGGGGGACATCTGAGGCTATGAAATGCCCTCTCCTACCAACACCGGGCAGCTCGCTGTGGCACTGAGAGCGCCCAGACAGGCCGATGTACACAGACACACACAGCCTGCCACTGACACGCAGACACGAAAAGAAACCCACACACCCAGAGGCAGCCCCAGACATACACACACGTAATGAATGCAGGACTGCAAGTGAAAAGCCCACACTGCGGTCGGTCGCCCAGCACCAGAGTGGCTGGAAGGTTATGGAGAGGCTGCAAGCAGTTCCCCAAACGCACGACCTCCTCCCTCGGGCTCCCAGGAGAGGGAGTGAAATACTATTTCAGGCATCCAGATGGGAGCCAATACCTCTAGGGACAGAAAAGTTTGGACCTGGTCTCAGCTCTTGGTCAGGGTTGTCTGAACTGCCCTGGAGAATTTACTTATTTATTTTAATACTGAAAGACAAGGCGTTTAAAAGCCATCTTCATTGCCCTGCATTTCAAGACATGCCTCGAAGCTGGGGGCAAGTGGAGCCCTCCTGGGGTAGCTGCCCCTTTCAGCAGAATCCACAGGTGGGGGTGATTTCTTCCTGCATTTAAAATAATTCTGCAAAGGGTACATAGGATGGAGAGGAACACAGTGACCAAAAGCTCAGAGACACTGTAAAATGTGCTTCTGGGGACAAAGAAGGGGTGGCTCCCTCTCCACCAGCCCAGGGCACGGAAATATATTGACTGGGGGGAACTATTAGAAATGACCAGCATTTGACTGTTTCTCCAGAAATTAAAATTTCATGTGGAGCAACCTAATAGGCAATTGGCTCCAAGAACCACCAGGGGTATTTTCCCTTTTTAAACAATTTCCTCCCCCAAACTGGATTATTTTTTCCTGAAGAAGGAAAAAAGTAACAGTTAATCTGAGACCCCAATCTAGCTGGGACCATCGTCTACAGCCACGTGACCACAGGGTGCAGAGGTCGGGGCAGCTGTGACAGCACATCCACACGCGGTGGCCTGTGTCAGGCCAGGACCCACCTTGACACTCCTCCACCAGAGCCCCGCTTCTCCTTTCTGTCTTCTGACTCTGCAGCGTGTCCTGGAAGGAACAGAAGGAACATGAGAGGAGAAGAGACTGGGAAACTGGACAGCCACGCTCTGGGCTTCTCCTGGATGGGAGTGTCAGGGGCTAAGCGCGGAGTCTGCACTCACTTCATCCTGGAGGAAACATCCACCCCGCAGCTTCGTGACTACAGCATGTGCTGTCAACGGGCCACCACATGTGAACCCAAGGCTGGCCTCTGTGCACATGACATTCATTCAGACTAAAAGCCGTGCAAGGGAAGCCAGAAGGGTGCCGCGGCCACCCAGCGTCAGGAAGGCCCACTGCTTGCCAGCATCTGGACGGCCATTTGTCCCACGGCTCCCTGGCACAGAATGCAGAGCACACTGCATCTTTCGGGGAAGCCACTCTTGCCATCCTCTCCGGGGTGTCCCAGGGAAAGAGAGATGAAAGGTCTCGGAAGCAGAGGCCAGCACTGCTCCGCGTCTCACTGACTGCTCCCTTCCTTCTTGTCCACAGAGGAAAGCCTCCCGCACATAAGCCTATCTTGCCTACTAGCAGCGGTGAACCGGTCCACACAGAAGCTGAGGGGAGGACACTTCCCCTGAGAGTCTCCTAGTTGCCAAGGAGCTGGGGCTCCATTCAAAGATCTGGAACCACCTTCCATGCAGGTGGAAGTGGCAGGGTCCCTCCTACAACTTGGACAGGTACAGGTCACCCTTGAACAGCACTTATACGTTTACTTGTACGCACATGTTTTTTCAATAAAATTACAGTCCTGTAAATGTATTTTCTCCTCATGATTTCCTTATAACATTTCCTTTAGCTGCCTTTATTGTAAGAATGCAATATATAATACATATAACATACAAAATATGTACTAATCAACTATGTTATTGGTAAGGCTTCCGGTCAACAATAGGCTATTAGTAGTTAAGTTTTGGGGGAGTCAAAAGTTATAGGCAGATTTTTGACTGCACAGGAGTTTGGTGCCCCTAATCCCCATGCTGTGTCAAAGGTCAACTGTCCTTTAACCACAAGTGCCATGTGACTTCTAGGGTTTCATCCTTCTAGACGTACACACATACCCATTGACCTCAATAAGAAAACCACCGCAGTAGTAATAAGAAATAAGATGAAATCTGTTTGGCCTTCTCGCTTCTGGGACGCAAGTGGGAGAACGACACAGCCGCAGTTGGGGCTGTAGGGCACGTGGACTCATTTGGGGTCAGCCCCCCAAATGACCGCCTACAAGACGACTCTTCCAAACTCTGGGTGTTTTGAGAGAAGGCAGCTGGATGCCCACTGTTGCCAACTCATATGCAGGCTCACCCGCCAACCACTGCACTCAGGACCCAGTCTGAGCAGAACCTCAAGGCCCCAAACAGCACCTGATTTCTTCGAAGGAGGGCAGACCGTCTGTACGTAAATTCACCCAGACGTAATTTAGTATTTGATTGCATTCAAGGTGTTCCCTACCAATCCCGCACGCCAATCTCGATAGTTACTGCTGTGCTGTAACTAAAATTGTTTTTGAAAGGAAGACAAGACGGCTGAGATGTCACAGCTCTATACAGAACCCACGGAATCTGGGAAATTAAAGTTCTAGTCCAAGCTAAATGGCAGCGAAATGGGCAACGCACAAAATGGTCTGTGACTGCTCCCCCAGGCTCTTGGGCATGGAGAGGGACAGGGGAGCCAGGAAGCCGCACGGTGGTGAGAACTGTCATACCCCGGGGCCCCCTCCCCGGCCTGGCCTTCCCGTCCTGGATGGATAGAGGAAACTCCGTGTTACACAAGCTTACAGTGCTGGGTGAGGGACTGTGATTTTCTTCTCTGTATCCCCAAGGCCTTGCCCAGAGCATGACACGCAGTGCGTGGTCAGTAAATGTTGAATGAAGAAATGAATGCGGTAGAAAAAAGCACAGTCGGGCACAGGAAGACTTCCGGTTCCGGAGGTCCGCACGTGGAGGTCCGCACGTGCAAACTGCGATGTGGCTCCCAGGACGGCCCTGGAGGTGCTGAAGTCCAGGCCAAGAGCCATCAGAGGTGAGAGGCTCAGCGGGGTGTGCCAGCAGGGCTCAGGCTGGCCCAGCAGCCCCCACACCCAGCCTGCACATGGTGACCAGACCAGTTCCCTCCCTCAGGCTGCCCTGCACCCCTCTTGTTCTCGGCCTCCACATCTCCTGTGCTCTTCCAGATCAGACCTCAGCCCGGTCCTGCAGGACTCTCAACCTCTGCTCAGGGAGCCCTGTTTGGGTCCCGTGAGCCTTCTCTGCCAACTCCACCCCACACGGATTCGTCCTCTCTTAACACCCACCACCTGAGTCAAGCGATCTACCCCTTGAATGCTGCCTCCTGGGGCTGGTTTCTGCTCCAAGGGGACAGGGAGCAGGTCAGGAGTTCTCCTGGGGTTCTCTTCATTGTGGAGCTTGGAGCTCATGCATGATCAGTAAATGCCACGACTTACTGCAGAGTGACAGGCAGAGAGCTGAGCCTGGCCCCTCACTCGCCGTCTTCCCTGTGCCTTCAGACATTACACAGGTGTGTGGCCCACAAGTGAGACGGTCACCCACTGTAGAGCCCTGCTGGCTCATGTTCCCTCAGCCCTCCCCTCCCCCAGCACGCACGCACACACACACACACACACACACACACACACACCCATTCTAGAGCAGCAGATGGGGGAGCAAACTGACACATCTTGACTGCCACAAGGTAAGTATTACTGTCCCCACTTTTACAGATGAGAAAACTGGCTCAGAGAGAGAGGTGAAACAGTGTGCCTGAGGGGTCTGAACTAGGTCAGGCAGACCCCTGACACCCTCTGAGCCACACACACTGCCTCACACACCACTGTGGGCCTGAAGCCGGTGACCCAACAGCAGAAGAGAGAAGAGCAGACTAGAAACAACTAAAAGTGGGGTAAAGGAAGCTGCAGGCCCAAAGGGAAGGGGTGGCTGTCGGCATGAGACCTTCCTCCCTTTCCTCCCTCATTCACCACGTCTCCTATCCTCCTGTGCCACCAAACTGGGTGACAGGGAAAAGGTCTGAGTTTCTGCTTCAGGACCCGACAAGACTGGACAAAGGACGTCCCTGCTCCAGAAGGCTGAGTGCTACCTCAGGGGACGTCACACTGCAGAGAGCAGAGGCTCCAGCCTCGCCCTGGGCTCCATGGCAGACTGAGGGACAGCCAGGCTATGGATCCCACTGACAATTAGGACAGAGTCTAGGACCGGGCGGGATGCTTCTCACCCCTGCCCCGCACCTCGCACCCCACCAAAGCTCCCAGGGGCCCAGCCCTGAGCCCTCCTCCCAGCATGCTCCAAATCCATCGCCAGCCCTGAAGCGAGAGACACTACAGCCATCCCCTAGCAACCCCAACGAGCTCACGCTGCTGCCCAAAGCCCAGGCTGACCGTGCGATGAGGCCCACAGGGCACTCAGACTTGCACCCACCCCAAGGCTGTAGCTTCCCATGCAGTCACCCCAATGGCGTTTGGCTTTGAAAAGAAGGGCAGACCCTAGACGACCTTTACTACTCTTTCTGCTCCTTCCAAGACGGGCATTAAAGTTAAGCATGCAAAGCGTTAGCACAGAACTTGGCACAGCGTACGTGCTCCATCAATGGTTTCTGTCACCACCATCATGACTCATGATGATTTCCTGGCTGCCCACTCTCACCTCCCAGGCTCATGAGAGGAGTCTCCTGTTCATAAACTCAAGGCTTCCTGGAGCTGGGTGGCCTTTAACCCACTCCAGGGTCTCCAGGGCAGGAAACTGGAGTTTCTGAGAGGGGCAGGGGGCTGGAAGCAAGGCTGGATGCACAGCCAGGAGTCCTCTGAGGTGAGCAGGCCCTTCTGCCCTCTGACAGCAGGCTGAGCCCAGCGCCTCCCCAGCAAAACTCTCTGAAGACCCACGGCCTGGCAGGGAGCCAGGGCAGGAGGCCTCTCCAAGAAGATGCTGGCGCTGAGCCAAGGCGCATCCCAGAAGCTTCAGCTGGCAGAGAGCAGCAGAGGCTGGGGGAGGAGGGGAACGAGATGCCCTCGGGCCAAAGGAAACCTGCTTAAAGTGGGGTTGGCATCCCCCAGGGATGCACAGCTGCCTTCCCCTGCCCTATGCTTTCCACACATCTGGGAGACTAGGAAATCACGGTGAGCCTGGGCAAGGGGTGGGTGGCGAGGTGTTCCACCCCGGGGGCAACCTCCATCTGTGTCCATACAAACTCTGCGGGACACTGCAAAACCTCCACCCGCAGACTCCTCTGGGGTTACCCACTGGTTCTCGTCCCCCACCCTAAAGGCTGAAAAACATGACGTTGCCTGTAGATTCAGGTCTTCTGCCTCGAAGGACTGAGAGGTAACCCCCACTTAAGGAGCTGTACTAGGTAGCTCTAAAAGCCCCGTAAGGTCTGAGCGTCTCTCTGGCTTTCCCACGGCCCTCTATGCACAGAGCTCTCTGTGGCTGGGGACCTTCCAGGGGTAGGCCAGGGTTTAATCTGTCACTGAGCCTTTGGGGCTGGAAGAAGTCTTGATTCTCTAGTCTGGACCAATGAAAACATGAACTACATGTACCATTCAAAATTTTCCAGAAGCTACATTAAAAAAGTAAGAAAAAACAGGTAGAACTAATTTTAATCATACATTTTATTTAACCTAGTATCGTCATTTCAGCACGTCACACTGACCACATTTCACGCGATCCATAACGGTTAGCAGACTGGACAGCACAACTCCTGACTCCAGCAACCTCCCCCATTTTCAGATGCAGACGTGGCCCGAGTATCTAAGGAGGGGGCACCAGGATCGAAATGGCAGCCCCGAACACCATCCCGACAGCTGGGCCCATCAGCCTTTCCTTTCAGCCTCCCAATAAACACTTGCGGCCCAAGAAACAGATAATTTTGTGATACATCAAATTCAGGGAGACAGCAACATAAACCCATTTGAAACAGACAACCTGGAGAGGCGTAGAAAGGGATCTACTTGACATTACAAGCTCCGGAACAAAGACCAACAGAAAGGAACAGGAGGGAGGTTCTGGGAGACCCCTGCATCGGAGGTAAGTCTGGCTGAGGACCTGTGCGTGTGCCACCCCTGGTCAGGGCCACCTGGCTCCTCTGGGTTGTAAATCCCCACGCTCCAGCGCTGGGCCCGGTGAATTTTCTACCACGTCTCCCTGGAGGAACTCCCCACAAAAGCTCCTCTCTGCTTTAGAAGGCAAGAACAAGTGCATTTACCCGGTGCTTCTAGTCTTCTTACTGAGTCGTCATGCCAACACAGTCATAATTACCGAGGAACGCTCCAGTAGTGACAAAGACACTATATCAGGGCCTGCGAGCTAAGCAAGGTCAGGCTCCTTGCGGCCCCCAGCTTCCTGCCCACTTCCTTTATTCCACTCGGATCCATCTCTTTCCCTTCATTCTTTCTATCCCACCCAGATGGTCTCTGAGTATATTCTCTCTGCAAAGAAAGGCACTACAGCTCGGTGTATAAAACACTTTTATAGCAATTAGGAGACAGGTTCTCCTTTGAGTCCCGATTTCAACTTGTGGGAAAAGTCACTGCAACATCCCGGCCTCAGTTACGTGGCTGTGAATGGGGAGAATATTTTGAACGCTGCCTATTCAGCAAGTGGGCGCCTACTAAATTCAGGGGCTGATGTGTGTCTAGTCGACTCTGAGATCTTCTTTATGATCAGTACCAGAAGTTCCGGGAAACAAAAGAAGGTTCAGATCAGAGAGGGAACTGGGTCTAATACCCTGAGAACAGCAGGGCTTCTATCTCCCCCCAGGAAGGGCACAAATCTCCGAAAAGGAGCCAGGAGCAGCTGAATGGCGGGCTCTATCAGATTATAAAATGATGAGTGGGATGGATGAGAACTATCAGGCTAAGTGACAAGCATCCTGAGGCCCCCAGTGAGAACGAGGACATGCACCCATTTAAAAGGAGAGGTCGGAAAAGGAAGGCAGACAGCCATCACCGAGCCCTGCACAAGAGCGCCCCAATTTCAGAACGCCCAGTGCACCCACATCTGAACTTACAAAGGAGATAAATTGGAGGCTGATGATTACCATCACAAAATGATTATTCCCTTTGTAAAAGGCTTCACTGCAGGACTGCTTTAAATAGTGCATTTAAACCATGATCTGATTTGCTAAATTCGATTTATACACATCTACCGCCTAAGCTGGCGTGAGGCTGTATTTACATGTCTTCCCTTGGCACGGAGGAGGGGAGAGGCCAGCCATTATTTGGGGCCTTTAATCCTTGTAGACAGTAACTAATCTGGGGAGCTGAACCCTGTTTTTCTTCCACAGCTGGGGCTTCAGCTGTAAAATGCCCTCACCTCTCCACCCTGCTTTGCCGGGGCACAGCCTGCCCAATGACAACAGTCAGGATTTGGCCAGCATCTGTTGGAGCCTTTCTGCCAATTAAGGGGCTCCTCTCCAAGAAGCCAGCCCCGTCCCCGCACCCAGGGCAACAACTTTCCGGGACAAATTTCAAGAGGAGCTGGTCTAACTAAATTTATTCAGTACCTACAGTAATCATGCCAGGGGTCCCAAGGTCACCTCTTGGGAGCCATGGAAATGTACTAATCTGTATAAGTTCTGGGGTCTGATGATCCACATTCTGTGATTTGTCCTTACACCACAGCAACCAAACCTGGGCAGGCACAGAAAGGCTGCCTCTCCACCCAAAGAGGACAAAAGAATGGGTGCGCCAGGTGTCATGGCGACTGTGCTGGTGCCATCAGGAAACCCTCCTCAGTTACCATAAAGGGACTTGCAGTTCTCATGACAACATGGTTCCTTGAGAAAAACATGACCCCTCCCATGAGATTGAACAAGGTGACGGGGCAGTTAGGAGCCAGACCACTGCCAAAAGGGGAAATATACGAGCCAGCTCACATCATTTGCTGAAAGAGAAAGGTCTGAGGAATGCATGGGCTCAGGAACGCAACATTCAAAACACAAATCCCTTCGGAGAACTGCAGGCAGAACCTCTCCCTCCATCACCACCCCCGTCTCCTAGTCCAGAGGGTTAGCCTTTGAGAACCTCTCACTCAGTGTATCAAATATTTACAGAAACACACAATGAGACCGGCCCAGCCCTAGGAACAGAGGGCACAGAAAGGAACAAGGCAGCACACAGGTCTGCAGTTTCCAGTGGGGGACGGAAGGGTCACTAAACACAACGAACCCATTTCCCCGTTGAAACGCCCACGGAAGCCTACTCGGAACAGGATGGGAATTAGGAGCCCTGGGTCCCAGTCCCTGCTCCACTAGCTAACTTGACGATCTTGGGGGGTACATCCTTCACCGCTCTGTGCCTGGTTGCTCATCTGGGACACGAGAAGTTGACCTACATAATCACCGAGCTTTAAGCTTTCTATAAATCTTACAGACAAGGAAATGTTCATCTCTCTAAAAACCTCGATGAGCATTTTTTTGAGCAAGGTTGCAAACCGTCATATTTTCTTCTTTGTCTTGGCTGCCAGGAGGCTCACAATAACCACAATTTCGAATCATAACATTTACGTTAGGCCAGGGCGTTAGGCTAGCAGGTTGGGGGGTGACAGGAGGGGCCCTCATATGTGAGGGAGGGCTGTGTGGGGATGCGGGCTTGGATTCAGGACAGGCTTGGCTGGGCTTGACAGAGGAGATCACAAAGGTGAGGAATCCCGGTGTTTGTGTGTATGCAGGCCTGGGAGGAGAGCCTGCGGCTCAGGACTCAGGCGTTGGCACAGACAGCCCTGAGTCCACATCTTGTCTCTGCCAAATGGCAGCAATGGCCAGACTCACAAAGAGGGTATCATCACCCGCCCCGTGAAGCCGAGGTGCTCAGCACCAGGCCAGGTACAAAGCACAACTCAATAAACACAAAGGCACGTCCCTGGAGTTTCCTAGGCACTCTGTACAAATGCACACGTGTGGGGCCTGCCTCGGAGCAGCGGTGGGTCAACTTGGGACAGTCAGGACCACGGCGACCGCGCTTATTCACCCAGGTGGAAGGGGGGACACAGGGGAGCCACAGCTCTGATGCTTGGGCGGAGGCCTGGAGGAGTCGAGCTCAAAGTTGCGGCTCGAGTGTCAGCCGCGCCCGCTTCCGCCACCACTGACCGCAGCCCAGGAGGAGGACTGGAGCCTCCGGGTGCGTCCTCAGCGCCAACCACGCAGGCGACGCGGAAGCCCTCGCCAGACCCTGGTCCCGACGGCGGGGCCTCGGCTCCTTGGCCCCCTCTCTCCTTCCGCTCCAGACCACACCCAGCCCCGGGAAAGGTGGCCTCGGCCTGCTCACCCCTCGGGCCTCGCGGTTTCAAGAACAAGCGGACGTCAGCCACGCGCCTGACATTCCTGGGACATAATGAAAGGGCGCAAGCGCCCGCGGTCCCGGCCGGGCCGCTCCTCCAGGCGGCTGCCCCCCACGGGCCGCGGGAATCCCGTCTCCGCCCCAGGTCCGGGCGGGCGGCCGAGCGAGGCAGGCTCCCGCCGACGCCTCTCCCCGCAGCAGGCGTCCCGCACACGGCCAGGCGTGCCCACAGCGGCCTGGCGCGTCGGCGGCCGCGACGGAGGGTGCGGGCGGGAGGTGGCAAGGGGGACACCGGTGTTCGCCGAGGCCTCCCGGGGTCATGACTACCTGAGGGCCTGCCCCGGCGCCCGGCGGCAGAGACACGCGCCGGTCGGCGCTCTGGACGCAGGCTCGGCTCCCGGGGCCCGCGGGGCTCGCGTGGTGCCCACGCATCCATCTTGCGCCGCGCTCTCAAAATGGCCTCCGGCCCGCAGCGCACCCTCCCCGGCTGCGCCCCGGTGCCCCGGAGGTGTGGGTGCTTACGGAGGACGCTGGCTGTGCGGATGCTCCAACCCCTCTGCGCCCGAGTCTGGGCCGGTGGCTCCGTTTTCTGCAGCCCGGAGACTGGGCGTGCGGGCCCGAGCCCTTCGAGGACCTGAGCCTGGGCAGGCGGGCGGCCGCGCGCCACCCCCGCTGGAGGGGCAAGGCCACCGCACCGCGGACTCCCCAGCAGGCCCATCGGTAGGGCCTGGTGTCCCAGACGCCGCTTCGGAGGCCAGAAGCTTTCGAGCCGCCGTTTACTTGGCGCCTACTGTGTGCAACACGCCATGCTATGCGCCAGCTCTGCGGGATTGAATCACAAAGCACAACGAACCAGTAAGTGTAGTTAGCGCCGTTTCACAAGACGTGGGGGGCCGGGGTGGGGGAGACATTGGATCCGGGCTAGGCACAAGGGAATCGCCTTCCCGGCTACTCAGGGACAAACAGCCGCTCCGCCGACCTGATTCTGGAATCTCCCAACTTCCGACGCGCCGGCCCGCGAGCATGTTCTCTGACACACTCAGGGCAAAGTTGGGGTGAAGGCAGACGGCTTCCCGGGGCACTCACCTTTCTCCCACGCTCCCTCCGACGAGAGAGCCGGTGTCAACGGCGAGTTAGTGCGGCTAAAAGGGGACGACGAGCGTAGGCGGAATGGCGCGGAGGAGGGAGGCGCCGGCAAGGGAGTCGCTGTAAAACAGAGGGAGACATCAGGCACCCCCCACCCCGCGCCCAGCTGCGCATCTCGGTCTGCTCGAAGGTAGGGGTGGAGGTACAGGCGTCCTTCGGGTCAGGACCACAGCCCAGGACACAGGAGGGAAGTCCGCTGTGGTAGTGCTTAAGGGGAGTTCCGTCCCGGCTCGGGGCTCCTTACCCGCCAGCAGGCCAGGCATGCAGCCACCCGCAAGGCTGCCGCTGGAGGCCTTCCTCCAGAGCGAACCCCTGCTCGCTGGGAGCTGCAGCTCCAGAAACCGAGACCCGTGAGGTGGAACACCTGGATGCGCCTAGAGCTCAGCCGTCGCGGAGAGAGTGACTGCCCCGGGACGACCCTGCTTCCCCACACCACTCCCCCATAAGGATGGTGCTGCCCTTCAGTCCTGAGACTCCGAACCTGCTCCAGCAGGGACCCCAGGCCGTTTTCCAGAAACAACTATTAGAAATCCCAAACCCCAAGCAAACGGGGGCCTCCTGGCGAACCTCTCTTGGCCGCCCAAGTCAATCCCTATCCTGCTCTCTGCAAGTCTCTAAAGACACTTACTTATGTGTCCTCCCCTTCAGCCAGCCAAGCTTCGAACTTTACATGAGTCCCAACAGCCCCCCCCAAAACACTGGGGTGTCCCTTGGAGTCTTGGTTTGCCTCACAGTTTGGGGGCCTAAGGGGCATGATAAGCACTAGTCAGTTCTTCCCTGAGACTCCAGACATATGCTGGTGCTTTCACAGTCTCCTCTAGCAAGTGGAAGCTAAAATTTCAGGTCCAGACATTCATGTGCACCCAGCCCCAGCCTGGAGAAAGCGCTATCATTTACTCAGCACCCATGTATGCCAGGCACTTTATTTGTACCTTTCAGTTAAGTCTCATGGGACCCCTGGAGGTGCAGGTACTATCACCCCCCTTTCATAGGGAAACAGAAGCCCAGAGAGGTGATGTGACTTGGGGATACACTGAGGTGTAACAGCCAAAGCATGCCAAAAAACACCCTCCCCCCAGCCACTGCCCTTCTGGAACTTGCATTTCGGGTTTCTTAACCCAGTCCAGGGCAGTGCTGAGTCTTCCACTAGCGCCTCAACTCAGGAATTGTCACCCCCTAAGGGCAGAAAAGGCTACAGAGGCGAGTGGGTCCTCCTACTCTACCCAAAACCAGTGATGGGGAATTTCTGCGGCCCTTGGACACGTCAGAGGCATTTCCACCCCTCTTTAGCCTGGGTCCAGAACCTTGGGGAAAACCGGCAAAGCCTCATGCTAGCCAAAAATCCAGTCCTGATTTATAAAATCCCAGTCTACACCGTCAAAGAAGTGGGTGACCTGTATTAAGATCAGGATAATTCAGGCAGGAGAAAATGAGATGACGGGGCAGGGAGGGCATGATATTTTTACACACAACCCCAATGGAGACCTGAGGGGACACAGGAGTTAAAAAGAGGAGCATTTCGAGGAGATGCCCCTCTCTCTGGTTTCCTGCAAGAGATTTCACCCCAACTGATAATCAGGAAGGAAGCATGAACTCCCCCAACCTCCAAACCGAGAGGCACTTTTTCTTTAAATGATGTTACTATGACATTAGTGGGGGTTTTTTTGTTGTTGTTTTTTGGTTTTTGTTTTTTAAAATTTTATTTTTCAGTGGTTTTTTTTTTTAATGAAACCTTTATGAGAGACAACCTCCATAAAACAACAACAACAACAACAACCAGAAAAATAATGTCCACTGGGCCTAAGGTGAAAGAAATGAAAACCAAAGTGAATTTTAAAAGTTTGGGTTTTTTCCGAAGAACAGGCAAGGCGACAGCGCATACCCCCAGGCAAAGATGGCAGCTGAGGGTTGAGATGGGGTGGGTACAACAGATCGAGAGGCACCAAGAATGGGGGTAATGGAGGGGAGAGGGTCTGAAGCCACACTTTCCAGAGGGCAGAGAGAGAGGTCCTTTTCAAAATAACCCCAAGTTGATGGTCCAGCCTAGTCAGGAGGATGGCCGAGGTGCCCAAACCCCCTTTCCGCCTTGCAGTCCATCTCCACCTTAAAAAGACAGAGAAGGCTCAAGAAATGCCACCCTGGATATTCCTGCAACACACAAAGAACCGGGGTTTGGCCAGAGACAGAGAAGAGCAGCTCCACTCATAACACCCCCCAGTTCATGGGGGAAACAATAACTAGGTTGCAAGCTAATAGGAGGGGCGCGGGTGAGGCCGACCAGTGAGGGGCCCGTGTGCCTGGGCAGATGGAAGCTGAAAGGAAGTTCTAATTAGCACAAAGCTGGCACCTTCCATGAATAGCTCTCCACCAAATCCTGGTTGCTGCTGAAGGGGGGCAAGTTGGAATGTATGCGTGAGGCTCACCTGTCCCCCACTCATTAACAGACCTGGGGTGAGAACAGGGCTGTCCTGGCAGAAGACCAGCCAAACCAGCCCCCTGCCCCCAATCTAATTACAGGTCTGACTTCGGGGTCCATCCCAGGGAAAGCGTTTTAACACAAGTCCAATATGACCATAAACACAAAATCTCTTGGACACTTGCTCAGCCAGGTCTCTGAGGATAGTGCTCCCTTTAAAAAAAAAAAAGTCCTGGTGTACATTCCACGTATACGAAACTCCACATAGGTCAAACTAATCCATGGTAAGAAACATCAGAAGGGCGGTGGGCAAAGATTGACAGAGGCAGGAGGGAAGTTTCTGAAGTGAGAGGAATGCTGTTTCTCTTGAGTGCTGGTTACATTGGTGTAAATGCATTTGTAAGAACCCATAGAACTGTACACCCATGATGTTTCCATATGTTACATTTCTGATGAGATGTTTAAGATATGTAGGTGTGTATGTATGTGCTGTCTCTCACACGCATATACGTACAAAGGTCTCGGCCTGGCCCCTGGCTGATTTCTCCGTGGCCTATGATCTCCTTGCTGTGAAGGTTCACACCCTTTTCAAGGGTCACAGTGGAGAAAGGGGCCAGAGCAGATGGGGAAACGGGGCTGTGCACATCTCACAAATACACGGCCTTGGCTGGCCGGGTAGGGAGGAGGAATGTCTGAATTGAATCAATTAGCTGCAGAAAACTTCAGAAAAGAAGTAAGACCCTTCTTAAAAACAAAGCCCACTCCTTAATCCCCAAAGGCGACCTGCTCCCCCATTCCCATGTCCATTCCCCAGTAAACAAAGAAACCCCTCCTTCCACATCCACACCTCAATATTCATCATGAGCTGACGTTGGAGACTGCATTCCAGCCTCCCAGAGTGCCCTAATGACTGGAAACCCAAGGGCAGTGACAGGGGCTTTCCTCTGTCTCCCTTCTTTCTCTCAACACCGCTCCCCTTCCCACAGCAGCCTGTTCTTTCCTCGCCTCTCTCCCTCTCTCTTTCTTCTTTTCTTCACTTAGTGAGTAAGCAAACCCAAGGCAAGCAAATCAAGGCAAAGATATCACTAACTCTACTTTGTTCATTTATTTTGACAAGTGCAGTTTAATTTTAATTATTGATGATAATACTACTTCATAGTAGATGAGCAAACGTGCTGGGGTATATTTGGTAATATTAATGAAGTCTGCCTAATAGGAACCTTCACTCCAGCACCCCGCCTGGAGAGCTGCCTGCTGGAGAAGTGGGGTGAGACCACTGGTCTGTGATAGGGTTTGCAATTTTTTTGTGTGGGGGGGGCGGGGGAGGAGAACTTACCTGGGGTTTGAGAAGTAGCAAAGGGAAAATTAACCCGATTCTAGAGAAGAGGCAAATATGCAAGGCCATAATGGTGTGTCGACGTGGATTGTGTGTATTTAAACACCGAGAGAGCCCACTTTGTGATAAGGAGACCCAGGCGCGCACACATGCCACATGCATATTTACACATGAATCTCAAATGTGCAAATCAGCAGAGGCCCAAAGAAATTAGGCCCCGGGCAATTAAAACTTGAAATGAAAATGGAAAATGTGATACATGGAGTTCTAGATCTCTTCAAAGTACCTTTCTCCTACTTATCATATGCCTCAAGTGGGCAAACAGGGTGAAAATTTGGAAGATAGCAAAAAGCGTAGGGGGTTTCTTTAGCCGGTCATTACATAGTATGCTCCTTTCAACACACAATGAACCATGAAAAACAGGTCTCATATTAATGCAACATCATTTTAAATGGGACTTTTTGTTTTTATAGCTCCCACCCAGCCCTGTCGCCATCCTTAACCGAGAGTCATATAAGTAGAGAAACCAGTATATAGACCATATACTATATACAAGAATGGGTATATTATAAATACAAATGTGCAATCCTTTGGTTCAAACACATAAGTATCTGTACACCTGAAGATACATGCTTCAAAGCATTTACATCGATATTATCTACACTAATGATAGAGTTAAGTCATAATACAAATTAGTGCTTAATTTTTTAATATAAAGAAACAGTTGACGCTTTTTTTTTTTTAATTACTACAAGGCCCTCTGTTTCTCATCTCTACATTGTTTGCCCATGCCCAGGATGGCTTAGGGACATTTCAAGAGACAGAAGTGGGTTATCTTGAGACCACCTGCACTGCCCGCGTCAGGATAGAGTCCAGGATTTTCCCAGAGTCTAAAAGCCCAGGTTTGGTCCAGCTCTGGGGTCAAGAACGATTAACTTAGCAATTGCTGGTTTCTCTGCCTGGATGATTGCCGTGGGGAAAAGCAAGGCCTCTCCACAACTCAGATGTGCCGGAGGCTCAGAGGCGGAGGCCCTTTTCTTGGCACAGCCAATGTGTGTGCGAAAGGCTCAGCAGAACCTGCCTACCCCCACTGAAGTGCCGTATACCAACTCCCACCCTCCAAGCAGAGGAATGTCTTGGCTGCTAGAGCAGGATCATTGGCTGGAAGAACCTGGCTCCCAGATTTCTCACCTCGCCCCAATATCCTGGAACCCTTCTCCTTAAAGCCATGGCCTGCCTCTGGCGTGGGAAAGGCAGTTTGTAGCTTTTCACAAATCCAGTATCCCCTTGAACCAAAACCAATTAGCCTGGCCCAAGGTCCTGTCATTGAGGCTCTGGCCCCCTTTTCAAACCCCTGTGGCTCAATTGCGGTGAGGGGCGGGCCAGTGAATGCCCGAACCACTTAAAGTGGTGCTTAAGCCGGACCGGCCTGGAAGCAAGGCGCTATAGGAGCTGCAGTGGCCCATTCTCAGAGCCACTGACCAAGGTTTTGTTCCAGCCACAGCCCCCACCCTGGCTCTATTTTTAAAAATCCTCTCCACCTCAATTCCCAGCGGTCTGGAGTAGAAATGAAAAGCTGGCTCTAGGAAGCCATGAGACACCCAAACTTGGCCTTCCCCAGACAGAAAGGACACCCCCAAGTTCTGCCCTCAATAGTGTTGCCCTCCCTGCTAAGGGAGAAGGAGCTCTAAGATGGATAGAGCACCACTGTGCACTGGACGCTTTCCATGATAAGCCTGCAGACCAGTTCATCCTGGGGAAGAGAAGACTAAGACTCAGAGAGGGTAAATGACTTGCCCCGAATCACAGCACTTACAGCAAGGCCATCTGGGGGAACCTCAGAGAGCCTCTGAACACCATCTCTTAGGAAGAGGGAGACAAGAGGGTGAGAGAGAGACCAAGATGGACCTTTGGACCAAGACGAGAAAGACTGAGGGGAGTCTGAACTCAGGGAATGGAAAAGCTGAAAGCAACTCCAGGATAAGCCCGGGTCTGTGCAAGGCCCTGGGGACACCACCCATGCTCCCTTGCCTGACCCAGGCTGAACTGACCCCAGGCAGAATAGGGTTGGGAGTAGGGATGAGGTGCCACACGTTCCTCCAACCCCCACCCGTCCTCACCTCCCTTTCACACCCGTCTAGGCGGAGTGAAGACTAGCCCTATGTGATGGGCCGCACTGCCAATTCGTCCTAGCAGTCGCCATGGTGACGCGCATCCCACCCTAGGCCAGCGCTGATTGGCCACTCTATCCAGGCTGACGGAGGGGGGCAAAAGTCAGGGCGGGATGGGGACAGCGACACTCCGACACACAAGCGCGCGAGATACCGAGGGGGGGAATGAGGGCTATTAAAATGGCGCCGCGGCCTGCAGCTGTGGGTGCGTATACCCGGGTGGGAGAAATCTGGGCGGTTTTCTGTACCGCGCCGGTGTCGCCCGGCTTTGGAAGGCGCATACATCCCGCTGGGGCTGTCCAGGGGCTCAGGGCTCACCCCTCCCTGCCTGTCCCGGACCGCCCCGCGACACTTTCGGGCCTGGCAAGCGCAGCACGGCGGATTAGCGGAGCCCGCAGCCCCGAGGGCGCGGGGCAGGCGCGTTTGGGGTGTGAGCGCAGGGCTGGGAGGCAGCCGCGCCTCTAATCCCAGGCGCTGCGTGTGGGAGCGGCCGGATCAGGGAATTAGCGCTGTAACTTCGGATTAGTAACGCTCGCTAAATGAGAGCCTAATTCCGACCCTTCATGCTTTTCAGCGTCGCCGCTGGGCCCTGGGAGGCCTCCTGGCCTCGCTCCCTCCGCGCTCTGGTCCCATTTCCCGGAGGTCAGACCGCGGCCGCGGACAACTCGCTCAGCAGCCCGGATCAGGTCTGACCGCGCTGCAGTGTGATTTTGAGCGGCGTCCGCGGTGCCAGTTTTTCATTCCGTGGGACAGAGGCCTAACTGGTCCAACAGTCGTTCAGGGCTGGGAGTTCGTGGACCCGTGAGAAGGAAGCCTTTGACGCCTCTCTCATCACGGGGGATGCTCTGATCCCTCCCCGCCAGTGGCTTGCTGGGCAACCTTTGGCGAACCACTGGGCCTCACTGAGCTCGCTATTTCTAGATGTCAAATGAAAGGAGTTGGGTGAAGAGCATCTTTGAGATCTCAACCAATTCTGACTTCGAAACTGCAGCTTCAATTGTGCCCGCAGCCTCCCAAAAACCTTTTTGGGTCGGGGGTTGGAGAGTAGTGTCAACTTGCCGCAAAAGTGAAGCCAAACATGGAGGAGTGAGTGGCTAGAGGAGGTTGGGGGAAGGCCTCCCCGGAGCATGGGAAGCAGGGCTGAGAAGGCCTAAGGCGCAGGCTGCTCCTCCACCAGGCAAGCCAGAGGAGGTGGACGGGGACATCGATTTGAGTCTGTGCCTCGTGCTTCAAGTGTCCAGAGTCTATTTGAACCTGTTTCTGTTAAGGGCAGGCATTTATATCCCAAGGCCAAAATCCAGCAGGTTGGCCTCTCTCCCAGGGCCGTTTCCGGTGGGTGTGGGTTGGGGTCCAGGAGATTAGGATTCTAGCACTCTCTGTCTTCCGAAGCCCTGCCAGCCGCCATCCTTTCCAAGACGGGAGGTTTGCATCAACGGAATTTCGTAGAAAGCGGAAAGAAAACCACATTCTCTCAGGTTCAGACTCCTCCTCCCCCGGACCCAGATTTCAGGACTACGGAGGAGGTTTGGGATGCTGGTGTTTAAAAAAAAAAAACAACCCACAAAACCCTTTGGAAATGTGCAGACACAGCTGTAAGGCTGCAAAAATTAGGGCTACTAGTAGGACTACTATTTGTAAAATAGCAAAGGGATAGGGATGGTGAGAAGGGAAGATGGCAGCCCAAGGCCCAGGGCCAGCTGGCTAGGAAGGGAGGCAGGAGCACAGGGAGAGGGGGTGGGAAGAGCTGCTCCGGTTTCCTCCGAAATGAGGTCACGATCTGCACACAGGCTCCCAGGTGCGCCAGGAAGGGAGGGGCTGTCCAAGGGATGCTGTCCAAGGCCTACCCGGTGGGTCCTGAAACATGCTAGTGCTAGTCACTCTTTGACAGCCTCTTGCCAGGAAAAAGGAAGCTTGGCCTTTAAAAATGGGGGGACACCACACATGGGGATCCATGAAAACCTACCTGGTGATTTTCTTTGGGGAGAACTGGGGACAGAGAGGGGCAATTGACTTTCCCTGCTTGGTCTTTTGTTTTCTTCTCATTTAAATTTTTTTTTCAATAACTACCACATCCACATGATTCAGAATTCTAAAGGAGATACAGTGAAAAGTGTCCCTCCACCATTCAGCTCAGCCTGGCAGTTCCTATGCCCAGGGACAACAGATTTCCCTTTTGTACTGTTTGAATTTTCGCTTTTTACACATATAATCTATTTTCAAAATAATTTTGTTAAGCAAAGGCCAAAACAAGGTTTAAAGGAATGAAAATGGAAAAAGACTATTATTACAAGGGACAGGGCAGGTCCTGGGTGGAGATTGGTAAGTATGGACCTTATCACTAACTGGGCCCAGCTCTGTGCTTCTGAGCTGTGTGACCCTGGGAGTCACTTCAGGTCTCCCGATCTGTTTCTTCCTGTATAAAAGGGAAAGGGGATAAAAGGGATGGGGAATTGTGTCTGGTTGTTGGCTTAAGTCCCTTCCAGCCTGCCTGTCATAGCACTCACATACCCACATACCTAGAAAGCCCCCCACAATCATCAGGGGCTCTGAACCCACATTGGATCCTTTCTTCCCTGAGGCATGGCAGGATCCAGGCCTGGGTCTACAGCCAGTCTTGCCTGGGAGCCCACGCGGTTTCCCAAGCTTACTGGAGCCCTGAGCTTCAGTACAAGTGGAGATGTTAGGGAGGAGAGTGACCTGGAGGCAGATAAAGACCTCAAGAGGGACCCCTGCGCTATGTGCTGTGTGGGCCCAGATGCCCATGTAGGGTGCTCCCCACTCCCCAAGCCCAGCTAAGAGGGGCTGGGAGCCTGAGTGGCCCGGTGTGCTGCATTGGGTTGCCATGGAAACGGAATGCAGATTTCCCCCAATTGCTTTTTTATTTGCTAGACATTGTAATACATCTTATGTTGGGACTTGGGGGGGGAGGGAGAGGAGGAGGGGCTGCCGGGAGCTTGCCTGCACCGTAACCACTCGGGGAACTTGGGGAGGTGCGGGCGGGAGTGGCGGTCCAGGGCTGGCGCAGAGGTGGCTCGGGGTTGGGCTCGGTCCCTCCCGCCCACTCGCCAGCGCTTGGTTTGTATGCAGGGCAGGGCCGGCCCGTCGGGGAGGGAGGCCCCCACCGCGGCCCCTAGCCATTGAGCTCACTCCTCGCCAGTTCTGCTTTGCTTCACGCTGCACACAGACCCCCCAACTGCACACAAAGGCAGCTGCCAGAGCCCGTGAAAAGTGATCAAATTATCAAGAACTTGACCTCACTGAGGGGCGAAGCTCCGGCAACCCCCAAGCCGTATGCTAATGGCGCTCAGGGCTGACTCGTCGAATAATTCGATAAAGGCCGCATTGTTAGCGGCGGGGCAGCCCCCTGCCCACCCCTTCACTCCCCCTCACCCCCACCCCCTACCGGCCGCTGTCTCTCTCCCATCGCATTTGCATCCCAAAATCCCCGTCCGAGGCTCCGGGAGAGGATTGTTCCAGCCTGATTTATGGGGTGAAGGCTAAGGCTGGCGCCTTCCCCGCCAGCGACCCCTCTGCAACCCCACCCCCCTCCGTTCTCCCGGCCCCGCTCCACTTTGGGGTTCCTGTTTCGACGCTGGGGGATGTGGTGGGGGTGGGGAAAGAGGAGGAGTAGGGGAACAGCTGGCAAGTTCCTCCAGGGGACAGAAAGTGTCCCGGAGAGAGCCGAGGTCAGGTACCTGGTTCGGGCGCGGCCGCTCCGCCGGGCTAGAGTCCGCTGGGCCGGCACTGAACTCCTCTGGGCTCCTCTGGCTCGTGCGGGCCGGGGCGGCAGGCGGGGCGGGCGCTCGCACTCAGAAGTTGTGAGAGTCATTTCTACTTTCGGTTATCTAGCTTTATGACGGCTCTGTGGCACTCATACAGCTAGATAACCAAAGAGAGAAACGGGCCTCCCTTCGCCACCGCCGCTGCCGCGCGGTGGGCCCCACGTGCCACTGCCCGCCGGGCGCGAACCGGAGCGGGCGCCGCTCCCGGAGCCCCGGGCGCACGTGGAAAGTCAGAGGGGACCGACGGACACACAGACACACTGACTCCCACTACCAAGGCCGGCAGCCCCCGCCCAGTTCCCTCCTTCCCTCCCTCCATCGCCCTCAGCCCGTTCCACCCGGCTCCCCGTTCTGTGCGCCTGGGCACCGACGCCCGCTGCCTGCTCTGACGGCATCCCCCGGCGTACTAAGGGCGCCCGCGCTAAGCGCTCCGGCAGCCTCGGGCGCCCCGGCCGCCCCCAGCGCACTGGCCCGCCAGCCCTCCTCTCGCAGGCTAATCGCCCCGCGGGGAAGTGACGTCAGTCCAGGGATCAACCAATCACAGGCTCCCATTCAAATCCCAGCCCCCTTCCCGCGCTCCGCACCACCCAGCCTTACAATGGCCTCGGCGTTCACGGCTTCCCCTCTGGGAGGGCAGGGCAATGCCCCTCTGCCCTCAAAAGCGTAGGGGCCGAGCGCCTGCGTGCGCACCGTCTGGCCTTTCCTCGAAACTCCTCTGCCTTCCCCCAAGCCCTAGGAAGCCCAGCAGTCACCGCGGACCATCAGAGTTAGGAAGGGAGCTCCGGTGACGAGGTTTGGGGACGCGTGTGGTGGGGCGTGGTGAAGGTCTCTCCGGGGCGAACGAGTGCGCATTTGGGAGGCCGGGAGCCGTTTCATCTTTAACTTCCCTTTTCCTCTGTCATGCCCAGCACCTCGCAGTAGACCCAGCCCATGCGCGGAGACTTGGAGTAGAGGGAGGAATTAAGTGTCCTGGTGTGCGCGGGTCAGTGTCCTACCTATACTCCCTGGCGCGCAGAGGTTCCGAGCCTTGCTATACTCGGGTTGAGCCCTGGCTTAGATAAAGGGTCCTTCCTTTCTCTAAGATCATCTAGGAACCTACAACCGATTGTGCCTGGCCCCTTGGAGATGTCCTAGGCCCGAACTAGGCTGCTGGTAAAATTCATGTTCCGCTGAAAAATGAAAGCACAGACCTGAGCCTCAGCCTCCTCCTAGGGCTCTCAGCAGACACCTGATCCTCTCACCACAAGTGGCTCAGCAAGGGAAAGGGGCTGCCACGCTGGATCCCCCCCAGAATCACTGTAACTGAGCCTGACAGCAGACCTGGAGGCCTCATTGCAGCCTTCCAGAGGTGAGTGGCCCATGGGCTCTTCTTGTTCACCCCAGCCATCACCCCCTTCCTCTTTGATGCTGTGGCTACCCTCCAGCCTTGGGCGCTGAGACTCACCTTTCCCCGCCAGCCATCTCTGGGAGGCAAAGGATTACAAAGGAAAAATGTGAGATCTTTGCTCCCAAATGCCTCCTGAAAAAATTTCAGTCCAATAGCTGGGAGAGATTCATTCCACAACACAACAGGCAGGTGGATTCCCAGCTTTCAGCGGTCAATACATGGGCTTTCTTTCTGCACCCAGATTCCTGCTGCTGCGGTCTGTGCAGAGCACCATGAGGTTGGGCAGAGACACCCATGTGGGTCCATTTTAGTGGGGCCTGGGGCTCTGAGCTGCTCTCTGCCAGGCAAACCCCCACAGGATGGGTTCCAAAGAGGGAAACAGGATGTTTTGGAAAGGATTTCACGATTTTTCTAAGTATCTCTTTCTCCCCTAAAGATGACACATCTCCATTTTGTCAAGTTCCTGATTTTCTCAAGTGCCTGTTGCCCCACTAGCTTTATTGTATTTTCATCCTGACCCTAAATGCAAGGCGGCCTGTGTCCTACTCCCATCCCAGCAAGCTTGTGCCAGACCAGGCCTGGCATTTACATATCTCCCTCCAAATCCCATTTTGCATACATATCCCTTTTTCCAGAAGGCGAACAAGAGCCAGACAGAACAGCAACAGTAAAGAAACAGGGAGAGGCTGGTAACAGCCCTGGGGAAGGAACCACCCGAATTTGGGCCCGAGATAGTTAATTCCAAAGGATTACCATAATTGGGAGGCGCCCCTTGCTTCCCTTCCTCCTGCAGCTCCCAGGAACTGCACTGTCTCCCCTTCTTGGTGTATGTGGGGGCGGCCTCCACATCCCTAGTCCTACTGGGCCACCCTGGATGGGAAGGGTGGGGCTGCGGAGGTGGGAAGAGGCGGAGAAGCACGGTTCACCTGCGAGAGATGGAGGGAAGAGTGGGAACGAGGGGGAAGAGAGAGCAGGAAGGAGCCCCTCGGAGGGTGATTTGAGCAGGACGCTGCACAAAATGGCTCCTCAGCAAGGCTCACGGTAACACAGCGGCGCCGGAGGCCCCACTGGCAAGCTGAGGGCAGGTGGCAGGCTCTGAGAGAAAGAATTCAAAGCCTGATTTGGATTCAGTGCAGATGGGGGTGGCCACTGTCATCAGGGCCACATCTCTGCTACCCTTTTTGGGAAACTGAGTCCCTTGTCGGGGAGCAGGTGATGCTCCCCGCCCTGCTTGAGTGGGACTGTGCTGGAATCAGCGAGCCCTCTGCCTGCACCTGCATCACCCGGCAGGAAGGAGGCCGTGGTGAGAGCTGGCTTGGAGGGTGTAGGCTGTGGGACGGAGGCTGCCCTTCTGGGTCAGGACTGGCTGCAGTCTCTGGAGGCTAGTGGCTGGGCTCCACACACGGCTTTAGACAGGGGCCCAGGAAGTGGTTCAGACTGAGGCTGGGCAGAGGTGTATGTGTCTGCTGGGCACGGCCAGCTGAGGGTGGTGGGCTGCTGGGCAGGCCAATTCCGGCCCTGCGCCCCCATCACCCTCTCATCTGCATGTTGGACTGCGTCTGGGTCCTGTCTCTTCATCTCATGCAAGCCCCTGGCCTTGGCCTACAGGCCCCAGCGGAGGCCCTAAGATCACGGGAAAGCAGGTACTGGGTCTGGCTGAGTGCTGGGTGCGGAGACCGAAGCGCCAATGGTGGCGGCCAGGCCCTGGCCATGGTGCTGAGGGCCGCCCTCCAGACCTCTCTACCGCTGCTTCCTTTGCCCTGGACTTCCTCGGCTTCTTTCCCAGTCTCCCAAACCTGAGCTCCAGGGGCACCAGCAGCTACCAGTGAAAAAGAACAGGAGCCAAGAGAGAGCCCCAGAGGCAGGTGTCTCCTCAAGAGGAGCCCCCCCCCACCGCTCCATTTTTTCATATTCAAAGAAAACCTCCACCCAAAGACACACAGGCTCTTGGACCCCCATACCTGTTTCTACAGAAATGCCTAGGCTGGCTGTAGCCACACATGGGCCCTGTGCCCTTTCAGATTCACACAACCTGAACCCTCCCCCCCCAGACACACACATACTTGGCCTAAACACACATTTTGTAGCTGACCTAAGGCAGGCGGCAGACACCTTGCCCATGCACACACAGGTGTACAGAAGTGCTCTTGTACCCGCTGGCAACCTCAGCTGCCAGGGCTCCAAGCTGGCTTTGGCCCAAGTCCCTGTTTCCTGTTGGTGGTTATACAACTCAGTGCAAGGGTTGTGACAACCTGCTGGATCTGTGCCCCCCACCCACTTCAGGACACACTGAGTTAAGGGGTTAAACTGAAGGAGCGTGGACAGTTCTGACTTGAGCCAACAGCGCCCTGCAAGCACCCAGTATCCTGAGACAAGGCTTGCCCTGATCCAGAGGCTTGGAGCCTGGGACCGACCGATGCCTCCCCAAGCTCCAGTCCAGACCTAACATTCAGCCTGGACTCCCACTCCTTTCCTGAGCCTCTCGGGGCCTTAACTGACAGACAGATCTCCAGTCGTAACCTAGGCCAAGTCCAGGGTGCCCTTTCCCCACTGTTCTCTTCCTTCCTTGTTCCTTCCTCAGGCCCAAGCTTTGATGAAGCTGCTATTCCTATTGTCTGGAGTCTTCAAATCCAGCACTGGACTAGCTCAGATGGACCCAGTTTCCTGCACCCAGGGTCCCCAGGACCTCCATACCCACCTCCACGTACACGTGGGCTGTAGTGCCCTCTCTGGCTCCCACATCTGGCCTCCCTTTCCTCAGAAGCTGACGCTTAGCATTCAGGTTGTGGGTTCTGGGGAGGCCCAGGCTGGGCAGAGCAGCACCCCTCCCCTGGGGTCTCCAGCAGCTGTTATTACTAATGGAGTCTCCTTCAGTGGAAACTTGCATGACCCCCGCTCAGTGTACACCCAGCCTAACCTCTGTGCCTTTATTGAAAGCAAGACCCTCAAACTCCATCCTCTCCCTCTCGGTAGCTGAAGAATCCACCTCCTCCAGGATATGGGGGGTATAAAGTAGGCTCCCTTTCAGCCCCAGCACCTCAATCGACCCCCAGTCACAAAGGCTGTATTTCTGGATGCATGCATTGTTCCCATGATCTGACCCCAGAGTCTCTCCAAGCTTCTGCCACCTCCCTCCTCAGCTGGATCCCATCCCCAGCCATCTCTCAGAGAAGCCCCTCACCACAGCCTCAAGCTCCACTGCTGCCCTCATTCTTCCCAGGCTCTGTGGAGCCTGGACTGGAGGAGGTTGCAGAGACTCCCTCAAACAGATCCAAGAGGCCTGTTCTGGGGCACAGAGGAGGGAGCAAAACAGAAAAGATTTCCCAGCAACTTCCCATTACAGAGGCGGAAAAGCGTGCCATAAATCTTGTCTAGAGTGGGTTCGTGTGTTGCATTATTTCTTAAAATATTTTTCCAGGAAGCCACTTTCTGCGATTTTTTTTTTGTGTGGGGGAAGGGATGAGAAGAAAGAGGGGAGCTAGGGGCAGAGGCAAGGAAGGGGGCAGTCGGAGAACTCGCAGAACCTCACTTCAGAAACATTCTCTCCTTTCTGCTAAACCTGTCTGCAGTCCCACAACTTCATCGGGCTCCGCGCCCCTCCCCTTTCTACACATCCAAAGTCCTCGCCTCTGGGCGCTTCCCACTACCCCACGACCCTTGACCTTGGCCTTGACAATTTGTTGGGGAGATGGGTCGGGTCCCAGAAGCTGAGCCCCGCCTTCCACCCACCTTCAGAGCGCACCCCTCACCCCGCCGGGCCGAGGGGAAGCCCGAGCAGGGATGCCCCAGCCCCCTCTCCCAGTCCAGACCAGCTCCCTAATGCTGCCCTAGCCGAGGCTACCGCGCTCGCACCCTAGCACCCGCTCCCCAGCCTCACCGAGGCACAGCAGGCAGCAGCACTTACTGACCGGGAAGGGGGCCGGGGCCCCGTGAGGCAGCGGCGGGGGTGGGGCGGCGGCGGGGACAGCAGCTCCGCTGCCCCTCATCTGGCGCGTTCCCGGGCTGACGCCCGGCTCTGGCGCTCTCCAGGCACCCCTGCCTGGGCGGACGCACAGCGATAGCCGCGGGAGGCGGGCACCGTGGCAGCGGTGCGGGGGCTCCTGGCAGTGCGTGGCTTCTCGGGTCTCTCTGAGCGGCTCCCAGCGCCGCCTCCTCGGGCGGGCACGGCCCGCAGTGACGTCAGCACGGCTCCCCCCTCCCCGCCCCCATCCCCTCACCCCGACCAGTGCGGAATGGAGGGGGCGGAGGCAAGCCGTGAGGGGCACCCAGCCCCGCGCCCCGGCGCTTCCTGCTCCCTCCCGCTTGGCTCCCTGCTTTTCCCGGGGAGTCGCGGCGCCATTCAAGCCTTTCATTCCCCTGCGCCGCCAGGCTCGTCCAGAGCCACCAACAACCTGGGAGGTGGTGGCGAGCAGCGCAGCGGGTTGGAAGCCTCGCTGGTAGCTCTAAGCTCAGGGATCCGGGGATTGGGGAGAATGAATAGCTCATGGGACGGGTGTCTACTCTCTGAGGTGAAAGGAGGCATTTTCTCTTTCCCCTACGCAAGGGTTGGTTAGGCTGAGAGTATCCGCGCCGGATTGGCCGGTCTCGGCCCACATAAGAGCTCCGAAGGGATATTTCAGCTCTGGGAAACGTGCCCCGTGTGGAGCCGAGGGTGCCCTTCAGGCTGGGTCCTGCTTCTCCAAGGCCCACTGCCGCTCCCACCCCACCCGCCCTGGGCTGTGCACCTGCAAACTCCACACGCTGGGCCAACGGCACCCTGAGCCGCTGTCCAAATGCTGAACTTGGCCTCAGAGAGGCTGGCTCTGGACACCCCGCTCCCCGGCGCTCCGCGTTGCCCTCAGGGGCCGGTAGGGGGTTCTGGGACACACAGTGCAGAGCACCGGGAAACTTTGATGCCGGAAAGCTCCAGGGGAGGAGGCAAACGGTCAAGGGCAGGTGGGAGCGGAGAGGGCAGGCAGAGCACCGTGCCGAGTCGGTGGCCCCCGACACGCTGAACCACCGTCTTCCCCGTGTGCCCCGCCGCTTGCCCTGGGTCCCCTCCGCCTGTGTTTTTCCCGCCGCCACAGAAGAGGACCTCCCTCTGACTGAACTTGTCAGCGGGTCTCACTATCCATCAAGAGCCAGCCAGACAGGCCAAGTTCACGAGCAACGCTGTTAACTCCTTGCAAACCGAGCGCCTCGCACAGGATGGAACACCCTAGCCAGGTGCGCTCTCTTCGATTCCAGAGGCATCGCCTCTCAGAAGCAGTGGCCGCCACCGCACTTTTTTTCTTGCCTACTTGTTTCCCAAACAACTTGGGGAAAAAGGGCTAGAAGAGGATTTGTCTCCCCCCACCCCCACCAACGCATTTCCTGACCATTTTTTCCTGTAATTTTATTTACACTTTTGGTCTCCATAATCTCTCTGGTTTCTCCCCTTCTAAATTAGTTTGACATCAGTGTAACTGACTGATTTTTTTAAAAAAATGTCTTGCCCTTCCCCCATTTTGTGACTGTGCTCATTGTGAAAAAAATCAGAAAGTTCAGAAAAATATAATGAGTGACCTTGATTTCTATACCTAGAGGACTGACTTTAAAAGAAAAACAAAAGAATATTCTCATTAGAAGAGTGTAGATTGCTGGCTGTGTGAAGTGGGGCGAGGGGGGGCACCCATCCTTTCTGAATTGTATGGGGAAAGTAAAACAAAAACAAGTTCTGAGAAAGGGATCAGAGAGGGAGACCTGTCCAGAGAGATCCTGCTGGAGGAGCCCCAGAGAGACCCAGTGCAATAGAGGCCTACACACGGGGAGAGGGAGAGGGAGAGGGAGAGGGAGAGGGCATTTAGAATCTCCGCTGGGGAACCAGGGCAGGGTCCAGGCGCTCCCTCCTCCTCTCCACCCACTGGCCCCATTCTAGCCTCCAAAGCCCAGGAGAAGCTTGTCCTACACTCCCTGGCAGCCCAGTTCCTGAGCGTGGCCCAGAGTGGAAGCCTTGGGAGAGGGGAGTGAGGTCCCTGCACAAGGCAAACGCTGGACCCTGCTGGGGAACCCCAGCATCTCCGGGAGAACTTTCTCAGCTTCTCACTACGGTCAGGCAGACTTGGGCCACTCTCCCCCTCCCCCTATTTCCTATTGAATTCCTGGCGTCTGGTAGCTGGCGGCAACTAGGGCGACCTACCAACTTTTCCCCTGGGCATTCTCTCACCCCCTCCACCCCCTAGTGCTTTCTTTTCTTCTCCCTGCGCTCTTTCTGAAAGGAGGCACCCAGGCCCAGAACGTGTTCTGCAGTTTAACTACTTCCAAATTCTTTGTTCAGGTCACCCCGGGACTGCATTGTCCGCTATTGAGAGCTTGGACGTGAGGGCGGGTGCGCCTCTGCCGGGTGGGTCTGAATCCATTAGGCCGCCACTGGCCCCTGCAGCCCATTGAGGCGCCCGCCAAACCCTGGTACCAGTGGCCCCTTTCATCCTCAGCTGCCTTTTTGGGATGCCTAGGTGGAGTCACAGGACCCCGCAGGTCTGAGTGGAGGTTATCTGGGTCTCACCCTGTCTGGAGGGACTGGGCACAGGTGCAGGCCTAGTATGATTCTTGCCGTCTCTGCCCCAATCTGCACACCCTCACCCAGGGTCCTGCTGACACCCTGTTGTTGGCCACTGGGCTCTTGGACCCACTGGCAGCTTTTGAGGAGGCTGTAGCCAGACCTAAGAAATGGAGCTGGAAGAACAGCCATCATCACACCCCCTCCTCCTCCTCCAGGCTGCCAGCTGTGCTCCCACAGCCTGTGTTTTCCCCTTCCTCTTTTTCTACCAGGTCCAGACCCCCCAGCTTCTACTTGGCTCAAAGCTCTCTTGAGTGAAGGACATGAAAGGAGGCTGCCCAGTTTGGGGGATACACAGCAGGGAGCGCAGTCCTATCCTGAGCCTAACCTGCCCCCATGTTGTCCTCAAAGGCCGGTCTCCCCAGCATGGTGACTTCCCCAGCTCACTGGGAAAAAGACAAAAGGTGCCCTGGCCTTAGGTGTGGCTTGCAGACTCATAAGGTGCCAGGGTTGGTGCCAGGGCTGCCCCTCCTCCCACGGCCTCACCCTGTCCTGCCTCAGGACCCAAGGAGATACAGAGTGGGGAATCCCCCAGGGAACTCAGCTTCTCAGTACCCACCTGGGGATTGGCTCCAACCTTGTGTGCCAGTGCCCTGCCCTGCAGAGCGCCCCAGAGAGCGTCCCTCAGGTCTAGTAGGGAGGCGAATGCTCTCTGGGCCCATAGAAGGCCTAGGAGAGACTGAGCGTAAAGCTTGAATCCACGAAAGAACATCGAGAGGGGGTGGAAAGGAAGAAACTTCCCTGTACCCTCAAGATTCTTCCAGCTGGTCTAATTAAATCTACATGAGACAGATTAACAAGAGAAAAATGACCAAAATTAATTGCATGTATTCGCATAGGAACCCTACATGAGAGGTTCAGAGACAGAAAGGGAAACTGAGGTATAGATGACATTCTGAGCTAAGGATGAGGTAAGGCACCTTGGAGCTTCAGGGGGGAGGAAGGCCATTCGCAGGAAGGTAAGAGCAGATGTTCAGTAGCTAGAAGTTTGCCCTGCTCTACAGACAGGTCATAAAAAGTTATTTCTGGTGGTGACACCCATTATGGGCAAGGCCCCTAATTTAGATTCTTCTAGGTAGTTAAGAGAGGGCAGAAGTTTCTTTTGAGCCCATAGGGTCTCGGTTGCTTTTTAGCTCAAGCTAATCTACATGCCACAGAAGCATATTTTGGGTGACTTTTTCTGAACCCCTACAGAGGCTAAACACACTCAGAACAAATGTCCAGGAAAGGGTCAGCTGCTGTTAGGGTATCTTTTCAGGGCTCTGGAAAGTTCTCTTTGTGCTGCCCCATCCTGTCCCTCCCTACTCTGGGATTATGGGGTCACCGAATCCAGGGCGAATATAAAGACCAGGCCTAGAGGTCACTGGGACCTCTGGTCCAGCCCGTCCCTTCCAGTTAGAGAATCCGCCACGCCTGTCCTGGGAGCTGACTTCAGGGGAGAGCGGTGGATGAGTCTGTGGGCAGGGCGGGGGTCCTTGTTAGAGAAAGGCTGTGGATAAGGGCTCAGGGCACAGAAGAGCGCTGGATGGTGGGCCATGAGGGCCGGTGGGGGAAGGGCGGGCGAGCGGCCCTCCTGGCCCTTGCTCCCAAGCCTCACGACTCGGACCCCTAGGCCAGGATCGAGGGGCAACAGGGCGTAGAGACTTCGCGGAACCCACGGCGGCCTAGACGAGTAGTGGAGGAAGCCAGACCGGCGTCTCCTGGCTTCTGTGCTGGAGCTCGCGCAGTGCCACCCTTCCACAGGGCGAAGCCCGCACCCCACCCCACCCCCCAAAAAAAGAAAAAGAACACCAAAAAAACACCTGGCTGGTCTGCCACGTCTCCTGCAGGACACAGGATCTCCTGAGGGTCGCCCACCCCCACGTCTTCCTCCTTCCATCCTCCCCACCCGTCCCGAGTGCTACCGTGGACCGTCCTGACCTCGCGGATCCCCTGCCCCCGCGCGCCGCTCCCCGCGCTGTCCAACAGCGCCCTCTGGCGGTGATTCCCCGGAGCTGCAGGCGCACACAAGGCTTAGGCTGCCTCCGGCGGGGCGGGAAGGACTCCGGACCTCATAGTTTGCGGTCGGGATAGAGGGCATAGAGATGTAGTCGCCTAACGAGAGCTAGGCACCTCGTCCTCCTCCGGGCTCCTCTCTGCCTCTCAACCTGTACGCAGAGCACCTGCTCATGTGTGGGGCCCTCTGACCGGTCAGTTAACGGGCACTCACAGTAGGGGGAACACCAGCGAGTGAGGCAGCCAGACTCCAGGCCTAAATCTTACCTTCTCTTCCACCCGACTGGGGCCTCTGCTACCTTTGGCTCCTTCGGGAAGGTCCCATGTAGACTGAGGTGGATGGGGCAGGCTCAGGACTTTCTCCAGGGTTCTTGCAGCCCGGCAAGCTGTGCTCCTCGTCCCCATGGCATTGCCAGTCGGTTCCCAGCTTCTCTCTCCTCGCCTCAGTAGCTTCCCTTTCAGCCACGGTCCCTCTCACACCTGGAGGACCTCAGAAAATGTAGAAGTCAAAGCCCTTTCTCATTAGGTTTAAGGATGAGTGGGAGATGGGCCAGAGGAAATGACAGGATGTGCAGAAAAGGCCTGAGATTTGCAGAGTCGAAATTTTCCCCAGGCTCACACCTCCAGTGGCAGGAACATATCTGCTGACCCAAGCACTGGTGTTCTGCTTTTGAGCTGATCATAAGTTTTGATGGGTTGTTGACATTCATTCAACAAACATGTGCTGAGTTCCTATTATATGTTGGGCACTTCTGGGGGCAAAAGTGAGAGAGGGTAAGTAACTTGCTGAAAGTCACACAAGTAGGGATTGCTGGAGCCAGCATTGAGCCACAGATGTGTGCGACCCACCCCATCTCCCCTCTCCCCTGAATGATTTACAGGTGGCCTAACTGGCGCTCCACTTTAGAACTGAGCCCTCTCCAATATGTTGGCCACACTTCTGGGCCAGGACCCTTCTAAAACACCAGTCTGATCATGTCCGTCCCCTCCTTGCTTAAAATCCTTCCCGGGGTGCTTCCACTCTCAGGAGAAAAGCCCAAGTTCTTCAGAAGCCTTCAATTCAAGCGCCCCCTGTGATGTGACCTGTGCTGCTCTCTCTGAACCTGACATCCGAGTTTTCTTCTGTTTCCCCAAGGTCCAGGCTCTTGCACACTCACTCCCTGCCTCCTCGGCCTGGAACAGACTCTCTTCAGTATCTTTAAGATTCTGGGTGAATGTCACCTCCTCCATGAAACCGCGACCCAGACATGTCTGTTATGACCTCCTCCTCCATCTAAAAGACCACATAGGTCTAAGTGACCATGTTTGTATCTCCTGCATCCTCAGCTCCCCCGCCATCCATTGATTGAATTAGCCATGGGAGCCGTAGCAAGGCGCGGTGCTACCGTGCTGCCTTCAGAAGCCCGGGTTGGGAGGTGGGGGGCTTCCTTCTGCATCTGAGGGCGGCAAGAGGGACGGGCTGGAGGAGGGGTGTGTTTCTCTATTTCTGCAGCCTGTTTCTGAAAAATACCGAAGTCCAGTTTCTCAAGTCAGTTCACGGTGTCCTGGCACACCCACCTGCTGGAAGGTGGGGCCTGACTTTCAGGGAGGCCTGACTTTTGTCCCTAATCAGCTATGTATGTAACCTCAGGTCGGTCTCAGATTTCTCTTAGCCTCGCTTTCCTCATCCGCGCAGCTGGGTCTTCAGGCTCTTGTGGTTCACCTGGGCCTCATTCCGCCTGGTACTTCACAGTTTATCATCCACGGGGCGCCGAGGGCCCAGCTGGTGAGGCACCTGGAGCAACAGGAGGTAGGTGCAGAGACCACAAAGAATGGAAAGCACACTCTGGCTTCTCCCCAGGACGGAGGGAGCAGGACGCGCTTGGGCAGGGGGTTACTACCGGTGGGCAGATTCGAGTTCAACAAAAGGCAGCGTTTTTACCGATCAGAATTGCCCGGGATGAGGACAGGCCGCATCGGGCTGGCGAGGGAGGAGGATTCTCTTCAGCTGTGACCTCCTGCCATTCCTGTGTATCAGTTGTTTTAAATTGGGATTTCCGCATAGGATGCTCATCCTCTCTTCACTCTCCTCCAAACACGTCGGGTACGCGCGACTGGTACATTTTAGAAATGTGCCGCCCGCCCCCGAGACACGTAGGCGAGCCCCTTCACAGGGACATGCTGAGCACAGTGTGTGGGAGCCGTTACTTTCGCAGATCCGGGCGTTCCGTGGCTTCCATGTGGGGTGGCGCAATCGGCGCATTATTTCCAAAGGTCTGAGCACTTCGTTCCTAAGGGGAGATAAACCAAAAAAAGTAACTCATGATTTTCTACGACCGCGGCAGGACTCGAACCTGCAATCTTCTGATCCGAAGTCAGACGCCTTATCCATTAGGCCACGCGGCCGCCTGACGGTCCCTGTCCTTTAGACAATCTAAAAAGTCTTATTACCGCCCACCGGCTTGCCTGGGACCAACCCACGTGTTTCTTGAGCTGGGGAGGGTTGGACCTTGGTTCCACAGGGAGGGCCCACCCGGAAATCCCTTTCCTCCCCTCCGTGCGGACCGGTCCACTTGCGGCCCTCCTATTGGTCGCGCCCGGAGTCTCCCCGCCTGCCTCTCGGGTAAGCCGCGGGACCGAGCGCGGCGCAGACGGGAAGTTGCAGCTGCCAGCGAGGCGGACTGATCGGTTGGAGGCCACACGCCACCCCGAGGCTGCGTAGGCCGCGTGGAGGGAGACGCCGCATCGGGGGTCTGGGATCGGAAGCCGCAGACCCGCAGCCACTAAAGCGACCGAGGTTTCCGGCGGGTTCGGCGCCAGGGAGGCCGGGTCGTTGAGCTGCGGCGCAGCCCCTCCCTCCCCAGTCTGGGAGCAAGGTCCCGAGCAGGGAGTAGGCTCGTCCCAGGGCGCACCGCGGCGCTGCCGCCGGGCACTGGCGGGCGGTCGTCGGCCCGGAGCACCAGGGCCGCCCCCTACGCCCCCTGCAGGCTCCCCTCCGCCCTGTGGGCCGCGGCCCGAGCGTGGGTGTGGGCCCTGGGGGTTGACGGGCCCACCCTGAGGGTTCGAATCCGGGTGCTGGCACCTCTCGGCGTTAGGCCCTGGGGCCGTGGCGGTCGCGATCAGGGCCAGTCACCGTTTGCCCAGCGCTTGCTGAGGGTTGGGCCGCGCGATATATTCGCCCTAGTCATCCAAACAGCAGTCCTGTATGACATGTAGACTCTTTAACCCCATTTTACAGAGTAGGAATTTGGGGCCTAAGGAGCTTGCCCAAGGTCACGCAGCTCCTAAGAGCCAGAGCGGGGATTCAAACCCGCGTTGTCCCACTCCAGAATCTGGGCTTTTAAACAGCATCTGTGCCTTCACCTTCCCCAAGTTCACTGATGGACCTACATGAACCTTTATTTATTCAGCGGGGATATTGGTATTTCTCCAGGTTGTTTAAGGCTTAACTGAGAACATGTACCTAAAAGCGCCTGGCACGTGGCCTGGGACGCAGTAAGTGCTCAAGGAATGATGACTTCTAATATAACAAGTGATAACGAATGTAATAACACAAAATCATCTATCTCCTTTAGGATTTGTAGGTGGAAGGCAGGCATGGTCAGGCCCATTTCACTGACAGGAACGCAGAGACAGGACGTGTCTCTCCCCACGTTTTTCAGCCAGTAAAAGCAGTCAAGCTGGAGCCCAAAGCCAGGTGTTCTGAATCCCAGCGGGGGGCTCCCTGCACCAACCATGAGTCGCCTGCTCTGGAAGAAAGTGGCCGGCGCCACCGTCGGGCTAGGGCCGGTTCCAGCTCCGGGACGCTGGGTCTCCAGCTCCGACTCCGTCACCGTCCCCAGCGACGGGCAGCTGCAGTCGCCGCAGCCGCAAGTGCCATCCTCGGAGGGCGGCCAGTTGCGGCACAACCCACTGCACATCCAGATGCTCTCGAGAGGGCTTCACGAGCAAATCTTCGGGCCCGGCGGGGAGATGCCCGGCGAGGCCGCGGTACGCCGCAGCGTCGAGCACCTGCAGAAGCACGGGCTCTGGGGGCAGCCGGCCGTTCCCTTGCCCGACGTGGAGCTGCGCCTTCCGCCCCTCTACGGGGGCAGCCTGGACCAGCACTTCCGCCTCCTGGCCCAGAAGCAGAGCCTGCCTTACCTGGAGGCGGCCAACTCGCTTTTGCAGGCCCAGCTGCCCCCGCGGCCCCCGAGCTGGGCCTGGGCGGAGGGCTGGACCCGGTACGGCCCCGCGGGGGAGGCCGTACCCGTGGCCATCCCCGAGGAGCGGGCCCTGGTGTTCGACGTGGAGGTGTGCTTGGCAGAGGGAACTTGCCCCACGCTGGCGGTGGCCATATCCCCCTTGGCCTGGTAAGTAGGGGTTGGGGTCCGTCCAGGGCCCAGCTTACTAGTTTGGTTCAGTGAACATTTACCGAGCTCCAGCTGTGTGCTGGGCGGGTGCTTTTCTAGCGACTGATTCGGTGGTGACCCAGCATTCAGGGAAGGAAGATACAGGCAGTAAACAAACATCCAAGCAGGTATCAGGTGGTGAGAGGGGCTATATGAGAATCACAGTAGAGTGTATATTTAAGACTGACCGAGAGACCACTTGAGATCACCTTGATTTGGTGCCTTTACCCCCCTCACCTAGTAGCTTCCTGAGAAGTTAGTCTAAGATATTTGAACAGTGTTTCTGGATTTGGGAGAGGAGAAATCTCCCTTTGGGGGGACTGTCCCAGGCAGTATAAGACATTTAGCATTCCTGCTGCTTCCTTAAATGCCAGACCCCGCCCCCAACATTTCCAAATGGCCCCCTGGAGGTAGCATCCCCCTGACCACTCCCAATTGAGAAACGCTACTTCCTTCCCTCAGCCTCCCAAGCAGGCACTTTGGTCCCCAAAAGGTATATCCAACTTCCCTCTTTTCAAGTAACTTTCTAAGTGCTACCCAAGTTGCTTTTCCAAACAATGATGGCGGTACTGTTTCTCCCCTTTTTATTCTTCGTTCCAGGATTAAAATACTATTTACAACCTTAATGCTTTCAGGCATGGCCAGCAAAAAAGTTGGCAGTTTCTTTATTCCTATTGGAAGCTACATCTTTGTAAAGAAAGCTGCGAAATGTTAAATATGCAGTTGAAACTGGTGAAAACATGGCTAAATAGATAAGGTAGGCATTCATGGCTGAAAAGAGCAAAACTAGATGACCCCTCATTTAGTTACAGTTAAGATGAGAATCTCAGTACTTACTATATACGTTGATGGTCAAAATAGAGGGAATACCGTCCATCATTTGAGAAGGTAAAGTAGGCTGTGGTGACTGAAAGAAAATTAGGAAACCATTGAGAAGGACTTGTTTTTTGATCCCTTGGTCACTTTTGGCCAATTTCCCCGATTTCCCCAATTTCTCTTCATGTCTTCCTAACTTTTCACCTCTGTCTCCCTGTCCTTTCCATCCTCCTCTCATTCTCATTCCATTCTTGCCAGGGGTCCTGGGGGAATTGCTCAGTTTGCCTGGCAGCGGGGGCACGGGACCTACCTCCTGGGAGCCTATGACTGTGCCCGATGGGGCCCTCAGAGCAGTCCACTTTTAACCTGGGCACGTCCCTACCATGTGGCTGCGTAATGTCAGGTACCTGCCCATCTCACGATTTCCAGAGGGAGAGGAAAGCGGCTTGGACAGCCTATCGGGTGGTTTCCCAAAGGCTGCCGGTAAGGGCTTTGGTCATCAGACTACTGGGCATTAACTACGCTGTCAGCACTTACCTAAGAGTCACAGGGAAAGTGTAGTTAGTATTAATGGCATTGCTTCTGACTCATCTTAAATTTACCAGAGGTGTTTGTGTTTTGGCTTTTTCTTTTCTTTTTAACACAAATTTATAATTAGATGGCTCGTGCACAGCTGCAGACCTGGATCTTGACACCATTATGGCTTTTTATTGCAACTAACGTTCCTGGCATCACCATAGCCTCAAATGTTTGACATTTGCAACCTTTTCTTTTGTTTTTAAGGGCTTTGACCTGCTAAATTGGAAGGGGAGGAGGTATCAGCTTGAGATATATTCCCACCATTTGGAGTGGGAGTTAAATTTTACCAGGTTTAAAACTAGGAACCTCTTTTTGCTGCCCCCCTCCCACCCTCACCCCCACTTTTCTGTGTGTTGAAACTGTTGGCAGATAACCCTTCCTCCTCTGCATAACAGTTGCAGGGAGCTCCTTTGCATCTGTGGTGGCCACACATGTGGCCTCATCACTCACTTTGATGCTTAATGGCCTTGACCCTTTGGCATAGTCTGGTTCACAACAGGCTTTTCCTCAGCCACCATTTCCCCACGCTTGGCCTTATGAATCTTGAGCAAACTCGAGCCTTTTCTGAATCAGTTTCAGGCCCTCACCAGGCAGCACTCAGCCCAGCTGTCCTACCCCCACCCCTTGCCGATGGCGACATGCCCTCCATGCTGGCACTTACCCTGGTCTCTCACTGAGGTGGGTGCTCAAGAGAGGCCCAGCACCTCCGAGGTGTGTGATTGCTCTGTCCTTCAGAATCTTTCCAGCCATCAGATGATTCCTCCTGTATCTGAGTGCAGCATTTGTCTTTTTTCTTTTTTTGCCACTTTTCAATTAAAAAAATAATTTCCACTTTGGGTTCTATTATAATTGTGTCTTTTTTACTAGCACTTTGAGCACTAGTTGCTTTGTGTTTATAGACATGAGGGGTTGATAGTATTTACAAAACACCTCAGAGCCAAGCACAGATTCCACGAACACTAGGAACTAACAAACACCTTGACGGCCCAGGCTGAATGTGGGACACTCAGTATTGTGGCACTTAGCTCCATTTTTATCTGGGGAAGTCAAAAAGGAGAAAGCAGCTGTTGTAATGGGCCCCTCCCCACAATACATACCCCCACATTGCCCCCCAGGACCTCTAGCTGTGTGAGGGTGTTAGGAGCACACATTGGTTTCACTCGTGTCCCCAGCTGCTAGTGCAGGACCTGGCATCTGGTGGCAAGCGTGCAGTGAGTATTGTGGAGAAGTGTCACGCCGCGATGCTGAACCTACCTGCCTCTCGCTTCCCTCAGGTATTCCTGGTGCAGCCGGCGGCTGGTGGAAGAGCGTTACTCTTGGACCAGCCAGCTATCGCCGGCTGACCTCATTCCCCTGGAGATCCCTGCCAGTGCCAGTGGCCCCACCCAGCGAGACTGGCAAGAGCAGTTAGTGGTGGGGCACAATGTTTCCTTTGACCGGGCCCATATCAGGGAGCAGTACCTGATCCAGGTAAGATTCCTAAGGCCAACTCTAGGTCTGGCACAGGTGGGCTAGGAGCCCTGACCTCAGTGGCGAGGGCAGGCATTGCCGTGGGGCTCCTTGTGGGCCAGCCCTGCCTCAGGCCCAGGGCCCAGCTGTTCTGTCCCCACAACCTGCCTGGTACAGAACCTGAGTTGTCACAAGACAAGTGGTCCTTCTCTGTGGCATTCGCATGGGTCTTTGGAGGCCCTGGGCCACGCAGCCTGGCCTCCCATCCTGCCTCAGCCACTATCACTGATGAGCAGTGTGAGCTCTTGGACGTCCCTGAGCCTCAGTTTCCTTATTTGTAAGAAGAGGGAGCTAGCAGAAGCTACCTCATGGGATGGTTCGGAGGGTCTGACCAATGCACACATCAAACACTTGCCTGGTGGATAGTTGTGGTACTTGTTAATTTTATGGAAAGTGCTTTATCATTGTGTTCTCACTACAGCCCTAGGAGAGAGGCAGTGCAGGTGAGAGCAGCCTTAGCTTATGGCTGAGGAGGCTGAGCTCAGACAGCCTTGTTGACTTGCCCAGGGCCACAGAGGTTGTGAGTGGCAGGGCGGGTGTGAGCCTGATAGCTCGAAGGCCTTGTTTTGGCTGCTCTGTCCCCACAGTGCTCCTTAGAGCTGTTGCTGGACGCTGGGAAAGACCGGTGTGTTGGGATCGAGCCAGGTCTGCACCTTCAAGGGTGCCTAGAATTGGGGAGGGCAGGCTCCTCCCAGATCCAGGGACAAGCGGAGGGGAGGCTGTGTGAGGAGCCGCGGAGGGGCTGGCCCTTCAGCCCGCGCGCCTCCCATCCTCAGGGCTCGCGCATGCGCTTCCTGGACACCATGAGCATGCACATGGCCATCTCAGGGTTAAGCAGCTTCCAGCGCAGCCTGTGGATGGCAGCCAAGCAGGGCAAGCACAAGGCCCGGCACCCCACACAGCGAGGCCAGAAGGTCCAGGGCAAAACCAACGGCCCAGCGGTGAGAGCACACTGCGGGGGGCTGGGGCAGGGTGCTTGGGACGCCTTCCCCAGCCTGCCTCTCTGGCCTGAGGCCAAGCTGATGTGCCATGTGCCTTGCTCTGGCCCCTCAGATCTCATCCTGGGACTGGCTGGACATCAGCAGTGTCAATAACCTAGCAGATGTGCACAGCCTCTATGTGGGGGGGCCTCCCTTAGAGAAGGAGCCTCGAGAACTGTTTGTCAAGGGGAGCATAAAGGACATCCGTGAGAACTTCCAGGTATGGTGCTGGAGATGGGCTCTGGGACATAGGCTGTGGCAGACCTCCAGTTGACCCCGGGGATGACAGCTGCCAGACCTGACCCTGAGACCCGCGGTGGCAGTGGCATGGCTGCCCACCCAGCACCTTCCTGTTTCCTGTGCCAGGACCTGATGCAGTACTGTTCCCAGGATGTGTGGGCCACCTACGAGGTTTTCCAGCAGCAGCTACCACTCTTCTTGGAGAGGTGAGTGAGGCGCGGTCTGTGGGAACCCCTGGGGGTCAGTGGGTTCCTAGTACTTGGGCCCACTGTCATCAGGTGGTGCTGGG